>NC_136386.1:26972214-27597214 GCF_965140285.1 Lepidochelys kempii
TATTGTACATCAAACCCTAAATGAAAAGTAGGAAAATGGACTTCAGAGAGATTGTATTTTGCCTTTGATTGCTTTTCCTCAGACTAGCATTGTTTGATCTGAATTCTTTACGTTTAACAGCATAAATGAGTGTTAATTGCAAAGGTGCTTTAGCTTGTAAAATATCAAGGTATATAGAAGATTGTGATAAAACAGTCATTGTGGTTGTTTTATTCATTTCCCAACCTGTTAAAAAAATGGTGTAGACATTTTTTGTTCTAATACTTGCAGGAATGTACACTTCTAATTAATTTCCATGGGTGTTTCCTGTATCTATATATCTCTTTGGATGATTATAAAATCCTCAGTACACAAAAGAATGGGAACTATGCACAGTTCACAAAATGTAACACGTGCTCTGACTTACAGTTTTCATAAAAAGTTTGCAAAGATTTTATGTGCCAGAACTAGTAACATGATCTACTTTAGGAACTCCCTTGCTTTCCAGCTCTGCAGAAGTCATTTTTTTCCTATTCAATGGCCTGATCCAAAGCCCGTTTAAGTCAGTGGGAATCTTTCCTATGACTTGGATGGGCTTTGGATCAGGCCCTAAGTGTTTTAACCAAAAGAATTGTAAGAAGTTCTTGTAGGAAGATTGATAGTTCATCTGACTATAAATATACGCAGCCACCACACAGATATGTACCTGTAAATACAGATTTCAAATTATTTGCATGTTTGTTTGTCCACAGCACTTAAGCAGTGTGGAGCTGCACTTTCAGAATAACCACACTGATAAAGTGTTAGCTTTTAAAAATAAAACGCCATTTTAGCCAAATAATTCTATTTACAAAACAACTTCATCATAGTCTTTTAACAGTATCAAGACCAGAAAGATGATTTGTTGAATGTAATAATATATTTTATGTCATTTTTAAACGAACATTAGGGAAACTTGTCAGTTACGTGAAAGTGAGACCAACAATTGAGAATCCTAGTAGGTAAATGCATTTGTCCTTTTTTATTCACAAACTCAGTAAATTAATGTGCACATGCACTGCAGGATAATTGTTTGGTTCTCTCTCCCCACTCCCACTTTCTGACGTATACATGTACTGAATAAGACTGTTTGACTGCACTGTATTCAAGGCTGTTAGGCATTTTATTGTTACTTGAGTTCTGTTGCAATTACAATGAGTTGGGCCTGACCCTGCATATACTTACTACCAGATTTTGTGCCTGATCCAAAGCCCATGGAAGGCAGTAGGAGTCTTTCCACTAACTTCCTAGGGTTGTGACTCCGGCCCATAGTGCTTATTATTTTGAGAAATCCCATTGACTTCAATAACACTACTCATACTAGTAAGTACAATTCTTGTGGGTAAGTGGTTACAGGACAAAAATGGTCATAGTGAACATTTGTATATTTTAACCTTCTATAAATCTGAGATTTGCATTTCTAAAATACCTCAATCTACTTTCTAGCAAATTGAAATGGACTTACTTTAAAATATACTGGTAAAATGTTCTGTTGTTTTCAGTACTCTCAATTCTGGAAGGTCCTGAGAGGTACGGAATACCCTGACCTGCCATGGAATTCATTGGGAATTAAGGGCCCTCAGCACCTCTTGCGGGGGGAGGCGGGGGGCAGCAGCACCAGGCTCTTATTTCAAATAGTAATTGCTTTTCTACTTGCAGGCAAATGAAAGGATCTTGCCTTCTTTCAAAATAAAGACCTTTAGGTTTGTCAGCAACTGCACCACTTCCACTCCTAAGATCCTGCCCATTTGCATAAGAAACGTAAATATGTTTAACATGTAAAAAAAATCACAATATCCAGTGGTTTCTCACATCTTTGAAATTTAAAAGCAGCCCAGTCTTTCAGATCTTGCTGTACAAATAAACAGTAGAAGAAATAAACATGGGCCTAGGTACTAGGATGACTGGCATTCTATAAATATAATAGGTTCAAATCTGGACATCTTTAAGTTCTAACTCACTCTCTATTTAAGCAAAATTTCTTCTCACTTCCGTGAGAGCCTTGACTGGGTAAGAATTGGGACTATTTGTACTTGTCAAGCATTTTAATAATTGGAATGGTTTATTGTGTTGTTACAGTTATCAGAGGAGCTGGAGAAAGAAGAGGAAAAAATGCAGCACTGCAGAATTAAACTGATACTCTATTGCAGTGGATCTCCAAATGTAACCATGACATCCTGGAGCAGATCATAGAAACAGAAGATGAATGCTGAGGTTGTTAACAGATGAAATGCTGCATAAATTGGTGTCTTCTCCATTATTTCTTGTAGTCATTATGAAGTCAGATACTCTGGATGATAATGAAGGGGACTCAATCAGAAATTGTAAGAACTTCATTTCCACCTTTAATGGGCCTTGTGTTCAGAATATTATTATTTAATGAAGTTCAGTTAAATGGAGTCTTTTAAGCAATGCTGATTAATTGGTATTGATTTTTAATGTGTAATTCAGGTTCTGTTAGGTGCAGTATCTTCATCTGCTGATTCTGCCTAGCGTATTCTACAGTAACACTTCTAAAGTGCATTCAAGGAATTAGTACACTGTTATATAATGGAGTCTGCGTTAATCTTACCCCCAGTTAGAAGTGGGCTTTTCAGAAAAGTAAAAACTAAGTAAAAGCCTCCTCTGTTTTCTTATCTACTGTTACTCAAATAATCACATTTTGATAGTGTAACGAGTATTAAGCTCTGGGCCAGGTTGGAAATGAAATCAATTTTTGGTACTACTTGCTGTTGGCAAGGATTAGCCTTATGAAAATATGGTGTGTGTCTCTGACAATGCATGGGGCATCTAAATTGATCATCAATAATTTACATACCAAATTTATATATTAGTGGATGGTAAAAGCTTGAGGTATGAAAATGTACATATGTGTATACATGCACACATATACAGAAGTGGATCAACCTTTTACCATCCACATGCATACAGGTATGTATTAATAAAACCTGGGACTCATAAATATATCAAGATAAGAATGCTGTGAATACAGTATATGCATTAGGCCTCCTATAAATGAAGGACCATTTGTCATTGTTTTCTATAGTGAACAAACAGCCTCCATCATGGATCCCAATGAATTTTCAATGTTAAACAAGAAAATATCAGTGAGTAAGGAGAAATGAAAAGCTGTCTGTGTCAACAAAGAATTTCAAGTAAAGATGAATAATTTAAAGCACATGCCAGGAAAAAGAAAAATCTGAAGTCTTTCTAATGGAGTGATGAGACACAAATGAGAGTTAAATCTCTACCACTTCCTCAGAGAGAGGATCCTTACAACTTCATAACCATTTTCAGTCAGTCTGGCAAACATGCAAATGTTCAGCTGTTTTACTGATGCATCTCTCTTTTTGTCAGTGGAAGAAGTAGTTCTATACTGACGTGAGTGGCAATTGAATATTTGCATTATTAAAGGACAAACAATGAATTTAAGCATGGGTGGCCTTAATTCTTAGTAGTTTTTTCTTTGCTGCTGTAAAAAAAGGATTCTAATGTGGTTATTCCGAAAGTCTTGCACTGAATTTAGAAAAATGTTATTTTTTTAAATCATTGGTGCAATTATCCCTGAAGTAACATCCTGTGTGAGCCATACCTATATTAACCCCTTTAAAATGATTGTTGTGTAGAAAACAGTATCTTATTTAGTTGTACCATCATTTTTGGTACAAATAAAGAGCAACTAAGTCAAGCAGGAGTCCTTCTTGATGTTTCATCTCAGTAAATAGAATAAAATGTATAGAATTAGGATAGCATAAGTGATCCAAATTCATTCATGTTTAAAAAGTTTGTCCTTTAACTATCAATGGAATTTTAGATCTTTGTTTTCAAAACAGCAAAGCTCTTGGAGTTTATTTAGCACATATGACAAATGTTGCACTTGCAAACTCAGACAACAGAACTAGTTTCTTGTGAAGAACTTGTTGTCACAGTAAGGGACAACCTTCTGTGTCTCTTACAATCAGGTCTTTACCTTAACTCTGCAACTGAATACTTGAAGTAGGAAATAAACTAGGGGAAAATAGGGTCATAAAAACAAAACTGTATAGTTAGATATTTATATGTATGTGCCAATTTTGTCACAGACATTATTTTAGGAGCACTTTTTGCTCCATTCATATTGTAAGAGTATTGACCTAAACTTTTATCAGGGGCTATGAGTTAGCCCCAAAAGAAAAAGAAATTGTCTAACATTTTGTTTTTTTCATTTCATGTGATATCTATGATGTTTGGAGAAAAATCTTTTCATATACTGAAATAGAATCTCGGGGTTTACAATAAACACTGTGATGTTGGGAAAATATTTTATTTCAGCAATGTTTGGTAGCTCCCCCACCCCTTCCAAATGTAACCAATTAAACCAACTTTTGGCTAACATTTAAGATAATTATTATTTTAGTGTGGAATCAGGCTTGTACTGCACATTCTTTCTTTCATTTAAATGTACAGTATGAATTTTGTATTTAATGAATTTTGTGTATCTAGTATGCACGTAACTGCACATTGACTTTCATTTGAAAGTGGGTTTAAATTTCTTTTTCAACAGTGTTTATGAAAAGACCTCAGATGTGTTGACACAAACTATATCTGCAATGTGTGTGGGGGGAGGGTTGTTTTTTTGTTTTTTTGTGTAGAGTGATGTTGGAATGTGATGTTCTACAACAATGGGTCAGTATTCTCTATTTACCTTAACCCCTCATTTGATAGTGCTTCATGTAATAATTTTCTCAAGTGAGTGGCATGTTCTGGATTGTGATATTGATATGTGGTTAAGGACATTGATATGAAACTAAGGAATCCTTAGAAATTACCAGTGGGCATGTATTAGACAGTCATTGTAATTTAATGTCCAGTAAAAGTGTGAAGTACCAAGGTATTTAGAGATCATAACATTATTATCATGTGTATGGGAAGTACTTACTGTTGATCAGCTTGTTTCTATTCATCAAATAAACTGTTTCTTTCTGAAAATCAGTGTAGTGTCATTAAAGCTAAGTTTAATGACTATAAACAATATAAGATGTTTTCCACATGGTAAATTCATCACACTCCTCATTTCTCTAATTGCTACCATTCAAAGTAATTTATCTTCCTGTTGCTGTTACACAAACTTTTTCAAAAAGAAAACTGTCTCTTAGGCCCCAATCCCACAAACACTTACACACCAGAGTAACTTTACTTATGTAAGGTAGGTAAAGTTACTCATGCTAGGAAGTGTTTTCAGAATTAAGGACTTAGTGAGCAATATAGTCTTTGAGTGGTTTTCTAAAACATAGTATTTTGTGTGACCTTTATAATTGCATAGAAAATTACATTTTGTTTATATACTTTACTGACCAAAAGCCATTAGGTGTGAAATTCTCTACACAGTCAGCTCCTTTTTCAGCTGCCTGGTAAGTTATTCGCCTTTTCCATTATGTTCATTTTTTTAGAAAAGGAACTTTTGTTGGGCAGGAATTTCTTACCTCATAGAACTCCCTGGACCAACTCAGTGCACGCATAGCAGGAGAAGAAAAGGTAAGTAAGTATGCTTTTCAGGTAGATTATTTAAAAACACAGTCTCTTAGTTTTAAGCTCTGTTTCTTTACCTATAAATTACTCCTCACGGTAAGAGCAATATAAGGCTATATAATATTGTACTTACATGGGATATTAAGTTGCACTATTAACTACATCTAAATGCATTTATTTATATTTATTATGTATTTTACTTATGCTATCTGGATTGGAGTTGGAACACTATAAATTGAGCATTGATTGCTCATAACATCTTCTTTCTGGACCAACTGTAATCATTCATGATTGCTTGGCTCGTTATTCGGACAACACATATGGTGCATTAGAATTCAGCCAGCAACATATCAATGCTCATTCTTAATTCTGCTTTTCATAGTAGATCACTACTTGTTTTTAGGGGCAGGTCCTGCCTCTTTCCCATCTTGGGCACAGCAGAATCAGGTGATTTATGGCTTGGCTGTGCAGAAGGAGGTGACAGATCTGTGTTTCTGCCCAGTGGCTCAAAGATGGAGAAGTGCTGCAGCTCTGAGGATGAGTAATAGGACAGAGGGGCTCAATGCTACTCTGTAGCCTGGGGGAAGCCAACTGATCGACTGTAGAAGTTCCAGTTCATATCTGGTTGCTTGTGCTATGCTCTGAGAGCAGGATTTGGCCCTGAAAGAAATCTGGTAATCTACGTAAAGTACATCCTGGCTGGCATTAAGACCTATCAGGAAGTATGAAACAGGAGGCTTTGTAATTATATGAATTTGTTTCCATTAGTTTCAGATTTTGGGGTCACCTCTCTACTCCAAAAAGTAAAACTTTTAATTACTGATCCATGGGAAATAAAGCCAATTCTACCCTCTAAAGCACATGTGCAGCTCCCATTGAAATTAGCTGGGACTCTGCACAGATCCCAGGGCAGAACGCTGCCCAGAGATAAGAAAGGATATTTGATGATGTAGGGTACTGTCTGCATTTTACTGCAAGCAGCTTGGAGTGACCTTATTTTACACATGTAGCAGAGCAATGAGTGAGTTTTGCAGGGCTTCTCAAACAATGGGCAAACCCCTACCTCCACTAGATGTAGCCTGCCCCACCACTATGTATTTTGTTTATTCCAAATAGGCCCTGATGCTACAATGAAGCTCCAGCCACAGATGTCCACCCACATGGATCCAATTGTAGAATCAGGACTTGTTTTGTTTGTTTGTTTTTATACTCTCTCTGCCTTTCCTCTTTGGCCTACATTAGCTACTGCAGCACAAGATTGTCACTTGTATGAGGGAGAGTTAGTGACATCTATAAATGCAGCCTAATGTCAATGTATATAATGATTGAAATGAACACTAGGTTTTGCAATATAGAAGAGCATACATACATGCACAGTATAACCCATGTATCCAAAGGTCTCTGGCAAAGTCTGAAACCTTTGGATAAACACAATTTCAGATGAAGGGGGGAGCCAGCTGCACAGCTGTTAAGACTGTGCTCTGGGTCCCTACCCAAGAGAAGCCAGTGGACTCCAGATGTTCTGGCAGCTGTAAACTGCTCTGGGTTCTCCATCCCAGAGCTCAGTGAAGAGCAGCCAGCAAACTTCAGATGTACCAGCCAGCTAAGAGGGCTGTGGAAGGCAGTGAAGAGAAACTAGATGGCTCCAGAAGGCAGTGAAGTGATGATACATGACAGTTCACGATTACCTGTCCAGTTTTTAAAAGGCTGTACAACCTGAGGGACATTACTGCTGATCTATGATTAACCAGAATGCAGGTAAGGTAAGGAATGTCTGCTTTATATATGATGAGAGGAAATATACATACCGAATATGTGATCGTGTGGAGTACTAGCAAATTTTTATTTATATATATTTTGGCTAAATGTGAGTTATCCAAGTCTTGCCAAATATGTGGTAATAAAAATATCGCACATCATACTGTCATCACCTATTTTACATGGGACATGTGTTTGCTTTTTGTTATTTTGTCTTTTTTAATATTTCTATTTTTTATAAACGATACCACTCGTTTGGGTCAATACACACACACAATAAAAGAGTGAGGTTGTAGAAAAATACTCTGAGATTAATTCTTCACTTGTCCACTGAAATACTTGCTATGGGTACTTAGGTGTTTTTCCATTCCAGACACCAAATTGATGGTGCAAGCACATGAAGGAGGAGGCACTAGCTTTAACTTAGGTGCTGACGTCTAAAGATTTGGCTCTCCATATGCAGTTTGTTTATAGAGTTTACATTTAATTTTATTTTTTTATGAGGGGCATTTGTGTAGTTTTTAACATAGGTGGCCAAATTCTGTCTAGGTGTAAGCACAATCATAGGCCATAAAAGCACTGAACAAATCTGTACCTGGTATGAAAAAAGGTCCTTATTATGACCCCACTGAAAAGTGACAAAGTTGATGCATGGCACAGAGGGACCTGGTTATTAGAAGTATTATACCTGTATAAACAATACCTGTCTGAACCAAGCCTTTTGCATAGCCTCCGCACACACCGCTCCCATGTTTTAGCCCTACTTTTGGCTCAAATAGAATATGTGAAGCCAGGAGTTGTGCAAAGGACTGTTGTCAATCAGAATAAGCATATGCATTAGGGGCCAAATCCAGAGCACACTGTTGTCAATAGAAAGACTCTCTCTGACTTCAACATGCTTTGGTTCAGACCCTGCTACTGCTTTTGGCTCATATTTGTTTAAAGGAATGGGGGGCAATACCATTTCCCCCACATGAGTCAGAATTTGGCCCATATGGAATTGAGACAGACTGAGTATCCCATATGTTGAACTCTTTAGCTAGAAAATGAAATCACCACATTATGGCTTCATATGGAAGTTAATTTACAGAATGTCTGTTTATAGGTTTCATGATTGCATTTTTGGAGATCAGTACTCCATTGCTGTGAAAGAATATAATCTCCTATTAAAATCTCTCCAAATTATAAGAATTTGTCCAGGGTTATTTTATAGTATTTCTTAGGTCTGAATAGGTATCATTCAGACTGAAAGTTATCTTGATTCTTACAAATGCAGTTAGGTAAAACAAATCACATATAAAGTGTCTATCTGGCTTCTGAAACTAAACAAAATACAAATAATTCCTGTCTCAGGAATCACAGTAGAACCAATGTGTTATACCAAAAAAAACCCCAAAACAAACAAACAAAAAAACCCCCAACAATACAAGAATAAAGTCCCAGGTCCTTCCAAATGACTAGTTCCTGGAGGAACTGTTCCAATTCTGATAGTATTTACATTGTCAGAATTATTCTTACTCTAGTTAAACAACTAGTCCCCATATCTGAAAGGTAAAGGTTGTAAATCTTCCTGGTGAATGTTGCCTATGACAGGGAAGGAAAGACTTGCATAATTACCACTTGTACTTCCTCAGAGAACATGAGCTCAAGTCTAAAGCAACGAGTTTGGTTAATAAAACATTAGGGCTTGAAAAATACAGGAAAAGACCCGACCAGCTCATATGATTAAAAAAAATAAAAATGTGTTCTTGCTTAGAAAAACAAAGTGACAAAGAGGACTTTAGTGGAAGTTTCTTCTAAGGTCTTGAATATTGAGAAGGAACTCTTGATCATTCTTCAAAGATTGGTAACACTGATTCATGGTGGAATTAATTGAGATTCATTATTGTCTTTCCTCCATCTGGAACTAAAATATACTTAAAGAGCTAGTCTGAAAATGGAATTTCTGTCCTGTGGAAAAGTCCAATATTTCAGATTTTTTCCCATCACAAACCCATAGGAAAAGCAGAAATTTTGAAATATTTCAGGTCAGGAAAATCAAAGCAACCTTATTAAATATTGTTTTGATAATGTCAAAACATTATAATATATTTTAAAATGTTAAATATTACAGTATTGTTATATAGGGAAAAGTTAAATAAAATAAAAGTTGAAACAAAACAATCAGAACAAAACAAGAAAGTCAACACAAACAAGAAAATTGATTCTCTATTGTGATTTCAAATTGTTTTGAAATTTCTGTCAAAAATTTAGTCAAATCGTGTTCCTGTTGATTCCCATTTTGATTTGAAAACATTTTCTGACAGAAAACTGTGCTGTTGAAAAATTGTAACTAGCTCTAACATATGTTATCCTATTCTGAAACAGTTTAGTATGCTAAAATTATTTAGCTTACTGTTCAGTTGATTGTAAGAGGTGTTATTCTGGTCTGTGTCCTTCAAATAAATTATGTTAATTTTAAGGGCAGATTCTGAGAGTGGCATCTTAACTCCATGGGTAATCCTACTGAAATCAATGGCACTATTCATAAAATTAAGGTGCTTCTCAAATGAGTATGGGTCTGAGAATTTGGCCCCTAAGGAGCATATTTTTGTGGCTACATAATAATGGCCCAATTGGACTACTCGTATGGGTAAAATTACTCACATATATACATGTTTGCAGGATTGGAGCCTAAAACCCCACTGTAATTTGTGTAGGATTACAAGAGTGCCCATGATGATACTGATAACTTTCATGATAATCCTTGTCTACATTTGTTCGGACCATGTACCTCACATGGAAAGATCCAGTTGAAAATATGTTGCATTATATAGCCATGGTCCTAGTCAGCATGTAGCCATTTGGGCATAAAGAAATGATATTTTTTGTCCTTTCATAACTTTCTACCCATTTTCCAATTCTCACTTAAAATTCCCTCACTTGAAGATGCCATATCCATTCTTTACAAACTTTCTCCAGAAGAACCATGAAGATCTTTTGCTCCTTTAGGCTCCTCTGTATTGCTCCTTAGAAGAGCTGTCTATTGCAGCATAGGACAGCTGGCTCCAGGAGGTACCTAAGTTAAGACTGATTTTGTAATTAAACACACCTTTCAACACAGATCTACAGAAGCCCTACCCTGTGAAGTGGTTAGTGAACATACACTACTTCCACTGAATGCAATGGGAGTTGAGGATGCTCAGTACCTTGAAGGGGAGGGATCTCTCAGTGGTCTGAGCATTGGCTTACTAAACCTAGGGTTGTGAGTTCTATCCTTGAGGGGGCCATTTAGGGGTCTGGGCCAAAAATTGGGGATTGGTCCTGCTTTGAGCAGGAGGTTGGACTAGATGACCTCCTGAGGTCCCTTCCAACCCTGATATTCTATGACTGGACCCTAATATGGAACCCTGTTCAATGTTCCTGACAGAATCATTAGGTCCTAATTATTAGGGTTCCAGCTACCAAGTGTATCATGGAATTTGAAAAGAGGTGATTCTGAAGTACCAATTCTTCAAAGGGTTCAGTTTTCTAATCATTTGGGTATGAAGATTACTTTTCCCTCTCAGCTCTCTACTTTTTAAAAATACTAATTGTGACACATTTGGCCTTGCATATTTATTAAACTCATATTACTAATGAGAAATTGTATAAAAATATTCCTGGGCTTGGAAGGATTCGATTTTTATCAGTAAATGTTGATAAACATGGATTTCACTGTACACACACACACAAACTGATGAAAACTATTTCCAATGATAATTGAAATTTACAGATAAGCAAAGTTAGAAAAATGCCATTTGAAAATGTATTAGAGTTTGATTTAAGGATATTTACTTTGTTTATTTTGATATGTGATGTTGATAATTTATGTTTTGATGATTATAAATAGGGCTATTTTTAGTAAAAGTCATGGACAGGTCAGGGCAGCAAACAAAACTTCATGGCCCATGACCTGTTCATAACTTTTACTATCTCCCCCTAAATAAAATTTGGGCTGGGAGGGCCGCGGGTGCTGGTGCTGGGTAGAGGCAGCCTGGGACCCCTGCTGATGCTGGGGGGAGGCAGGCGGCAGTGTGTGGCTTGGAACCCATGCTGGCAGTGGGGAGAGAGGTGGCGGTGTGCAGCCCAGGACCCGCACTGGTGCTGTGGGGAGGGTTGGTAGGGCTGGCAGCATGTCCCTGAAGCTCCTAGGAGGATGGGTGGCCGGGGTGGTCCACGTGCTGCTCCCGCCACAAGCACTGGTTCCACAGCTCCCATTTGCCGAGAACCACAGCCAATGGGATCTGTGGGGGCAGCACTTACAGATGCAGGCTATGTGCGGAGCCCCCTGGCCCCTCTGCCTAGGAGCTGCAGGGACATGCCAGTGGGAGCCAGGGAGCTCTCCCGCCCCCAGTAAGCACTGCCCTGCACCCCAACACTCTGCCCCATCCCTTAGCTCCCTCCCACACCCAAACTGCTGCTGGTCCAGGGGCTGCACAGCTCAGGCAGCCCCTGAGCCTGCTGCACTGGCTGCAGAAGTCACGGGGGTCACAGAAAGTCATGGAATCTGTCCATGACAGACAAGCAGCCTTAATTATAAAGCATTAACTTTTTGAATCTCAGCTTCTACTGTCATTAAATAATTGTCTGACCACCCCATAATTTTGTGCAACTGTGAAAATGTTAAGCGATAAAAATAAATAAATGCTTAAAATAAGCTTTGATGATGTGTCAAATGATTAAAAACATCAAATTCTGCCGAGCCTAAATATACTGTACTAAAAAGGCATTTTTTAAAAAACTTGTCAGATCTTGACATTTTATCCCATTCTGATAAGAATATAGTTTATTTAAAGGCAAAGATGTTGAACTAGAGACTGAAAATAAGGTAAATAATTATTCAATTTGGGTAAAACAGATGAAACCAATCATGCATGATGCCTTGATGTATGATAGCCAATTTATGCAGTTCAACCATGTGTAGACTAGGAAGTCTCTCAATTTTAAAAATCTGATCTTTATGTTTTGGTAACTTTCTTCCTCTCTGCATAACCAAAGCATTTGAAAGCATCTTACGTAACCCATATGTTACAAAAAAGATGATGGTTGAAGAGAGATATTTGATATTATGCATATCCTATTTGCACCACAAGAATTAAGATGCAAGGAACATTTGCTTTTTTTCAGAGCAGATTCATAGTACAATTGGTGCAATTACATGACAAAGACAATGTTAACATTTATGATTAAATACAGGAGATCTAGTTAAAATGAATACCACATTTATAGGAAGTTTGATTTTTTTTAAAACAAATATTTTGAAAAATCTGATTTCACTTTGGATTGGTTTTAAAAATCCCATCCAGACAAATGCAGCAAAGAATTTTAAACGTAAATATATTTTTTAAAGTAGTACAGTATGTGAAAATGATTGTTACATGCTTCATTAATTCAACTGAGTAAAGCTTAAGCAATCTTAGATTGGACAGCATCTTTTAGATGATTCATTTATGAATAGGTGATTTCTTATCCAAAAGCCAAATATATGATCATTTAGAGAGATCATGGGCCATATTCAGCTCTGTGCACCCTAATCTGTGAAGTCAACATCATTCTCCCCCTCCCGCGCAGAGTTCCAACAATGATTATACACTCACAAGGTCATGACAAAATAATACACAAGTCAATGTTCAAATTATATTTTAAAAGTGGAATTCCTCCCTTCCCCCAAAACTACTCTGGTATCCGGTGCAAGACTGACAATATTCAGTCCTGCATCAAAGACAAGTTTAAGGTCTAGTATTTCAAAGGGGAGAGTCCCAGCTGTCCACAGCAGTGGAAGGTACTGAAGTATCAGACATTGCGTTGGTGACGATTTTATGTATAGAAAAGCTATGTTAAGTAATTTGTAGAGGTTTTAAAATGTATTTGTTCTAATCTTTTCTCATCCATTGAGGCCTATACAGTGGGACTTACAGTAGACAAGGCACCTGTCTAAGCAAGAGGAAGGATACAAAGAATAGGCAAATAAAATATTTTAACACTTGGTGGTAATTTCCTTGAGACTTGACTGTGTAGTATGGGATAAAGGCTCTACCAGCATTCCTTTGGGATTGCATGGAGAACTCACTCATGGCTTGGCTGTTTATGAGTAACACAACCATCCCAAACTTGTGTCAGTAAAACCTTTGCATCACACTATTTTATAGGCTCTCTGCACATGGGAAAAATAGACAGGTTGAAGGAGACCGAACTCCTTCTCCACCTACTCTTCTGTTCTCCCTCTCTATTATTCCTCCTCCTTCTCCCACCCTGTGAACATCTTACTATTTACAGATGGGATTGTGAAGTTTTTGTAGAGCAGCAGGATTGTGAGATAATAGATAACGCAACCTTTGCTATTCACCTTTCCCTATTTTCCTCCTCTCTCTCTTTGTCCTCCTCAGGTCAACTCAAGAAAGCAACAGTTGCCTTCAAAACTAGATAACACATTAGGTGTCACCATTCAACAGTATCTTAATTCATTTATAAAAGTAGCCCATTAGAAAAAAAATTGATGTTCATTATGGGTGAAATCCTGGGCCCATTTAAGTCAAGGAGAGTTTTGCTACTGACTCTATCAAGGCTAAGATTTCACCCCATAGGTAATATTGGCAATCGTAATGTAATCTGGACATGCTACCATATGACCCCTTGGAGTTCAGAAAGGAAGTGCTGTGTGAGGATCACAATAACTAGCTCGAGGGAGAGCTGGTTAAGTGAATGAATGTTGCTAAATTGGCAACCCACAATAAAGACAGTTATAATTAACTACAACAGAGCAATTATCATCAGACAGGTGCGTATCTGTGATTGTAGCTGTTACTTTGCTGGGCTGTTTTGCTGACAGTGGTACACTGTGGCTACTAGGTTTTGAAC
Organism: Lepidochelys kempii; assembly: GCF_965140285.1. Classification (NCBI taxonomy): domain Eukaryota; kingdom Metazoa; phylum Chordata; order Testudines; family Cheloniidae; genus Lepidochelys; species Lepidochelys kempii. The sequence continues at coordinate 26,986,378 of NC_136386.1, forward strand.
TAAGGGTTGCTACCGAAGAATGCTCAGCTGGAAGAAAGATTGTAATAATGATAGATAACAGTGGATGGTTACAACAGTAGTCTGAAGGAGCACATTGGGTAGAGGTGAGTGCCTGTCACTGTTACAGAAAGAAGCTACTTCACGAATGAGAAGGATTGCTTTAGAGTATAGTGGAGAATGGAGGCCTAACCTCAGTAGATCTGAGATTACAATAGCAACCCACCAGAACCCAGTGTGGTGGTTTTCCTCCCTCATGCACACAGGAACTGGACTTTGATATCTAGTATACACCAGGGTGGCTGACTAGACAGTTGCCTTACCCCAACAGCCCTCACCCAGTTTGTTACCAAGCCCCATCTGGGAGTATCAAGAGAAATTTTCAGTCTGACAATGGTGCTCACAAGGTGACCTGGAATTGTCCCAGACATGCAGGAAGACACGCAAGATGCAAGGCACATGCTTTAACTAGACTGCAACTTTGTTAACTAAACTCCTCCAGTAACTTGGACACCTTGATCGATCGGTCCTTCAGCCCTCATATAGATTGCGCTGATCCACAACACATCTTCCATTCTTCTCATAACCTGGTCTTCCTTCTCCATATGTGGCCTTGTCTTGTCGCTATAAAATCTTCCCATCTCTTTGGAGGTCGACCGAGTCATCATTTCAGTTCCCATGGGTACCACTTGGCAACAGCTGTAGTCCATCAATTGTCAGTGAGCCTCGCTATATGCCCAGCCCATAGCATTTTACTATGCCTGCTCTCAGCAATGACGTCCTGCATTCCACTCTGCTGTCTGATCACTTCACTGGGGACTCAGTCGCGGATTGAAATGTCCAGAATTCTTCTTTCCATCGTCCTCTCCGTGACAGACAGTTGCTGCTCCTCTGTCTTTGTTAGTCCCCATGTTTCGCTGCCGTACAACATTGCTGGCAGTACTGTTGAGTTGAAGAAGCTGGTGCATGTTGCCTTGTTGATTTTTCCTTGGAGGACATCCTTGATAGAATTGAATGCACACCAATATGCTTTCTTTCTTCGTGAGAGTTCACCTTCCTGATCGTGGTGCAGGTTAATTTCTCGGCCCAAATAGACATATTGCTTGACTTCTTCTATTTATTCTCCCTTGACTGTTATTTGGGCTTTTGGTACGGTATCAGATCACAGAAATTTAATTTTGGAGCAGTTAATTTCAGTCCGACTTGGCTGCTTTTTGTGTTGAGTTCTCGCAGCATTTTCTATAGTTTGATAGTATTTTCAGTGATCAACACAATATTGTCCGCGAACCCCTGAGATGGTTAAACTGCTCTCTGCTGATGTTGAGTCCACCCTTCCAGTTCATCTGCCTCATTCCCATTTCAAGGCAGGCTGTGAAGAGTTTTGGTGAAATCATGTCTCCTTAGCACTGTTCTTAACTGGGATGTGAATGGGGGTATCAAATAAAGTTATATCTGTAGTGCAGTCAGAATTTGCTTCTTTTAATAGTTTGATATAGAGTGTGTCGATGCCCTGCTTTGCAGTAACTATCCAGCAATAACTCATACAGTGCTGTTCTTGGTGTGCAATAATGCACAGCTAGGAGGAAAGGGCTTAAATGCCTTCCTCTCAGGTGTGTGGAAGCCAATGGGCTTCTGCTGCACCTTTTGGCCAGCCAATCAGATAGCATGATGTGAAATACCATATGATAAATGTAACCCTTCTGCCCGTCAGAGTTGGCAGCAACAAGGGCCGGGTTCAATATCTAGGGGATCCATTCGAACAACACAATGCAAACCGGCTCGAGCCCCCACCCAGTGACCTGGGACAAATATATACCACCCCCGCTGGGCGCCTCCAAGAGGCAATACTTCCCCTCTCGCAAGCACATAGTCTGAGTGTAGCAAAAGCCTTTTAATAACAGAGAGAAACAATGTGGCATTATGTTGGGGAAACACCACCAACAGGATTCATAACACAACCCATGAGCAAAAAAAAAAAAAACCCACCCCAAGCAAATTGGGGCATGCCCCTTTCCCTTTGGTTCTTGAGTCCAGCAACCCCAAATCACCCAAAGTCCCAAAAGTCCAATGCCCCAAAAGTCTCTGTCCCTGGTCAGGGCAGCCCCAGAGTTCGAAAGTTTACCTGCGGAGCTTTACCTCCCAACCTGGGTGGAAATGGGACAGGGTAAGAGGCACCTTACATGATCTGAAGCTGACCGCCCCATAGCTCCATAGCAGCGCTCCGCTCCGCCCCACGAACTCCTTCGCTCAGCTGCTCTCTGCTCTGCCAGCTGCCCCACGAACTCCTTCACTCAGCTCCACGGCCCACAAGCAGCTCCTGCCATCCACAAACTGCTCCGCGTCGAACTGCTTCACCAGCCGGTCCGCAAGGCACTCCAGCCGTCCCGCAAACTGCTCCACAATATATCTTCAGGCTCCCCCACTACTTAACACAACACTCAGTGATTTCAGCTCTTAGGTGAATTCAGCTTGTAGTCGGGGAGCCCCAGTGCTGGTGCACTGTCAGCCCAAAATGAGCTCAGCAGCCTACAACTAGACTTCTAATGAAATCAAAATTAGCTCTGATATTCCACAGTGGAGAGAGGAGGAAGTGCAATTAGCATGTAAGGCCCTCACCAAGGGGCTCATGCCACCAAGTATTAATACTTGTCCCCAGCCTCTCTCTAGTCACACAGTTTTGGAACCCATGACCCTTGCCTAGCGAGTGCTACTTAGTTGATGGTGAATCCCTCCATCATAACAAAAGGCCACATACAGTTCCAAGCACAGTTCCCATAATCAGGGTAATAACAATTTATTCTTTCTGCCCCAATAACAGAGACACTGGGGATCCCACAGCAGCCAAAGTGACCATTTGGGCAGCTATGGTCTCATTCTAGGCATGGTGGGTGTGCCTATGCAAATGAGATCGGCCCCTGAAGTTCTTTTCCACAACTTGCCACACCTCACCACCAGATGTCAGGGTGGAGCTCATCCTGACACTGCTTACATAAATATTTTTCATAGATTAGCGGTAACCTCCCATTGTGTTAACAGCACTGTGAAGCAGATCTTATAGCAGAGCAGCCCTGGAAGGAAAAATATTTTTCATACTATTATTATTTGTATTATTGTATTGCATAGGAGCCCTAGCCAATAACCAGGACCCCATTGTTCTAGGTGGATACAAACACAGAACAAAATGATAGTCCCTGCTCCAAAGAGCTTGCAATCTAATATCACACTTCCAAACATGGGTCAGAATCTCTGAGTTGGGGCAGCCAGTTTATAAAGCACTGACAGAGAGATCCCCCCTGTGTAAGGCTGATCCTCCGATGGCATACAAGTAGCACAGGGGCTCCCACTCTGCCCCTCTCCTTTCTGATGCTATAACTGTGAAAAGAAAGCACCGATGGAATAAAGAGGGCATGGGTGAGACAGCATCACACCCTTCCAATCCTCAGCTGCATTTTTTCTCCCCTAGCATAAGTTAGAGAAACCATCAGGCTGCTCTGATGAAGCACAGGGAGAGCAGTCCTGCAGACAGCTGTAACAGTCAGAGAAACGGACTGTTGGAAGGGAATTCAAGAGATCATCTAGTCTAGCCCCCTGCACTGAGGCAGGCCCTAGTATTCCTATCCATCCCTGAATGGTATTTGTCTAATCTGTTCTTAAAAACCTCCAATGACAGGGGTTCCACAACCTCCCTTGGAAACCTGTTCCAGAGCTTAACTATTCTTACAGTAAAAAAGTTTTTCCTAATATTTAACCTAAATCTCACTTGCTGCGAATTAAGCCCATTCCTTCTTGCCCTACCTTCAGTAGAAATAAAGAACAATTGATCACCATCCTCTTTATAACAGTTCTTAGCATAATGGAAGACACTTATCAGACTCCCCTCTCAGTTTTTCTTTTCTCAAGACTAAACATGACCAGTTTTTTAGTCTCTCTCATAGGTCAGTGTTTCTAAACCTTTATCATTTTTGTTGCTCTTCTGGCCTCTCCCCAGTTTGTCCACATCCTTCCGACAGTGTGGTACCCAGAACTAGACACAATACTCCAGTTGAAGCCACACCAGTGCAGAGTAGAGTGTGACAGTTATCTCCTAGTTCTTATCTCTGATAGTCCTGTTAATACCACCCCAGAGTTATAGTAGCTTTTTCACAACTGCATCCCATTGTTGGCTCATATTCAATTTGTGATCCACTGTAGCCGCCAGATCCTTTTCAGCAGTGCTACCACCTAGCCAGTTATTCCCCATTTTCTATTTATGCATTTGATTTTTTCCTTTGTAAATACAGTACTTTGCTTTGTATTTGTTGTCACTGAATTTCATCTTGTTGAATTCAGACCAATTCTCCTATTTGTCAAGGTTGTTTTGAATTCTAATCCTGTCCCACAACTGCTTGCAACCCCTCGTAGCTTGGTGTCATCTGCATATTTTATAAGCATACTCTCTACTCCATTATCCAAATCATTAATAAAAATATTAAAGAGTACTGGACCCAAGACTGACTCCTGTGGGACCCAGTTTGACCACAAACTATTGATAATTACTCTTTGGGTGTGGTCTTTCAGCCAGTTATGCACCACCACCACCCCATTATAGTAATTCCATCTAGACCACATTTCCCTAGTTTGCTTATGAGAATGTCACGTGCGATTGTATCAAAAGCATTACTAAAATTAAGATATCTCACATCTACTGCTTCCCCCTATCCACTAGGCCAGTAACCCTGTCAAAGAAGGAAATTAGGTTGGTTTGGCATGATTTGTTCTTGGCAAATCCATGTTGGTTATTCCTGATAACCTTATTATCCTCCAAGTGCTTACCAATTGATTGCTTAATAATGTGTTCCGGTATCTTTCCCGGTATTGAAGTTAGGCTGTGTGGTCTGAGTATAATTCCCCAGGTTGTCTTTGTTTCCTCTTTTTAAAGATAGATACTATGTTTGTCCTTTTCCAGTTGTCTGTGACTCATCCTCCATGAGTTCACTCATCCTCCATGAGTTCAGGAAGATAATTGCTAATGGTTCTGAGATTGCATCCGATGAAGTGAGCTGTAGCCCACGAAAGCTTATGCTCAAATAAATTTGTTAGTCTCTAAGGTGCCACAAGTCCTCCTTTTCTTTTTGATAGTTCCTTAAGTATCCTAGGATGAATTTCATCAGGCCCTGCTGACTGGAATACATCTAATTTATCTAAATATTCTTTAACTTGTCCCTTCCCTATTCTGGCTTGTGTTCCTTCCCCTGTGGAATAAAAATTGAGTTTTAAGCCACTTGTGCACACCTTTTCACTGATCGGCACTCACTGCAGTTCAGTGGTTCATCTCCACCCCTGCTGATCAGGTTCTGTGCATTCTGTCTATACAGCTCAGAGGGACCCAATACAAGGAGTTAACACACACACACACACACACACAATTTTTTTAAATTGTTATACATTTAACAGGTCCATTAATATGTGCATAGACCAAAACTAAGTAGTTGCATGACCTTATTACAATAATAGATATAAATAAGAATGAAATGTGTCTCTAAACCAGGACTCAATATTTCCCCTTCTGTATCCAATATTACCAACCCTAGATGTTCAAAAATCATGAATCAAGTCCCCTTCCTGACCAAAAAAATTCATGAGATTGGCTTAAAAATCAGGAGATTGACTTTAAAATATATTACATTGTCTTATCTGTTGGATTCTCTTCCCTTGCCTTCTAGTTTCTGAAGTTTTTGGATGCATTTGCTTTTCCTTTTCAAAGTTCGCTCTGCAATTGTGAGGACTAGAAAGTTATTTTAAAAAAAAAATGAAAGCTGAACTTCTCATGCAATTTCTTGAACAGCAGCTGGGACTTTAGGACCAACTCCAATTATTGCAAAACTTGAGATAAAATCATGCGAGTTGGCAACACATTCTAACCTCTCTACCTCAGGGCAAGTTTGCAGTTTTATTAGGGGGTGGGGTAGAGATGGATGATTGGTAGAGGAGAAAAATTCCACATTTAGGGGTATGGGACGGAAATATTCCTGGAGAGGTTTTGTTTATTTGCTTTTTTTTTTTAATTGCAGCTATTTGAAAGTGCTTAGGAGTTTGAAATGTTAGAAATAGTCCCTGGGCAGATGAATTAGTGAGCAGAGTGCAGGTGAAGCTATTTTATCACACCTTTCATCAGTAGATCTCAAAACTCTTTTCAAAGGAGGTCAGTATCATTATCTCCATTTTGCAGATGGGGAAACTGAGGCAGAGTGGGAAATTGACTTGCCTAAGGTCAGTGGCAAAGCTAGGACTAGAACCCAGGCCTCTCCTGAATTGCAGTTCAGTGATTTATCTTCTAGGCCACACTGCCTCCTCTGTGAGAGTACAGGTGAAGAGATCAAAGTAACATGATAAATGCTTTTTTATCACATGGCCATTCCCACTACCAGTTATGGCCCTGATCCTGCAAACACATATGCTCCTGGGACTATGCAGGACAAATAAAAGTTAAGGGCATATACAAGTATTTGCAGGATTAGGCGTGTGTGATTACACATACACACAAGTTAAAATAACATTCAATATGCATTAATATATTCAAGGTGAGTAATTTAGAAAATCTTGCCTTCTCTTCTAGGAAACAGCTGCCTGTTCCCCCAAACAGTTTGTAGATGGAGGAGAAATATCTCTATCAACCTCTGAATGGATCTTGCTTTTTGTATGGCCACCAGCCAAGGTGTCAGAATATAAATCATATGGAGTTTCATGTTGAAATGAACACACAAAATGTATCCAGTATTCTGCTAACATGAATTACACTGTGCAGTTAACTATGTAAGTGTATCTGTAAGATAAGAAATAATGTGTTTTCCATGTTAAAAATATTTAATCATATTACAGGCTCTATAACAGCACTAAAAAGAACTAAAGCACTGAAAAAATCAGTCAATAACTGCTGTGTCCCGACTTGCCTATTTGGGATATTTAGCCATAGATTTTCCTCTTAATATAAATTATAATTAGCATGATTTCTGATGAAAACACTTTAATTATTAGCTGGAAGACATACAGGAATGAAGGCTCTAGTAACTTGAGATCTCTGTTGCTCAAAAACTGGAAAACAAAAGCTGGGGAAGCATGAGAGGCTATAATGTTGTTGATACTTCTCTCTCCCGCCCCTTTGCCTCGCCCAGCTGTTTTAAATAGCGAGAAGAAATTAAAATTCTTAAAGACTTGCAGGCTGTTTGGCTTGCTGCCTCTTATTTCCACTCCTATGCCCCATGACTTGAAAACTTGCCTGAGATTTACCAATTCCCTGTTCAGAAATATGACTTTGCCCCCCCCCCAAGAATTCCAGCAACGAAACGATTCAGCGTTTGCTTTGGTTATTGCCAAACTGCTGCTAAAATACGTCCGCCTGCTCGCCTTTCTCTATTGATCGTCCAGCGCTCGGCGTGTTCCTCTGCCCGATAACATTATTCAATTACACGACGATAAACAGCCCTCTGCCATCCAAACGGGAGAGCTTGGGGCTCTTTATTAGTTTATTTCAGGTGATCCTGCTTGTTTGACTGCGCGTCCCCTCCCCCTTTTACAGGTTTCTGCTATTCTTCACTAATTCTAGTGATTTGGCAAATGACCTTTAACCCAAGCAGTTTGCAGAGTCCTGGAGGGGGATAATAGAAATGCCCCAGTAAATCAAAGGCAATAAAATATTATTTACTAGGCATAAAACTTAAGGTTGGTCTTCCTAAAAGGAACGAACAAACCCCCATTATTTCCTCCCCCGCCTGGAATTGGAAGTTTGGTGATCCATGTAATGTATAAATTCGATAGCAGTTTCTGGTGAAGGAACCAAATCTCAAGTTGTGAAGAGTGATTTATTTACAATGGACTACATACGAAGTATTTTCATTCAATAGTATAAAACCAGCGTGTTACAGGGGTACTCTGCCTGTAGTGGTGTGTGTGTGTTTGTGTTTGAAAGAGAGAGGAAAACACCTCAACAAAAGTTTGATTTTTTTTTTTTATAAAAAAGCTGCCATTGCATTGCTTCGGGAGCGGAGGGCCAGCACATTGCGTACTGTGCAGACGTGGGCGAGCATTCTTAATGGCCTGTCCCCAGCTGGGGACTTGGCTCTTTTACTTCATTTGGTGAGGTTTCAGAGTAACAGCCGTGTTAGTCTGTATTCGCGAAAAGAAAAGGAGGACTTGTGGCACCTTAGAGACTAATACATTTATTTGAGCAAATAAATTGGTTAGTCTCTAAGGTACCACAGGTCCTCCTTTTTTTACTTCGTTTGGTGAGGTTTAGTCCTTTGCTATTGCTAAAAGCGAGGAGTGACTGTTCTGTTGTGCCTGATGAGAATAGATACATTCTTTGGACTCCTCACTTTTCTGTTAGATATTGATTATCACAAATAACTGATTACACACCCACTGAAGGTTTTGAAGATCTACCTAAAACCAAGGAGAGGTTTGCTAAATAACAGGAACAGCTAACAAGAACAATAAATTGTGTTGATAACAGACCGCTCTCTGTTTCAGGTGCTTAGATAAGATTCAAGGCAGTTAGCAGTAATCTGAAGTACTTTATTGTCCCTTAAACCTAAATCTATCGGAATAAAGGATCTGTGCTTTTTTACAGTCCTGTTTTACACGGTGTTCGTTTGATCATTCAATGAGTGGCATGTGCAAATAAGGCCTCTCCATAAACTTTCATCTCTCAGAACGAGCTTTGGTACAGTTCTTCCGTACATTACACATCCATCCGTGGTTATGTGTCTGACAGCATCCTGAATTTTTCATTGCAGCCTCTAGTACTTGCAATCTCGTTTTGGGGTTCTAAAAGTTGAACAGGGAGATTCAGCAAGTTTACAAAACAAATCTTCCCTTTTCCCTTGCCACTATCTTCCAACGTAAGTATGAAATAAACGGGCTTTACAAACGACTTTGATCCTATAGAATGTCTGCTGTCAGCAGAAACAACTCAACACGAGCCAAATAGGTTTTGAAATGATTGGACAAACTGAAGGGCTGTTTACAGAAATGGTTAATAACTGAGAAGGAAAGGAATGTTTTTTAAAAAAGCGATTTTACACTGTGACCGGGCACAAACAGTTGCCCCCAGAAGAGTCACTACATTTTTGTCTTAATGAGCGTGGTTTGCACTGTTTAGGCTGTTCAACTGTGCTAAGAAAATTCTGTTGTCAAAGAGCAAAGGAAAGTTGTACTTACGTGTGTGTGTGTGAGAGAGAGGCTGCCTGGCCCTGAAAGAGTGTGTACCGCAGTAGTGGAATCAGACCAGCTGAGATGTGTTGTGTTTCCCCTGTTGCACTCCCGAAGGGATTTTATTTGCACTGGAATGACTTGGAAAGAGTGAATGCATTTACTGATACTGGGGCTGCTTTCTCAGCACTGTTTGGATTTCCCAGAGCTGCTTTGATAATGTGACACACACACACACACACCCCTCCCCAGTGGCCCTCCAGTTATAGAGGAATAAAAGGGAAATAATAGGGAATTAAGAAATGGTTCAGGGAATGCTGCTACTTCCTGCACTTGGGGGCATGTGAGATGCGAGAAACACAATAAAATCTTTGGTGGAGGATTGGTGTGGAGAAACCATTGTGAAGTACAAAGGTTTCAGGAAACCGTCCTCGACTTTGGCTTTCATTAGGTCCTGCGTTATTTAACTTAAACAGTTTTGACAACAACCTGCCAAATTTACAGCGGAAATAAACACTGGAGAAGAGGGGAAATCAAATGATCAAGCCTGCTTAGTAACCCAGCATTTGTCAAGCGTCCGGGGAAGCACATCCACAACCTTGGGCACGCAAGAAATCCACTTGTCAAATGAGACCTTCATCAACAAACACGAATCATATGTATTTGTACGCACGCGCAAAGCTTTCTCGCGTGATGCACAGCGTATGTATTTGTGTATGGAGAGAATGGGCACACGGTGGATTAGCTGTAAAGTTACACTACACAAGGTAGGGTTCGTGTATTTGTGTCTCTAATATCACATATAATCACGTCTCGTGGGTTCCCCTTTATGGGGCGGGCACGTAGACAGGTTTTAATCCCAGACCTGGTCCCCCCAGAGCGAGCCTAGGGGAAGCGGGTCTAATGGGAGTTTCCGCGTCGCTCGCCTGCACTGATGAAGGAGGCTCTGGCTACAGCAGGCGGCACATAATCTATCGGAATGCGTCTCCTTCCTACGAAGGATGCAACTGACTGAGAACAGTTTGAAGTGGGGGGGGGGGGGGCGGGTGGAGCATCTCTGTATTGCAGAGGTTTGCGCCGGGGTCCTCTCTGCGGTACAGCTTTAAAACCCCCTCTGCTTTGCCATAGGTCGGCGCAAGGCGCATGCGCACCTCCTGAAGTTTCTCGGCCGCTGTTGGCCGTATAACTTTTTCCGTGCACTGCTCAGAGGCAGGGCGACGAGGAGAGCCGCGAGCGATAGAGACCTAGGGGAGGGGGGGGGGGGAGCGGGCTGTCTGCGGCGCGCGGGGACCCAGCCGAGAGGCGCAGGAAGGAAACGCCGCGGCCGCTCCGCCACCGCTCCGGGTCCCGCCTGTGTGTAACTGGTGCCCGGCGCTGAGGGGCTTTGCCCTGCAATGGATTGGGAGAGTTACAGCCCCTGAGCCCGGGATCTCCCCCCCCACCCCGTCCTCCTCCTCCTCCTTCCCCCAGCTCCTCTTGCCCGAGCCCCCGTCTGGGCTGCAGGAAAAGCCGCCCCCTCTAAGACGCGCACCCCCTCCCCAGTTGCGCCGAAGAGTCAAGTCTGGCTTCCCCCTCGGTTTAAAATGGAGGGACGCAGCCCGCGGATGGCTCGGCAGCCCCGGACACCCAGCTGCGCGGCGCCCAGCCTCTAGGGGAGCGGCGGCGGCGGCGGGGGGGGATTCCTGCGCTTCCATTCACGCCCCTCTCCCGCACGGAGCTTCGGCGGGGGCCGCGCCGGCCGAGAGGCAGCCAGCGAGCTCCTCGGAGGGCTGCTAGGGAGGGAGCGGCGAGCCCCGCTCCGGCGGCGGCAGCGGTGCACCACCTGGGCTGGGCTGGTGGAAAGGATCGTAGCCCAGGGCGCTTTCGTTGCAGTAGCCCGTGAAGATTGTGTTTGTTTCCCAAGTGTTTCCGCACGATCACGCCCACGGGCCCGCCGCGCGCGCGCGTGTGTTTCGCTGGAGAGCCCTAATTACTGCCAGTGCTGATGGACCTTGGAAAGGAGCCTGCCCTGGTGCCCTGCTCCGCACTGGGAGCGCCCGCGCCGGACAGAGGTCTGCGTCTGCCTGGTGTCAGCTCGCCGGGCCCCAGCGCTCCCCCTCTCCGGGCTCGCTCCCTTCCTGGCCCCTGGCGGCAGCCGCCGCCGCTCGCTGCTTTGGAGGATACCGCATAGCTCCTGCGATCCCGGATTTACTCTCGCCGCCTCCTCGCCCTTTCTCCCCCGGTCCCCTCTTGGATTACTTGGCTGCCCTCGCTCGGTGAATCCCCCTGCAATGGAGGTGAGTCCTAGGCTGGGATGAGGGGCTACTTGTTAAGACGCTGAGCTCGCTTGTGTGAGTCCGGGGGTGGTGGAGAATTTACATGTATTTCGGTAGTGAGATGTGTGGGATTCTCCCCCTTCCCCCCCCCCCAACGGACAGCCTTGGCGACCCCCTGCCCCCCCCCCTTCCCAAACTCTAAGCTTTTTCACTCATCTAGTCCTGCTGGAGATCTGTGGGTCTGAAATACCCCACTTCTTACGGCCAAATTGCCCCCTGCCTATCATGAACCGGTTTCTTTTAAAGTAAGTGAAGAGTGTTTAAGACACTTGTTTTAATTCAGCTCTCTAACGCGGTACATCTTTCTTGCAACCTCTAGTAGCCGAAGTTTTAAAGACATCTTTCGGGACTTCATTTCTGGGGAGAATAGCCATGGAGGAGCGAGAGCAGGCAGTAATGGAGGCCTGTACCTTTAAGGAACTCTGGCTCAAGGCCAGTTTCGAACCTGGCTTATTTTTCCCCCTTCCCCCTTTTAATTTTATTCTACATTTTGGAGATTGTCACTTGGCATCTGTAAAGGATTCTGCTGCTGGGGTCTGCAAAGGAGAAACGAGGTTTTTCGGTGCTCCTTTGATGCTCTAAGGACTCCATATTGGAAAGTCTGTTAGTTAGTTTGTTTGTTTTTAATTGTCAATTGCATGCTAAATTAGTTACACTCGGAGGGTCAGGGAAAGTTCAGTTTCTCTGAGAAACGACTCTTTTCTAAGTTCATTCAACTCTGTTAGTGTAAAGTATTGGAGTCTACTTTAAAAAAAATCTAAGAAAAAAACCCTCTGCCTTTTTCTCCATGAATTAACTATATACATTGGTGTCAGAGTAAGTGGCTTTTTCTATAAACTTGAACCCTACAAATTTGCAATACACGTACCCCTTTTTATTGAAAACCACTGGAGGGAAAAGGGGTGGCATCGCTTTTGTCAATCGTTTGCTTTGAAACCATGGAGCAAATCAGCATACAGCAATCGTTTCTGCATTTTACAACCCACCAGCGCCGAATGGCTCTCTGGATGCCTACTTACCAAAGGCAGTGCTCACATAAAAGCTACCATAAAACCAGATGCCTGAACAGACTTTCCAGACACGCTGTGTAAAAAACAGGATCACAGGCGATTCCAGGGCTGTGCTGAATCTGTACGAGTCCATTTTCATCTGACCGAAGAGCCTACTGCTCAGCCTTTGGTGCATTACCCCCTTCTCTCCCTCCCTCCCCAAAAGCGCCTCACAAAGTAAAACTGGTGGGTAAGACTTTAGGGCCGATAGTTGGTACTTCCAGGAGTTTGTTGAAAGCAACTTGTGAGCTCCGTGATATTGAAGTGGCTGCAGCAGCGGAGACTGACCGTGTCTTCACTGATCGCAGGTGTCTCATCTCCCTTTCTCGGGCTTACTTCTCAGACGGGAGTCCCAGTAAAGTGTTAATAAAAAAAAAAAAAAAAAAACGGGGGTGGGCAAAACAACCTGGAGGTAGCGATGGAGCTCCGCGCCGAAGCAGGCGTCAGTCCTGGCGGGGGTTCTGGCGGCTGAGGCTGCCCCCTGTCGGGAGAAGGGCTGTATGACTCCCCGAACGGGTGCCGCCCGCACCAGGCGAGGCCCACTTCGTTCCACTCCACCTAACGAAACCCGCCAGACTCCACTCTTCCGACAACGTTCCGGGCTGTGTGTGAATGATCTAGTGTCCGACCAGCAAAGTGTAATAATCCCCATGTAAACACTCCCCAACCGCACAATCGGAGTACAGGCCAGAGGGTTTTGAGCCAGAAGAAAATGTTTCCAGCCCTCTAAACTTCCTTTTACACCTTCCCTCTCTTTTATTCCTGAAACCCAGCATACCTAAGGGACAGCGCCATCCTGCGTGAGACACAGCGGAGTGAGAGCTGTTACAGGACGGGGGAGCGGCTACTCCCTTCTTGACCTTGCCCCAGATGTTTACTCATTGGGATTTTTCTGGCTCTGCAGGATTTTGATTGTGGCTCCTTTCTGAGCTCTCCTCTAAGAGCCGTCTAAGGCCTGCCTCTGCTCACAGTGGTTCTCCTGTAGGTGCGCACTCCCCCATGCGAGGCTGGCCCGTTATGCGCCGGAGGACTGGCTGCTTTTGCTGGCCATAAAGAGCCTGCGCTCTTGGCTCCATGAACCAGTTGACTTGTCAATGATTTGCAGTGGTGACGCTTAATCTCCCTCCTGCAGAAACGCTCGGGAGGGTGTCACTGGCAGGGCGCCTAGGAACCGAAATCAACCTCGGTTGCATGGGTGTACTGCTGCTCTTATAACCGCCCGCATTGTCCCCATAAAGTTCATTTCTACCCCGAAATGACAGAGACACCCGCTCGTTTCACATCTGCGCTACAGATGCTTGTGAAGACAAGTGACTAGTAACTGAGTTGGAGCAATGTCTAATTAGTTGCTGTCAGTAGGAGCCGATCAGTTAATTAGGTTTCAATTTGTATCCTTTTCTGGGCACCGAAATATCCAAATTCGTCCAAATCCCTATTTCGGGTGTCTGAGTCCACTGCCAATCTTGTGAAGTTAGGTTATGGTGCATCAATCTTTTTATGATTTCCTAAACTGCTGCTAAAAAGTACATTTAACTTTAATAGTTACGGTGCCCTCCGCAAACTGTCACTTATACACACATTAATTTCCCCAGATTTAATTATTGTCACCTAGGAGAGGCCAGTCTGAGTTCTAAGCTTACATTATTTTCTTTGTCATATTTTTAAAACCTTAGTACAGTATTCAGCGCGTTGGGTGACTTGCCTGGTGTGAAACGCGCAGTGGGTGGAGGAGGAACCATTTACCATCTAGTAAGAGAAAGCAAGCGGATCTAAAGTCCCTAGTGCTACCGCCCTGCATCCCAAGTGACCGAGAGGGTGGGGCTGTAACAAAGCTCATCGCACGCAGGCACAGGCAGGTGGCTGTATACCAATCCTAGCTTTCTGTGCCCCTTGAATCCTGCGTGTGTCCGGGCAGCTTTCATGTTATCATCAATTTCCTGTATTGCTGTGACAGTTCTTCTCTCTCTCTCTCCAAGTGCCCCCCTCTCCCCCTAAAAAAAAAAAAAATCAAGAAGAATTAAGAAAAGAAGTACTTGTGGAAGAAGAATTAAGAGCACCTTTGAATTCGCTACTAACGTTTTTGAGAATGAATAGGGAGCCCCCAAGTGTTGAACTGTCTTTAAAAAAAATTAAATTACTCTCCTTATAAGTCCTGCGTTATGAACTAAAGTCCGATCGAGTAACCTATTTACTGGAAGTGTTTAACTTATTAATTGGCATCGATATTTTATGCGCGGGCAGAGACGTTGGGATGTAATAACACACACATTTCCGTTTACCATTGGCTTTTCTGCCGCGCGCATTGGCCGCTCTCCCCTGAAACCTTGTAAAGGCAGAGAGTTGGCTGTGCTCGTGGAAGGGGAGTTTATTTAAACACAAAACAAAAACACAGGACTGGATTTATGGATTTCAGAGCAATGCCCTTTTGTAACTCAGGATTATTTCAGACCATTCAGGCGAGGTAGGAAAAACTGGATAAATCCAATTGAAAGCCTTCGACGCAAAGTGTTTAAAGCCATCAGGGGAGTCCTTGCTTTTCCCCGTCATGCTGAGCGGGCAGCAATCTCGGGGATTCTGATCCCTAGCGAACTCTGTGCGTGACTGTTCCTGACAATCCCGATTCTCCTCCCTGCAGGCTGTTGGGAATCGTTGAAGGTTTTCCTGTAACAAAGAAATTCCCTTAATCTGTGGGCATGAGGCTCGCCCCTTCCTTCCCACTTCAACTCCTTCTGAAAACCTTAAACCCCCTATTAGGCAGCTGGGAGTGTTTAATAGCAATTAGACCCCAGGCTAATAGTACCCATCCGGAGCAGGGCCTCTGTCGGCGATTCCAATCGGAAACCGGAGTGCGCGGAACTTCGGGAAGCCAGAGCGTAGCCTCTCCGCGTTCCGTCTCCAAATGCGCGCAGTGTCCCGCAACCCGCGCCCCGAGGGAGCCTCTGGCGCGCCACACCCCGGGGAGAAGGGCCTCGGTCGGCGCCCCAGGAGACGGGAAGGCTCCTTCCCGGGCTGCGTGCCACCGCCAGCCCCCTGGCCCTGCAGGTGCTCCGCGCCGGGTAGTCCCAGCCTCACCCCGAGCTAACCCACGCGTCACTGAATCAAAGCGTCCCCAGGCTCCACTGGCCGCGGAGCTCAGCGCCCGACTCCCCCGGGAGCTGGGGCCCCCCCGTGTCGGCGCTGACGGACGGGGGCTCCCCAGGGCCCAGTTAGCTGCCTCTCCCCCGGAGTGGATCGCCGGCTCCTTTGCTGAAAGCCGGCCGGAGCTGGGCTGGCGGGGCGCCTGGTCACTCGCTCTGAGCGCGCTCCGGACCCCGTCCCCTCCCCGGGCTGCTGCCGGGCGAACCCGCGTCCCAGCTCCGCGCTCCCTCTTCCCCGGGGACGGATCTGCCGGCTCTTCCCGCAGGGGGCTGCTTTGAATCGACTCCTGTCACGGCGCTGCTACCTCCCCAGCCAAAGCGCCGTGTGGTCACCCCCCAGTCCCGGCGCGCTGGCGAAGCTGGGATGGGGTGCGCGGGGCAGCCGGGGACACAATACCGACCCGCGGGCGCTTCGCCTCCTGGCAGAAGCAGCAAACCCTACCCGACCTCCAGCTCCCAGGCGCCCTACGTGTAGTGGCGGCGCAAAGCGATCCTGTCCCCCCGCCCAGGTTGGCGAAATCAAGCGGGAGATCCCCACACACCGGCATCTTATCCCATACTCCCTTGGTGGCTTTCTTAGCTCCCTGCCCCACCTCCGTCCTCAATCAGATTGGGGAATGGGGATTCTTGGAGGGCCCAAATGTCTGTCTCCCAAATGAGGAGAATCGGAATTCCCCCTTTGGGTTAGAGAGGCATCGCCTGACAACGGAATGAGCTTTGCACCTACTTTCTCGGACGAGAGCTGCCTCGGTGGTTCTCATCTGGAAACAGCTCCCAAAATGGCCCATAAAGGTGTCGTTTGTGTGTGGGGGTTGGGGGCCGAGGAACATCCATTGTTAGTTTGGAGTTAATGTAACAGCTGAATCTCCCTGCCCTCCCCATTCCCAAAACACCCCCGCAACTTGATGCATCATCTTCACTTTGCCCTTGATGTGTCTACTCCACTTGTTGCTTCTCCCCTGTCCGGGCACTCTGTAGACTGCTCCTAGAAGAATGAAAGTAGAGTAAGTGTTTTTGCTGCTGTTAAAGTGTGTGACTGAGAATAAGGGATTTTTCCAAGAGATTGGGTTTGGCACTGAGCTGTAATTCAACGGCACTGAGACATGTCTATAGTCGCTGGGCAGCCCTACAAGCAGAATCGCAGTGAATAAAATTTCCTTGTCAGGTTGCGTGGGTGGACTAATTTGGACTAGAAACTGCCTGCGTTTTGCCACCAAAAACTCACTTGAGAGAAGGGCAGTCAGTCAAGAGTCAACTTAAAAGGGACCCAGGATACCGCCCTTGTTTAAACTTGTATGCTTGAAAATGATCTGAGAAACAATAAACAATCTGTTCCTTTTATTTCTCCTCCAGAAATCCATTGGAATATTAGTTCAAGGAGGTGCTTTGGGGACAGTTGGCAGTGCAATGGCTTCCAAGTACCTCATAGTGGTTCTGGCCATTTTCTCCTCTTTCGCCCAGGTTGTAATAGAAGCCAGCTCTTGGTGGTAAGCATCTTATAATATACTGACTTTATTTAAAATAATATATTTAATTTTTGTTTGGTTTATAATATAGTTTATCTCTTTCTGGGGAAAGTGCTGTATGAATAGGAGATTTTTAGTAATACTCAATTTCTGGGATAACTGTAAATCCAAAGGGAATTTATTTTTTATCACCATCAAAGTAGCAAAATTAAATTTATAAATGGGTCACTTAAAATCTCATTCTACAGGGTCTGAAATAACAAATGTAAGGGAAAGCTCTGAATTCCATGTACAAAAAATTCAACACACAGATATTTTTTTAATTATTATTTAAACAACTTTCTAAAGAGACCCATGAGCTGAGTTTATATTTCTTGTAGCTGTTGGGGGGGAAAACTCTAGTTAATATCTAGATATTTTTTAAATGTTTCTATTATTTGAGGATTTTTTTTTTAAAGCAAAACCTTTGCTCTCTCAGCTGAACAGTTTCTGACTTGCAGCCTTGTTTTAATCATGTGAAAGCACATATGGACCTCTTAAGAATTGGGAAAACATGATTGATTTTGTTTAGTGTCTGTACGTGCCTCTGTATCTTTTCTATCAGTTAGAAGGAACTAGTAGTTGTCTGTAACAGTATCTAACTGTTAGTACTTAAGGGTTTCCTTATTTTCTCATAATTGTGTAAGACTGAAAGTGGAGGTTGAAAATCCTGTGGTATGGTGGGAATTGTTTTGTTGTTGTTTTATGTACTTCTATGACCAGGCAGTTGCTTGGGACTTCTTGTAGCTTTACCATGCCCACAGAAATTTGTAGGGATGGGGTGAAATTTGAATCCTGGCATTCAGGTACATTGAAGTGTTGGCAAAGACAGCCATTAAAGCATGCTGCCATCATTCCATGCATGTACAGCCTTTAAATAAGAGTTTGATGATCTTCATTGTTTTTCAAAAGTTTCCTCTTGCTCTCAAGAGCAGGAGTGGGTAGATTTATACACTAATACTGTATTTGTCCTCCCAATGTTAATCTAATTCTTTCTTTATGCAGGTCTTTAGGTATGAATCATATGAATCCTATGAACCCTGTTCAGATGTCAGAGGTATATATAATAGGAGCACAGCCACTATGTAGTCAACTAGCAGGACTTTCCCAAGGACAGAAGAAACTCTGCCACTTGTATCAGGACCACATGCAGTATATTGGAGAGGGGGCAAAGACAGGCATTAAGGAATGCCAGTATCAGTTCAGACACAGAAGATGGAATTGCAGCACTGTGGATAACAACTCTGTTTTTGGCAGAGTCATGCAGATAGGTAGGAAGCAAAAACTTTCTGATCAAACTGTTGCCTAAGAATGTGTGTGATGTTTACTTAATGTTCTGTATTAGACATTCTTGCCAAGTTCTTAATCTGTGTAAGGTACCTAATTTAGTGTCATTGAAGCTGACAACCCCCCGCCCCCCTACACACACACTATTTTTGGTCAGAGTTGATTTTCCGCTTGCTCCTGCCCCTCAAAAAAGTGAAGGCAAAAAAGCATCTGAATACAAGAATGCAGTAGGAAACAAAAAGTGGCACTAAAATACTCATTAACTTTAAGGAAAAAATCTGAAATAAAATAATGGTATGTTTAAAACTTACTAAAAAGTAGTAGTGTGTGGCAAAAATATCTGGGTTCCAAAATTGCTCATGTTGTGTAATAAATTAATTCACTGATTATTTCGTTAATTCAACAGTTCACTGAAAATCTCCATAGTGTTTATAAACTATTCCTTCTCATTTACTGCCAGTTGTGGCAAAATCCTTCTGTGGTTTAAAGAAAGTTGGCTTTATAACAGAAATGAAGCAGCTCTATAATCCATACAAAATCAGTTTGATCAGGACAAAGTGTGTGAGTGTACTTGTAATTTATGTTGCATATAATAACATAGCTGTTAGGAAAGGATGTTGCAAAGGAATCTGCCTATCCCAGTGTGCTGGGGTTCCATCCTCTTTCCTGTTAAACCCGTCTTCAAAATTCAATTGGTCCACGCAACCCACATAGTACAAATAATTCTTATAATTTAGGGGCCCAATCATGTTCCCATTGAAGTTTATTGCAAAATTCTCATTGACATCAATGGTACAGGATTGGACCCAAAGATGGAACTTTCCTCTAAATTTTCCAGTCTGTTTCTCTATCTACTGAATCCGTAGCCAGAAGAATCTACTTTCTATCGTCTTCTGTGGTTTATACAACATTTGTACTGGCATTTAATCTCAACACTGCTGTAGCTCATAGCTTGTGTACAGTAGCTTTTTAATTTGAGATCTAAATTAAATCCTTTATTCCAATGCTTTCCTATCCTGTTTCAAAAAGGAATGGTTTTAAATTACATTAATACTGTCAATTACATTTGGCCTTAAACTTAACTTTTTGTAAAAATAAAGTTTTTATAAAACCTGAAATGAATAGAAAAGTTCCAGAGTTTAAAAATATCCAAGGAACACTTTTTTTTTTTTTTTTTTAAACAAATAGACATTCCCTGGTCGTCTTTTTTTTTTTTTTTTTTGCAACCCGAGTGTTGAGAACCTTAAATTTAAATTCGCTTCTCATTGTTCAAGCTGAGCAAGAGCCAAAAAAGCAAGCTAAACATGAAAAACAAATATAACAACCTTGAGATTTTTCAGCTTTAATCTTCTTGAGGTTACAACTAAAACCAGTAAAGAAATCTTTAAATTTCTGGCCCCAAATTTCAACCGTCATTACTCAATTACGTTCAGCTGATTCAGTGGTGTGAATTAAGGTGGCAGGATTGGGCCCGTATCTGTGTTGACAATGTTTCCAGTGTGAAAGGCTCACACCTTCAAGAGTGTCACACATCTGGTCCCAGGGGTTTATTGCAAGCTGAGAAACTTTGCCTTCTTCACGACTATATGACTGTATTAATTAATAGCTATGTAGCAATTTATCATGTAATTAAGTCACTTGTAGTAACTGCAGATACAAGTGGGTATAGCAAACACTTAGAGATCCTAAGAAGTGTATTAAGAACAAGAAAAGTATTGTTGTTTTATAGTTGTATTAATTTACATTTTGATGTGAAGTACATGACTAGCTGCTGTTCCTCTTGAATAAGAGAAAAAGTCTGAGTCTGATTATACTTAAGCCAGTGTTCCATTGGAATAATAATTTGATTGTCAGTAGAGTTGCTCCTTATTCTCCCTAGTGTGAGATGATCATAACTGGATCCTGAGTCTGCATAGTTTTGTAGGATTTTGTCATTTATGTTAATGACTAAAACATAAGTAATTCTGCATTGAGGAATCTTTTTAGAAAAGCATTGACTTGATAGTTTAGCTATGATATTTATTACACTATGTCCATTTATATTTTTTCTTCTAAGATTTATCAGGCAAAGTTATCTAAAGCTATACCAATAAACCAAGCATTGAGTATAGAAACTGAATATATAGTTTACTGAACATAGTAAATTTACAGGGCTTTTATTCTGTTACCATAGCTACCTCTCAGTTGATCATCTCTTAATTAGACTATTAAAATCCTGCTATATGCAATATATTGTGCTGTCCTTTAGTTTCTCAATAGGACTAAAACTAAGGCATATTTGGACTATATTTTAAATATAGGAAAGGAATATTAACATAAACAAACAAATCTTCTCAACAACTGCATGGGAGAGGTCCAGTCTAATCATGTCTCCTGATAGTTTTGGATGCTCTTGAAATACAGGACAAAGAGAATGTTTTGTATCTTACGCCCAGATTTAGATTGTGTTTCTTTAGAGAAGTGCCACAGAAAAATAAATTTAAACAGTAATATGTATGTGGAACAATGTCCTATTTTTATGTTACATCTGAAGGACATAGAGGAACTCAAACATGTTTAGATAGTGTGTTTTCTTGCAATGGTCACAATAGAGATGGATGTTGAAGAAATGTGGAAAAAGACAGACATGTTGGATGCTGGAGGAAAACATGTTTGTACCTAAATACTCTGGAAAAACTATTCCAGAGCAATTTATCCATGTGGAAATGTTGCCAAAGTCAATGAGACGTAGGGTGATGTGTCGGGATAATACTGGTTGTGCAATCTAAAACTGCCTGCCCTGAGATCAGTTTCAGTGGATTAGCCAAATTTTGTTTTAACTAAAAAATGGAATTGAATATATTCAGCTTGCTCTTTTAGGGACAGTTTTCTCTCCCTCTTGTTTCTCTTTTCACACCCTTCCATCACATCCTTTCTTCCTTAAGGATTCCTTAAAAATGCACCAAGACCTTAGATTTAAAACTCGGGTTTTTTTTTAACTTTATGCAGTACACAAGATAATTAATATGTCTAAACCTGAACTAACCATACCTTTTTTCAAAAAAAAGATCATGAACAAAGGAAAAAATTCTGCATTCCTTACCTAGGCAAACATCCCATTGAATAAGAACGGCAGAATAAATCCAAAACATGCATTACAGTACAATCCAGAATTTAGCTTGAAAAGATTTTCAAGCAGTTCCTTAAGTTAATTTATGGTAAATGCAAAATCAAAAACATATAACACCAAAGTTATTATGACCCCTTAGACTACTCTTGTGAACCTTTACACTCAGGAGTAACGCATAACTCTTGCAAGTAGTCTAATGAGTGAGTATCTGCTGGAATGGATCCTAGTACTGAGGGGAACGGTGGTTCTGATTCTAGTATTTTAGAAATGGTCTTCCTCAGTATATGACCTCTTTAAATGAAAAGAATCAGAACATAAATTATTCGAAAAGGCAGCAGTTGTTACATTAACAGAGCTGCTCTGAACATAGTGTTAGATCTATGTTAAATACAGATTAACTGTGAGTACTGTTCTTAATATACAGTGGTGCCAACAGGCCTAAATCAGAAGTGAGCCTTTGATGGTAGGTCCTGTACAAACAGTCCCTGCCTCAAAGAACTGTTACCTAAAAATCATATCTGACAAAACCCTGATTTTTACAAAGATGTTCCTCCCACAAGCTTGGTAAAAAAGAGATTTACCTAGACCAACTCTATTTTTGGACTAAAGAATAGAAGTAAAACCTAATGGTTAAACCAATAGCTAACTCTCTTTGATTTTCAACTTCAAATTATGTTTTAGACTGATCCAGCAGTCATTTTGGTAGTCCTTCCTGGAGAAGGACTTCAGGCTTGAGCCTGAAAAGTAGCGGTTTTGGTCCTACTTGCTGATAAGAAGAAATGCAGACTTCCAGAAGACTCTCTAATGTTAGCCTTGTTTTCATGGAAGACATTTGTTGTAAAATAGAACTCTTGCCATTCCTGAGAAAGGAGATGGATGTAGCTGGGTTATAGGTAAAAATGGATCTGTGTGCTGTCTTGTTGAGGAAGCTGTTAATGAATTTATCTTCCAGTGAGGATATCCTGTGACAAGCACATATGAACAAAGAGCTTTTTCTGTCATCACCTTGAAAGAAACTTATTTATCTTAAAATGAAAGTTGGAAAAACTTGAATGTAAGGGAATCATCAGTCCTTGACTAAAACATTTAACACGATCCTGTCCCAGGCTCACTCTTCCCTGCAACTTATAGAAATGATTGGCAGTGGCTTCTTTTGCTGTATGAAATCTTCCTATTAGTTGGGTAATTAGATACTAGAGGGCAGTGGGGTATTATATCTTTATTTTTAAATAGCCCTCTTCAAAGTTGCTGGCCAGTTTATGTGCAGGGCAGAATATTAACAAGTATAATTCTGGTGTGTGCTTTCTTTGACACCAGCAGGCTTTGTGAAATGCTATAACTTTAAATCAATTGGAATAAATGAGTACAGTAGATAAATCACGTTCAAGAAGTAGTAATTTAAGGAGCAGACTTCTAAAAGTTGTATTTTAACATCTTTAAAAAGAGAAGATGGGAAGCAGCCAGGCTCTCTAGCCCCTGGACACAATTATTGTTGTAACCCATTGCTAAACATACTCCTATGGCCTGAGTCTGGTCTCAGTTGTGCCATTATTGCTCTACAGTGTTCCCTGGTGAAAAAACAGTGTAAGAGGAGAATCCAGTGCCTTCTCTACATCACTGAACCTCCACCTTCTGTCATTGATTTGTTTGCTTTTGGGGGAGAGGGGAGGAATAAAAATGTTTCCATGGAGACCTCTTAGGCTAAAGCACAGTTCAAAACCCCATGAATTTCATATATAGCATTTCCCTGTGCCCTGTACTGAATGTCATAGAACCTGTGCAGACTTGCCTTTAACACTTGTTTTTTCTTTCCTTGCAGGCAGTAGGGAGACTGCCTTTACTTACGCAGTCAGCGCTGCCGGGGTGGTTAATGCAATGAGCCGCGCCTGCCGAGAGGGGGAGCTCTCCTCCTGCGGCTGCAGCAGGGCGGCCAGGCCCAAAGATTTACCCCGGGACTGGCTGTGGGGTGGCTGTGGGGATAACATCGAATACGGCTACCGCTTCGCCAAGGAGTTTGTGGATGCTCGGGAGCGTGAGAGAATTTATCAGAAAGGCTCTTACGAGAGTGCTAGGATTTTGATGAACCTGCATAACAACGAGGCTGGAAGACGAGTAAGTGGCTGAGTGGCTCCTTCCCCAAAGCAGCCTGTCTGGGAAGGGACACACCTAATTAATAAGAGAGAGAGAAAGAACAGTGGCATGGATAACTTGCTCTGAAGGTCCTTAGCTCATGCACATGTTGGTTTTTCAAGGAAATATTTTCTTTGCCTTTCTTATTAGTCCCCAATGAAATCTGCTGGTGAGCTCAGAAATCAAAACCTTTAATACTTAGTCTTCTTCAAATGCAGGGGGAAAGTGTGATGACGGGTTTAAGTATGGGGAGGGGGAGAGCGTGTGTGTGTGTGTATGAGTATTCCTGAGCGACAACACCACTGCCATTGGCTTTCCCGTAGGATCAGTGGGACAGCAGCGTATCTTATCTTCCTCCATGTTCTGGTAGTTAAAACCCTACAGTTCACTGTGAGTTATCTGCAGAATAGAGTTTTATTGGTTTATATTTCCAACCAATCCAGTTTGCTTTGGAAGGAAAAGAGAAGCACGAAACTCCCCAGAGCGGAATATTCTTGCAAGGTTAACATAATTTCCCCCACCCCTTTTGAGGATGTGAAAAGCTTATTATTAGAAAACACCCTCTTCTGTGGTGAAACATGTTTTTTATGGCTTTTTTATCTTGAAAATGCCTTAAATGAATAGGTGTAAACTTTTTTTTTACAATATTGTGAACTCAAAGAGCCAAAGTCGTTATTTTCCTTGAGCCTGTGGTGCCAGAAATAGTCTGCTGGAGACTTTACTCTTGTGTTTGAAGGTGAGGACGGATGAAAGATTATTGAAAATTAATATTATTTAAATGTGAGAGGAGGGCATCTGAAAGCAACGGAAAGGTCAGTTTACTACTAGAAAGAAGAAAAATGACTTTCACAGTTGTCTACAGATACTCCAGCAGTTTCCCCCCCCCCCCCCTTCCCAGCCTTCTCTTTGCAGTGCCATTTGGCAGCATCGAAACTCTTTTTAAATGTTGGGTGGAAGTTGCATACAGTATCCACCTAATGTGTCAGACCCCAGGATTTTTGGGGCAGTGTCAACCCTGACTCTTATTTCTATTTATACAGGGTAAATGACTGAGCTCTTGCTGCCAAAGCTTTATAAAATGGATATTGTTGCGTAGGTCAGTCCCCCACCCAAAGGTGTTTGGGGGTTTCTTCTGGATGCAGCCTCTCTTACACAGCAGTATTTTGGACGGGAGGGTACTGCTGAGCCAAGAGCCGATAATCCATGCCGCACAGCCTGTAACCGAAGAAATCTCAACTCTTTTTCTCTAGTACAAACCTCAAACTGAGCTCAGCTGAGAGAGTAAAAATAAAATAAAGGGCTATTTGAAATTTCTCAGTGAAACAGCAAACTCCTGTCCCCAGCAATAGGGCAAATTCCTAAAACTGAATGCAACATGAATGATTCTACTGAGGACTCGTGTGCACGTGGTGTGTGAGAGAGGGGTTGAGAGCTCTCTCCCTTTGGTGTGGGTGGGGGAGGGAAAGCAGGGGAGTTTTAGGGGCTCTCTTCCCATGTGTGTAGGGATGATGGGGATTGGGGGGGGGGGAGCACACAGGCTGTGTAACAACCACATTGACACTTTTGTTTTCCCTCCTCCTCTTTTCTCTCCCTTAGACAGTGTATAACTTGGCTGATGTGGCCTGTAAGTGCCATGGGGTGTCTGGCTCCTGCAGCCTGAAGACCTGTTGGCTGCAGCTGGCTGATTTCCGCAAAGTGGGCGATGCCCTGAAGGAGAAATATGATAGCGCGGCTGCCATGAAACTCAACAGCCGGGGCAAGCTGGTGCAAGTGAACAGCCGCTTCAACACGCCCACCATCCATGACCTGGTCTACATTGACCCTAGCCCCGACTACTGTGTGCGCAACGAGAGCACCGGTTCCCTGGGCACCCAGAGCCGCCTCTGCAATAAGACCTCAGAGGGCATGGACGGCTGCGAACTCATGTGCTGTGGCCGGGGCTACGACCAGTTCAAGACCGTGCAGACGGAGCGCTGCCACTGCAAATTCCACTGGTGCTGCTATGTGAAATGCAAGAAGTGCACGGAGATCGTGGACCAGTTTGTGTGCAAATAGGGGGTGAGGAGGTGGAAGGAGCTTCTCCCACCTGCCAGCAGGGGGGGCTACTCCCAGGACAATCTCCACTTTATTTATAGAGTCCAATGAGTTTTTTCTTTTTTTTTTTTCTTTTTTTTTTTTTACAGAAGTTACAAAAAGAAGTGACTGGAACCCTTTCTGCGCCCATCCTAGGGCTGTTGTGTGGTTTATATTTTTGGCAATAATGGGGGAGAACCCGAGAAAATATTTATTTCCCCCCCCAAAAAAAAAGACTTTCAAAAAATAGTGTAGTTTGAAGGGAAATCCAACATATCCTAACTTAGTCCCATGAGAGAGAGTACATGTGCAGCAGGCAAAAAATTCTTAGGTGCTTGGGATCTGAGAATGATCCTTATGAACACAATAACCCACAAACCTGTACATGATTTTAGCTTCAGTCACCAAAACGAGTCAGATAGATACATACAAAGCTGATCAATACATCCAGGGGTCCATAAAAGGAGGGTTGGTATATCCACAGGAGGGCTCAGCACAAAGTTACTATGATGTCAATCACGTGACTGCAAGGTGCCAATTTAAATGTGAGATAATTAAAGGGTACGAGTGCATAAGACTTCTAAAGGGTTCAGCTGTGCTATTCAGGACCTAAAGTCTTGGGTCCAGTAAGTAGCAAGACCAAGAGAAAATCTGCCTTGATTGACACTAAAGGTGTACATCAAAGCAGGATGTGACCGATCAGCTCTTCATCTAATTATGTATGAAGTGTGAGTATTCTATCGTAGCAAGCAATGCCTTACCGATAAAGAATATCAGGAGCAAGTGACCTCTGAATCTCTCCAAACAGTGTGCTCTGGTCTGACCCAATAGAAATTGCACCACTGTAGCTGTTTCACTGTCCCACTCTCTGGAAAGCCCTTTAGGAAACAGAATTCCCCTAATTTGAAATGCCTTTTTTTAAAAAAGTGATGTGATAGCTGGCCATCTTTGAAAACACAGCTTAGTAAATAACCCCTCTTATCCAAGGAAATTAATCATTAACCATCAATCATTCTCAAGATGGTTGGTTTATTGTGGATTTTGGGAAAGCTTTGACTTGAGGAGACAATAGTTTCATGTCTTGATGTTAAGTTGCTATTTTAGTTCAATGAAATATTGCAGCAATGCCAACTTTATCATCTGATGTCTTCAGTACACATGCTTTAGATAATATATTGCAGGTATACATTAAAACTGTTCAGACTATACTTGAGCAGTTACATATATATACGGGAAAACTGTGGTCTGCTGGTGTCTGATATTTCAGAGCTTTTTGTACATATATATTTCAATACAGCCAGTGATTTTTTAATAAAACTGCTAAAGTTACAGAGGCAGTTCATCAGTTAGGAGCATATTATTCCCCCATTTCCTTTTACAAATCACTTCTTTAGGGTTTTTTATATTGACTTGAGAATTCTTGGTGTCATAATACAGAGATTTTAAGAATATTTTAATCACAAAGGAGTAAGCCTTTTCTCAACCTAAGGGGGCTTCTTGGGCTACAGGTAGACAAGGTACCACGCACTTGAATTCACACTGGTTTGGAGACTGCTTCTCTCTTCTACTTTCCTGCAAGGGCATTATTGATTATCATTGAAACAGAAACCTTAAAATTTCCTAGCACAAACTGTATTTGGCCTTTGGTTTGTTTTATGGGTTTTTAAATTTTTTGAGATGGAAATCAGTACCTACTACAGCAACTTCTTGCATTTCGCCCAGTACAGCGTATTTACAAAAACGCAGTTAGCATTTGTCATTGGTTCAGAAACCTCACCCCAAATCATTCCCATCCCATAAATTAAACAAATTGGCATTCAATACCAAACAAGTAAAATCCTCCACTTTAGCTTAGTCATACCAAAGCCTTAACTTCTCACAAGCCTATAAGCTGTTGCATTAAGTTCATCTTGATCATTTATCAGCTTTTTAAATGATGCTTTATTGCTCTTAATTTATTAAGAACATATTTACCCCTCTCTTCCAGATGTTTGTAAACAAAGTATCTTAAAATTTAAAAAGGCACTACTTCATTGAATATGTCACTTTGGGTTTTTATTATACAAAAACCATCGTCATTTTTTATTTGCTGAATCACATCTTGTTCCTTTTTTAGTGACTCGTGTCTGTGAGCAGAGCTGAGTCTAACGATCCTAGCTTTTAAAATACTATTTAATGTAAAATATTTTACTTGTCATTCAGATATTATGTAAATCTTCTGTGTCATTTCCTCTGTTTGTTCTGTACATTTAATGTACATATTTCTGTCTTGCGTGATTTGTATATTTCACTGGTTTAAAAATTTTTTTTTGAAAGGCTTTACGCCATAATGGAAGATAGACTATAAAAATAAAACTTTGGTTGTATGTTGGGAAGCAGTTTTAATTATCTTTCAGAGGAGGATTTGTTACAACAATGAAAAGGTTGACTTTTTAAAAATTTACTACGTGGTAAGACAAGGAAGCGACCCTATGCCAAACAGACGAAGTACAGCTTGAAATTTTATTCTATATTAAGAAAGCTTACCAATGTAATAACTTTTTTGGGGAAAAAAACCTTATGACTGTGTGCACCACAAAATATTCTGTAGATGGTTAGGAGCCCAGCTGACAAGTGGCCAAAGGAATTGAATTATTGAACAATTATGCATGTAGCTTTCAGTGTTTTAGCGGTTTGTTTTGTTTTTAGCAGTTTTGGAGTCATGGGGGCCTGATCCTGTAAACCTTTTAATCCTCTGAATAGCTTTTACCCGAGAAGCCCTACTGGCTTCAACTGAGCTACTAGTGTGAATCAAAGCTTTATCCAGGAATAAGAGTTTGTAGGACGTGGGGAATTGTAGCTGGATTTTTGTTTTTTGTCTGACTAAATTTTTAGTCTAAAAAGATTATTTTTAGTTGAAACTATGGAAAATCAACAGTTCTGCACAGACTTCTTGTCCTGAAATTTGGAGTGTATATATCAACATAAGTTTCCTTTTTTAAAAGAGCACAATGAAATTTTACAAGCAAGGAAGTAAACTAGCAAAGGAAAACAAAAGTAAAAAGCAAAGGCTCGCTGTCCTGAGACCAGCATCCTCTGAACTGATTTCCTGAATGTGCCTCTGAAATTTTTGCCATAGCGGAAAGCTTGATAAATTAGCACCCCCCCTTCTTTTTTTCTTTTTGCCTTTTTTTTTTTTTTGTTCCAGGATAACCTTCTAACATACTGAAACCCCTTTTTGGCTGCCAAGAATGTATTATCCCACAAAAACAGTAGACCAACATCTGTGTGTTTTAAAATAGCGATTCTGGGCAAATGCAAAGTTCTGTGGTCCTATTACTCACATCTGGTTCAGTTTTTCTTTAGTTGTATATTGACCAGTGTTCTTTATTGCAAAAACACAGCCCCTATTTAGAAAAGTCAGCATTTTTTGGACTGGATTATGTTCAAGCTCTTCCCAATAGCAGGAAAATTAACAAAAAACAAATTGATTGGCAGCACCGAACAGCCATGTTCAAAATAGTCATGGCCTCTGACACAAGGGAGATTGCTTTAAGTTTCAGTGAAGTTTATCTGTTCAATTCTTTAAAGTGCTATTATCCTTTGGATGGACCCCTATATTTTTAGAAACCTTTACACACCTTTTTTCTTATTGTTGTGATGTTGCCAATACCAATTTTCAATCTGCTTTTGCCAAACATTATTTAAGCCATTGGTTTTATCAAGAAGTGTACCAGGAACAGGGAGAAAACTCAGAGTAGTGAACTGGAACAGAGGCAGGCAGTGTATGGAAATGGAAATCAAAAATGTTTCATCTCTATAGAGAAGCTTTCAGTTCTATGATGTCATACACATGCAACACAAGAGTTTGATACTAAGTGTGTAGAGTCTTTTCAGTGACTTCAATGGACTTTGGATCAGCCTCCTTAAGATAGCGTGCCTAAAATATTGCAAATGTGCTATATAAACCAAAACTTTTTATTGGGGGAAGGTCATATTATTTCTCAATGATCATTTTTGTATGAAATGGTGAAACAAAAATAGTTTGTTTTTTAAAGAGAAACACCCCCCTCCCCAAAAAACCCCCCAAAGCTGTTTCTATAGGAAATGTTACACACGTTGGCATTAAAATCCAAGTTCTGAACAAATTTAGAGATATGATCCTAATGTTTCACCATTTAATAAAATCTTTCTTTTTCTCAGCACTTCTATCAACAGTCCAAATTAATTTCTCTTTGAATTTAAAACTAGACTGGAATCTTTATTAATATTTAAACATGATAACAAAGAAGACTTCTAGGTTGTGATATTATTTAGTAAAACAAATCCATGACAACTGGATCCAGCTACAAAATTAAATCTCTGTGTTTGTTCATTGTCCTACACTATTTTGTTTTAATACAAATAGTATATGTGCAAATTGGAATCATCTCCGGGCACAGGGAAAAAAGAGTGGAAGGCTTATGTAACAGTAGTGACATATGACTTATGTATGAACTCCTTTGAAAGCTGCAAACTTTGACTGACTTTGTTGAGCCAGCTCTGCGGTTGGTCCCAGCATTCTGTAATCTGTTCCTTTAATTCTCTTGAGATAGCATTTAAAAACAAAAAAAGAAAAATCTAATAAATAAAAATATAGGGGAGGAAGGGAACCACACTTGATGGTAGCGTGAGACTGGTAGATGTAGTTTTAAAAAAAAATTGTGATTACAACCTGTAATTCTAATTTATTTCGCGTAATCCATGTTTCTGTTACATGAGGGCTGTGTGCATTTGTTTATACTACGCTGATAGTTTGTATATCTGTTGAGTCAAACTCTGCTCTCGGTGATACCATGCTATCAACTTCAGTGGCACTGCATGATGCTAACTGTGTTGGGAGCAGGTGGCTTTTCATATTGCTCTAAATTGTGTATGTGTGTGTGTGTGTGTGTGTGTGCCAGTAAACCACACACAGGAAAGTTTTTGGCTGCAGCTGAAAAGCAATAATACAGGATGGTTGTATTTTCATAGTGACATTTCTCCCTCACCATAAACCACCCACTTACTTATGTCTGATCCTGCCTATCAAAGGGGGAAGTTTGGCAAGATTCTATGCTGCTTCTCACTTTTAAAATAGTTATTTGTCATATGCAAGTTCAGATTCTTTTTTATTAGTGAGATAAATTTAGGTTAGGTTATCTAAGCAATGTGCCCTTCTAAAAACTCTTAACTTTGATTTTGTGTGATGTTGGCTAGGGCTTGACTAAGTGGGGTGGTGCGATGTTGTGAAGTTGCTTCTGGAAATGCTGTTGCCAAAACTTGGGACCTGAGGTAATGAGTACTGGATCATTTACAATCAATGTTGCTTTATGATGTGTTGCCTTTCCCAGCGGTTCTGCTTTCTTGAGTAGCGATTGAACGGCAGTAGTCAAAATATTCAGCTGATCGAGAACCCCTGAAGGCTCCTGTAGACAGAGTTACTCAAACATTTTCTGAACCAGTTTGACCCATTGCTGATTTATTCCAGATCCATTTTCAAGGAATTTAAAATATGCAAACTGAAGCGTAAAGTTTATAGCATGGCTCAACAGTTTCAAACAAGATGCATCCCATTCCAAAAGGGCTTCTTTTATTTAGAAAAAATTTTCACAGTCTTTTCACGACAAAGGAATAGTGTGGATGACTGGAGACTGTTCCTGTGATATAGTTGTCATATGCACAGTGCAAAAGTAGCCTGTCCTGTTGACTTCCAGGTCTTTAATGATTCTCCTCTGTGCAGGGTTGCCCTCCTATAGAACCTTTCCCCCCAGCACACTCTCATGGACTATCCCTTTAAAGTTGGCAGAGCCAACCAGCTGCTCCTCAAAAGTGACTATTTTGCTACTGGTTGCAGTTTCCTGTGTCTTTTTCTCTTCCAGCTGGTAAAGCACTCCTACCTCCTGGTAAGTTTTTCCTTTCTTTTTCATAAAGAGAGTGGCATGTTCTCACAGTTTCTTTTCCCAAGTAAGATGGGGTTTGCTTTCAATAACTACCGATCTCAGCAGAGATCCTGCTTGGTAAGCAAACATTTTTAGGAATCCTCCAATGTCTCGTTACTTTGTAAATTGGCAGCCTTGCAAAAGTAAAGAGTAATGCTTGAGCAAATTTGAATTGACCACTACTTGGGAGTAAGAAGGGAGAGTTCAGTAGTACTGTAATTTACTATCCAAGCTACAGGCTATAAAACTGAGCAAGTGAGAGATTACCCTGATTTGAGAAGATAAGAACTAGTGGATAAAGACAGTGGGTAAGTAGAGTCCAAATTATGTTAGGCAAATATAGTGACTTAGTATGCCAAGCAAGGAACTGTCTCAGTCAAAATTGCCTATAAATTCATGGAAAACAGAGAAGACGTATAGTTCTGCAGCTCTGCTTTTTAGAGGGAAAAGAATAATTCCCCCATTACTACTTTTCATATTCTTACATCGTACGTTGATGGGTAAAGAGTCTGAAAGTAAATCAAATCTGAGAAGTTAATGAACTGGAAGTAAAACCATAACCAAAAACCAGGCCTGATAAAAGCCACTATAAAGAAGATAAACAATGCAAGATGTGGCAGACGAATATACTTTTCTTAAGAATTAGTGTTCCTGTAGCTCTCAAACAGACAACTGGTTACTTCTGTCAAAGACAATATATTGCTAATAATCTGCAGAGCTGTCTGATTTATAGACATAAGACTAGACAAATGCTGATGATGATAGGCTTTGAGTGGTTCCTGGGTGGTTATGTGCATTTTGTGGAAAGATGGTTAGTTATGAATTCCTCAGTCTTCATGATGCTGTGTTGACACCTAAAAATGGGATGAAGTTAATTCTTTCTTGTTTATATACATCATAAATTGATCTTGACTTGCATCACAAAAGGTGTCTTAGTCCTTGCCTTGAGCTCTCTGGTACACGTAGGAGGCAGTCTCAATGACCGTCTACAACAAACACTCCAAGCAAAATTCTGGCATGGGTAGCAGACAGTAACACTCAAGTGAAAGTTTCAAGTGAAAGTTTTTTCACTCCTGCTTTGGCTCCTGTAAGCAGGCCATTTTGAGGGGCTCCTTGTGGGACAGAAGCTTTGGAATGGTGCAGTGGGGCCTGGGAGTTAGAAGGCATGATCCATGCTTTGGTAGACTCCTGTTTTCATCCAGTAGTGTCACCTTTCCATGCCCCTCTCCTCCTATGCAACTGATTCTACTCGTAGGTCAAATCATGCTGTCTAGAGCCAAGATCAAATTCTCTGTTACATCAGGGTAAATTCAAAGTAACTCCACTGAAGCCAATGATAAAGCGAGAGCAGAACATGGCCCTCATTTCCAACTTATTTCTTATGTAGGCAGAAGACCTTGAATGGATTTCAATAGGAGTTTTGCTTCTGCAGGAACTGAATGAGGTCTTCAGGATTTGGCACCATTGATGCTGCTAGTTCATACCTCCCAACATTTGCAGTGGCTAGTTTGGGATGGGTCCTGCCTCCCAGAGATTGGGGGCTGTGTGTGTGTGTGTGGGGGGGGGGGGGAGTGGAGAAGTTGCAGACCGAGCCCGCCCTGCACTGACCCCATAACGGTGGCTCCAGTCTGAAGGGGCTAGCTGGCTTCAGCTCACCACTCTAAGCATGGTAACTTGGCCCTTGGGGTCACTGCACTGCTCTGGGCCCCCTTCATGGAGGGAACAGCTGGGCCAAATTTGAGTGAGTGATTCCAAAATAGGATTATACAAGGATAAAATAATCAAAAATCCTACCTCAGATACCATTTTACTGTAGGAATGTTCCGGTACAATTAGGGTGGATCATGTTAAACTTTTGTAGCTGCTGGAACAGTGGGCCTATTTTTTCCACTTTAATCTGGTGTTTAAACCAATAGTAATTTCATTTCAGCCAGCTAATGAAAGGTGAATTAGGTCCAACCCACTGATAGCAACTGTGAATTACTAAAACCCCTCAGTTAGAAAGAATGGGCAAAAAATTCAGAGGATGCTGAATAACTCCGAAGCACTATAATTTTTTTTATCAACCGCTAATGATCATTCACTGTTGAGTTACATTTTTACTGAAAAATTCTTAATCAATCAGCTCTGTGCAGAACACAGCGTATTATGGCTGCCAAATATGTAATGAGGAAAGTAAAGGTGAATATATTGTTCTGATACTACTATGTAAAGATTACAAATACATTTGTAAAGATTCATTAGATAACTCTGCAATAACCTTATCACACACCAATCTTATTTTCATGACTTTCAGGGGCCAGCTGAAAGTATGCGATGTTACTCAAGCATGTTTCATTACCACAAAAACATCCATGCAAAATAAGTCACAGGTTTTGAAATGCAGAATCTAGCACAAAGTTAGAATAAGAAAGAAAATTATACATTTTGTCAATGTTAATACGTGTTTTTTTTAGCTAAAAATGTGTGCAGATCTCATGCAGATTTGTCAGTGTTGATGTTTATTAATTTAACATTTAATCTTAGAAAAAAAGAAAGAAAAACCACACCCAAACTTCAAAGCTCAAGCTGTTCTTTAAGAGCAGTCCAAAAATGTGTTTCTCCAGGCCTAAGGCAGTTCTAAACCAGCTACAGTTAAACAGAAACCGTTTCTCTCAAACTCTGCAAATGTTTTAAAATATTATAAGTGCCTCCCCGCCCCATCCCTGCTGGTAACCAGAGTGGAGGGAGAACTATTAGGTTTTTTGTTGCTGTACAGTAAGGTGAGATTTCCTTGTGAAAAGCTTCAGAATGATCACTTTTATTTAGTTTTTTATATGTTCATCTCTGTGATGGGAGCCCTCTCTCTACCACTATCCCTAGATTCCCTGTTGTGAAGGTTTGTCTGGCTATACCGAAAGAGGGACAGGAGACATTTGACATGGGTTTAATCAGGCCACAACTTTATTATTAGATGTCTGGGACTACCTGGCCGATAACAGTGTACTGTTCAGGTAACCCCCATGTTTATTCCATAATTACCCCAGGGGGCTTTTATCAGCTCTCACTCTTTTTCCATCCAGGTCCTTCCAGCAAATCCATTGCCAGGACTTAACCTTCCTACGAGGTGGGGATGGATGGTAAAGGTGGGCTATAAGAATGGGGAGTTGGCTCCCTGCCATACCAATCATAGGAGTCTCCAACCACCCGCCAGTTGTTCCTTTAATGAACACCTCTTTTTAAGTCCTTTTCGGAGCCATTTATCCTGTCACTGTATACCTTCCCTATGGAGTACCTGAAGTGGAAATCTGTCCTACACTTCCATAATGAGTTGTGACATACGGCCTCCCGCCCTTCATGCCATGCATGAACAGAGCCCACCAGAACCAGCTGTGGGGAAGGCAAAAAATCCCCAACTGGTGGTAAGGGAGCCTCAGCCTGCTCCATGTGAAAGGGAGGCTTCAGGCGCAGAGCTGCCCCTTTTAAATCCTGCATTCGCAGGGGATGAGTCAGCGACCATGCTGACCCTTTTGCAGCAGTTTTCATTCCCCACCCAAGCCATAAAGCACTGTTCCCTTCATTCGGCCAGCCAGCCAGCCAAATATCACGCTCCTGCCCACACTGCTTAAAAGTGCAGCGTGGTCATAGAAGTCAGCTTGACAGAATTACCTTTCCAGCAAGAAGATCTGACAGAAGTGGGCCTCAACTAGTCTCAGGGCCTGATGGGAGACTGACTCAACATAAAATCCCTTGGTGGAAGGTATGTGGAGGAGGAAGGATTTCTGAGAAGTTATAACATTGCACTGAGTTCTGGCTAAAGCGTGTTGATGGTGTTTAATCACTTTATACACTATATTTGTGTTCAGCAGTAAGAGCACTTAGGTTAAATAGCTTATTTGTTTTACTCATTCCTTTTGTTTTACATGGGCTGTTATGAGGGCAAACGGTGCAATTTTAAACATCATTGAAGACTATTTGTTACAATAGTTTTGGCATAGTCTTCATCAATTCCCCGAGGAAAGCACGGTATTTGTATTATCTGACAACATGGTACTAAGGGGATCCTTTTATACTAAGGGGATCCTTTTAGGTAGCTAGAAAAAAGTTTTCAGGAGAGTTGCCTCATTACTCTAATGGGCCAGAGCTAACCTAACTGTTCCCCAAACTCGATGCGGAACATTTCTTTGTTTAAAGAATTCCCATGTAGGCCTTAATTCTGCAAGGTGCTGCTGAATATATTCTGCTTAGGGCTTCAACTTCCACTGGTGTCAATAGAGATTATGGGTCCACTGCACTTTCCAAGTCTGGCCGTCACTGAATACCTGCACTGTGGGGGAGTCAAATTTACTTCTCCCAAACAATTGCATAATATGTATTAAAATGTCTACTTCTGCAAAGACTTCCGTCCACTATTTGTGACCACTCCACTGCAAAGAGGTATCTGGGTATAAAGCACAATAAAAGTTACCAATCACTGACATATTTGGAGCAGTGGTGCCAATAACCCCCTGCCCTTCCCCAAAAGTTTTTCACTTGCTCAAAGTGGTCCTGTACTAAATCAGTATAGCTACTACAGCTGCATGGTCACAACACCTCTGAAGTGTGACCCAGCCATCTTTCCATACATACAGAGGGTTGGCTGGGCCAAATTTCAATGAGTAATGTTGCAAGCTGGTGCATGGTGTTGTAACCCACCATTGAAATTTGGCCTGGCTGCCTCTCGGTTGAAATGGAGGGGTGTCTGAGCCAAATGGAGTTGTCATGCACGGGGAATCTGCTCCTGTATATCAGTGTGCAGGGGGGTTCACCAAGAACTCTACTGGCAGCACCAGCTCATGCACTGTGTGGTAAGATGGGGGCAGACTCCCTGACTGAGGGATACTCTCAGTCCCCAGGGAAGGAGGGAGGGATAAAGGGGAACAAGAATGGGGTCCCTGTTGGATGGGGCAGAGACTGGAGTTCCCACACTCCCCTGCCAAAGGAATAGTTGACTTGCCACCACTGATTTGGGGGCTCCCTTTCCTGCACTGTTGTCATATGTTCACCACCCAATAGCTTCCCACAGTTCATGAACTGGGAATGTAATTTGAATATCAAACGTCCCACTTTGGGGAGTAATAAACAGCATGAGACCTCGCTGATAAACCCAGCCTCTAATCTTGCACCCGCAGTTGGTTCTGGGTAGAAATGAACATTTGGAAACGAACTCTCTCACTTACACCTGGGAAGGAGATAGCTAGACACTTAAGTGTTAACAATTAACCCAATTTTTTGCACCTGGATTGTGAAATGCATCTCTGTGTTGCAGGCCAGGGGCTATGTACCAATGGTATAAAGAGCTGCATGTTGGAAGCCATGGGGAGTGCACAAGAGCCACTGTAACTGGATCTAGAAAACCTATGAACAATGCTGAATATTTTTGTGTGCCATCTACTGGCACATTACTTATTAATAAGGCTAATTTTTGTCATGGATATTTTTAATAAAAGTCAGGGACAGGTCACGGGCTTCCATCAATTTTTGTTTATTTCCTGAGACCTGTTCCTGACTTTTACTAAAAATATCCCTGACAAAAGGGGTAGGTGGGTTCAGCACCCACTGCCACTGGGGCTCCTGGGTTCCCCACCACTGAGGTGTGTAGGAGCTCTGGAGTCCCCCTGCCTGTGGGGCTGGGCTGCTGCGGAGTCTCCTCAACCCTGGAGCAGCTGGGAGCTGCAGGGTCCCCCAGTCGCTGGCCATAGCTGGGCAGCTGTGGGGTCCGCTGGCTGCCCCTAGCGGCTGGGCAGCTGCTAGGAGTCTGCCAGCCATGGCTGGACAGTTGCGGGGAGTCCCCCGCCGCCTGCCGTGACTGGTCTGCCAGCCCCCTGCTGCAGCTGGTGAGGGCTGGGAGCTCCAGTCCCGGGGCAGAAAATGTCTTCCGTGACCTCTGTGACATAATCATAGCCTTACTTATTAACTATCTTCATCTATACAGACTTCTCTTTTGTAGAGCATTCGTGCAGTGCTCATTAATCAGACTTACGTGGTGCATAGGTCAGGTGCTGGCCCAGCGTTACTTTCATGCCCAGTGAATTGCAGGTGCAAAACTGGGAGCTGTAATTCTGCCTCTTGTTTACACCCAGTGTATCTCCCTTGGCTTCAGTGTGTTAGTCCCGAGTTACACTGGTGTGAGAAGAGAGTGAAGTCCTTTATTTCTATGTCTGGCTTAGAAAGGGAAGAATGCTGTTTCTTTAGTTGTGGCAGTCAAAATAACTTCTTTTAACTAACTTGCTTGCCTGCTGTTTTCACGATAGACAATAGATCCAGTCCATTTTTATATTGAGTTTTATACAGTAGAATGAAATATTTAATTAGAAAGGAAAATATTTAAAATAGCTTTATGTCTTAGTGTCAGTTTACATTGGCATTTACTCATGTAGCCACATTTTCCCCCCCTTGGTCATTAATCATTATTAGGGAAGTTGTGTCAGAATTCACAATTAGCATCAGCGCCTACTGTGGGTCTCATTTCTTGATCAGTTTTGGGCCTGTAGGACCATATGAAAAAATGCAATCTACTTGAGCTTTGGTTTTCATTACATAGTACATGTTGCTTGTAGAGATAGGTAAGTGTATTTGCAGCCCATTTCTCATTGGAGGGTTGAAATAATACATCGGAGAAGATATTAATGATGATGCTGTCTCTTGCTCCGGCCTCCAATGGACATTGTAAAAAGAATGGACATTTTTATTGCCACTGGTCCATTTTGGGAATCTCCGAGATGCATGAGATAATGTGGTGACAAACCAGTCATCCATTTCTGGGGTGTGACCTTGCCTCAGGCTCAGCAAGTGGAACTCTAACAGAAGGGGATGAGAAGAGGCCAAGAAGGTTAAAGTCAGCAGAAGCGGGAAATGCAATTGTGTGGGTTTTATTTTTTGTTTCCTATTGTTGGTGTCCTAAAAAGGAAAAGAAGTGTAACTTCTTAAAAACCTTCCTTAGAGGTTTTTAAGGTCAGGCTTGACAAAGCCCTGGCTGGGATGATTTAACTGGGAATTGGTCCTGCTTTGAGCAGGGGGTTGGACTAGATGACCTTCTGGGGTCCCTTCCAACCCTGATATTCTATGATTGATTCCCCATGTCTGGGAGCAAGGTCCCCGCTACAGATGCGGAAATGCAGTTCAATTAGCTTGGAAAAATTTCACCTGTCAAGCAAACTTGCCTTTCATTTTATTTAATTTTAAAAGGTGGTGATCTCTAAAAGGTGGCAGACTTTAATACACTTAACAGACTGTAATCGGGGGGTGCAGTTAGCCACGGGAGATTCGTGCACTTGCTGCCTGATCTTTTGCCCCCAAACACATGCCCATTAGTAGACAGATGACCTCCTAATGCAGACATACTGTTACACATGATATTTCCACTAACATACAGCATCAGAACTGGTGATGTTTGAGGGCTGTCGGTATCTGGAAAGTTGTTAATAAATGGCCCGATGAATAATACGAAACACTGCCAGCGTTCTACAAGAAATGTTAAAGTGTAAACCACAGTGTAGGTATATTTTCATCTACACCACAGACTTCTATAAATTCTGTTTTTGAAACCCAAGTGCTTACCGGAATTCAATCCACCTTCCCTTCTAGTACCGTCTGCTTCCCCGCCCCCTTTTAGTGATGTGCTGGCTGTGGCTTATGTGCTGGCTTAGGGAGTTGTGATTCTCTCTTCATCACAACGCTAATGGATGAATGGCAATACGCTTGCAGTTTTGGAGAGACTGGCTTGGCAGTTTCAGTCTGCAGTTCTGACAGGAAATCATTTTTCTCCCTTGAAGCATGATTATTGGGTTACTCAAGTGCAATCTAACCACTGTTCAAATGTTGTTTGTGTGTGGTTTTTTTGGTCTTATGAGAATCCTAAACTGTCCCAATGCTAAACATAACATTGGATAGATCTGCAAGAAGAAAGCAATATGTCATTTCAGTGATTGCTTAGAATTTTACTTTATCACTATTCTTACCTTGATATCCTCTTCCGTCACAGCTGGACTTGGGAATCAAAGCTGCTAATAAACCATTGACTGCATGTATTAGCTGACCCCTTTGGCTTTTCACTGAAGTGTAGGGATCTCACAGTGTCCTACTGGAGACACTTGTGAATTAGCAAAATAATGGAATAAGTTGAATTGATTTTAGGTCTTGTAGAGGTTTCCCCTTGTACCATTTGGTTACGTCTTGAGTGCTCTGGTACAAATATCAATTCCTGCCTTTCAGCAGCATGGACCAATAACTTACTTTGATGTTCATCTATAAATCGATGGTAGTGTTACTGCCTCCCCCTTCTTCACTTTTCTCCCCACTTCCCCCTGCCCCGAAAGTTTATAAGAAAATACTTAGTGATGGGTAAAGGGAGCAAAACAATTGTCTGGGTTCGATTTAGTGAGAAATAGCTTAAGTTAACATTTTCTCACAGTTAAAATTTACATCATGGAGCCTAGATCCTTTTTTCCTTTGTAATCATTTACAATTAATAGCCATATTGCACATACCCAGTAAAACTAGTTAATTATTGGTAATATGACTTATTTTTGGTATGTCAGCACCCAGAAATTACCATCAAGAATCAGGGCTGTTGATTTTTTACTTCTCACATTTATTTTAGTTATTTCAGATTCGGTCTATTTAATGCCTTAGATATCTTGATGCTACTGTCCTGTTTAGCTAAACAATCTTCTAATATAAAATATTTTGCTCTGAGTTCTGCAGATGCTAATAAAAAAGTATTAATGGAGCCTGAGGGATGTTGCTGGGATCTTCTCTATAGATTTTCAAAGAGTAATAATTTAGGCCCCAATCCTACACACACTTAACCACATAAGTAGCCTTATGAGTTTAATGAGACTATTCATATTTGTTAAGTTAAGCACACATGTAAATGTTTGCAGGATCAGGGTATAAGAGTGGTGGATGGTAGAAATGCTGCTGACTGAAGAGTTTTGCCCATGTTATGAAAAGTTGTGAGATTTAGATTATGCAACTACTGTAGATCTTGATTATATTTTGCAGTAATGTTATTCATCTGAGGAGCTCAACCTGCTTTGCAAACATTAAATAGGCTTCACAAAGCAATTCGTAGGTAGATCATTATCATCAAATTTTATATTTGATTTTATATTTTATAGATATTTTATAGATGGATAAAATGTGCAGAAAGATTACCTGGCCATATTGAAATCAATCGGACTTCAGTGGGGCCAAGATTCACCCTAAAAGTCTTGCCCATCCGCATACAATGAGTCAGTGACAGAAACAAGAATAGAATGAGTCCTGATTCCCAGTACTCTGGCTCTATGCCAATAGACACAAGGCCACTCTAATAAAGTTAATGTTTATATAGTTAGCAATGAAACATACAGTGGTTGGTTATGAGATACTTAATTTAAGGTATTACCCAAATACCTATGTTTGTTTAATTATAGCAACTCTGAATACATCATTTTCTAAAGAAATTTAGAAATCAGAATTAAAACAAGTCCTCCAGATTTTCTCTCCTAAAAGGGAGAAAAGCTTCACTATTGCTAATCTGGTGATGTCTAAAGCCTATTCCTTGTGGTTTGGAAGGTATACATCATGTTATACTTAGATACCAAGTTCATCTTACATATAGTAGAAACACCTTTCTACTTTAATAAAGGAAAATCAATCTCATGGCCACTTTTATTACTTACATGAAAAGAAATTTACTGTAGGAGAGAGAAAAATGCAGTCAGGAATAGTCCACACTTTGAGTTTTGTATCAGGCACCCTCCCACTCCCTCCCCCCTCCCCCCGCAAGGAGTATACTATTCCAAAGGTATGTCCTCACTGCAATGTTAACTGTGTCTTGGTAGGACTTCTAAGGGTATATTCCATAGTTCTTTGTGCTGAAGTAAGCTGCTGCTTTATGTCCCCCCCCCATGATTATGGGAGAACATGTAGCCACTGGAGGACTACCAGCACTGAACTGGTTTACCTTATGTCCTCACTACAAAGTGGGCAGGTTATCAGCTCAAGTGAAAGTGGCATCTGAGCTCTAGCCTCTACTCCATCTGGGTCAGCTAGTCTGGGTGTGAAGCATCATGAAACTTGGGTGAGAGGGTTTTGTGTGTGGATGGGAGAGGGGTTAGCAGTAACACCAAGAAAGAAATTAGTCAGATCTGCAGCGAAGACATTACAGCAAGAGGTGATTTTTTTTCCTGACTGCTGCTGGCTCAAATACATGATGTGTCTCTTCTGATAGTCTTTGTACTGAGCCTTGTGGGTCATATACTCAATGACTTGAAATTGGTGTAGCAAAGTCAATGGAGCTATGTGATTTGGGATGGCTCTGATGGGATGACTCACACATTTGTTTACTAAGAGATGGACCTTTCTCTTGAGTTTGGTATTGGTGCTATTTTTAGTTGTCAGTTGTTGTTATGAGCCTGATCCTGCAGTTCTTAAACAGATATAATAGCATTGACTTCACCAGGAATGAGGTATATATAAAGAGTGCAAGATCAGGCATAGAAATAACATGTTCTTTCTCAGAAGACAGTTAAATATAAATAGCATAACGATTGGAAAACAAGTTTGTGGGCTAAATTCAGACCTGGCATAAATAGTTACATCTAGAATTCTGTACTAAAAGAAGTATTTCTATATACTGTATATGTATATGTAAAAAGTTAGTATATGGAAAGATTGTCATCAAGTGGTATGTAAGTATTGTTCATAAATATGTTGGTTCAATAAAGTTGTTGTTGCACTGCTAAGGACTTTCTGTCTGAGCAGCTCTTAATACTACTAAAAAGTAAATTAAAAAAGAAGTTGACAGATACACTACAGATGACTTTGGTCCATTAATTAACTCAGTTGAAATTGCCTTTCTTGTTTGCGATTTTGTTGTTGCTGTGTTGAAGACCCCAGCTCAAAAGCTTGTCCTTTTCATCAACAGAAGTTGGTCAAATAACATATATTATCTTACTCAATTTGTTTTTCCACTTAAATCAACAGTTCCAACAGAGATTAATATGCGCCAATATGCTAGCTTCAGTATTTTATAGTGAACCTCCTGATATTTGTTGTTCTTAGATCACCAGCTGCTGGAGTCAGATTACTGGCCGAGAAGCTCAGCTTTCATTTAAAGTGAAAGTAAGTTTCTAGCCCTCATGACTGTGGAGAAAAGCTTGAACACGTGAACCTTAAATGCTTTAAGAGAGGCACATAAAATGAATCTACCATTTTTATCTTATTATTTTAAGTCCTATCTTATGATTTTGGGGGGCCCAACTCGTGATTTTTGAACATTTTGGCACTGGGAAATTAATAATGTTCACTCCAGGTCATGTTGACTTTCATTTCACATCAGTTTACTATAGCAATGCATCATAGTTAAAATGTATTGTACAAATTGCTGGGATTTAATTTTAAGTGGGAGCCGCCTTTTCAGTGATGTTACCTTTTTAATATCTTATATTTTAAAATTTTGCTTGATGATTCAAAAAACGTATTTCCAAAGTTTAATGGTATCATTCATTATAAGATAAGTGCTGTTGCAGATCGTATTTTTTAAACCAAGACTGAATATTTTACCAGCTTTATTGCATGTAACAGGACACAATAGTGCCAACATTTTAATACAAAGTAGCTCCATTATTGGTACAAATTAGAATTAATACCACACAACCGATTTTTGTATTGTTTTGAAAAAGGAAAAAAGTTTGTGCCAACCTGGATAAGAATTATTTTATGTACAAATACCTTTTCAATCTGACTTTTGTTATGCAGAGTATTTGAACTCTCAGGCTACTAAGAGAAAACACATGGTCAACTGAAACATGAGACAGCCTTTTAAGCATTGTGTCTTTCAAGTCTGCAACCATCCCCCACTGAGTCAGAATCTATCAGCTCTTATAAGGTAAGTGGAGTTGGGCCTATTCAGTACTTGCTTGGGAGACTACTAGAGAACGTTCAGGTGTGATCGAGTAGGTAGGTGACTTCTCTGAGTCAATACTCGATGAATACTTCAGCACAGAGCTGACCTTCATGAGGTGGCATCTTTTGGATGAGACCACTAAAGGCTCCCATAAGGGTAGTGTCCTG
The DNA here is from genome assembly GCF_965140285.1 of Lepidochelys kempii. NCBI lineage: Eukaryota > Metazoa > Chordata > Testudines > Cheloniidae > Lepidochelys > Lepidochelys kempii. The sequence goes on from NC_136386.1 coordinate 27,030,186, forward strand.
GCTGAATTCAAATTTAAGATGGAATGGGAAGATCTGGCATCTATATAAGCTTCCTCCCACCTACTCTAATTTTAATCTGTAGAAATAGCCAATTAGGAGAAAAATGTAATTTTTCCCTCTACACAAAATTCTTAGTTTAGTGCGGGGATGTATGGATTTCCTTGACTTCCGAGAATACTTTGATGATAGGCCAAGTGAAAAACCATTTTTCTCCTTTGGTATAAGTCTTAGATCTGATAGGAAAAAATGAGTTTCTTAATCATATGAGATACTAGTGGGATTTGATCCCTGGATAGTACAGTGGTTTCCACTCTGCACATATCATTTTTTCTACGCAACTTCTTGCTCTTTTCTTGCCACCCAAGACTCATTAACTTTGTATCCTTTTCTCACTTATTTTTGGGCATGCGGCCATGTGCAACAGGCAACCCCCCCACCTTCTCTGTGTTCAAATCCTTCTTAAAACCCACTTCCTCCATGGAAATTTTCATTATTAAGTCACTAACTAAATTAACATTTTATAAAAAGATCTGTTCCAGTTTGAGACTGGACCTCCCGCTCTCTGGTGGTCACCTCTCATACTATTTACTGTGCTGTCAGTCCAGTGAAGGGCCTGTCAACATTTACTTTAAAGAACAGGGCTGTAACACCATTCAGTAGCATGGTGTACACAGATAGAAGAAAACCATGTTATAATATATTTGGGAAATTACCATGTTATAACATGATTTTTCCAACCCAGTACATTTTCTCCATGGTTGGGCCCTAAACTCCTTAGAGAAGGGGAGAGGGTTCATCAGTGTACTTTGCACTGTTAAGAACACTGATGATCCTCACTATATTACAAAATAATGTAACTGCTTCTCTAGTGCTGAGGATCAGGGGTATCCCTAGTGGTACGCATGCGCTAGGCCAGAAAAACCCAAAATAAAATACAAACAAGCTGGGGTAAGTGCCTGCTCTGTGCACCCCAGCATGGCGATGTAATGCACTAATGAATGATGGCTGGCCAGCCTCAAAAGCCTGCCGTCTAACATGGCATCCTGGAATCGTCGGGAGTCCCAGGGCTGGATTAATGCAGAGACTTTAGAAGCTACAGCCTAGGGTCTTGCTTTTGAGCACCCCCCAACAGACACAATGTCATAGAATATCAGGGTTGGAAGGGACCTCAGGAGGTCATCTAGTCCAACCCCCTGCTGAAAGCAGGACCAATCCCCAACTAAATCATCCCAGGCAGGGCTTTGTCAAGCCTGACCTTAGAAACTTCAAAGGAAGGAAATTCTACCACCTCCCTAGGTAACGCATTCCAGTGCTTCACCACCCTCCTAGTGAAAAAGTTTTTCCTAATATGTAACCTAAACCTCCCCCACTGCAACTTGTATAGCATTATTCTTCAGCTACTTGGCCAAAGTCAGCCAAGAGGGCCATCAGCTGTTTGTTCATGCCTCATGGGACGCAGCAGCCAATCAGAACTGCTCAGGAAGCAGCAGGGCTCTCTCTCCCTTTGGCTTCAGGAGCCTAGTTTAGGAGCAGGAGCAGGGTGGCTTGTATCTCAGGGTGGCTCCACTACCTCTTTCCTCCCACCCCTCCTGTGAGCAGGGATGGCTCACAGTTCAGATATTAAAGGTCCATTGCCCCTGTAAAGGGTCAATATTCAACAGTTTGCTACTTTAATTGGAGCTATAGAACAGTTTAGTTTAAACCCAGCACTGTATTGGTTCAGATTAAAAAATAAAACAAGTTTATTTAACAACAAAGAGAGAGGGTTTTAAGTGAATGCAAATATAAGGTATTAAAGTCTGAAATGGTTACAAGAGAAATAAACATAACACAGTGCGAAAACTTAACAAGGTAAACTCCTTACCACATGGTCCCAGCCGCAGGGCTGACCAAATTCTCAGGTCAGGAGCTCCCCACTAAGTCAAAGGGCTGGTTCTTTTGTCGTCTTAGATGACAGAGAGCTGGCTTGGGGGTGCTTTATAGTCTTTTTATAGTCCAGTCATGCTTTGAAATGCATTTTGCTCAGGGTTACCCCTTGATAAAGTTCATTCCTGCTGTGAGGACAGAGACATGGAGTCTCATGGTGAAAGAAGTTTGATGATGGTGTTTGGTAAAATGAAAACCAATTTGTTCCTGTCCCAGCTTCTTTGCTAAAGAATGGCCACTTGACAGGTGATTGCCAATCACCTTTGATGACACCTGGCTAGACCCATCAGTTTGTCCTTTGACTTTGAGAAACAGGTTTAGCCCCCTCCCTGACTCGCCTGGTCAAACACATTGTAGTCCTAATTTCAGTTTATATTCATAATTCTTAATATACATTTTGTACATACATTATACAAGAATATTAATGATCAGCATGTTACTCGTTTTTAAATTATACCTCACAAGGCAGATTGTGCACAAAGATTATTGCAATAATATGTAGGGTGTGAATATAGGGTGTTTTCGGTTTCAGAGGCTCATGCGAGAGCAAACACCTGAAGAGTCCTTTGGCTTCCCAAGATTTGCACACTGCCTTATCTGGCCTTCCAGAAAATGTAATTCAACACCACTGCTATAGGTAATTAAAGCCATAGCATCTCTATGCCAATTATGTGCTGAAAAGAAAATACTTCTGTTCAGTTTAACTTTCATTCCATTTTAAAATGGGTATATCATATTTAAAAATGGGAACTGAAATAAAGTGCGGTAATTTAACAACAGCATGTTTGGCTTCTGGCATGGGTGATGGTAAAACAGTTAAAGGGAGGGAACTGAATGCGCAAGCAGAGGCCTCATAAAACTTAATCCGAGTGGGTGCTTACACCACCTATATCTAAAGATGTTTCTTCTGATGGAGAAAGATGTGCATGAGCCCTAATTCTGAATTAATTAGAACTGAGCATGAGAATATTTCTGTGCCTAGTTCACGTGGCAAAATGCAACCAATTCATGTTTGTCATGGAACAGTACACTGGATCATGCCATCTAAGGAGACTAATGATGAAGTCCCATGCAGATTTTGTTGAAGAAAGATCTTCCATGTTGCCATTTTGTGCAGCCTTGGGATAATACCAAGCTCTTCTTTTGAAGGCAGCGAATAAATTTCTCCCATCAAATTTGTTTCTTTTTATTGAAAATTCATGCCCTTATTTGAATTTTGCATTTAAATGTAATACTTGCTACCCACAAATATTGCTTCTCATGGAAGTCATCACTCAGTGGGAAATGTGCACACCATATGCATCCTCTTGACTCCAAAAGTGGCACCCAAGGGTTTTTTAAAATCGGCTCATAATCTACAAATGCTATAGGGGGAGAAGAAAAGATAAAAGGAGATATTTTAAGATGTCGTAAAATATTTTTTAAAACTATATCAAACTTCTGACTCTGGTATGAGGAATCCAAGGATTATTTAGCCTTTGTCCTGAGCATGGGAAAAGATAGGAGAACATCCCAACACACTATGAAACTTTTTTTTAGCATTGCAGGGGTAGGGAGGTTTGTGTTTGTTTTCCAAGCCAGAGATGTCTGAAAGTGTTGAGTCCTTCTGAATATTATCTCACATCACATATTTCTGGTCAGATGATATGCAAATCACATGCCATGTTGTGACCGATAGTTATAGCTTCCTTCTAAAACTACAGCATTAGAAAGGGCTTGATCTTTGTGCTGTATTCGATTTTTGTATATATTCATGTGGTAACTGGGACAGCTTGACTGAGAGGAGACTTTCCTAGCTTCAAGCTAATTGCATGATTTGGGATTGACAGGATTCCAGCACGTCTTTGACAGATGGGCAGAAAACTGGTCTGAGCAAAATGGTTCCCCCCTTCTCTGGTCTTGGGGTGTCTGTAGACGGGTGAGATTGGAGTGGGCCATCCAAATAAAAATTAGAAACAAAAATAAGAGAGAAAAGGGGCCGGGGCCTCAGTGACCATGTCTAGGAAAAAGTATCGGGCCTGCTTCTCCACTGCCTTGTTCCTTATGTTGTCACTTACACTTGTGCAGAATGGTTACACATGAGCTCCAGTGTGAGCAAGTGAGTGGATAGTGCTGATTGGGCGATAGTTTTAAACCCACTTGGCAAGATGTGTATAACTACACAAAGTGCAAGGCTATGTAGAATCAGGCCTGCTGTTTTAAACAATGTTCACTTTATTTTAGCAGATGGCTGCATACCTTTTGTTTGAACCAAGACTTCAAAGGCCAATGTTTTTCACAATATCAGCCCTTTCCATCCCACTGTTCTGAAGCAGTGTTTAAAAACAAACAAAACTCTAGGTGTTGGGAGCAGCTGGGATGGGGCATCATATGTTAAAGAAGTTCCATCAAATTTCAAGAATTAACTGCTTCCCATACTGGCACTGAGGATACTAGGTATGTGGGATTGACTCACTGCTCAAAGGCTGGCTCATCATACAGGCTTTCTGTGCTACTTTTCTAAAATTGTCTTTTTGTAATTAGTTCAGCTCACATATTCAGCCTTGTGTATACTTGTGTGTCCATTGCTATTCTGGGAAACAGCTTCCAACTTAATCAGAAAGTCAGGTTTTTTTTTTCTCTAATGGCCCGCTCAGATATGTCAATCATCAGTTTGAAATCAGATTTGGCTGATTTTCCCCTCTCTCCAGTTCCTTAATTAGCAGAAGTGATTTAGGCTATTGCCTGGTCATCCCTTTGACACTCACCTATGGAGTCATTAATTTATTTGATTTCATATACATACTTCCCAATACCTATCTGTAAAGAACTGAGGATGGTTGGGACCTTGAGTACAATGTATTCAGACAATGTACAGATCATACAAAATTATGTCTGGGGTTACAACATTAAGCATAAATAAAGTTAAAAGTTTGGAAGAGCTGTAAACACTGATGCTTGTGGGCATAAGTTAACCTCTCTCTGATGGGGATTCAGAAGAATCTTTCTCTATAGGCCAGTTATTCCATAACTGCCTGTTGCAGCATTTATTGTACCATCCTCTGAGGCATCTGCTGCAGGCTACTGCCAGCGATAGGATACCGGACTAAAAGGACCATTGGGCTAATCCAGTATGGCAGTTCCTATGTTTCTAAAACTGTAAGTCTTGATTGATAGGGCCATCGGTCACAAACAGAAATTCACGTCTTGTTAATTTTCACAACAGAAATTATTGAGATTATTGGCTGGCGATTGAAATTTTGTTTGGTGTAGAATCCCCGAATGTTACAAAGCATGTTGTATGTAAAAGATGAAGGACCCCCTTAACAAACATGTACATGAGCTAGAGCAGTACGCTGACCGCTCAGCTTATTGTTTCAACAATGAGCAACTACAGGTCATAATTTTTTCAGGTGTCCTGCACCAGATCCTCAGCTGCAGTCAAGGAGCACTCAAGGGAGCTGAAGAGAAGGTTACGAAAGTGCCTTTTGCAAGCTGCACTCCAAGACTTGCTCTGAACAAACTGGTCAAACCTGCACCAGGTGGCAGTGGCCCCATGGGGCTATGACTCTCAGGGACCAGGTGGGTGGGGCCATGCTCCCTTTTCTCTGGCTACACCCCTCCACCAGCTGCCAGGACAAGAGGGCATAGGAGCTGCTATTGTAGCACTTTGGAATCCAAGGATAACCCTGGGTTGGATGGCTCTTCTCCTGGGGCTAGTTAAACCAGCTTTAGGCCTGTTTTGCATTGGGGAAGCAGCACAAAGCCTCTCTAATACAGCTCAGCAGCTGGTCTACTACTTTTATGTTAAAAACACACCCTATATGATCCTTTGATTTAAATGGATGGATGCTTTTTATAAGCCCTTGCACTGAAATGCTGCTTTTTGAAGCGCCTAATATAGAACCAGCTGATGGTTACTTTGACTATTTATATTTTGGTAGCTGTCATCCTGGGCTTGAGATAAACCCTGAAAATTTTGTGAATGGTTTTCATTTTTCTGCTGAAATGGTAGTTGGCTTGCACCTGGAAAGGCAAGAGGAAGGCTATAATTCCCTTGACCCAGTGTTTATCTTTGTGTGAGCCATTATTTTTACAAAAATCATGGTTTTGCCATTCAGCCTCAAATCAGGTACAAAATTAAGGCAAAATTCTGCCTTTGGATGGTCACACCTGGGACCTGACTGCCAGAAGTACTGAGCACCCACGAGGCCAACTATAGTCAAGGGAGCTGAAAGAGCCCAGCACATCTGAAAACCAGGCCAACAAAAACAACAGGAGTTGTACATGTGTATCTTAGGTCATAGTTTGGCAGATAACCACAGTCATCTTACACACTTGTCTTTTCTATTTTGCCAGGGCCTGACTTTCAGAGGTGCTGAGCCATTCAGCTGAAATGCCTCTGAAAATCGGGTCTGTCGTTTCTGCCTATAACTTAGTTTATAAAGAAATATTTTATAGAGCCATATGAAGGCAGATTATAAAGACACATTCTAAAATATTTTAAAATTAAAGGACTTTTTTATATGTACTGGTAATCTGTATTTCTTATCTGAACACACATTAAAATCTTATTTTTATAAGTACTTTTAATTGTTTTTCTTACCCAAGGGTGAATAGGTAAATAGCAGAAATGCTGTTTGCTCTTAGTTTATGCTGGTTTGTTTAAGCATTTTTAAATTGAAATGGAGGGAGTTTAATGCACAATAAGCAGAGTCCTTGACATCTATGCTGTGATATTATTTCCAGCTGTCCACATTTTATAGACATTTCTATCTATCATGCTAGTTAGGAGTCCTCAGAGTGTTCTATATGGCAAACTTGTGTGTTGACCTGGGTGTTTTGATGTTTTTTTATAGTGTGGATTAAATTCATTTTTATAACTGATGTGGTTTTTGGACTATAAGAAATTTAGTGCAATCCTGAAAAGTATATGTAAAAAGAATCATATCAGTTTTACTAGCAGATGCAACTCGTATGACTCATGGCAGCATTTACAGTCATGAGGCTAAATCCTAAGGAACAGAACAGCCAAGATATGCTTGATGTTGTTGGAATGGGGCAAAGGCGGCTCCAAGCCACCTTTGTGTTTGCCTGCTCCTGGAGTCAGCTGTAGCCTGGCTGGACATCCAGTAGAACCCAGAGCAGCCTTATGGATGCTCTAAAGTACACCCATTGACCTGAGGGGCCATTCCAGCAGCCTGGAATTATTGAGGCATAGAGAAGCTCCTTTTGGATATTAGGACCTGGCAAGTGTTGGGGGAATTGGAAAGGAACAGCTATGGCAGCCCTATACAAACAGAGCATTCCCGTATGGTGGGCTGAGGATGAAGTTGAGGTGCTGTTGAGGTTTGGATAAATACCTGACATACAAATTCTAATGCTTGTTATCTTTAGAGCTGAACATTACCATCCCGTGCATTTTCTGCTTCTCAGGAAGACATATGTCTTTGTCTTTCTCAAAATATAGGTTTTTTTTAAAGCCTTCAGTTCTCCAAATGGATTCCAAATAGGTTTCCAGCTCTTTTTATTTGTCAAATTTTATCCTTAGAAACTGTACCTACCATTAACTTCAATGGGAACTGCATATTTACCTGAAGGTAAAATTTGATCCGGTATTTTTCTGAATTACTTGGGGACAAATTTTCTCTTGGTTGCACCTGTGTAAAACTATTGGAAGTAAATGAGTGCAGAATTTCAGAAGCTAAGGTTCCTATCTAAATATAATGCTTTAAGACATAATGTAATTCAGTTATAGGAACATGTATAAAATGTATGGAAAACAAATGTAATGAACCAAATTCGGTATTCCATCCACAGGGAAAATTTCTTAGGCTGTAATGTCTGTGTACTTACTGCAATTATTTATTTTAATAATTTATTAAATAAACGAATACAACCTCCCCCCCCCCCCCCCGTTTTCCTTGTAAAATGCAATGTTGCATTTTGAATCCTTATATTTGTTTTATCAGGCCTTGACCTAGCAGTCCACATTCCAGCAAAACTCCACATTAAAATCAATGGGTATTTAGCCTAAGAACTAGGGTTCAGATCCTCATACTGTGCTATTTTTCATTTGAATGGAGTTGTACTCTCAATATTTTATTTATTTGTACCTAGTTGGCAGTAATTTTTTTTAAGACCAAAAGAAAGAAATTTAATGTTTCAGCCAAATAGTCTACTTCACGTCAGTTTGGGTAAAATGTTAACTTTCTCAGTGTGATTCTGTAATAGCAATTACATCATGATTAAATTCAAGTACGTTTTTTGTCCATACATCGCCCATGTTTATTTGTGAGTTTAGTGTGCAGGAAGCAACTATTTCCCCTCTTGATTTATTATTATTATTTATGGCACAGCGCTTTTGAACTATGTGTGCATGCTTATATAAAGGCACACATGTACACATGAACATTTTACAGTATCTGAGATAAAACATGCTGAAGTATGGTTGTAAATAAGTGCTCTTGGCATAAATTTGGCATGCCGAGATTACTCACGAATAGCAGTTAGTTCTTGCCAATCAAAGCTTTATACTAACACATATGAATGTTAAATATATGTATACTTAATATTCTATATAGATATGTTATGGAACACACATGCACTGGTTCTTTTCTGAATATTTTCATACTTTTTGTTGAGCAAGAATGAGTGAGCTTTTATTAAAAATAAAACTTCAAACAAAAGATCTAAACTAATGTCTCATATATGGCAGTTGCAGAGGCCAATTTGCTCAGTCCTATCTACTGATTGGCCTTGTTCCTGAGGAAGCCTTTCCTGTTACTCTTATCACTCACACAGATGGGGATAGGGAAGACAAGGGTTAGAATTCCAGTATGAAGGGACTTCCTGTGACCACATAAAAGGCCTCAATTCTGCAAACACTTATTGCTGTGAGTACACCTAGTGATTGAAACGGTCTACTCATGGTAGTACAGTTAAATACATGTGTAAATGTCTGCAGGATCAGAGCCTAAGGCTATATTTCCCATAAGCCTTACTATCTCCACTTATTTTCTTATACTTTGTATCTGCCACATTTGTGACGAGTGTGTAATATGCAGGTTGTAATTAGTTCTCAAAAAGACACAGACAAGCGATTCTGTTAGTCAGTTGGGTTCTTCGTGTGCTTTTTGATGTTTGTCACTAGTTTAAACATTTTTTTTCATTTGCTGTCTTAAAAGCACTGTCTAGAGTATTTGGTAGCATGGCAAAATAGTATATTATAATTGCAAAAAGGTGCGTAGAATATTTCCAGCTGACTCATTGGAGTAGTTTGACATACAACACATTATCATGCTAAAGCCTTAGTTTTCATTCTTATTTTTAAGCCCTCATTTAAATATACCAGATTGTATCACATACTGTCAAGCTAAATTATGTAAGTACTGATTTAACATGCATATAGCTATTATTAATTTGCCAGCCAGTTGTGGGGTGTACATTTATCTGTACATAGGAGTTATATGCCACTGAATGACTGATATCTGTATACCTAATATCAGTATTTCATCATATGACATGCAAAGAGAATCTAAGCTTAAAAAATACAATGGGTGAAAGCTTACCCCCATTGAGGTCAATGGGAGTTTTGCCATTGGCTTCAGTGGGCCAGGATTCCACGCAATGTGATCTTAATTCTTGTGCAGATACTTTGAATATTAAGAACTTTGTTCTAAATTCAAGCTGATGTCTAAGGGAAATCCAGACCTTACATTATCTCATATCTTCTACTGCAAGTGGTTTTGTGTGGTAATGTGATAGATGACATGGTGCTATGGTGAATGGACCTCCATTTAAAAAAAACTAATTACATTTTATTATATACCTTACACAGGAAGAGAAAATGTTGATTTTGCATGTTTCCTGTAGATGAACAAAGATTTTATTTGTATAATCTTAACAAAACATTTTAGTTCAGTGTTAACTATTGTTTCACCAGCTAGTAGAGAGATTATGGTGCCATGTTGCACATGCTTTTTGGTTATTTTTAAATAGATAGTCTTACTTTAAAAGAGGCTTTAATTTTTATCACGTCTGTGGTGGATTTACTACACTTCCTGTAAAATATTTACTAAGGTAATAAGAAAACATTAACAAAGCCTACATTTTAGGTGTCAGTCAACATTAATTGATTCTTTTCCCTCTCATTCTGTTAGATTTCATTTGCATTTTCTTGTGAACTATTTATACTTGAATGTATTTAAAAAAAGTAAACTACACCCAAAAATATTTTAAACAGAGCCATCATAGGCACTTGGCTATTAATATAAATTGTAATGTTTGTCAAATGTGACCCAAGCATCCATTTTTGTTTCTGAAGAGGTTTTTAATATCAAACAGAAGAAAAATGTTTGTATGTGTATATATATATATAATTCAGATGTAGCAATATGCTTCATCTTCTGTGTATGCATGCTTGTATCCTTTTCAAGAACATATAATAGAGATATAGAAATAGGTAATATAGATGAATACAGAGAAATATTATATATAGAAATAAATAATACAGCATGCATACCTCAATCATATTTCTATATTACTGTATATATTTACAAGGATAGTACAGAATCTCTTTTTCTCTATAGACTACTTTACACATATCTCCATATTAGAATTTGGATTCATTTAGAATGTATTCTTCTGATGACATGTATTTTTTCCCAATACCTTCCCATCTGGAAATTCACTACATCCTTCCTTTGACTCCTTCCCCCACTGAGCTGCTCTAAAATGTGCTGGTAGGGGGTAATCTGCCTTTCCTCTACACAGTTAGGGTAGTGTGCTTCTTTTTAAATGATACATCCTTGAAACTGGGCCCTTCCTTTTTCAATAGCAGAACACTGCCTAAAATAAACTTTTATTGAAAACAAAAACTCTACACTGAGCATTAAACAGGGGCACAGTGCTTGGAGGCTCTCTTTCTGTATTTGTGCATTTCAGAGCAGCAAATGCAGGGAATGTAAAGTAAAATACAGTTAATTATTCCCAGGTCTTATCTATAATTTGGAAATGGTGAGGGTATGAATGAATGAATGTCAATGCCTCCTGGAATACTATTTATTTGATTCTTGTACTAAAAGATAAAGGTTGTACCATGTGTCAATGGAACAGGAGGTTTTTCTTGGATTTGACCACCGACCTTGACCTCATGATAATTTGGCCATTCCTACTATACCTGTTATCTCCCCTAGCTTAAGCATGTTTACCAAGTATTATGCATTCAGATAAACATATTTTTTTTCATATTGCAATTTTTGCTGGTAGACATTTCCTCTGTTTTTTCCAGACCACATCCACTTGCAGCCGCCCCCTTTTGTTCAATCTGTCATTTTGAGAAGTGTCTCCACTAGGGAGAGGAGAAACCAAGGCCCTAATCCTGCAAACATTTATGCATGTGCTTAACTTTACTGCTGTGTATAGTCCTATTGATTTCAATGGTACTACTCATGGGAGCAAAGTTAAGCATGTGTTTTGGTGTTTTCAGGTTTAGGGCCTTGTTGGCCAAGTTCAGACTTACTTGACCATCATGATTTTGAAACTTTGACTCAAACTCAAAGGTCATTTGGTTCAAAATCTACTTAGAACTTAACTGTGGGAAATAAGAGGAGCAAAGATGAGGCGGGAGAAAATATTCCAGTGAAAGCATAAGGTGAAAAATAAAACCAAAAGAGGGCAGAGAGACAAATGCAAAGAGACACTGTAGGAAAACAGTGGAGAGAACGAGCGAAGTTCTAAGGAAAAAAACAATTAAAAACAATCATATACAGGCCGCCCACTTGCGCCAGCTCAGCTTGGGTGGCGGGAGGCGGGGGGATGTTTCTACTGCCTCTAATATATACCACAGGCTTCCCTTTAGATAGAAAAAACATTAAAATATATTAATCATCCTTAAACAAAAAACCATGTGTTTGAATGGCAGGCAAAAGGCTTGCAAGGTCAGAGTATTTGTCTTGTGAACTCTGGAAAATAATTCACAAAGTGCACAAAATTTCTGATTCTTTGAGATTCACCCATCTTAGGCCCCAGCCTGCCCTCACTGATATACATGATAACTATACATGCGAACAGTCCCATCGGTCTGGGACTACGGACAAGGGAAAAGTATAGGTGCTTGCAAAATGGTTCCTTAGTCCTTATATTGTACATCTTATACCTATACTATAATATCATCAGGAGAGAAAATGAAACAGAATTGCTTTCACTGGTTCTGAAACAAACAGCTTGTATGACCTTTACTTTACTTTGTCATGTAGGAAATTGTTTATCTTCCCATATGATAGTGTGCAGAAGTGAAAGACTGGAAGAACCAGGCAATCTGAAGGAATCTGTTGCCTTTGCATGCAACTCAAAGACTTCTAAACCAGCTGAATTTGCGGAGTTAATGCAGAGTAGTTAAGGCATGTGCCAAAGCTGTGTTTCTAGATTCAACAACCTGCAGGTATTGTCTATTTATATTACTGTAGTGCCAGTCAAGATCAGATACCCATTGTGCTATATTCACAACAAAATCACTGTGGCTCTGTCCATTGATGCTGGAATATTCCTTGGAATTGATCAGCTGTGGCATCCAAAAGATATTTCATTGCAGACAAACAGAGAAATGCCATTGAGTTGCACATAAGACTGTGCTTCACTCAGCCAGGAAGTAGATTTTGGCAGTCCCTACTGGCCATCAGCCTAGTTGTTATGAGCCAGTAACGTCTCTTAGGTGGTATGCCAGAAGAGGGTCTTAAGGAAGAATTGGGAAGCGAAGAGTTTTTTTGGCTTTATGGTCTAGTTCAGGGAGGGTGTTTCAGTCATGTAGAACAGCATGGAAGAAAGCAACGATAAATTTGAGCTGAATGGCACAAACAGGTGGTATCATTGGCAGAGCGAGTGGAGCTAAGATATAAGAGTGGATAAATAGGGATGTGCAGAGTTGTCAGGGTGAGGATGGCTGCATTTTTCTGTAGAGGTTCTTTATGCCACACTTACCACGGTAATATCTGAGTGCCTTCCAGTTGTGCATTAAGTGGCAGGACTAATGTCTGTCACATTCTGTTTGCTTTCTCATACTGTCCCTGGGGGAAAAATGTGTGCTGTGGAATGCTTTCTTTTGGTAGTTTATATATGTAAACCATGTGTCCTGAAGCCCTAAAGAGTAGGGAGCTCACTATTGACACCTGTAGGTGAAAGGGAAAAAGGCAGCTCAGAGCTGCTTGAGAACTCCAGTTGGATAGAAATTCCATAGAGAGGGAATGCTCTGCCGGCATCTGTTGGTGAGCATGGGGAAATGGCTGAAGGGGCCAGGCCCCATCTGCTTTTCTGTTATGTGATAGTTTTAGGCATTTTGGCTAAGTTTGAAGTTTGAGGGTGATGCAACTTTACTAAACCTGTTGGGAAACTAACAGGCCAGGGAACTGCCTGAATGTGCTTGCAGCAAGGAGTCACCTTGACCATAACTTTAGTCTGTCATGTTTGGGTAAGATAGCCTGGAAAGACTAGAGACAGGTGAGAGGTTTCTGCTTTGTGCTGGATGTATATGCTGAAGCTCCATCTCTGAAGACTCAGGGTAGAGCTGAGGTGGCAGACATCATGAAAGCACCTTCAGGAAGCAGCTAGTGCAGAGACAGCATTGAAGTGGGAGATGGGGTGGAGTCAGCTTGGCTGAAACTGCAGAGAGCAGCAGCCTAGCAGAGGGATTCTGGTAAGGGCCTCCTTACCCACCACCAAAGCTCTGATCACTTCAGCTGCGATAAGTTGCTGAGCCCTTGAGCATTCCAGGCACCACTTCCTTTAGGGAGTGGACCCTCACCTGCCTAATTTTGGAGTCTGCCAACCTTGGAAAAGAAACTGCAATGAGGAGCAGTGGAGAGGGGAGGAGGGAAGTGGCTAATGCTAGAAGGCATTGCCTCATTAACCACTCACAACCGTGAAAGGAGGACTAAGGTTAAGACAATTGCCAAATGCCAAGACACTCTGGAGTCTTACCTGATATTGTTGATGATGTAGTTGCTGGCTTTCCCAGATTTATGCTTGTGAGTGGGGCAGTATTGCCTATATAGGATGCCCAAGGGAGCTAATTTAGTTTCCCCAAGTTTCTGGTTGGGGCATTGAGATAGCGTCGTTTAAGTTTTCAGAAGGAACCTCTAGGAACCTGGCCCTTTTTGCTGCCAGCATCTGGCAGAATGCTCTGATATATATATTAGAGAAGTCAAGGTAAAAAAAATGCACCTTGCCTAGGAGAGGAATTTAGTTTGTGATGGCCCTTAGTTCTTGAGGGGAATTCATTCCACAGGCTTTGTCTGGTCCCTGAGAAAACTCTGTCTCCGGCACAGATAAGTTTTACCTTTATTGTAGGACCTTCTATTGTGCCACAGGAGTGAAGAATCCTGTAGAATCTGTAGACTTTTTCCATGGTAGTCTTCTGGCAGAGATCAAAGTAATTGATGCCCAACCCTCCTCCTAGCAGCACTGCAAATCCTTAAGCCATTGTGCAAAAAAACCATCAAGTTTCCCAGTTTCAGTTTTCTCAGGTGCACCAGCTTTTCTTAGATTTTCAATTTCTGGCTTTATATCTACTTTGTCCATCTTGTATTGTAACACGTTATTTTCCTTGAGCAATGTATTAAACATGCCAACATATCCTCCACAGCTAGTTTGCAGACCAGCAAACCTGTTTTCAGCACCTACTAATCTCTTAGAAAAAGACTCCACTTTATTTTCAATAGCAGAGACAGTCTCTGAGAAGTCTAGTCTTCCATATATCAAATCCTGCTCTGCAACATGACTTGTTTCAAATCTAATGTCCGAGTCTCCCACACAAGGACTTACAATAGCCGATGCAGTTCCCAGTGTAGTCTGCCGTGCTGCTTGGGTGGTGCTGGAAGTTTATTTTTAGACATGGATGGAAACAGAAGACTTACTTACCCTTTTCTCAAGTGCCAGCTCTAGCAATCACAAGAAAATTCCAAAAGAGCAACACAGAAATGAGATCACAGAACTGTGTCTGCAAACTTAATAATCTCTCCACTATGGGCTGGCAGCAAGAACTGAACTTAGGATCTTCATCACTAAAATCAGAAGCCTTGACTGCTTGAATTAAAGCAGCAACTAGCGCTTGCTGTTGACTCTTATCCTTTTATGTGAAACTGCCACTCTAGGGGAGCACACAATACACAGTGAGTTAAATATGCAGAACCACTAGCTACCGTCTTCAGAGACAATGAACTACAACAGATCTGTGCTGTATCTATAATACAAACGCAAAACCTTTTGGAAGTTACACCTATACGTTCCCTTCAGATAAACCATACTGATGGCCTAATATCTGTGACGCAGTCCATATTGTGTGCAATCAGAACATCTAAGAGGCTAAAAGCACCATTGTTCACCACACACATGCAGTGTGGATTGACACTCTGCATGTTCTCCTAGTTTCCGTATTTCCTCCTCTACAATACGAAGGAGAAAATGTCCCCCAGTAGCCAAAATATTGGACAGTTCACTTGCTCCCAAAAGGCTGCAGGGAGTTTGGAGAGGTGAAGATGATGTCAGGAAAGTCCTGCTAATTAGCTTCACGTAGACGTCTGAATAAATCTCAAAAGGAGATGGAGCATAAAATGTAAGTTTTTTCATGACATTTGCATTGTGGCACACATCACAACTTCTGTACTTCCTGAAGGCACATGAGGAAGAAGCACTAACTACTCATTTTCAGTAGTAGGCAGAGCTGTACACCAGGCCTACCTCAACCACTGGGTGTGGTCCTCGGCATGTTGCCAGAAAAAACTCTGGGTGCAACAAAATTTGATCACCATTGCTGGGGAGCATTTTAATTGAAACTTTACCTGAGCCCCTATTAGTTACTTGGGTTTCCATTTCCAAGCGCCCACCTTAACACGGTGCTATTGAGCTATCTAGCTGTCACTGGAGAGAGCTAGTATTGATAAGTGCTGTGCAGTCAGCTAGGCTGCCCTTTGTAGTCGAGCTTCCTCCTACTAGAACTTGTAATGAGGAAAATTCTTTGAAGTAGATGTTCTGCAGAATTAAATAGGATCAATATGTTCTGCTTGAGGTCAAAGACACTTAGACTTATAATGAGGGAATCAGAGGTGGGTTCCAGATCTCATATGCTGAGACAGTTGAGCCATTTGAGATACTTCTGTTTAGCAGCCTTTGTGGCAAGATAGCCACCTAATCAAGTATAAAATGCATCAGGGTATTGAGATAGTCCTGATATCTTCCTCAGTGACTGTGATATTGAACACAGGAATATCCCCAAGAGCTTAAGACAGTATTACATAAACTGTCTACTAGCCCACATCATATACCTGTGTGACAATTTGGGGACTCTGCCTATGTACATCTTTTGAATTCAGATTAATTTTATGAACCCTAAGTATAACTTCAGCCCTCAATGTGTAGTAAAGTAGACATGGGCAGTCAAGGACTCTCTCATGTGTAATACACCCTGTCTAGAAAAAGCGACAGGACAAACAAAAGCAGTTGTTAACATTCTAATGACTCTACTCTGGCAGGACTATGGGCAGGCTAAGATGCTGGAAGACTCTGGTTATTCAAGGTGGTTTGCAGGGAGAGGGGTGTTGGAGCAGTGGAATGAAGAACACAAGTGTTAGTACTAGCATTTAAAAACTCAAAGGAAACTTTGGGCAGGAGAGGAACAGAGGGGCTGACTTTTGGCGGGAGAGGAGACTCTTAGTGGGACCAGCCAAAGCTGAAGGAAACTGATGTCACAGAGAGGCTCCATCAGTTGGAGGAGACACCATGAGTGTCAGGAGGGGGATCCTGAACATCCTAGAGGACACTGACCAAATCTCAGAAACATTTAACGGTGGTGAGTAAACTGGGGCAGGGAATGATATATAGGCGTTTTGTTGTTTTACCTAGATCTGTAAATCTCATGTACTATCTCAAGTAAAGAGTAATTGTTTTAGAAGGCCTCTGAAAAGCCTGTGTCTGTTTACTTCAATTATCACGTGTCCCTGAAAAAGTAGAGTGTAAATCAGAGTATCCATAAAGTTGGAGCTCTGGGAAAGGCTGTGCTTAAGAAACTGGGGAGTCTGGGGAGCCATCAATAATCATAGGACCTAAGTAGCTGGACCTTCACGAGGGTCAGCCCTCAGAAGGGGATGCTAGAAAAAGACTCTGCCACTGAGCATATGCCTAGAAACCCAGAGCCAGAGGCAATGCCTGCATCCTGCTCAGACTCAGGAATGCTTAAAAGTGATCTATGTGGAATCCAAACTTAGCAGGCTGGAGTGAAAGTCCAGGGCAGCTTGACCAGGGCTGTGATATTGAATACAGTAGTATCTCCAAGAGCTTAATCCAGTACTATATAAACAGTCTCCTTGTCCACACCGAAACATGGCAAGAGCCTTCTCATGGTTTCTGGATCAAAACTAGAGCCCAGCACTAGTGACTTTGAATCTGCCTTTCATCTTTAAGGCATGATGAGGCTTTGGAAGAAAGATCTAAAATAATAAAGAGTTGGGGAGCTGTACTGTGTCATCTGACCATGTATCACCTGGGAAGACCAATGCACTAACATCAGCATTCTCTCAGCAGTAGAGATGCACAGGTCATGAAACACCAACTCTACTGGGCTGGCCACTGTGTACATATGCCTGACACTTGCCTCCTGAAGCAAGTACTTTTCTCTCAGTTAAGTCTGGGAAGAAGGACTCTCAGAGGGCAGCGGAAGCACTTCAAAGGCATACTGAAAGTACTCCCATCTTAAAAAGAGAGGCATCAACCCAACAAACTGGGAGGACTTGGCGCAGAACAGCACACAGTGGCATCACCCATACACCAAGCAACAGCTCACTTTGAGGAGAACAGATGTGCTCATGAGACAGAGAAGTGACAAAGGAGGAAAGAAAGGGCACAACCAACAACTGTGTCTCCTCCAAGATTACACTTGTCACTTCTGTGGGAAAATCTGCAGGGCACAAATTGGGCTCCCCAGCCACTTAAAAACTCACCAATGAACCCCCTTAGCAGACATCATCCTCGCGTTGAGGGAGAGCCGAAGAACAACTGTGGGTGAGTCAGGTTTCCCCAACATGATAACTACAATATTCCAGCAAAGTGAACTAACAAGGAGCTATGAAGGTAAGCAATAAGTGCTGGGTATTTGGCTACCACACTGCAGTTTTAGTCATGAGCATTTTGGAAGGGTCATACCTATTTCACTATTATCTTGACAAAATACTTTGAGTTTTTAACTTCTGGGATAAACTATAACAGTTTTTTATCATTGCTTTTACTCATGCTTTCAGCACTTCTCTCCTGTGACATGATCTAATTCTGTCTGCTTGCCTGACAGTAAATGAAAACATCTTGAGAATGCAGGATGGGCACAGGTACAAACTTTAAAAGCAAGTAGTGATCAAAGACTGTACTGGCTAACCACTGAACAATTTCTAATTAACTTTCAGCTATCTTGAGACATAGTGATCTGAATGATAAAGAGCAATTATTTGTATGGAAGCCACATAATAAAGACAATGACATGTAAAATGTAAAACTCAATACCTAACAAAGATATTTACAAATTAAAACTAGAATAATTCAGCCATATCATGCCATCAGTTTTTAAGTAGAATTACATGGAATTAAAGGGGAACTCTGCTTAAAAACCAATGGCAAAATATGACCTATATAAATTAGAGATGGAAAAGACCAATGATTTAAGCAGGGCTATCCCCTTCAAGATTTTCTGGAGGGCTATGTCCAGTATAGTTTTAAATGAAGTAAGCATCAGGTCTTTCACTTGCCTTGGGAGACAGTTGCATGGTCTACTACAAGACTGCCAAGTTAGGTGTATAATATACAATAGGTAGTACACACATACTCCTGATCTATAAGCAACCATTCTCTTATATTGCATCCCATTTCTTATTTCCTATTCATGTTTTTAACCTCTTCAAGTCCTTTTGTATTCTTTGTCCTGACTGGGGTTTGCAATGCCTCCTAAATTAGTATAATCTGCACATTTAATTTGTATGCTGTTTTCCCCCCCTTTTCAAGATGACTAATACAGATCTCAAATAAAACTGAGGCCAACACCGATCTGTCTGGCATTCCACTGGATCCCTTTTCCCAACCCCGTGGAGACTGTTCGAACGTCATGGTCCTCAGTCAGTTTCCCATCCATGTGTAAGTGCACACACCAATCTGAATTACTTTTTCAAGTGAGACTGAGCGACACTGAGTATAAGATGTTTCTGATGTCTCAATACATTCCATCCACTGCATTCTTTCCATCGACTACAGCAAGATTCTCTGCTCATTTACATTGCTATAAATCTGGAGTAATTCCATGAACTGCAGTGGAATCTTTCCTGAGTTACATCCAAATAACTAAGAATAAGAATCTGGTCCTGAGTTTGTAAATTGCTTTTAAAATAATCAGATTAACCTGGTATAATTTGTTTTTGATAAATGTCAGACCAGATCCTCAGATGGTGTAAATCAGCATTGCTATGGAGTGATGTTGATTTACACCAGCTCAAGATCTGGCCCCTATTGTTTAGTGCATGTTCCATTCTCCTCTGTTTACCTAGATTTTTCTCTCTTGATTATTTGTTCCATTATTTACTAGGGACTAAAGTTAGAATTAATGTGCCATAATTGCAAAGATTGCTATTTTCTCCCTTTTTAAAGATTGAATTTTTCCTGATTTTATGATACCTTCCTGGTTCTCCTTGACTTGCTACTAGTTCAGTGAATCAAGTGAGACTGAATTTTTTCTTTCTTATAGTGAATAGCACATCAAAATTCCTTTCCTACGAGCAGAAGTGGCCACAAATAAAATATTTTAAATTAAGTATTTTTCAAAAATACTAATCCCAAACGCAAAATTTATCTCATACTGGAACAATTCCCCTTGAATTTTTACTAAGACATGTATTTCTTTCCTACAAATGCTGGAACAGATTTTAAAGCACATAAGGGTGTATACAGAATATCTATGCTGATCATTACATTCATGCAGGCATGTAATGATAAATAAATTAGTTTCTAGTATTTCATCAGTTTGATTTAACTGGCTCTTCCCATTAAATCTTCTTCATTACAGTAGAATGATTAAAAAAATCACAGGATGGTATTTGAGGGTGCAAGAATACTTCAGAAGAAGAGCAGTGAAAATACTTATAGCATAGACTGGATTTCCACTATGTTCAGGGAAACAGGGACTTTACATAAACTCCAGCTAGAACAGAATGTGGCTGCCAGGTTTCTTATGAAAAGGAGATGACAGGAGCACATTTAATTTATTTTGAAAAAGTTGCATTGGCTGCCAGTCAAATTCCATACTGGTTTTGAAATTGCACTGCTTGTTTGCAAGGTGTTACATAGTCACGGCCTATCTAATCTTTGATTGTCTTAGTCTCCACATTCCTGGTTGTTCTCTGAGATCTACTGAAAAACATTTTTTTGGTTGTTCCACATTTTGCCTAAAGAGCAAGGGCTTTCACTTTTTATGCTTTGTCTCTTGTACCAGAATGATTTTAAGCAGTCCTTCATTTTTATACAGGAAATATTGGTTTCAATTCAAAGTGAATTTTTTTAATTCAATGTTTGAAAAAGGAATATCTTTTAAAATATTGTAGCTGTGTGTGCCCCTCCCATTCCCCCACCCTATTGTTACTGTTTTGTAACAGAATGCATGATATTTGGTTTGGTTTTGTTCTCTGCTTTTGCCTCTTTCTTTTCCTTTTCCCATTTTCTATTCTGAAACTTCTCAAAACTTCTCCAACTCTGTAAAATTTGTAGAGTAACAAATGGGGGGAGCGGGGGAGGAAACACTGTAACTTTGCCCCCTGTAACATTTCAAAATTCCCTCAACTTTGGAAAGTTGTAGTGACAAGTTACAGTCATTCATAGTTTAGCTTCCTTCAGTTCATCTCCAGAAAGCATTTTGACTGTTCCTTGCGTGTAACTTTTAGCATGGGTAGCGCTACCCTTTTCTTCTGTAGACCTGAGTAAGTGTGCTTTTTTCAGAAGACATTTATATGTGTTAACTTCCTCTTGGACTTGTTTTTTTCTTCTTCTTTTTCTTTTCCTTGAGAAAGATTTGCTTTAAATAAAGGCAAACTCACCTTGTTATCTCAACTGGCAATGCAATGGGTGGGACTGGAAACTGTTGATCTATTTTTACCACCATTTCGTTTATTTTCTGCAAAGCACTTGATTTATTGTTCTTGCCCACAGGGGTATCATCTTTCCAACTGTTGTTTAATGCTTTACAGTTTAATTAAGCTCATTCCGTAATTTGAAAACCACAAATAGGCAGCTTTTCATGCTAAAATAAGATGGTTACTTAGGATCAAATAAGCCAATGTTAGTGCCACCCACTACTGCTACATACAGTGACCTAAAAGAGACTCAACCCATATACCTGCAGAGCAAGAGCTAAGGAATGGAACCCATATTAACAGGTTTTTGAGCTGCGTGACTAAGACCCTACTTAGAAAGAAGGAGCTGGATTCAGACCAGATTCTTTACCATGCCAACTATATTTAATAGTAAAAATTATATATATAGTACATATATAGTTGGTATGGTAAAAAATCTGGTCTTAATCCAGCTCCTTTATATATATATATATATACATACATACACACTTAATAAAGACCAGATAACTGGCAAACTCTTTTATGGTCAGGTACTGCAGCGAGAGCTAGACTGAATTATTTACCGTGTGTGCTAGTAATTAAGTGCATCAGACAGTTCAAATCAATGACCTCTGCCTGTCCTCATCTTTTATATGCAGAATATAATTCAGCAACAACAATAATAATGAATCCTCTCTTTCCTCTTTGTCTGACTACCATAGAATGCTTTCTCTCTCTGGGGAGAAAGACTAGGATACTTAGCCAAGGGTGTGTTGTACTTTACTCAGTAGTTCTGTTTCTTTTTTTCCCCTTAAACCAACATGTTGTGTGCTCATATTTTTTATAACATACAAAAATACACATAAATACCACTGTGCACAGTTAAGGTTTTGCCTTGATGATTTTTTCCCTTTTCCCTTTTTAATGTTTGCGGGAAAGATATTCCTTGCTTCATTCTTCTTTCATCATTATGTATGAGTAGAGTATTCCTGTTCAATTTTAAAACATATGAGTCAATTTTGTACTTGTATTAGAGATGGACTAACAGCACTGACTTTTTCACATAGCCCTGTCAAGGTACCTCAACTTTGACTGGCAGTACCCCTTCCATTTCATTACTACACTTCCACTGAGCTGAGAGGCTGTCAGTTTTGCTAAAATGTACCAGGCTCTATGGTGGTTTTGTGATGTGTCCAAATGTGGACCAGGATGAGACCACTAAACACACTTTCATTTGTGACCTAAGCCTATTTGAACATAGATCTATGGAATCAAGAGCTGTGGTGGCCAAAATTGGGATGGTTTTGGTTTTGTAAAAAACTACTTGATCGTAGTTTTGTTTTTCAAAACCAAAACCAGGAGTGGTTTGGATCTAGGTCCCATTTCATCTGAACTCCCACAGATCAGGGGTGGGGCAGGGAGAGGTTCTGTGAAACGGTTCTGTCTTTGGCCAATTTCTAGAGGAGAGGCAAGTGAACTATTGTACTAAATCACCAAGCCTTTAACATGGTATTACTTTTTCTTTGTCAACTAATGTATCTTTCCATGCATCCTGTATTCACTTCATCACACCCCTCAACAATGGCAGTGCTAGAAATATCCCCAGGAGAGCAGCAGCCTCTCTTCTGCTGAGATAGGAGGATGAGAAAACAATTAAGCAAGCCCAAACCAGCTTGACCCTGGAATTTATACTTTAAACCTTAAAATTCATCATGCAACTAGCCCCAATCCCTCTTTCTACAGGGAATAACTAAGTAGTACCCACAAGCAGAAAAAAAGTCATATAAAACCCTGTCAACAGGCTAATGTGGTCTCTCTTTTATTGTTAGTTTGTTTCACTTATAAAAAACTTTTTTTCCCTGACAAATCCTTTAGCTATTCAAGATGAGCTGCACCAAGTCCTTCATTCTTCTTTTGGAAAAGTCCTGTAGCTTTTAATAAAGAACAATACATTTCGTTTACCCTTTTTAAAAAATCATTCTGCAGAATTTAATACAGAACTGTATCACTTGGATAGAGTTTTATAGGGTGGTTCAAAAAGTAGAGGGTCCTATGGAAAGTAAAGAAGTAACTTTTAAATTATCTAGGGATGTAGAGTGGTTTTTTTATGCCTCACCATTGGTTACTGCCCCATTAAATTCTATAGGACTTTGCCAGAAAGACTATGAGGTCAACTTTTAGGGTTTCTTGGGTTATAGCCTTTGTGAGGTGTGTGTGTGCAGCTATGTGAACACAGGCACTTGTGTGCATGCATGCACATGCACACACCCAGATGGAGATCGTCTTGATGTAACTTTATTAACAAAAAGTCGGAGGAACAAGGTCTCACAATCTGGTTTCTGGCTATATCTATGGAAAACCATTAGGGGGAGCTCTGTTACTTAGTCCAGTAAAATCTGTAAGATTTGTTACAATGCTTTAGGTATTTTATTTTTTAAAATGAGGAATCCATATGGTGAGAATTCCAATTTAGGCCCAAGACACAGACAGCAGAAGAACATTTTCATTCTGAAAGTTGACCTCTTCCTTTTTAATTACACTAATATTGGTATGGCTGGATTCATGGGGCATAAAACAGCTAATACGTTTTTTTAGGGTTAGATATGCTGCTCATACAATATCAATATTACAGCTCGAAGAATTCGAAAACTGAATTTTCCCTGCTCCTTCTTCCTCCCCTCACCAAAAAACATCAAAAGATTGGCTTGAAAGTCATGAGAATTTTAAAAAAAATGTGTGTATGATCTTTCTTCTCATGCTCATGATACCAACTGTGTGTGGGTAATTTTGCATGCAGGAACACATAAGACTGCATAGTTTTAAAAGGAAGTAGAAATAGAGTTGAGGAATGGGTATGCCTTTATCTTGTATTAATAACATGTTGAACTGAGAAACAGAGTAAATGTCCGTATAATTACATTGGGTAATTCAGGTATAAATCTGCTACAATTTTAAGGATTTGGGTTTCTATTTTTTCTCTTGTTTGCCTGAATCCTACAAACGGTACACTGAATACTAATCCTGGGACCTAGAAAACATTTCATTTGTTTTCCATGTAGTAGATTTGGATAGAGTTCCACTATTTTAGGACTGTCTTAAAAGGTTCATTTATTTCTTACAGAGGTTACCGATGAGGCTACCCTGAAATCGGATTCAATATCAACATTTGAACTTTTTGGCTATAGATTTTTCAGGTCAAGAGATGTTAGCTGCTTCAAGTGATAAAATCCAATACATCTGTAATAAATAAACACATCAATGGACAAATGGTACCCTCTGTCTCATATGCCCAGGTCCTGGGGCAAGGACTATCTTTCTGTTTTGGGTTTGTACAGTACCTAGCACAACAGGGTCCTGGTCCATGACTGCAACTCTTAGGCATTGCCAGGATACTAATACTGACAACAAAGTATTTGAGTTTTGGCCTGATCTTGCAAGCTGCTGAGTGCCTTTGGGAGGGTGCTGATTACCTTCTTCTCCCAGTGACTCTGCACCTCACAGGACGATGTCCTTAGGGTATATCTACACTGCAATAAAACACCTGTGGCTGGCCCACGTCAGTTGACTTGGGCATGTAGGGGCTTCAGCTGCAGGGCTGTAATGTAGTCGCCCAGGCTCAGGCTTGAGTGTGGGCTCTGGGACCGTTCCCCCTTGCAGGATCCCAGAGCCAAGGCAGCCTGACCCCGGATGTCTACATTGCAGTTTTACAGCCCTGCAAGCCCAAGTCAGCTGACAATGGCTTGCTGAAGGTCTTTTACTGTAGTGTAGACATACCCGTAGTGGCTCTAATGGTTTGAAACGAGTAAATTAATGCATTTAGAAAAGTGCGAGAGGTGAAGGTGAATAGCCCAAACTGGTTGTCTCATTTGTAATATTCCTTGCATTCTTAGGTAAATAAAGATTGACTGAGGAGATAAACAGGTTTCAACTGCACCAGGAACTATTATTTTAAGAGATATGAGCAGTCTTTTAACAAACAGTCATTGGCACCACTTTCCCTCTTGTGCAACTTAGCTGGTTAAACTTCTGGTAGCTTGTCAGCACTTTCTTTAAAGGTAACAGAAACCCTCCTAAATCTACTAATCTGTAAAAAATGAATTGTATAATGCATAAGAAAGAAGATCTTACTTTTAATGACTTTGTAGAAGAAGCCTCAGAAGCCTTTTTTTTTTTCTTTTTTCCCAATTTCAAGAGCTCGTGTGCAATTTAGACCAAGGTCGTCCTAGGAAAAGTGGCCAGGAGGTTGGAAAGGGGGAACATGAATGAATGACTTTGGCTCAGACATATTAGACAACACTCTGGAAGGGACAATAATGACAAATAATTATGCCAAATCATTTAGAGGCAAATGCCAACCCCTTACTCACATTGTACCTTACTCTGTGTGTAATCCTATTGATTGAAATGGACCAACTTGTGGAGTAAGACACTATGCAAGTGTAATTAAAGGTGTCAGATTCTTGTCCATAAGGAGCATGATTGCACAATGTAAAAAAAAGTTTTAGAAAAACCATTCTAGACAGACGCTGAAATCATTTTTTCTGGAATTAAAAAAAAGTACACTGGTATGTGGTTATTGTTAAAGGATGATGATGGAAAAAGGGTGAATGAGAATGCAAAATTACCTAATAAGCTTATGGCATAGTCTATATAATGTCCCTCCTTCCCGCAGAAGTGGTATAGAAACCCTTTTGCTAGAGCAGCCAACAGGGGAACTGGGTAATTTCAGACGTTTATCACTAGCAGGAAAGGCAGCAAAATGTTAATGGCAGAGCCAATCTGTATTTATAATAGAAGAGTACTTACACTAGGATACTGTACTGAGTGATTCCAAGGGGAAATCACTTAACCATTTGGGAAATGAACAACTAACTCTGACAGGCTTTGGCAAGAATTAGCAGGTCTGTACCTCAGTGCTTAGTAAATTTAATCTTACCTTTAATGTTGTACGACCAATTGCTAAGTGACTGAAAACTCCCGGGGTTTGCAGGAAATGTCAAGCACATCACTTTCCTCAGAAGTGTCATTAACAAGCCTGATGAGGATACAAGTGATCTTATGAGTAAAAATAAAATAACGCACACACATTCACACACATCCACATCTCACAAACCTGAGATGGGGAAAGACTGAGTTGCATGGAAAAATGTTGATGGACATCATTACATCTATAATGGAGCAATATAAATTGCTTAAATATGATAAAAGGGATTCAAATACTGTTAAAAGCCTTAACAGAGTGCCTCAAAATATCTTTCAAAGTGACTTGCTTAGCTTCAATGCTGCCATTTCTTAGTTCCCTAGATGAATAGCTACTTAACATGTTCTTTTTATGATGTGGACCAAGATTTTGTGCAAAAGAAAGAAAGAAAAAAATCCTAAATTTATATACAAGAAACTACATTGCTGGATGGTCGCCTTCCATATCCCTATTGTGCCACCCTGGTGGAGACTAAGCTGAACAGCTGCTTTGATCCCCACCTAAGGAAATAACGTGTTTTAATTTGCCAATTTTAGCAAATGGCACAGTTGCAGCATTTTTCTGATGCACACAGCCTTTTTTTTTTCCTTAGGACCCTCTATTTTTTTTTAAAAAATGAATCTAGCAAAGGCAAGTAATAACGCTGGCATAAAATGTTGATTCTCTGCAACATTTTGAATGATATTTTTTTATTCTGAAATCTGATGTCGCATGGTCTTATAGGCCGAGCTATTGACATGCATTTTATGGGAAACTCCAAAAGGGAGCAATTGCTAGTTTGTTGGTGGTACAAATGCATCTACACTGGGGCTTTTGTTGGTATAAAAAAAAAAGTCACACTCCTAATCAGCATTACTATACTAGCAAGAGTTTTAAGTGGAGACCTGGCCTCAGAAGGCATTGTGATGCTAGCGGGAAGCAGGTAGAGGGAAAGCAATAGTAGAAAGAGAGAGACGTCCAGATAGTCTCCTCTAAATGCATGCCTCTGAGGGCTTGTCTACATATGGAACTGTACCAGCAAAATTATACTGGTATATTTTTCTGTTATAGTATACCTTGGTATAACGCCCCATGTGGATACTCTTACTGGGGTAGCAGAGTACCTTGTTTTGTTTTTGTTTTTGTTTAGCTTAATCTGTTTTCAAAGTAAAAAAACACACGCAGTCTGGAAGTGAGTGTTCACATGAGGAGTTATACTGGTGTAACTATAGCAGTAGAATTATACCAGTATAGTTATGCTGGTAAATTTCCTTGTGCAGAACGGCCATGATGAGGATTTCCTTCCTGGAATGTCATAGTATCTGTAGGGTTGAGTGATCGCTGCCATTGTCCCCATTGCCCTTAAAAAAACCAAGCAAACAAAAACCCTTCTCAGGGGCTGAAGATTTGTAAACACTTGACAGAGCCCCTCGCCCCCCCACCCTTTGAAGCAGGGCTGAGTTAACTCTTGGTTAGGCAATGACAGCCAAATTGTGTTCACAGCAGGTGCATTTTTTTTCCATTGCTCATGAGCACATGTGCTCAAAAATCTGTTTGGTCACACATCTGAGGTTGCCTGGAATCCTCAGGGTTTTTCTAGTTTGCCTTGGGGAAAAAAGTGTGTCAATAACGTGTCCCAGTTCAGTGGTTGCCTCCTGCTCGCCCGCCCCTGTTCTTGCCATGTACTTTTAAAAGTACAATGTGAAATGGGTTAATAAATACTTACCTAGTTTATACGAGTTGTGTTAGACTAAATTCTTTTAGGTTTGGAAAGTGCGTTGACATCACCTGTTCAAAGATGCTATAGAAATGCAAAGCATTTGCTGTTGTTTTAGTTGTTAATGATTACTCTGGACTGAACAATGTTATAGCTTCTCATTCAGCAGGTTTTCAGAGGCATTGTACTCAAACCAGAAACCATGCAGGCAGGGCAAGTTTTCACTCTGGGTCTGAACTTTCATGGCTGACCATTTCTAGAACGGGCCATACCAAAATCCTGGCTTCCAAACCTCTAGAATGAAACTTTGGGATGGGCCCATCTTTAGTTCCCAGAACTGTTGCCCTAGTGTTACTGTTGGTCATTTTCAGAGAGAAAAGATGAAGGATGTGCTTGTGATTAGAGCATTAGATTGGGCATCAGGATAGCTGAGGTCTCTTTCTGCCTGGGTGCCTGACTTCCTGTGTGACCATAAGCAAAGCATTTAACCTGTCTATGCCTTAGTGTCCTCATCTGTAGAAAGGGGCTAATCACACTTGCCTGCCTCACAGGTGTGTTGTGAGACTACATTTGTTAATGGTGGTAAGATGTACAGTGATGATCTCCACTGACCAAACAATAACACAGCAGTCACTCAGAGTTTGAGACTTCAGGAGGCACCTGAATGGGCCATGCTAGTCCTACATCTGTTCTTTTGGCAGCAGAATGAATCCTTTCACATCAGATTCCAGTCTCGCATGGTGCCATGACACAAGACTGAGGGTGTGTTGGGCATGCTTTCACAGTTAAGAAGAATTTGTAATTTGCAGAAACATTTGGAAAGTGAGCAGTCTAAGCAGGCCTCTCCCTAATAAAGAATTTTTGGCAAAAGTATAATTTTTAGTTTGTGAGTAATATATCGTGACCATTTTGAGATAGCAGAGCTGAAGAAGATTCTTGCTTGGTATTTTTAAGCTAGAGCCTTAATTTGGCAACGATGTAGGCTGGCTAATGCATGAGATTGGAATATAAAAGCAACAGCAGAAATATTTCATTTTAAAATTCATGATGCAAGCTATGGGCCCAATCCTTCAACCTTTATTCGTTCAAGGAAGCATTGTATACACGTCAGTAAAGTGTTCAAGAGCGGGGCATGTGAACAGTCCATCTAAACTCATTTCTCCAGCCCGTGGTTAACATTTTGTAATAAGTGACACCGAATTGTGGGCTGCTGCTTGACTTGGGTCTGGATTGTGCAAACTGCACATTGCCTGGGGTAAGGAGTGGGGCAGAGCTATATCACTGCTGTGGGAGGAGAGGCAGAATAGCTCAGCAAGCTCCCTGGTACACAAGGGGAAGGTGGCCTAGCATATGTCTTCTGGTCCCGTCTCATTTTCTGGGCTAGCGCAGGGGGGATGGAGCCATGGCCCTAGCCTATCCAAACCCGCTTTGGGATGGATTGCAGCCACAGAGATGTCAGGGAGGGAACAGTCCATATGCATCACTGAATTTAGGGACTGCAATTTTGACTGATTCTTTTGTGAACTGTACAGGGCAAGTGGGAACACCTTCGAGCTTACCCACAAAATAGCCAGCCTCAGTGTGGCCTTTAGGTTGTAAATTCTTTGAAACAGGGATCAGGACTATTTGTGTAAACTTTGACAAATACCAGTCAAAGATAGGGCAGTACATAAATCAATGATCAATAAACAAAAATACAATAGGTTTAAAAATGTTTATCACCCCTAACTCTGCTTTTCTCCATTCTCAGCTAGGAAGAGGGAGAAGACTCTGCTGCCCAATAGTTCTCAGTCAGGTCAACTTTCTCTGACAACGGTGAACTGGCTTGGCCACTATAGGACAGCTGCAGCGGTGGTGTGGAAGACTACAATCCTGTACACACATAAATCGTGGGTGGAGTGCTTGGTATTCTGAGTACATTCAATTGGACTGTATATAGTAATAAGCACTGTACCTGGTAGAGTTTGCAGGAAAGTGTCCAAAGGGCTGTCACATGTCAGGAAGTGGGTTTAAGCAGCTAGAATTGGCACAATGAGGAAGTCAAACTGAGCAGTGTAGCAGAAGAAATAACTTGTAAGAGGAGAGTGTAAGTAAGAGTAGTCAGCTCCTCCCTTAAACACTTAGACACATGCTACAACTTTGATAAGTTTGGAAGTTATAGTTTTATTTACTACCTCATTACCTTACAGATTAATGACAGAAAATAACATTCTAAGTGAAATCTCATAAAAATAAAAGCACTGGTTTGCATGACATAGTGAAGTTAAGCCATAAACAGGTTTCACACAAAAAAAGTTCAGGGTATCCATACTGCTGCTACAATATGTAGTATCAAATAAGAACTGAGTAATGTTTCTAGACAGAGGGAACAACCGTTAAATGTTTAACTCCTAAGTAAACATGCTAGATTCCGGAATAAATGAAACTAGTTCATGAGAAAATTTAAAAAAAATTGTTTAAAAAAGTTTTGCTTTAAAAAGGAATGGCCATCCTTTGTATTTTTAAAAAAAAATACTACTAAGAAACTACTAAGAAAAAAAAAGTAAAAATCATTACCACAGTTGAATAATTTACTACATATGATTTTCCCACCAAAATGTTGATAGGCTAAATGTTTAATTTATTTTTGCTGTGTATTCTTCTTCTCTTCAGTATCTCATGCCAAATTGCTGTCCTGTGGTAAAAGAAGTCAAGTAGAGTCAAAAAGTATATTTTAATTAAAAATATCTGGCAGAAATTTATTAGTTTTCTTTTTTATTAGTAACAGATTGTTGGCAGAATTATTTATTCAGAAGACATGTTATTTTGCTGAAATAATATAAAGAGTAGGACACTGCACGTGATAAGTGGTTGTGTTGGCAACCTTTTTTCCTTTGCTGCTGCTACTTTGTAGGAACCAGGGCCAGATCTTGAGCGAGTGTAAATTGATGTAGCTGCCTTGCCATCAATAGAGCTATGCCAGTTGAGAATCTGGCCCATGAAATCAAAGCTATTAATCTGACCTCATTTGGCATGTGGATGTAGAATTGAGCTTTGGGATGAGACCATTTGGGGTCATTACCTTTGAAACTGTCATTAAAAAAAAAAAATCTAAACACATTGCTTTTGCCAGTTTTTTCCAGAGTTGGAATAAGAACTTAATTCAGTTAAAGTTAAGTTATTAAAAGGTAAGAAGTAACTAAACCTGGCGAGAAAAGTAATGAGATTGGTTGCAATGGTATCATGGATTATTATTATAAAAGTTGTGTTACTGACACAACATAGGCTATTTTTTTATCATTTTCTTGCCTTATTTTTCATTGTTATCAGTGTGAATTATGTAAACCTGACACATTTATATGTGTGAAACAGATGCAGAATGAAGCAGTAGAATCTGTTATGACCATATTTTTCCAATCACAGACATGATTTATGGAAATGTTCTTTTATGTAAAAAATTTAAACAAAACAAAACCCCACATTAATTATAAACCTAACATTCAATTCCATTTGATACTTTAGGGAGCTTGGGGATGTAAAACTTTTAAGCAAATAAATAGTTTCTTTACCAAATCAGTCTTCATTAAATGCTGCCTGGAAAACAGCATGTGACTTCAACTTAAACTACTAGAGAACTAAATTAGATGTTAGAAATTTGGTCTTACTACAAAAATATTTAATATCTAAGGTTTCCATCCAGCACAGTGAATCTGAGCCAAACAAGCTGTGAAAGGTTCTGGATGCTGGCTCTCCAGCCTATTCCAGCTTCTGGTCACGTTACTGTAGAGTAAGCTCTAAACAATCCTGGGTGCAAGAGAATTGTAGAGCAGTTCAGGATTAGTAAGTAACTGTGCTCCTTTTTCCACCCCATGCTCAGCTATTCCTGACACTGGGTCAATCCTTCTTCCCCTTTTGGGGATGTGCCATTCAGTCAAATTGTAATAATTCCCTGGCATCACTCCATGAGTGGGAGAGAAACAAAGACTTGGATGACGTAGGAGGGTCTGTGGAAGTACAGGACTTCATGGTTGTAAATGAGATAGACATCATCTCCATTTGCTTAACCACTTGAGCTAATGAGAGCATCAGCTGAATAGATATGGCAGTTCACCCAGTAAGGGACCATGTTTCCTTTTCAGGACCAGCCACTCTGTATATAAAACCATGTAAACAATGCTGTTAGTTGGCAGGGGTCTCTCACCCAAAATCTCTGGAGAGAGGCAGGTATTTGTGGAGGGTTCTGTATTTTCCATACACATTTTTTGGTATTCAGCCGGTTGGACTCTCTCTTACTTTGCTGATGGGCCCCAACACCCTTAGTCAGGGAGGCATCTTTGTCTGTGGGGGCCTGTAGCAAGGCGCAACTCACCGGTGTGGCGCCTCCCGCTGGTCATTCCGAGAATTAGCTCTTCAGCCTCCAGAGCGCCCGCTGCAGGCTGGTGTCCCACTTGCCTCGGGCCCCCATGTCTCTCCCAGACCCCGGTGTCCCTCTACATCAGGATTCTGCCCCCTGTAGCACTCCCACAGTCTCTGGGTCTCCCCGCCCCAGGGAATCCCCAACCCTCATTCCCCCCCTTGCCTCAGTGGCTACTGCCAGTCATCATCTAGTCCCCGCTCCCTGGGACAGACTGCAGTGTAATGGCCACTCGTCATCGGCAAGGAGGGTTTGGACCTGCTGCCTTTGCCTAACCATGGGCTACCCCTCTGCAACCCCAGTGCCTGCTTTAGGCCTTCAGCAAGGCCTGCAGGCTTGGGGTTTTCCAGCCTCGAGCTCCCCAGTCCTTTCCCCAGCCCTGCTTCACTCTAGGTACCCTGGTAAGCTCCCAAGCAGCCTGGCCCATCTCTCTCCGCAGCTTGAGAGAGACTGCCTGAGCTCCTGGCTCACAGCCTTTGGCCTGATCAGGGCATAGCCAGTGATGAGCTGGGGCCGGTTTGCACTGGTTCGCTAGAACTGGTTGTTAAATTTAGAAGCCCTTTTAAAACCGGTTGTTCCGCGAGGGACAACTGGTTCTAAAAGGGCTTCTAAATTTAACCAGCCAAAAGTGGCGCCTTAGGCGCCGACTCTACGGGTGCTCCAGCCCAAGGGGAAAATTTGGTGGGTGCAGAGCACCCACCAGCAGCTCCCCACCCCACCCCCGGCCCCAGCTCACCTCCACTCCACCTCCACCTCCTCCCCTGAATGCGCCACCCCACTCTGCTTCTCCACCCCCACAGGCTTCCCGCGAATCAGCTGTTCGCGCAGGAAGCTGGGGCAGGCTGAGAAGCAGGCGGCGGCTTCCCGCTCAGGCCCAGGGAGACGGAGGTGAGCTTGGGCTGGGGACAGGGGCCAGAGGATGCCCGCCTGCGCCGCAGCAGGTAACCCGGGGAAGGGGTGCACAGGGGAACCGCTCCCCGCACCAGCTCACCTCCGCCACGCTCGGCCTGAGTGTGAAGCTGCCGCCTGCTTCTCAGCCCTCCCCAGCTTCCCGCTGAACAGCTGATTCACGGGAAGCGGGGCGGGGGAGCGGGGGATGGAGAACAGAGCGGGGCGATGCGTTCAGCGGAGGAGGCGGAGTGGAGGTGAGCTGGGGCTGGGCGGGGAAGGGAGCTGCCGGTGGGTGCTCTGCACCCACCAAATTTTCCCCGTGGGTGCTCCAGCCCCAGAGCACCCAGGGGGTCGGCGCCTAAGGCGCCACTTTTGATGTGATCAGTGGGGGAGCGGCTGCTCCCCCTGTTCCCCCCCCAGCTATGCTCCCCCACCCCTAGAAGCCAGAGGGACCTGCTGGATGCTTTCTGGGAGCTGCCCCAGGTAAGCACCGCCAGGACTCCCCACCTCGCCCCCCGGCAGGTGCCTCTGGCTCTTAGGGGTGGGGTGGGGTGGGGTGGGCACCCTCTAGGTGGCCCACGAGACCTTCCTGCCCAGTTCTGGGGGCAGTCAGGGGACAGGAGAGGGGGGTGGATGGGGCAGGGCTCCTGGGGAGGGGCAACAAGGAACGCAGGGGGGGGTGTTGGATGGGGCAGCAGTCCGGGGGGGGCAACAACCCCATCGTTGGGTGAGGAGGGAACCCGTTGTTAAGATTTTGGCAGCTCATCTCTGGGCATAGCCCCAGCTGTGGCTGCCTTCCCCATCAGCCTAGCCTTTGGCTCCCTCGGGGCAGCCCTTTCCCCCAGCTGTTTTAACCCTGTCAGGGCCGGAGCAGGTGACCACCCCACTACAGGGCCCTTTTAAAATTGTTCCCCAGCAAATATCAGGTGGCATACCTCATTCACCTCACCTCGTTGTCAGGGTGCTGACACAGTCTCCTGCGCACTAGCCTGCATAGCCAGGGAGGCCACTAGCATTTGTGGTGTCAGCAGCTGTGAAAGATCCCTTTCTACTGGATGAGGCCCTTGGCTGTTAGCAGCATTCCCCACTATTACAATTTAATCTCACATCTTGCAATATTTGGTATTTTCCAGAGGCATGTGATTACTGGAGAGCTCAACTTGGTTTTTTGTTTTGTTTTGTTTTTTTATTTTTTTTTAAGTTTCTACCCCTCATGGCTGCAGAGCAAAGTTTTAAAATGTGAACCCTAAAGGCTCAGAATCAGCAGGCAACTGAAAAAAAAGTATTACTTTTAAATCCCATTATTTTTAAACCAATCTTATGATTTTGGGAGTCTGACTCATGATTTTTGAATGTGTGGAGCCAGCAGTATTGAGTGCCGGGAACCTAATTCAACATTGTAGAACTAATCCCCTGTGACAGCAGTTCTTGGACTGCGGTCTGTGGAACACTGGTGGTCTGTGGTGAGTGGCTACCTCTCTTCTCCTTATTTCCACCTGCTACATCTCATTAAAAGACAGCTAAAAATGCATTACACACTTTCTCTTGTTAGCAATTGCTGTGCTAGGGATACTATGCAATGAGATATGAGGTGGTCCCCACAGTCACTAATGGGAGGGGAGGTGTCTGTGAGACAATATATTAACGTGTTCCACACTATGAATTATTTTGAGGACCTTTGCCTTATAATAATTTGCAGTATCAATATTACAGCACTGTAATTGTCTGCTACAATGAAAAGGAAATGGCTTATGCAATATCTTTTTAATAAGTAAACAGGCATAACTGATTCAAATTTGTTGAGTTACTTTCTGATATGACATGCGAGAGGGTTGTAATTATGATTTAGTGAGGAAAATTGTTCCTTGATTTATCGAGGAGGCTTGGAGGTGGGATTATTTAGATTTCTGTTCACATTATGAGCTCGACAGGATTGAGAACTCTGTATGCCCTTGAAGCAAACGGTCACAGATAGGGTAGACCGATAAGGAAGCCAAACAGAGGACAACAGGAGCTAGTTTGCAGGGAGAAGGGGAGCCTGCTGATCTTGGTCTGGGTGTGAATCAAAAGGAGACTGGCTCCCCAGCTTGGCAGTGTGTATGTCCGAGAGAGGAAAGGGGATCACCAAGTGGTCTAGGTTGATACCCTAATAAATGCACTAAATTCATTTTAAATGCCATACCACCCCTTCCCTTGCTGTCTTCCTGTAAAGATGAGGATGCCACAGGAGCATACGGAAGTCTGGTTTGGGGAACATGAGAGGGGAAGGCTGATCTGTTTCTTCCATGTCATATATTTTAAGCCAGAAACACATCTTTCTAATTAGATGATACTATCTAGTTACAAAGTGTACGTTCCTCAGCTCCAAACAGTGAAAAATGATCTTTTGCATCCTAAAGCTACAAATTGGGGAGGCTAAAACTGTCCATTGAAATTAATAAGGACTGGTTGATTTTTGCCTCAGATTACAAGAGTTAGGCACATTGGGAATTGGAGGAATCTTGAATCTCTCAGGTAAACTGTGAGAGATGAGAATTATGAAAACATGGTGCAATGCTGACAGGATGGTATGTAGGCATTCCTGTGCATCAGCAATGTCAAAGAGTGGAGTTTATAACTGCTGTTAGTTTTTTTCCTCCTCCATCAGTAAACACAATCTCTCCACTCCCTTAATCTAAATCAAACTGCTGAAAAGTCATGGGTTACAAGAGCAAATTTCCACTGGATTAATCACATATCTAGTCCAAAACATTTCACATCTAAACAGAAAAGACTGAATAAAACCAGTCAGCCATACAAAGTGGCTGTTTTAGAGATATTCTGAAACAGATCCTCAAGTGGTGGAAATCAATGTAGTTCCATTGATCTAGAAATTGAAGTGTATCTATACCAATTTACCCCGAAGGATCTGTCTCTTTCCATAAATGACTGGTTTAAACCCTGACTTTTTTAACATGTGAAATATCTTGGTGAGAAATATTTATCCTTTAGAAAAGTGGTAAAAATTAATCTATAAAATACTGTTGAAAAAAGTTAATAGCAATTTGAATGAGACTAAAACTCTCAACCTTTGAAACAAAAGGCAATGCCTTTAACACCTCAGCCATTGTTTGGCTGACTTTCCAATGTACCAATGTTACATTAGCTGTAGGAGGGACTTCATGTTGTTCCTTGAATGTAATTTGAAGCTTAGTAAAAATAATAAGGAAAAGTATTAACAAATAGTCATACTAGACCATTGTGCTTGCAACACTAATCAGACTTTTTAAAGAAGCAAAATGCACAATAAGTTCAGAGAGGACAAGAATACTACATTTAGTTATATAAGCTATATGAAGTGCTCAAGAAGATGAAAACATATGCAAGTGAGTTGACAGTGAAATATGCCAAATCCATTTCTGGGATGTAAACTCATTATATATAAATGAGATTCAACAAGCAAGTTTCCCTGAGGAAGCAGAAATTGAATGTTTGCATAGGCAATAAGCTGCTGCAATGAGCAGTGAACCCAGAACAGAATGTGTTGTATGTACAAGGAATTCCTTTGGTGCTTCTCGCTGTATCATTTGAGTGCTACACAAACTACAATCTTTTAGATTGGGGCAGGAGCGGTCATGTGTGTTTGTACAGCCTGGAGGTGCTAAATACAATACAACACAATACAAGATACACAGGGTTGATCCTGAGAGGTGCTAAGAACCTGCAATTCACAATGAGGTCAATGCCAGTCACAAATGCTCTTTACACTCATGCTAACATTTTTGATTGGAAATGTTGATAAATTACCATAGTTTAGGCCACAGACTTTTTAACAACTGTTTTGTGCATATAATTTTTAAATAGTTTTGATAGAGTATATAATAGACATAGCATTGTCATGAAACCTTTAGACCAGGAACGGGCAAACTGCGGTCCACCAGCTGTTTTAATCCAGCCCTCAAGCTCTCACGGGGGAGAAGGATTGGGGGTGCTACTCCATGCAGCTCCCAAAAGCAATGGCATGGCTCCACTCCAGTGCTCTAGGTGGGGAGCAGGATTGGGGGCGGCTCCACGTGGCTCCCGGAAGCAGTGGCGTGGTCCCCCTCTGGATCCTAAGTATAGGGGCAGCCAGGAAGCTCCGCTCTGCACACTGCCCCCACCCCAAGTGCCACCCCTGCAGCTCCCATTGGCCAGGACCTGCCGCCAATGGGAGCTGCAAGGGTGGTGCCTGCAGATGGGGCAGCGTGCAGACCCACCTGGCTACTCCTCCATGTAGAAGCCGGAGAAGGACATGCTGCTGCTTCCGGGAGCCGCTTGAGGTAAGCACCACCCGGAGCCTGCACCCATGATCCCCTTTTCTGTAACTTCCCCCTCCTCTGTAACCCTCACAGCCCCAGGCCTCCATTTCACTAATGAATCACAGCTTTTTGGTATTCGTTTGGCAGCTAATAACATGGCCTTGGCTGCCACGCTATTACAAAATAACGAACAGAGAAAGCTAGTGCCGGAAGCACATAAATCCAGGAAATTACAAGGAGCAAAAATAAATTTTGATCCCTGTGAGTGTGAGTGTCTAGCAGCCGTCTGGTCAGTACAATCTTTTGAGCCTCTTACAGGAATGGCCCCTATTACTATCCAAAGCACCCACACTCCTCTCAAGTACATTTTATCAGAAAAATTAATGGCAGGTAAAGTCTCAAACACCTGAATGGCTCAATGAACGCTTACTTTAATTAACCACAAAAAACAGGTAATTACAAAAACAGCGTCCAAGCTAGACATGCCAACACATGCCCTAATTAAAAAAGGGAACCAACATAAATGTCCAGAGGTCACTCTGGAGCAAAGAATTGCCTTGGTAGCGGCACCCCCACTGGAAGTATTAAATACCGTGGGCCAAAAAAAGCACGTCTGCTTTACTAATGGAAGTGCAATAGTAGTTAAAAAAAAGTGTAAAATACACTGTCATTAACTTAAAAAAAAGTCATTCAGGGACATTTAAACCATGGATCAGCTCAGCATGCCGAGCTCCACGCAATTTATCAGGTTTTAAGGCAAAATGAAAATTCCCCACGGCCTATGTATATTTATATTTATAAATAAAATACAAAAGTTACTTAATGTAGCCCATCAGTTTATACATGAAGACATAAAAAAAAGAAACTTTAAAAAGGCTAGAGCAAGTAGCAAAATGGAAGTGTATAAAAATTATGTTAAAACAGTGCAAAATTGTGTGCGGTGCGCTCAGGACAAGGCTCGTCCTCTGCATTGGCAACCCATGACGCACCAGTGAAGGCTCGGGCCATGGCACAGAATTCAAAGGAAACAAAAAAAAGTGCCAAAAAGTAAGAAAAAATTCCAGTATTTATTGGTAATAATCAATTCCTTGTCAGGATGGGTAAAGGCATTTCCTACTAAAAATAATAGCACCAGGTTAGTGGCCAAAAAGTTTTTTAATAAGGTAGTATGTAAATATGGCACCCCCAAAATAATAAATTCTAATAATAGGGAAGCCTTTGTTAAAAAAAAAAAATCTTTACAACAATAATACAAGCCTTGAAAATTAAAGAAAAGCTCCCTATACCATACCAGCCTCAGTCCTCAGGCCAAGTAAAGTGTATGAATCACACTACTGCTCCAAAAGGCAGTAAATAACACAGGAAAAAACTGGCCAAATAAACTGCCTCTGATTTTGGCTGCCATTTGCAACAGTAATAAACTAAGGACAAAAATTCAACCCTTCCAAATCCCGTTTGGACATCCAATGCACCTAATAATTAATCTTAGTTACCTGGTTCAGGGTCAAGAAGAGAGCTCTAATATAACCAGCATAATTATTTTCAGTGGCTCAAACAGTTACAAAAAAATAAAAGCACCCTCTAGTATAGGGTTAATCAGGCCACGAAACACATAAACAACAAAATTCAAAAACAAAGGCCCACAAGGGCAGCCCTGTGGGAAACCAAGTCATGTACCTTAAAATAAAAAAAAAGGGGTTACTCACTGGAATCAAAATGAATAGGCCCTTACTCCATAGTGAACCTATAGGCGCTGACTCCCTGGGTGCTCCGGGGCTGGAGCACCCACAGGGAAAAATTAGTGGGTGCTCTGCACCCACTGGCAGCCAAGCTCCCCTCCCCTCCACCCTTCCCCACCGCCTCTGCCTCCTCCCCTGAGCACGCCACATCCCCGCTCTTCTGCTTACCTCCCAGCACTTGCCGCCACCAAAAAGCACGCTCCAGGAGGGAGCGGGACTGTGGCACACTCAGGGGAGGAGGTGGGGAAGAGGCAGGGCCAGGGTGGGGATTTGGGGAAGGAGTCATAATGGGGGCAGGGAGGGGATGGAGTTGAGGTGGGGACTTCGGGGAAGGGGTTGGAATGGAGGTGGGGAAGGGATGGAGTCGGGGCGGGCCGGGGCAGAGGGGGTTCGAGCACCCATTGGCTCGAGTAGAAGTCAGCGCCTATGAGTGAACAACCTTAGCCCATTGCTATACCATATTTAAAAAAACGAAAAACTCAAATGGGTACATGTTTCACAAATTAAATTGTTTACATAAATAATAATATTTAAATTCTTTTCAAAAAGGGACATCCCAGAACCTGAACATGAAGTACTGCTTAACCACCACAATTTTAATCCACAAAAAATAAGACCCCAGTGTAAGGTCTGGTTTTACCTGCTCCTGAAAACTTTTAGTGCCCAAATAATTAGAGCAATCATGAAAAAAAATGCAGCCAATATCATATGCCAATATTTAAAATATAATTCACTCCCTGCCAACCAATCATGCTTCCTACCCGTAATCCAGTAATCCTCATAAAATAATGTAATAAAAATA
Source organism: Lepidochelys kempii (assembly GCF_965140285.1). Classification (NCBI taxonomy): domain Eukaryota; kingdom Metazoa; phylum Chordata; order Testudines; family Cheloniidae; genus Lepidochelys; species Lepidochelys kempii. The sequence continues at coordinate 27,069,997 of NC_136386.1, forward strand.
CTAGCCAGCTCTTAAAACCCTTAAAAATATCAGTATGTATGCCTAAAAAAGAAGAGTGGAACTTAAGGTTCATCTTATAAACACCTCAAAAATACCAAACCACTAAAAGAATAGAGGTTAAAATAAAAGGTCCCTATAGGGATATCACCTGAAGTTCCAGCTACTCACAATTTCCATATCATAAAATAAGCCTGTTAAGACAGGAACAATACTAACCGTTATTGTGCAATACTGTCCACTACCCTGTAGTAAATTGAACCTATGGTTCCCGAACCCATGCACCAAAACCTGGACCAAAAATATACATTCAAAAAAGGAACACTAAAAAACCTAAAATTGTTTGTAACTCAAAATAATCCAGTAAAAGTTTTGTTAAACCCACTATTAGTAAAAATAAAAATTGGTATAGACTGGACTCAGTTGAGCGTGGAACCCCAAAGTTCACCCTACTCCCTTCCTATTATAATGGCCTCACTAAAAACACATCAACACTCCAATGGCCAAGCCAAAAAAAAAAATGTAGTAAACACCATATTAAAAGAAGTTAAATTTGAAGTAAAAATAATAAATACTATAGACCTAAAGGTAATTAAAAATAAATTGAGCTTCTTGTCACAACTGCAAGATAGTCTCATTCACAAACACTACTGTGAATTTGGTACAAATAAATCGGGGAAACCTAAAAGCAACATAAAATATGTGGTGGTGGCTAAACACCACCTCCTGGCTGCTATATAAACAACAAATAAAATTAGAAAATAAAACTGCCTTGGCCATAAAATGTACAAAAATGCAAATTCTTAGTTTAGCATCACTTGAACACAAAATTTTTGGGTAATATCTGGAAATGTTTGGGTATTAACGCATCTTTTAAAACAATGGAAAAGGTCCTTGTTTAACACCTACAAATATAAATGAATGCCATATGTTTCCAGCATGGTTAAGCTTAATTTGTTATTAGGTAAAATTATTGTTAAAATTGCTCACCAACAGTCTGTAAAAACAAAAATATGGAAAGTAAGCCCACTCCCAAAACTGACCATGGAATCCTTTTGGCTACCCGGGGTTATGGGTCAATGGGTTAAAAAAAAATTATTGGACACCCAAGGGTGTACAGAATGGAGCCCTCAAAAATGGGTATGCTTATCCCTACCTGTCACCACAGAACCATGCAGCAAAAACACATAATTGAAAACATATGTATAAAACAAAGTAAAAAATGCAACACGTGTTTTGTACAATAAACAATGTGTATGTGTTACATCCTAAAAAAATGTATTTTTAAAGAATGCAAGTATTAGCCAACCTCCAGTGGATGAATGTAGGTTTAATGCCCTTGTATTATATACTAGCAATCACACATACTATTTTCCAAAAATAAAAAAAGCACAGAGCACTGTAACCTCCACCCCAGTTAATTTCTCTGTTACCCTTGGCCTGAATTGGCACAATCTATCTAATCACTTATTGTCAAAAACAAAGGTGACTCCGTTTTTGCAACAAACATAGAAGAATATAGAAAAGTGTGTCATTCAAATATCACATGCAAATGAATATATACTAAAAATTGCTAAATCTAAAAAAAAAACCTGACAGCTTATCACTGGTACAATGTTTTTACAGGCTGGTCCCCGACCTCTGAGGGCATATCGTCTATTATATTTCACCCCTTACTAGTCGTGTTAGTATTGTCCTGTGTTTTCTTGCTAAAAATGTGTTGTATGTGCTGGTAAACAAAAAAAAAATGTTTGTTAAATTACAACCACAAGCTCATATTGTCTCTCAGTATGTTGCTATAAAACAATTGTATAAATTATGACCCACTCATGAATTGTTCTTGAACTATCAAAAGGGGGACATGTAATAGTAAGATTTTCTGTTTGTATTTTATATAATTTAAAATAAAAATAATAATGTAGTATGTATTAAATATATTGGTGTATGAGTTGATCATATCCTGCCAGCCACCCTTTTTGAATAGCAGAAAGGAATGGCCTAATGGGCCATTGGTAGAGATACAGCAGCCAGAATCTGTGTCTGGACTGATTTCAAGGCAGTAACAGGTAACAGAGTCACCAATTTGTTGTAGGTTTAGCATTTTAAATTAAGTAAAGGAATGCCATGATTGTTTTCTTTTGCATTGCAATTTGATGTTCCTGTTCAAAATGTTCTGTGTAAATTTATTCTGTTTTGTGTGTGAATACGGAATGTGTGGGTTAAGAGAAAACTGTAAAGGCCATTGCTGAACCTAGATGGCCTAGGGAGGAGCAATGGCACCAGGGCAACACGCCCTTATTAAAATGTCAAAAGAGGGCAGACTGATGACTCTAAAAATGAGACAGGCACTTATCAATGGGGACAAAATAGCGATAATCAAAACCAGCATGGAATAACTCCCTAAAACATTTAATAAAAAACAAAATAGCAGTCATAAAAAATAAGAACAATTTAAAGAAACAAGCACTCAAACAACAATTAATTACAGCATAACGGTGCAAAACTCATTGGTCCCAATAAAAAAAAATCCCTATATAAACAAAATGCCTTGCCATGAAACTTTGGGTTTGTCCTGCCAAGACTTCCCCGGAGCATTGTGTCGTGACCGACAGGACTCAGCTCCTTCCTACTCGTGATCAACCTAGTTGGCCACTAAATTGATCCAAACTCTAAACTGGTAACTATAACATCAACGGCCAGGACAGTGTGTGTGTGTGGTGTAATTAAATACATATGCTAATTGTTGTATCTTCAGTAAACGCGGCGTATTGCCTTTTCCCCTGAAAAAAATCCCATGTGCTTCTTATAAGCATTACACAGGCAAAAGCAGGGAGCACAGGGATTATGGCAGAGGCAAATGCATAACACTGAGTTAACATAGTTAAACAGCCTGATAACCAGGTATAGTTTTTAATTTTATAAGTGCTTTCCAACACAACTGTTATCCAAAACATAAATGCAATTGAGATCCACTAATCTAGTCTGAACATTAAGCTTTAGTTACAAAACATATAGGATAGGACATAGGCTCAGTACCACTTCAGTGATATACTTTTATCCCTTCCTTTTACATTTGTTCCTCTTTACTTACAGTGGATGCATATTTTTTTACTTAAAATACATTTTGTATTCTTAAAACAGGTGGATGGGGGGAGAGTTTTTTAAGAATACACAGAAGCCACGTAAAGATTAGGGAGAAAAGCTTAAAAACATCTCATACGAGAAAACAAAAAAGACACAAGGTTGGCTCTGAACCTGGGAGTTCAGTGCACTTGTGCATCTTTTATAAATTCAGGGGGGCAAATTTTGCTCTGAGTTACAGTAGTGTAAATACAGAGTAACACCATTGGTTTCAGTGGAATTACTCCTCCCAGAGCAGAATTTGTCCCAGAGTTTTCTTTTTTTGTAGTAATAGCTTTGTACAGCCTGGAGCATCCCTCCCCTTCATAAAGACCATAAGACCAAAAGATTAGCTAGAGGCTTTGAGGTGGCATGTTAAGAAAAGTGAGGCATTATTTGCAGGAGTATAACTGATAAGTGCTGCAGATGGTTTATGGATAGACTGGGAAACCCTTTAAAGATTATGAGCTCTCATAGCACCCAAAGTGACAGAATGTATCTCAGATGGAGAAGAGAAGTTAAAATAGTTCTCAGCTTGGAAGAACAAAATGATTACAAGTCTGTACACAAATATTGCTAAGTTAATTCATTTTTTAAAAATGCAAATGTGTTAATTTTTGCATCAAAGCCACGTAGACCACTTTTCCCATGTGGTTTCAAAGCACAAATAGCCATTCTGGCAAAAATTCACATCAAGCAAAACTTGAGGGCAGGGGGGTATGATGATGATGTATGAAATGACTTACACAAATTTTCAGCTGAAATTCTGTAAAACAAAATTTCTGAACTGTTGCACAGCTTTAATAGAGCTCACACACTACATGGAACTAGGGTAAGCTTCATTGATCAATCATGTTGGGGCAGGGGGAGGGGAGAGGACTGGGGTTTGGAAGTTAGGGGATTTAATGCACCAACAGACAAGGCTAGTGAGGTGGCAGTGTCTCTACATGTGGAAGTCCTGACTGCTGCACCCACACCCCTGGATCCCACAGGGTAGAAAAAGAGGAGAAAAGAAATTTGGAACAGATCCAGTATGTTCTAGCTTCTTGTTGTTTGTACTGTTAGCACCTAGAAGCCCCAGTCAGAGATCAAGGCTCATAGCACTAGGCATTATAAGCACACACACATCACAAAAGATGGTTCCTGTCCCAAAGAGCTTAAGGAATTTTGTGCAAAAATTCTGTCTTAAAAAGGCCAGATTAGAGTTGCACCATGGATTTAATGTAGATTTGGTTCATAGTTTCATATTGCATGAACTATGGTTAGTAAAAGAAGAGTATGGGCAAAAACAGTGACAACTGTGTGTTGAGCATTACTAGGAATTAAAAGTGAGTGGCAGGTCTGGAGATGAATTGCCATATGAACTCCACTGTGAAGTTGAAAAATATTTGCATACTTCAGGCATACCTCAGACTGAGAAGCTGGAAGACAGAATGGCATTGCTTGTAAATAAAACCATTGCAACAGGAAAGGAGAAATATTTTCTACATACTGAATCAGTTATTTAAGCACTTTCTACCTCTGACGGTAAGACAGAATCAATCAGCTCAGCTGAGCAACATTGGCATTGTATACATTTATTCATACCATCTGGTCGTGCGTCAAACCCAAATAACAAAAGCTTTTATTTTCCCACAAAGGCTGAAGGTTACACAAGTGGTACCCACATACTTGTGGCATCCCAACATGTTATTGTCATGTGCTGCAGAGAGAACACAACTCCCAGATCAGTACAAGACAACCAACCACCCAAATTCCTGCATCACAATTGCTTACCGATGCCTTCAAACTTTAGAAAACTTGAAGAACATTAAGTAGCTCCACCCCTTTCGGCACAGTTAACATATACAGTTCAACATGACAGACATCTCCAGTGGTTAAATTCGGGGGAAGGCTGCTTATTTTTACTCATTTGGGATGACCACCTATTTGAATTCACTTATGGCTCCATTTCACTCAACTGCTCATAAATTAAATTGGCATCTTGAACCGATGAAAATAAATACATTATTTGTTGCTACACCCATTGTACAGTCAGTTTGAGTTTCTGGTTCTCTTTTCAAACACACACACAAATCCTGCTGTCTTTAGCCATATCTATAAAGCTACATATGAACAAATTGAGGTCTAAATATGGGATACAATGTAGAGCAAATGCCAAATTGAATGACACAGACCAGATGACCTTACAGGAAGCTTAGTGATGTGGGATTCTTTATCAAAAGTAACATTTTCTGTAACCTAAATTTCATAATTCAGTGTTTCTGATATACAAGATTAATAGGGCTTCTGGTTTTCAGTTTTAACTGAGAAACACCAATAAAATACCTGAGATACAAAAAAACAAAACCCTACTGTATGAAATCGGTGTTTATCTAATAAACACTGTAAATGGTTACTTATATCCAAGGACATGTCTACACAGAGCAGTAATGTGGAGTATGGTGTGTGTGTGTGTGTGTGTGTGTGTGTGTGAGAGAGAGGTTTCTAAAGTGCACTAACGTGTTGAGCATTAATTGGGTCCTGTAGACCCTACTGATGTGCGCTAAGAGTTCCCCAGTGCATTTTAATAGAGTTTGAACTGTTTGAAACAGTACTATGTTAAAGTGCACTAGGGAACATTACAAAACGATTGCTTAATGTGTACATTGCTCATTAAAATATATACAAAACCCTGGTTATTGGACATCTACATAAAACTCAAAATCCTCAGAAATGAAATTATTCAACCCCTAAAACCAGAAGCCCTAAAGATTATACAGGCTTGTATGGAATAAAGACAGAGTTCTGAAATGCAAGAAGGTGAAGAGTTATGTTGGAAAGTGTGTGGATACTTTTTGAATCCAAACATTTTCTCATTCTTCAGGCATACCTGTTGCCAAGCCCACTGTTGCCCTTATGAAACATTCCAATACTTATCAGTTAATCTGGTTTCTGTTCCATGTAAGGGGCCTGATCCTACAAGCACAGCATTCTCAGGGAAATAAAACAGTTGAATTCCAGTGGGAGTTCCATATGTGGTGAGTAGAACTGGCTGGAATTTGTTTATATGCAGAGAAATTCAGCAAAAAAAAATAAAAATTGGAAAAAAATAAAATTCTACTTGTTGGCAATGTAAGCAGAGTCAGGATGAGCTCCACCCTGACATTTGGTGGTGAGGTATGGCAAGCTGTGGAAAAGAACTTCAGGGGCTGATCTCATTTGCATAGGCACACCCGCCCAGCCTAGAATGAGGCCATAGCTGCCCAAATGGTCACTTTGGCTGCTGTGGGATCCCCAGTGTCTCTGTTATTGGGGCAGGAAGAATAAATTGTTATTACCCTGATTATGGGAATCAAGGACAGTGGAACTGTACTTGGCCTTTTGTTATGATGGAGGGACTCGCCATCAACTAAGTAGCACTCGCTAGGCAAGGGACATGGGTTCCAACACTCTGTGAATTGAGAGAGGCTGGGGACAGGTATTAGTACTTGGTGGTGTGGGCTCCCTTTGTGAGGATCTAACATCAATTGCACTGCTGTCTCTCTACACTATAGAATGTCAGAGCTAATTTTGGGTCTATTAAGAGTCTAGCTACAGGTACTGTGCTGAATTCACTTTGGCCTTATGGTGTACCAGCACTAAGGCTTCTACTACTACAAGCTGAAATCACTAAAGAGCTAAAATTACTAAGAGCTGAAAACACTGAGCACTGTGTCAAAGTAGTGGGGAGCCTGAAGATCTAGAGTGCAGCGGAGCTGTTCGTGGGACGGCGGGAGCTGCTTGGGTGGAGCAGAGCAGAGCAGTTCGTGGGATGGCTGGTGGAGCGGAGCAGTTCGTGGGATGGGTAGAGGATCAGAGCAGAGCAGCTTGTGGAGCAGATCAGAGTGAAGCCCTGTGGAGCTGTGGGGAAGTCAGCTTCAGGTCACATAAGGTGCCCCTTACCTCTTCTTCCCCTCGCCCCCTGCACATTTTTACCCAGACTGGGGAGTAACACTCTGCAGATGAACTTTTGAACTCTGGGGCTGGACTTTTGCGGTTGTTGGACTTTTTGGACTTTGGGTGATTTTTGGATTGCTGGACTCAAGAGACGTTTGGGTTGTGGGACTCAAGAACCTGAGGGAAAGGACATGGCCCAATTTGCTGGGGTGCGTCTTTGCTCATGGTTTGGTTGATGAACCCTAGTTGTGGTGTTTTCCCAATTTAATGCTGATGTCGTTTACCTCATGTTATTAAAGATTCTCTGCTACACAGAGACTCTGTGCTTGCGAGAGGGGAAGTATTGCCTCTTTGAGGTGCCCAGGGGTGTGTGTAAGATTTTCCCAGGTCACTGGGTGAGGGCTCAGGCCAGTTTTGCATTTGCTTTGATGAGAGGGAACCCCTGTGTACTGAACCCAGCCCTGGCTGCTATCAACTCGGCCTGGCAGAAGGATTACAGCAAAAAAAAAATCTAAATATGAAAACTTTCAGTTGAAAACCAAAAAGTTTGGGGATGTAAAAACCTGAAAAATTTATTTCAGAAATGTCACTGCAGTGCTTCCTGGGAGTTGTAGTTCAGGTATTTCATTATCACATTTGCCACTATGTTCTGGGCTTTCCGGCCATACTATGTATCCTATGATCACAATCTCCCCCTTGTTGAGAAGCTGTGGTGCACCATGGGTCCCATAGCATTGAAGCATCATGGGAGCTGTAGTCTGAATGGGACCCTGGCCTATAGAAGAGAAGGGAGATATGAGACTGAACTACCATGACAAGGCACTGTGGTGGTGTACTTCCAAAGCAAATTTTGTTGGGTTTCAGCCCCAGAGAGAGAACTTTCCAGTTTTTAGATTTTTTTTTTAAATGAAAAGCAAACACTTTTCAGGAAAAAATTCATTTTGTAAAAAAAAAATATATATATATCTGTTGAAAAACACTTTTGATAGAAATTTTTTCACCAGCGCTAGCAGAAAGGATGCATAATTTGGCCTAATTTTTTTTAGCGTTAAAGGATTTATTGAAAGATTAAATTAAAGTAATCCTTTTCTCCTTCACCCTTTTTGTTACTTTCTTTTCATGGTAATGCTCAGGGCAGCCTCTGACATTAGTCCCGAGTTCAAGTTTTTGGTGTTTCATCTCCACTTTTGTCTATACAATTTATCCTCTGTTTCATTGTTGTTGTTCAAATAGCTCAATCTTGAGCAATTTGCTGTCCAACTCTATTTCTGCTCATTACTTCTCAGTTCTTAAATGATCCCATTCTAGCTTTACTCCTATTTCTTCATGTTAACTATACCAGTATTGGCAGTTGCAGTTGCAGAAGAGGGGTTAGAATCAGCCAAACCATCACTGCACAACCGCATGGAAAGTAGTGGTCACAAATAAGTACATATAGTCTGGTGAAATGACACAAGTTGCCCCCCAAAGATTGGGAGCTACTTAACTGCACAGTTAGTAGTAGATGACAATGATTAAGAGTTGGGGCCAGTGAGCTGTAGCTCACGAAAGCTCATGCTCCAATAAATTGGTTAGTCTCTAAGGTGCCACAAGTCCTCCTTTTCTTTTTAAGATAAGAATTGATTCTTTCTTTACATTTTTTTTCCACTCTAGGTATGTAGTGATCGTTATCTTAAATCTCATTCTCCATTTGATATTACATTCAAGATAATTAAATAATTAAAAGGAAACTATTTCTGGTCTAGCTGTCACTTCATTAACACTTCATGTGGGGGCAGGGTGAGATGCTTTTATCTTCCACTGTCTTTTCATTCAACTAAACTGGATGCAGGCATCAGACCAGATCAAATATAATGCTCAAAGACGATCCTTACTTTTTCCAATGAACAGGCAAAGAATTTCAAGTCCAGTGAAGATCGGGTCACATGGATGGCTACTGCTAATGCAAGTGAGAATTTCCGTCTCCCATTGGTGTTCATTCACAAAAGTGCAAAATCTCGCTGCTTTGCAATCACTTTGTCAATTCCACCCATCTATTACTACAGCCAGCACCATGCTTGGAGGGATAGATACATTTTCTGCAACTGGTTTTTGAAACGCTTTGTTCCACTTGTGAAAGACTACCTTATGTCAAAATCTTTACCCGTCTGAGCTATGCTGCTCATGGATAATGCTCCATCTCACCGTGCCATTGAAAACCTATTGACGGAAGACGGAAGCATCCGGTGTTTGGTTTTGCCACCAAATGTCATAAACCTCATTCAGCCAAAGGACCAAGGTGTTCTGGAAAACATGAAACATCGATACAAGTGAAACCTCTTACGGTAATTATTACTGGGATCAGTGCCATTTGAAACTTACACAGATTTTTGTGACAATCAAAGGATGCTGTCTATGTCTGTGCTGAGTCCTGGAGTGAGATGCTGGTGGAATGCACTTTGGCCATGTATTGATAACACTGAATGAGATAATTCGGAAAACAATGATCAGATGGAAATGAATCAACTAATTTTTTTCTGAAGAGCGACAGTTTTTGGATATCACCATAGAGGAACAAGAGGAATGGCTAAACGCAGATAAATATGAGAATGGACCCCCTCTTCTTCGTGAGCATGAGATAATTGAATTGGTATGAGAAACAGCAGAACCAGAGAGCAACAGCGATGGTGAAAAGAAGGAGGGGGAGAACACCAAGAAGATCCCACACATGCAAGCAGAAGAATGTAAACTTTCTAAACTACTACATGCTACAAGGGGCTACAGCAATGGTTCCCTCAACCCACCTAGCAATATTGTTAACCTATCCAACTATACTCTCAGCCCAGCAGAAGCAGCTGTTCTATCTCGGGGCCTCTCCTTCTGCCCCTCCACCCCCACGAACATGATACAGTTCTGTGGTGACCTAGAATCCTATTTTCGACGTCTCCGACTCAAGGAATATTTCCAAAATACCTCTGAACAGCATACTAATCCACAGAGTTCTCCCTACCAACACTACAGAAAGAGGGATTCTAGGTGGACTCCTCCTGAAGGTCGAAACAGCAGACTGGACTTCTACATAGAGTGCTTCCGCCGACGTGCACGGGCTGAAATTGTGGAAAAGCAGCATCACTTGCCCCATAACCTCAGCCATGCGGAACGCAATGCCATCCACAGCCTCAGAAACAACTCTGACATCATAATCAAAAAGGCTGATAAAGGAGGTGCTGTTGTCATCATGAATAGGTCGGAATATGAACAAGAGGCTGCTCGGCAGCTCTCCAACACGAGTTTCTACAAGCCATTACCCTCTGATCCCACTGAGAGTTACCAAAAGCAACTACAGCATTTACTCAAGAAACTTCCTGAAAAAGCACAAGATCAAATCCGCACAGACACACCCCTGGAACCCCGACCTGGGATATTCTATCTACTACCCAAGATCCATAAACCTGGAAATCCTGGGCGCCCCATCATCTCAGGCATTGGCACCCTGACAGCAGGATTGTCTGGCTATGTAGACTCCCTCCTCAGGCCCTACGCTACCAGCACTCCCAGCTACCTTCGAGACACCACTGACTTCCTGAGGAAACTTCAATCCATCAGTGATCTTCCTGATAACACCATCCTGGCCACTATGGATGTAGAAGCCCTCTACACCAACATTCCACACAAAGATGGACTACAAGCCGTCAAGAACACTATCCCCGATACTGTCACGGCTAACCTGGTAGCTGAACTTTGTGACTTTGTCCTTACCCATAACTACTTCACATTTGGGGACAATGTATACCTTCAGATCAGCGGCACTGCTATGGGTACCCGCATGGCCCCACAGTATGCCAACATTTTTATGGCTGATTTAGAACAACGCTTCCTCAGCTCTCGTCCCCTAAAGCCCCTACTCTACTTGCGCTATATTGATGACATCTTCATCATCTGGACCCATGGAAAAGAAGCCCTTGAGGAATTCCACCATGATTTCAACAATTTCCATCCCACCACCAACCTCAGCCTGGTCCAGTCCACACAAGAGATCCACTTCCTGGACACTACAGTGCTAATAAACAATGGTCAAATAAACACCACCCTATACCGGAAACCTACTGACCGCTATTCCTACCTGCATGCCTCCAGCTTTCACCCTGACCACACCACACGATCCATCGTCTACAGCCAAGCTCTGCGATACAACCGCATTTGCTCCAACCCCTCAGACAGAGACAAACACCTACAAGATCTCTGTCAAGCTTTCTTACAACTACAATACCCACCTGCAGAAGTAAAGAAACAGATTGATAGAGCCAGAAGAGTTCCCAGAAGTTACCTACTACAGGACAGGCCTAACAAAGAAAATAACAGAACGCCGCTAGCCGTCACCTTCAGCCCCCAACTAAAACCCCTCCAACGCATTATTAAGGATCTACAACCTATCCTAAAGGATGACCCAACACTCTCACAAATCTTGGGAGACAGGCCAGTCCTTGCCTACAGACAGCCCCGCAACCTGAAGCAAATACTCACCAACAACCACATACCACACAACAGAACCACTAACCCAGGAACTTATCCTTGCAACAAAGCCCGTTGCCAATTGTGCCCACATATCTATTCAGGGGACACCATCACAGGGCCTAATAACATCAGCCACACTATCAGAGGCTCGTTCACCTGCACATCCACCAATGTGATATATGCCATCATGTGCCAGCAATGCCCCTCTGCCATGTACATTGGTCAAACTGGACAGTCTCTACGCAAAAGAATAAATGGACACAAATCAGATGTCAAGAATTATAACATTCATAAACCAGTCGGTGAACACTTCAATCTCTCTGGTCACGCAATTACAGACATGAAGGTCTCTATCTTACAACAAAAAAACTTCAAATCCAGACTCCAGCGAGAAACTGCTGAATTGGAATTCATTTGCAAATTGGATACTATTAATTTAGGCTTAAATAGAGACTGGGAGTGGCTAAGTCATTATGCAAGGTAGCCTGTTTCCTCTTGTTTTTTCCTACCCCCCCCCCCCAGATGTTCTGGTTTAACTTGGATTTAAACTTGAAGAGTGGTCAGTTTGGATGAGCTATTACCAGCAGGAGAGTGAGTTTGTGTGTGTATGGGGGTCGGGGGGGATGTGAGAAAACCTGGATTTGTGCAGGAAATAGCCCAACTTGATTGTCATGCACATTGTGTAAAGAGTTGTCACTTTGGATGGGCTATCACCAGCAGGAGAGTGAATTTGTGTGGGGGGGTGGAGGGTGAGAAAACCTGGATTTGTGCTGGAAATGGCCCACCTGATGATCACTTTAGATAAGCTATTATCAGCAGGACAGTGGGGTGGGAGTAGGTATTGTTTCATATTCTCTGTGTATATATAAAGCCTGCTGCAGTTTCCACGATATGCATCTGAGGAAGTGAGCTGTAGCTCACGAAAGCTTATGCTCTAATAAATTGGTTAGTCTCTAAGGTGCCACAAGTACTCCTTTTCTTTTTGCGAATACAGACTAACACGGCTGTTACTCTGAAACCTGTCGTTTCGCTACCTGTCTTCAGTGACTTGAACAACAGCCATTGGATAAATAATGAAAGAGTGATTGGAGCAGGGGGATTGGACCGTAGGTCTCCCAGGTGAGCGCCCTAACCACTGGACTACAGAGTCAGACATGTGCTCTCACCCATTATTCCTAAAAGACTGTTCCACTGTGGGTAAATACTTAAATAGTCATTGGGCCAGAGAGAATTTAGGCTCCTACAGGGTTCAGCAGGAGTTTTGTGGAGCCAAAAAAGTGGGACTTAGGCATCGAAACCCCAGAGTTAGTTGCCCAGACCTAAGCATCTTACTGTGAGACAAGCTCCACTGATATACAAGGGACTATCAAAAGCGGGTGATACTACTTCGGTCCTAAATGTCTGCAGAACCCACAATCTAATCCATTAGGTTTTAAGTGCTATGAGCTAATACAATTATGTGAGACAACGGACCAGAAGTAGCATACTGAGCTTTTACCTGATTTTAACACTTTCATTGGCAAGACTTTAATATGTCAAAGTATTCTGCTCCTTTTTCCTTGTAAACCATTAGAGTTTAAAAACAGGCATATCCTTATTTAAAGCATCCTTGAAGAAGAAGAAGGAGGAGACTCCTTGTGTGAAATCTCACTGCTGGATTTAAAAAGTTACTCTTTAAATAAAATGCCTGCAAACTATACAATTTATTTTTGCATAACAGGAATATAGTTTTTTTTTCCCTTTCCACAAAATATACAAAAACCGGTGGCTAAACTTCCTGAGAAAATTAATTTTAAATGTTAACTTGTTTTCAGCTGTATTTAAAAGGTCTGAAAAACACTTTACATTGATAGAAGTTGTTGCAGTACTTTCTGTTTTTAAACTGTAGTCTTAGGCTTTTCGAACATTTAATTGTTGATTTTTCTTTACTCAGCAGTTTTCAAATTATACAGGATGGGATAAAATTCAAATAAATATTTTATTTTATTTCTATATGAGGTAAATAGATTATTTTCAGGTTGGAAACAAACACTTCAAATAGTAGTGGAGAAATACAGTGTTGTGTAACATTTCTCAAGAATTTTATTAGGTGATTCCGGATAACGAGGACTGTCTACATGTTTGTGCGGCTTAATTTAACTTTCTAATAATTTAAAAGTGCAACATAGTAAGGGACTTCAGTGGGAGCCATACAAGAATGCTAGCCACTAGTTTTCAAAAACTTAATGTGTTTTAAAAGAACAGTAATGTTTAAAAAAAAATTATTTTTTTTAAGGCTCCAGCGTGTTGAACCTGGATTAGCAAAAAGGATGGTTTGGCTAATCAAACAATAAAATATTTTGTCCCACAAAAACTTGGATGTATCCATATTCCTAAATGATATTACAATTTGACAAAGAGGCCTTCTTTCTGTGAAGTTCACAAATTAGATTTAGTTAGTGGTTATGTTGCCATTTTTGGCAAGCTTCAGGTCAGTGAGTTTTTGGCTGAGCCTCCATTTTTAAGCTCCAATAGTTTTGTCCCCACATTTTACATTGTTGTATATGACAGTGCAATGACACGAAATACAACAGAGTGGAATTTCCCTTAAATTACTCTTAAATCTTACTGGTGCCTTTAAGCCTTACAAATTTAGGACCAAATCCTGGAGTCTAGCCATGATTGGATAATTTAAAATGCTGAGAATCTCCTGCAAAGTGCTGAGAGCCCTCAGCTTCCATTGACTTGGATGGAATTAGAACACATTTAACACCTTGTCTTTTAGGGCCTTCCCTCTTTATTCAGTCAAATCTCCCACTGAACTGCCAGGATTACACGATTTTGCTTTACATTTGAATCTTGCATAGTTCAATTTTACCTCTGACTTACATACTTAAATGCACACATTACATTGCACAAGAGGAGAGCATACCAATAGCTAATGTTATTTGAACAGAGGGGCTGAAGAGAATTAGTATGTACAGTATTCCTAATGTAGTATAGGGGCCCATTTACAGTAGCAGGTTCAAAGTATAATTTCAGTACTACATTAATTCATGCAATAGATTGTTCTGATGTGGATGCTCCATGCTTCAGTATTGTGAGGGGATTTTTTTCCTGGCCCTATTACTGTGGTAAATTATTTAATAGTATCGAGTTTTATTAGTCTTTCCCCTTCCCCCATTTGGAAATAAAAGATCTAGCTCTAAATCTGAAAATTCTGACAACAGTTTGTATAACCAAAGAAGCGCTCTCTCTATATATATAGGTGTTTGTTAATTTCTTCTTTTGTTTGTAAGATGCCATCACTTCAGAGTGCATTTCTGTTTTGCAGAATTTGAAAGAACAGAGTGTAGCTTATGTTCGAAACTGCAATTGAAATGTTTAGTGTTTATTGCAGTCCCATATGTTTGTAATCGAGGTACAACTCTAGTGGATGAGAAGCAAAAAGCTATAATTTGCTGCTTACCATCATAGCTGTTGCACATTGATTTAAATAGCTTTATTTATCTTCTTCCCCATAAAGAACCTTCCATACTGTACATTTATTGAATGGTTAATGGCCTAAAAGGATGGGGTTCATTACAGAATGAAGTATTTATTGCAGTGTTAATTAAATAAAAGCATTGTAATCTTTCTAAGTTGAACAATTATGCTCATTTGAACATTTTAAAACAGAAAATCTTTTATATACTAATTGACTTGCATAATGAAAAGCACGTGTAATGGAAATTTTAATCAAAACAAATGCTGAAATAATTTGAACATTTTTTACAATATAAAATGTCTACCTCAGTTTTTATTAGAGATACTTTAACAGCCAGATTAGTTTCAGAACTCATGACCTTTGAGTGTGGTATATTAGTTCTGAGCTGATAGGCCACCCTCACATACCAGTTGGCTAACCCCTTAAACATCAAAGTTACTGCTTGGCTACCAGCCTCAGACCATGACAGACTGGCTGCAATCCCAAAATTTGACAGCCTGGCTCTAGGCCTACAGCCCTAGCTGACAGGCTTTTCTGCAAGGGTCTGATGAATGGTTTCTGGCAACTTGTACTGCATTCTGACTGACTACGAGAATAGTATTCAATCAGAAAAATGTGGACAAAACCTCCGTGGGTCTTTAATGGATGGCGCTTTGCCTAATGCCCAGATCAACTGAATGTTCACACCCAAGTTTCTTTTCTTTTCTTTTTAATTTCACAGAGCAGCTCTAGGATATTGATAATTGCTTATGACCAAAATTACATTTTAAAAACTGTATTTTGGTTAATTTTAAATGACTACAAATCTCAAATATTTTTGTAAGTGCCCCTTTTTGAGCTTTTGTAGGTACATTTATCCCCCTTTAAGAAAATGTGTTCAGTTGTGAGTCTGAATAAACTATTTATAAGATGAAATTGCAGAGCAAAGTGCTTTAGTTGAATTTTGCCTTTTCCATCTTTGGAGAAAGGCATGTAACCCAAACAAAAAGGGATTGGAATAATTTAGATTGCTTTTTTGACAGGTGTATACTATTGTATTGTAGAGGGAGTGGTCCATTATTTGCTGGGATTATCAAGAGATTTAAGGATAAATCTCTAGAAGAAAGCCTTATGTAATTAAAAGGTATCAACAGTAAGTTGTCAGTACACTGATGAATATGCTTTGGAAGCAAATTTCTGCTTGCTTTTATCCTTAAAATGAACAATTATTTATTGGAATATCTACTAGTAATCCCTCACAATGATTAAACATATATGGCTCTATTAATAAAATAGTCTTAAGTGACTACAAATGAAAAATTTAATGTTATTAGGTAGAGTAAGCAGACATGTTTTACTTCTGAGCTGCAATGAAAACTTGGCCCACAAATCAGATGTAGAGAGGGATTTGAATGGATCTAAGGGGATTTAGGGAGGGGGACAAGAATACCTGGAGTATAAAAGAATGGGGACACAAAAGAGGTGGAGGAATATTTTAAAAAAGCACACATGACCACATCACCACACAGCGTGCATACAAGTTGTTATGTGGTGAAGGATATTATTCCTTTACTAACATAATTGCAACAATGAAAATCTAAAATCATTAGCAGTTTTTTCCATTATACCCTGTTCATTTTCAGCCACTTGAGTCACAGGTTGTACGTTAACATGAATAGACACTCATATGGTACTAGTAAAGTTAAATGTATTGCCAGCACATTTTGACACTAATATGACTAGATAACTGCTAATATCATATGACAGACCCCTGAGAAGAACTAACTATAACATCCTTATATATTTCAAAAGCCAGTTTCATCCCTGCTCACAGAAAGTCTGAAGGAATTAGGAAAGGAACCTTTCACATTGAAAGCTTGTTCTGATATTAGTGAGGAATAGACATTCCACTGTTAAGTGCAGAAAGCCAGTGGAAGTGGGAGAGAGCAGAGGTTTAGTCTCTCTCAACTCATTCTGAACTTTCATCATTGTGATATAAATGCCAAAGGCTGTGCAAGTGGTCAAAAATTAATATATAAGCTGAGCAGAGTGTGTGGATGTTTTTGTGAGCAAAGAAGATGCTCTCAAAAAGCAGGGACTTCAACGATCATCACTTGATCATCAGTTCTAAGATGCAGGTTGTACAAAAATACAGTTTTTTAATGACACAGGCACTCAGGAAAAGATCCATATTTTAATCTAATTATGTTTGAAAGAGGAACAGTTTCAGCCCTGAAGTTTTGTTTTCATCAAGAACCACTTGAGACAGACGATGAGAACTTGATTGAAGTGCTCAGCACTATGTTCCCCACAAAAGCTTCCTACCTCAGAGATATAAGTTTCACTGAAGAAACGGAAGAGCTGGATATTTCCCAGCCATGAAACATCTGTGAAAAGCCCTCAGGCATCACTTTTTGTTTGGAGTCAGACATCCAGTTACAAAGAGATGTGACTGAGTGAAAAACCCAACCTGGAAGGAGCAGTGGATATCGCACTATGTTCGTGTCTACAAACAGGAACTTGTCCAGCCACACTGAAAAAACAGACAGGTGGCAATGGATGTGGTTTAATTAGGCCACAACTTTAATAGCCTAAAATATCTGGGGGTTCTCAGCAATAAATTGTATAGAGCAGGTCATCATTTCCACCCTGTCCCGCTCTTCTTGTCACAGGTGAAACGGGGCTATAAAAGGAGGGGGATCGGCTCTCTACTGTACTAGATGTAGAAGCCCTGAACTCCCCTTCCTCAGCTCCCTTAAGAGGGGGCTAGAAAAAAAAAGGTCACTCCCCACTGTATGAGACACAGGAGCCCCCAACCTCTGCTTCTTCCATTCCTTTAAGGGATGCTTTCATTTAAATCCTTTTCCAATCTATTTTATCCATACTGAGTACCTGCCCTGGACATCTGCCACAAGCTTTACATACTAAGTTTCAACATTATAACCTAACCCCCCTCCTCTACCTCACTGGGCCCTTAGACCTCCAGCGGGGAAGCCAAAAAACATCCTACCCTACTTCAGCCAATCTGGCAGTAAGATTAAAGATTCACAGCCACCACAGAAAAGGATGACCAGCATAATGCCCACAGCCTAGTCCTTTTGGAGAGTGGGTGCTGCCAGCCCACTTCTGGTAAGAGCGGGCTTTTCTGGGACTGCACAGGCCATAAATACCCACACATAATTTTCCAGTCAGCTCGAAGGGCAGTGCCTTCCCCCAACGTGTTCCAGCTGCTTCCTGCTTGTATCTCCTTCCCTGCTCCATTCCTGTAAACTTCCTCCTTCCTCCTCCACTACCTATTGTAAGGGGAAGTGCTCCCTTTAAAGGGGGTGAGAACTCCTTTTCCTCCAGCAAACCAAGCAAGGAGTCACCACCTGGATGCTGCAGTGAGCACAGCCTGCTAGTTCAATAAGATTACCTCTGCCTACACATCATGTAAAGGAAGGGAACCCCTAGTCCTATTTTCTTCTTGTCTGAGGAGTCACTAGACCCAGGAAGCCAGAAGAAGTCGAGTTTCTCTTACTTGGCAACATCACATCATTCAGAGCAATGTTCTGTCAATAAGCTGAATGCAGGGCCTGTTCTTATGCACAATAGCAGAGAGAGAAATTCAGTGAAATGAAGTAATTATCACCTATCGGCCTGAAAATACTTACCAGCTATGTAAATTGGGAGCAACCTGTCACAAAAACTTACCTGCCCATTACTAGAAGACTTGTGATCATACTCAGATGTTTGTGACACATGACTAAATGGACTCCAATGTTCCTTATTAGGCCAATGTAAGTGATGTAAATATGAGGATAGAATTTGATACAGTGGGCTAGATCCTCAGCTAATATAAACTGGCAATATCAACTCACAGTAGTTGAGCATCTGGTCCAGCATCTGTAACTTTGAAATTAAAATACTAACAAATTTGCAAATGTTAAATTCAGAGGCATTGAAGCATATTGTACCTGTAAAAATTGATGCAAAAATACAGTCAAATGGAAATATGGTTACTGAGATGTTCTGAGTCAATACAAAGTCCGAATGTGTTTGTTTACAGTTTAATTATTTATTAAAGAAGAAAAGGTTGCTTCACTAATTGGTAGAAACTGGGTTAAAATACAAAGCTGGATTGGTGTACTTTACATCATATGAAAGATCCAGCAGTGAAATGGAAAATATGAATCAGTTTTTGATTCCTGCATAGGTTTAGTATAAGGCATACAAGAAAAATGATACCTGATTAAAAATACCAAACTGAAATTATTTAAGGTTGATCATGTGCCTTACACTTTGCAAGAATCCAAAAAAAGACAATCAGAAGAACTATAGAAGCAAGAAATAACTTCACCTGTTGAGTTAGTGAATGGGTTATCCCGGTTGTGTGTTGTTCCTAAATCTGATGGTAGAATGAGGATTTGTGAGGACTGTAGTCACCACAAAACTCCGGATGGAAGTGGATCAATATCCAATTCCACAACCACAAGGTTTATTTGTTAAACTGGAAGGAGAGATGAAGTTTACAAGATCTGACTCAAGCAGCTCACAAGTTGCATAAGAAGTCAGATTCCAATTTCTTACAGTGAACACCCATATCAAGAGTCCATTTTAAGTAGGGAAGGCTAACATACTGTGTAGCCTGTGCCGCGGACATATTCTCAGGTTTAAATTCTGTAATCTGCTCTTTAGATCAATATTAACAACTGATACAAATAGAGCCGAGTACTAGAGAAACCTTCAAGAGTTTCTTTAAAAAACACTTAATTAGGGTGTAGCATGGCTGCAGAAGCAATATACTCTTAAAAGGAAAGGGCAAAAGGGTTTGGACATGGGCGTTTGGTATCTAAATCCCCATCAAGGATGTGGCTGTTCCCAGATATGTTCCAAAGCTTGAGGTAATTGTAACATAAATAACTGTAGCAGACTTATTCTCAATGTGTCTGTAACAAGTCCAATTTTTTTTTATTTGTATTATAATGGTGCCCAGAGGCCAGAATCTGGATTAGGACCCTATTGTGCTAGGCTGTTTACAAACACATAGTAAGAGTCACTCCTTGCCCTAAGCATATTTGGAATATTAAAGACAATACATAAGAAGTGCATGTAACAAAGCACTGGAAAGAAGGGAGGATGATAGTAACTGTGGGAGGGGCGAGCAGCCCTGAGTACATACCCAGCTCCCAGCATGTATTTGGGGCACTTAGCCCATCCCACCGCTCACATGGCTGTGGTTACACTCTAGTTTTAGGTTTCAGAGTGGTAGCCGTGTTAGTCTCTATGAGCAAAAACAACGAGGAGTCCTTCTGGCACCTTAGAGACTAACCAATTTATTTGGGCATAAGCTTTCGTGGGCTAAAACCCACTTCATCAGATGCATGGAGTGAAAAATACAGTAAGCAGAATATATATTACAGCACATGAAAAGGTGGGCGTTGTCTTACCAAGTGTATGTGTGGGGGGGGTCAGTGCTAATGAGGCTAATTCAATCAAGGTGAAGTGGCCTATTCTCAACAATTGACAAAAAGGGGTGAATGTCAGCAGAAGGAAAATTACACTCTAGCTTGATGAGGGCTAGCGCAAGTGTGTTTCAGTATGTCTGAGGTGCTAAAATACTATGGTGATGGGAAACACATAAGTACCTATGTTAGATGTACTGGCTTGGGTTGCTAGTGCTAGATGTTAACCACTAGCTTGTTCAAAATGGGCCAAATCCTCCAGTCTTTACACAGACAAAATCCCTGCTGAAACCAATGTGAGGTTTGCCTGGGTAAGGATTTGGACATGTACTGCATGATTTTTCAGTCTTTTTTCACTTGTCAAACCAGCAAACTAGTCTCAGCATACAGTGTGCAAACAGGATATAATTTGGTCCTTCAAAATAGCTTGTCTGATTCTTAACTGAAAGCCATTAAAAACAATAATATAGGTGTGGTTCTTTGAGCCCATTGTGCCAGCAATTTGTAATAGAATTTGGCTTAAAAATCAATAGCATGAGATGCCCCATTAGATTTACAAATCTAGAACCTAGAGTCAATCCACTCACTTCAGATTTAAAATTATGTGAAGGAGAACAGAATTTGGCTAATATCTTCTATTATTTATTTTAATTTCAGTTATAGTAGGTCATAGAGGCCCCAATTATGATCAGGGCCCCATTGTGCTAGACACTGTACACATGTACTAAGACAAGAGACAGTTCCTGCCCCTAAGACCTTGAAAGACTTCAAAACAGAAAAGGGATGGGAGGGGAAACAAAGGCAACAAGAAGTGACTTGCCTGTAAAGTTATACAGCTTGTCAGTAGTACAGAACTGAGGTCTCCTGAATCCCCCTCTAATGCCCTATCTATTAGACCACGCTAACACAATTGCCTGGGTTATCTTCTTTCTTGAATTGATGTTGAATACACCACTCAAGAGTCGCAGTACTCTTGGTAATTCTAAGTACTAGAGTCATAGTCATTTACAGTGTATGGAATTCCAGTGGTGTTTATATTTCCATATGAAAACCACTGATATGATGACTGTCATTTATGAAACGTTAAGGGATAGATGAAGATGGGGATCCTGGCCTCTTTCCATCCTAAAACATGTCTTATGTTTGTAATGTTAGACCATGTTTGCCTAGATATATTTTTGCTGCATTGATAAATTTGTGATTAATGAGGTTTTATCATAAAATTCTGTACACAACTATAAATCACATGCAATTATGTGTGCAGAAACAAAGTAAAAAATATTTGGATTGGAGTGCACAACTTTGATTTGGCCAAATCTGCTGGTTACACGCAACTGAATCTGGTAGTTTGTGTTACAAAAACAAAGTAACTAAATAATAGTAGAGATACTTTTGCATGCAAACTGAGTGACATAATGTGGCTTATTAAAGGAGACCAACAAAATGCAGTGGGGTTAGATTCATCCCTGGTGTAACACAATTGTTAAATCAATGAAGTTGTGTTCGTGATTAATTTGATCTTTAATTAATAGTTTTTCCAGAGAACAACAACACCGCTATGTGAAGTTTTGTCTATATGAGAAAAAAGTAAAAAGGATGTAGGGTTAAATTTTGCCTGCCTTTTCATCTTCTCTTTCCCATTTATTAGAGTGGAATTGTGCAGATGCAAATGGAGGGCAGAATTTGACCCCACTGTGTAAACAGATTATAGAATATAATATCCTGCTGAGGAGGAGGAATGCTTTGAATGTGACTAGTTTACAAACCCTTTGCAAACAATGCATCTATAACATGTTAGTCTAACTTAATTTAAACATTTTCAGAGGTTGTGTTAAACTGGTAGCCCCTTGACAAGAAATATTACTGTATAATTTCTAGGATAATCAAGACCTAGAGGTATCAAAGGTACCTGGCTGAGTAAAATGAATAGAAATATTTTTAAAAAATAGATTAATATCTTCCAAAAAACCCCTCAAAAATAAATAAATGGCCAAACCTTTATGTTGTTGAGTAGTACCTTGCTCCACACAGAAGTCCATAGTACTACTCATGCACTAAAATACTATTCAGCATAATTAAGGGTGAAAGAATCAAGCCCTATATATGAAATAACTCAAATAATGGGAAACATTTGTATTGAGACTGTCAAATTGACCTTGGCAAGTGTCTAATCTACTCAGCTAAATGCTGCTTCTTAAATTGCATGGAGCTACAATTCAAAGGGATGTTGCTAAGGCTGGTAGATGCTAAATTTCAATCTGCTTTTCAGTCCCACTTGTTTGCAAAAGGTATATTGATTTTTGTATTTCGGGCCTGATCCTGCAGTTAGGCAGTGTAACTAATTTAATTCAGTGCCAGTAAGAAAATCTATTCCAGCAGCTCTGAAATCATGAGAATCCCCTATACTAATAAACCAGTATGCATGTGCAGTGCAGGCAAAATACATTCAGGGAGGAAACAGATTTCAGCTTCAAACTTACAAGGAATTATTACAAACAATACGGAGTTAAAAATTCAGATTATGAAACATACTTTTGCAATTTCCTTCTAAGCATTTTAAAATAAATGTATGTATAGAAATGTATATAACACAATAATACAGAGCTGTCCTGGAGTCTAGAAAATGAAATACAATAGTACACCAAAGTTACATTAAGATACAATACTCGATAGTTTCATTTGTGCGCGGAACAACATGTTTTTCTTGGATGGCAGAATTTTGTATCGCTTCTTAACCGTGTTAAAATTTCTTCTGGCATCTGACCTTTGGAAGCAAACATTTATCTAATCAAACCATTAACACCTTGCAAACCCAATTTTAAAATGTTTTTTTCCTCTAGTCTTTCTACTAAATAAACTTACACAAAAAGTTTGGGAATTACACAGTACTTTCTCTGTTGATTTCCTTTAACTCTTATTACCATTCCCAGCTACATAGTTAGTCAATTTAGCAGTCATTTTCCCATAACAGTACACTTCTGTGGAACACTAGCATGCCTAAAAGTACAGTAATTTCCTACAGAGGAAAAGAAACAGAAGTTGTCAATATGCTTCAGATTTCATCTGTGTTGGTGGAATCATCTGTAGTGATTTAAAAGCTGGGAATATTTTAATGTTAATTGTACCACCATTTTAAAAGTAACAATAGTACACAGTAAACCTTTGGTACATGGATTTGAACAACTTGAACTTTAATTTGAATCTAAAAGGAATATAGCAGCCAGCTTGATTTATAAAGTATCTTAACTGCAGAGGCCAATGGTGGATTTGGTCGTGTTTTACAGAGTAATAATACAGCTGACCTGGCTGACTACTGAGTTATATTGCAGTTTTCTTCAGCATGAAATTCAATTTGAGTGTTTCTTTGGTAAGAGAATGTACATAGTAGTATTTTTAATGCAAAATCCACCCCACCGCCGCTTAATTCCAATATAGGTAGGCAGATATCCACAGACTACAGCACTTGTTCCTATCAGGCCATAAGGGAGCAGCCCATCAAGTGATGATATATTTTAGATTGGTTAGTGTTTAAAATAGGAGTCACATTAAAAAATGAGTAGTTACATACATATAATTGACTCCATAAAAAAAGTAGAGTCATTGGGCATGATTCTTCTCTCTCATTGATGAAAATCATGATTTTAAAATCACTGCTATAATTCCTATGTTCATGCAACATCCCCCTTTGTGGAAAGCTCCACAAAAGGAAATCTCAGCAAGGAACCCTAATTTTGGAGTGGGGGAGGGCAGTGATACCTCCTTCCTGATAACAAGGGAATCATGGGAGGCTAGGTCATCCAGCTCTGGTTCCCAGCACACTCCCGGGGGTAGTCCTGGCTGTGGCTGCTTCCAAGACCCTTGTGGGCAATATGTACAAAATAAATACTTAACTAAAAAGTATAGTCCAGACGGCATTACCTTTCGGCTTGAGCTCTGTGCCCCACTGCCCCGCCCACAACCCCAGTATGGATCCCAGACCCATGGACCAACCTTCCGAGGGTGGGGGAGAGGTGTTGCAGGAACAGTGGAGCCCCTCTCTTATCCCTACAGAAGTGGAGACTAGAGAGATACGTGGGAGTAGTTTCCTCTATATACCAATCAGAGTGTGGATGGAGGGAAATTATTCCATCCAATATAATGAAGCCAAACTGGAGTACTCCTCTGTTTGTATCAGACCCACTGAGATTCGCAACATCAGTACTCCACTCTTCTTTAAACCATCTGTTCAGATGTGCCACAAGGCATGCAAGTTGCATTTAGCACTGTGGCTGAATGCAATACAGTATGTGTTTTCAATTCCAGAATGCCTCTATTTTGTTTTAAAGGAAACATGGTCTTCTAGATAATTATTTGCCTGTTGAAGTATTGCTTTTCAAGCATGGTACACCTTCCTTTTTACAAGACCTGTGTCCGTTTTAGCTAAACCAGTAGTAGTCATCATAACAACTAACCTTTTTTACATATAAGTTTTCTATCATTCCTCCTCATGCTTGAGTGTTCTCCCACCTGTCTTCCATTTAATCCACAAATATAAGCACATAAATCTTCGTGACATCTTGGCAGAAAGCACCTATTTTCAGATGACTCCTTTAGGAAACTCTGAATCCAGGTGTTTATGCAAAAAACCAAACTGTTACAACAGGAGATTTTCAACATGACCATTAAACAAAACAAAAAAAAAGATGGTTAAATTTGAAATTGTGAAAAAGTGTGGACTAGCATGTGTACAAACTTAATATATCTTTTCCACACCTTGAGTTAGAGTCAGAGAGCTAAGTTATAATTACAGCACCATCTGTAGGGGGAAAAGTACAGTAGTTTACTGCTACAAGACGATAGTGTGCACGCTGTTATTTATAGCATACACACATTGAATTTTTAAGTCCTCAATCACATTTTTCAAAAAGGGATGTTGATCTCAAAACATATTTTGGGGGGAAGAAGGGGGAAGAAGAGATGAAACAGTTGGCTATTTTTCTTCAGCCAGATGGTTTCCAAACAAAGATCAGAATCTATTTGAAAGTCAGCTCATATGGTCTTAAAAATATTTTTGGCATAAGAGCTGCATAGTTTAAAAAAGTAAAAAGTCTTTCACCTCTAGTAAAAACCATTTTACTTAAGGTTACACAGTGAATGAAAACAGGGGTGCTCACACTTTGCTTAGGATCACATTTTGCTTGAAGTGCAACAGACTGCAGGCACCTAAACCAGGCTCCTTTTAAGGCTTCTCAAACAGGGCACTCAAATGCTGAGGCCCATCGCTAGTCATTTTTAAAAATCTTGGCATACCAGTCCCAGACGTATAATGTGATCTTCCACTAGGTTCAAGCAGGGCCAGATTAACTCTCCGGTGGGCCTGGGGCTATAAGATTCTTGTGGGGCCCCTGTATACAAATCTCTTTCCTAATTTAAAACAAAATGATCACACTTATGGCATCAAGACTATTAACGCTATACTGAACTTGCCTTTTAATTAACATAAAGCCATTCTGTGGTTACATTTCAGTCTTAACACGTGTAGAATATAGTTAAGTTAATTCAAAATAGCCTTCTTCGTACCTTAGAACAGCTGTTATATTAGTTTCTTTCTGGGAGGGAGTTTGAGTGCAGGAGGGGGCTCCGGTGTTGGGGTGCTGCAGAGGGTGAGGGGTACAGGATCAGGGAAGGAGTTTGGTGCACGAGGGGATTCTGACCTGGGGCAGGGGGTTGGGGTACAGGAGGGGCTGCAAGATTGCTACCAGCCGGTGGTGCAGCAGGACTTAGGCAGGCTGCTTGCATGCTGTGGTGTCATGCCGCTCCCAGAAGCGGTTGGCTGCTGGTTTGTCTCTGCGTGCCCCTGCACCACGTGCGCCACCCCTGAGAATGGCAAAATTTAACCCTACATCCTTTTTACTTTTTTCTCATATATGAGAAAGCTGAGATTGGCCTTGAATTGCACTTCGGCCACTTCTAGGTTAAATAATTAGCCAGCATACTGGCAAAGGAGAAGAAAATGGAATGGCCTACAAAAAACAAAATCTTTGAAGTGTACTTCTTTGAACTTTCTTCCTCTAATAGAAACACACAGCAGCAAGTAGAGTAAAAAGAAAAAAAATACAATAAGACCCTACATCACACACATACGGGCCTTCCAACTGGGGGGGACGGAGGAGGAGGGAGAGGCAAAGGGGGCAATTGCCCAGGGGTGCAGGCAATTTAAAAGGGCCTGGGAGTCCCTGGCCACCACCACTTCTGTGGTACTGGTGGCAGCAACGGCTGGGATCCCAGGGCCCTTTTAAATTGCCAGGGCAGGCCGCAGGGCTCCTAGGCGTGTGCCCTGTAGCTACCCTGAGTCAGCGAGAACAGGGCCAGCAGCAATGCCCGTGCCTAGTGCCACCCTGCAGAGCCAGGCCAGGGTGTGGGACTTGTTGGGATGCAGAGCCTGGAGACTGACTCGCAGACACTGCCCATTCCTGGCTGATCAGAAGGTTGGGAACATGGGGATGGTGGCCTCTTGGCTGTGCCCAAAGCCAGCCTTCCCCAACACTCCCCCTTGGAGGTGTGGCCCAGGATCTCACAGCAGTGCACGGGGCTGATCTCGCAGAGGGGCCTCTCTTTATGTCTGGCCAAGCCCTGTTTGTATTAACATCCTCCCCCCTGCATTTAAATAGCATCAGACAAAATATTTCAGGCAGGTCTCAGAGGTGTTGAGACTTAATTTCTACTTCCCCAGGGAGTAGTGAGGAGCTGGCTGCCCCTTTGAAGAGGTGCACTGAAATAAGAACTGGGCTGCTCGGGTTTATCTGCATGTGAATTGCTGTGAATCAAGGCAACCAACTGGGGGTGCTGTCCCTTTTAGGTCCCCCAAACCAAGGGAAGCCCCATTGCACTGCCCGGTCCCCATTCCCAGGCCTTGGAGGCAGCACTGGAACAACCCCCGCAAATTAGAGCAAAGGCCGGTAACATAACACCGCTGCTTCAAACCTCCTGGCTTTACAAACCCCTCATGGGACCAAGGGGGTGCGAACAGCCAGAGCACGGCGGTCTCTTCCTCCTTAGTGCGCAACTAAGAGAGCCAGCCAGTGAGTCCGCTGCCAGCCACTGCTTAGCCTTTCCACAGCGCCTTACATTTGCAAATAGTGTACAAATATTAAGGCTTACTGAGCTGCCTCGAATGGGAGATGGTTAAGTATTAATATCTCCCTGTTGCAGATAGGACGAGGAAGACGAGCCAGGTTAAACTGATGCTGCCAATTTACATTGTATTCACATTCTGGAGCATGGGGTGGTACCAGCAGCAGTGACGGCAGCCGGGTGGGCATGTGGAAGCCCTGGCCATGCCGGAACAGCGTGTCCAGCAGCGCAGCCAGCAGCATCACCCCAATGTCAAGCGGACCACGTCCCTTTCTAGGGGGCCCATTGACTGTTTTGCCCTGGTGCCCAGAATTGCTGTGGGCAGGCCTGCACATACACACTTCTTCCCTATGTGGTTACGATTGCAGCCTCAGCATGGCAGCAGCTATTGGCTTCTGTGTGTGCCCTATGTGGCAGTTTTGACCAAGAAATTCAACTTTCATGTACATTAGGCATGTGATTAAAGCCTCAGCAGGAAAATGGCATTGTGGGGGATTGGGAGATTTTATCAGTGGCCCTTTCTAAACCCGTTTTCAAGCTCTACTACCGGCACTGACCTCTAAAAACAAGCTGGTGTGAAGAGGTGAGTCTACTTACTGGGGCCTGCACCTTATCCCACTCCACCCAGATAAATCCACTCTGGAGTGCTGGGCACTTCCAGAATCACTTGAATCCTCCTAGAGCTCAGGGCATCTAACAACACCCTTACGGCTGTTTTCTGCATAGGAGTGTTATGGGAAAGTATAAATAATTCCGTGCACCCTCCCCCCGCAGCATATCTTCACTGGGAGACACCACTGGGGTTTGGCTTTTGGATGGCCCCATGGAAGACTTATGTTTTGGCATCATCAGAACAATCCCTTTAAAATCCCAACTTCCCATGAACTTGCCCATTCACATTTGAATTTCTGGTGGCAGGGATTCCTGCTGATCGTCCTAATCTCCTGCCTGTATAAAAGTTTCTTTCTATGCTTATGACACAAAAGACTTTATTGTGAGCTTTACATAGAATACACAAATGAACCTTTTCTATTTGCAAACAGGAGAAGAGTTTTCTTTCTTAATCATTCAGTTCATAATGGCTGGTTCCTTTTACACACTCAGTCTACCCCCAGGGTTGAGAGGGACATTCTTGCCAAAAATAGAAGCATGCTATTTTTTCCCTTCAAAAATAGAGCTTTGTTATTCAGAAATAGCACCTATTAACTATTACAATCCGGAACAATTTATATTATATATGGTGAGATTCTGCTCCAAGTTCATTGAGATTTGTCCATGAACATAGCTCAGAATTTGTTTCCATGAAGAATTGTATATCACACCGCTTTGCTACTAAATAAGCCAATATCAGTTATAGTGGATGATGAAATGTGACAGTCAATAGCTGAGGTAATGATGACCGAAATCAAACTGAGTTTTCCTTTTTTTAAATAAAAACCTTGTTAGTGTGAGGTTTTCAAATGGAATGTTAAATATTTCTAATGCCCAAATAGGATGGTCTCCCCTAAACGAGCAGATACTGTATCTGTTTCAATCTGGCCTCCAGCCACAGCACCTTGTGCTATGCATTCTGTCAGCTCTCTCGTAGATTGGGAGTGGGGGGAAGGAGGGAGGGCTAGGTCAGTTCTTAGATAGAAAGCCTAAAAGGAACAGCTAAATGCCATTGCAGTGGGGTGCTATGGAAGACCAATTTTCTATTCATCCTGTCTGTACAGGAGACAGCCCTAATTTGGCTACAAGCATCAGAACAGAAAAGCTTAGCTAGCACTGCTAGTACCATTACCTGGCTCAGAAGGAATGTGCCTTGTAAGAACTCTTTGCTTCCTTTTGGACAATGGCATAGGTTTGTAGAAATTCTTTAAATCGGAGTCTATCTGTATCAAGTAATATCTCCTCCCTCTTCTGACTCCAGTTCTGTGAGAACAAAGGCAATCTGTGGAGGTGATCGTGAGTGCTTCAGTGACTACAGCAGAGTCCAGGAAGGCTTGTAGTGGCTACGTAATTCTGTTACTCCCCAGCTGCTTGGCTGAGTAGAGTTTTCAGTTAGTAAAGTTCAGGAATTTGGCACGGTGCAAGAGTTTTCAGGTATAGACCATTGTGATGGTTTCTTCTTGCCTTTCCTTGCGGTTTTGCCGAGATGGTTCCCCTGCTGCAGGTGTCGCCCAATGTGTCTCAGTGCTAGGGAGCTGTAGGCACTATTGCAACACAAATCAAACATTTACTTACTACTGCACAATGCCTGTTGTTTTTAAATTCTCATATTTTGCTCAGAAATAAAAACTTTGGACCAACTCTTAATTGACTTCAATGAAGCTATGCCAATCTGTACCGCCAAAGATCTAGTCCATTGTATTTTTTAAACGAGCATATCTCTGGGGAAATATTTTCTTTTGTGAAATATAACAAAGAATACTACAGCAATGAGCACTTTAGACATGTAATAAGTAACCAAATAAATTCCCATTGCTATATTTCAATCCAAGAGTCTTCTGCTTCCTAACCCAAATCTCTAAAAGAGATTTGGTAGTTCTAAAATGCATACCTAAGCCTTTCCTGTTTTAATCGACACACATCATCATATACTTACTATTATTTATTCTTCCCTTTAATTTGTCTATAACTGATCTAAGCACAATACAAATTACTCATGTATTTTATATATTTGCACTGCAAATTAATAGGAACTTGGGAGACCCCACCCCCCACTTCTGTTTGAAAGTAGCAGTCCTGTTTATACCCTAATGGCTGTCCAGTTTTGCAGTTGCATAATTCTACACAGCCTTTCTTAATTGTGAGTATCATGCAGGTGCTGTGTGCTGTGGGATAAAAATCATTATTTTGATTTCAGGATATTTTTTAGAATTTCTGAAGTCTACATTTGATTATATTAGTATTTTCAGATGTAATTTAAATGAACTGTAATTCATTGTTTGTAGTTTTTGTAGGGTGACTGTTGCAGTTGTACTGTAGCTGAATGAGTTAAAGAAATTAACTATGAATCCACTAAAAGAAAAGGAGTACTTGTGGCACCTTAGAGACTAACCAATTTATTTGAGCATGAGCTTTCGTGAGCTACAGCTCACTTCATCAGATGCATACCGTGGAAACTGCAGCAGACTTTATATACACACAGAGAATATGAAACAATACCTCCTCCCACCCCACTGTCCTGCTGGTAATAGCTTATCTAAAGTGATCATCAAGTTGGGCCATTTCCAGCACAAATCCAGGTTCTCTCACCCTCCACCCTCACACACAAATTCACTCTCCTGCTGGTGATAGCCCATCCAAAGTATTGTTTCATATTCTCTGTGTGTATATAAAGTCTGCTGCAGTTTCCACGGTATGCATCCGATGAAGTGAGCTGTAGCTCACGAAAGCTCATGCTCAAATAAATTGGTTAGTCTCTAAGGTGCCACAAGTACTCCTTTTCTTTTTGCGAATACAGACTAACATGGCTGTTACTCTGATACGAATCCACTGTGGTTTCTCTGCAAAGGTTGGTGGCAGTGACCATTGTTTTTCTTGAACTGGCAGAGAGAGAGAGAGAGAGAGAGACTAGATGATCTACTACAGCTTTTCTATCTCTAGCTTCTATTGTGCAATAGAAAGGTTTACTGTTCAAGTACCTTTTATGCAGTTGCTTCATTTAATGGAAAGACAAGAAAATTAAGGCCAGCAGTCTGATCCCAAAACCTTTGCTCACACAAGTAAGCCTTACTCATGCAAGTTATCCCATTGAAGGATTGCTCAGGAGCCTAATCCTGATCCCACTTGAGTCAATAGCAAAACTCCCGTTGATCACATTTGGTGCTCTTAATCCTGGTGAGCACTCTGGCCCTGATCCAGGAAAGCACTTGTCATGGGCTTAACTTTAAGCATCTGAGTAAGCCCATTGAGGTCAAATGTCAGCCCCAACTGTGATCAGGTCCTATTCAGTCAGTGGGACTGCTCATCTGCTTAAAATTAAGTGTATGCTTGTACTTTGCTACACTGGAGCCTGAGTGCTCTGGAGGTTGCACAACTGAGCCCTACCTGTGTAAGAGTGTGTAGTAACACGGCCTAAGCTTGGCAGGTCCTGCAGAGTTGAAAAAGAAACAGAATCAAGTCGCATAGCTCCAAATTCTACTATCATTTATGTTGAGTTCAGTGGAGTGATTTTAAGTGTACAATCAATGGCATCATTCCAGATTTGTA
This sequence comes from Lepidochelys kempii, assembly GCF_965140285.1. Lineage (NCBI taxonomy): Eukaryota > Metazoa > Chordata > Testudines > Cheloniidae > Lepidochelys > Lepidochelys kempii. The sequence goes on from NC_136386.1 coordinate 27,101,725, forward strand.
CTAGTGTAACTGAGGTAAAATTTGACTCTTCATCTGTAACTTATAACATTTCAAGAAATCTCAGTTCCTTCTCTTCAACCCTGCAAGAATCAGGCTTCATTGTGGAAAAAACCCTGAATTTTTTAAGCTGCAATTTGAGAGTTAGGGCCCCATCATCACTATATGGAATGTTTTGCTCATTCATGCTGTATAAATAAATATCACAAAATGTTTTTTGGACTCTGCCTTGTCTGTTACTGAAACCAAAAGCGTTCGTGCTTCCAAAAAGACCCGCTGAGGCTAGCTTCACATTTACAGGGATTTTCAGGTTGGCAGGCAGCCACGTGACAACTTATTGAAAAAAATCAGCTTGAAGTGATATACAAGAAAACACAATTTAGGAGAAGTCAAAAGTACAACAGACCTCATCTAAAGAGGACAATGATAACAACTGTAATGAGAAAACAACAAATATATTTATTTTGTAATAATTTATATTTCTCAAAAAGTCCATAAGATTTTCTAGAACTAGCCATCTTCTCTAATAGAGCTATTCCAGATAATTATAGTATTTGATAGAAAAAACAAGAAATATATCTATTTCTCCTGCGTACTAGTACTATATCAAAATATTATTATGGTATTGATCCTGCAAAGGGGACAGCATGGGTGCAAGGACTCTCTTTGCAGGAACAAGACCTCAGTTTGAGAATAAAGCCGAGCTAATAATCTACCATGAATAATTGCAACTTTCTTGTGTATTTGCTAACTTCTTCAAAATGGTTTTTGCCATTTGAATAGCTCACAAATCAATTTATTGCAACTATTCAATAGTCAAATTTCAAAAGGCTTTGTGAGTTACATAGGAGACATGGTATTGTTTCTGTTCCCTGAGTGGATGATTTATGTAACTAACCAGCACCGCATGAATTGCAAATTACAAATATTACAAAAAACTATATAATTCAAAATTTGCTTTTGGTAAAAAGTCAAAGATTCATGCTTAAAAGTTGCTTTTTCCACAATTCCCTACTCTGCCACAGACTTCTTATATAACCCTGGGAAAGTCATTTAGCATTTCTGTGCCTCAGTTCCCCATCTGTTAAATGGGGATAATAGCACTTCTCACATGGATGGTGTGAGGATAAATACATAAGATTTTTGAGGTGATACGGTCAGGGCCATGGAAATACCTAATATAGACTTGGCTGACAGAGTTCAGGAAAAGTTCTGTAGAAGCACAATGAAGGTCTGAAAAAGATCAAAGTGTGGAAGGATTGGTCATATAAATTAGAAAAATTAGATCAGCCTGCAGCCTTATTTCTTATATCAACTCTGTTCTGTTGTCCCTCCTTTGAGCTTCTGGACCTCTTGAAAGGCTTGGCCTACCACCACTGAAGTCAATGGGAATTTTAAACACAGCTTTTAATGGGAGCAGTATCCTAACTGAACAAGGTATTCTAGCAATCTGATCTGTGCAGGCAATTTTGGTTAAAGTACAATGGCCAAATAAAATCTAGATATGATGAATAGCCATAGATTCATGGCCCTCATTTTACATATATTAATGGGGCCCTGGCTCTAGACACTTTCATAATACAAAATAATAACACTAATGATGCAGCACCCGTTAGAGAGTAATTTTTTGTGAGCTATCCTTATTTTTACTTCCAGGTACCTATAGTATAGATGAGCCAAATTTGCAGTTTCATAATAATCTGAGGCACTTGTAATCATGCTACTTATTCCTTCAGTACTTACTTCCTCTTGCTATGGCCTAATTTACAGTTACCTTTCCACTATGTTATTAGGGAGATGACAGACACAGACAAGAGAAGGGGGAAAGTGGACAATAGAAAATCTGGTTTATGAGATCAGAAGCTACTGGAGACATGGACCTTTCAGGGACAAGCAGAAATAAGACCTTAGAGCAAAGGATGGATTGTCAGAAGAGGCAGGTGTGTTTATTGAAAGATTGCCTGGTGCTGTCCAGGTGGATTATTATTACTAATGGAACGTTGACTGTACTATACATTTGTGATCACTGAGCTTTGTATCGAAGGATACCCAATGATCTGACACCAAGAATAAGCAGCTGCAAGAGGCAAGTGAGGCATAAGAAAGGGGAATGAAAGGAAAAGATTTAAGACAAGAAAAGTCTCTAAAATACTCTTTAGAGATTATTCTGTAAATTAAGAAAACTATTACTATAAACCTCAAAAGGAGAGTTTAAAGCTGAACAAAATTCAGGTTTGTCCTAGTGACTGCAGAAAGAAGTAGAGATTGGACCAATACTCTTCTGTGGAGGATCACCTGGATAAGATATGGGCACACTAGGAGCCTTAAGACCCTAGAAAATTCATCCTGTTCATATTAGTATAGCATAATTACTATTTTCTTGTTTGTGATCTTATACTTAATATAAATTGCCCACCTAATAAGACTGCTTGTTACTATGTTGAAACAACATAACACAATTGGACTGATTTAGAGCCTGGCAGCTGCCACATAATGCCATACAAGATTGTCAGATCCATCCCACTGCCTGTAGGGAAGGTTGCCGTGAACTCCACCATCCCCGGAACAGACAGCCAACTGCGACCAGACATCATCACCAGCAACGAGGAGCGGAAGATGATCATCATGGTGGACATCAGAGTGCTCTTCAAGAACAGGACCTCGGCCTTCCACGATGCCAGAGCTTGAAAGGTAGAGAAATACACCCTCTGGCTGACACTTTGAGAGCTAGGGGTTACCAAGTCCAGACACATGCGCTGATCGTTGGAGCCCTGGGCTCATGGGACCCCAGTAACAAGCAAGTGTTGTGGGAATGCAGAATTGGTGAACATTACGCTTGGCTGATGCAGCAACTCATAGTGTCAGACTTCATCAGGTGGTCGAGGGACATCTACATAGAACACATCACTGCACATTGGCAATACCAGGAGGGATGAGCTGGAGTGCTGATTAGAAGCGCAGTCAGGAAAGTATCTGAAATACTTTCCTCATGGATTGTATTTTCTAAATGGACAACCTACTCTAATTCTCAATTACTGAGGGACAATCTTCACTGATTGATATATTATGCTTTCCACACCGAACTCTGTATAACTTCATGAATGATGTACCTGAATACTTGGATGCTAATATCTAAACTGTATTAAATTCATTCACCTAAATCTCAGTTATTGCTGATTATGTACTATATGTACCATATGATTTTTAAAAACTAACTTTGTATTTGTGGATAATCCAAGCACTCTATAATTTTAAATCTGAAGAAACTGTCTCTCTGACCTCTCCCTTGACTATACCGACTAGAATAAAGATTACAGTCTGATTATACATTCGCCTAAATCAACTGAGGGCTAAAGAGGATAACATGAACAATAAAAGCAAATATTTAGTGGTTTCTAATGTTGTCAGAGCCCTAACTTCCTCTGAAAGGAAGTATTTTCTAGTGCTTAGTGCATGGGCTGGGGAGCCAGGACTTCCGTGATCAATTCACTCTTAACCACTGTCTTGCTGTATGACTTTGAGCACGTATGCTTCCACCTACCCATCAGAAACAATGGGGATGATAGTACCTACTTCACTGGGAGGAGGGGGAGGGTGAAGAGGGTTGTAAGACAATTTATTACTGAACTCTTCAGAGAAAATATTTGATATAAGAGCAAAGTATAATAAATAACATAGTATGTTGCCTGTTAAATATAGGCAAGGTCATTTCCTAAGGATCTGCTTGCAGACTGGATCCTCTGAACATAAATCACCACCCCCCTTCTGAAATGGAATGGCATAGCCACCTCTAGGAGTGTTCCCCCCTTCTTCTGAACCCCACAGAGGACAGCTGTGTGCCCTGAAATCTCTGGGTAGAAAGGGTGTTGGGATTTTATGGATTAGGGAAGGATTTGTTGGGCATGCAGATTATGTACCCTTGTCCCCATCAGACTAGTGAGGATAATTAACTTTATTATGGAATTCCTTTGATGTTAAGAAACACCCTTAAAGGGGATCTCTAGGATAGCCAGGGAAGAGAAAGGGGGAAAACCCTGCCCCCATCCTTTAACAGAACAGTGCACAGGGAACATCTCAAGGGGTCTTCTCCAATACACCATCTTTTCTATGTAGGGGCACAACCTGTCATTGTGGTTTTGTTCCTGCATACATATTTGCACATTTGAAAATAAGAGTTTACATATAACTTGGTGGAGCATTTCTATGCCTATGCTACAGTTGTTTAAAGAGTGTGTCTGGGAGGATAAAATCCAAGAAACTCACATGTGAAAAACACAAATGTAACTATATCTTTATAGTCTCATGCTGCAGCCAAATGTACTAGCCACATATTGCAGGTGCACACCACATGAGTAGATAAATATAATTTTGAGAAGTTCGGTGCCTCTAAACTGTTAATTTCACTAGGTTCTCATGCATGTTATGTATTTTGGCATTTTTACTTATTATTATCCATAATACGGCATAGAAGCAAGCCATTATTTATATCTAAAAAGCAAATGTGCTAAACAGAGCAATGATGTACCACTGCACTAAAAAAATCTATGGCATCATACAGGATGAAAATTAGGGCAACGTGTAGGCTAAAATAAATTCCCTAGGACTGATGAGGAAAGTTCAACATTAGTAAAACTGGTAAGCTATCTAGGGGATTATAAACATGTGTTGAGACTCTTTTAAAGATCAAAACATTCTCACTTTTGTATATTCTTTTCAGTCTAAGCTTTGGCAATGTAAATGACATTCAAAATATCTGTCCCAAACGTTGCAGGACAGACAACATACCAAAAGTACATCATTAGTTTGCAATCCACAGGTTCAAGTATATAATGGGTATTTTAACTTTTACATCTCTCGGTGTGCAATACATTTGGCTTCCATTCATCACCTTTCTACATAAGGAAGGTTATATAAACTGAGCTGGATCTCATTTTGTGGGGCTGTAGTGTAGTCAACAAGACATTCTAAAGTTGCTTTAATGCAGACCAAGATTTAGGAAGACTCTAAGTGGTGACAGGCTGCTGCGTCCCGAGTCTGCGAGCTGGAGAGAGCCAGTATCTAGGTGTGCTCAGCAACCTCAGTAAAGTGCTCATACCCCTGAAACCTGTCTTTTGTCCATCATAAAGAGGGCCCTACGCAAAGTAGTACTTTTGGAGCACTAGCTGCACTTCAGTATCCCAGGTAGCATATTCTGGGGGCAGAGTTAGGCAGGTAGGCCGGCAGGTGGGTGCTTGATGCTGGAGGGACCATGAAGGGGAGGGATCAGTATTCTTTGCAATGCCACCCTCATCCAGGTTTTACCTCCAAAGATACACTGGAGGATGCTTCCACTACCTCAATAAAGGTTTAGCTACTTCTGAGGGTACAAAAAAACGAAGTGTTTTTAAATACCTAATGGGAGACCATTTTGTAAAATGGTCTTTCCAAATAAGCCACCAAGGATTGATAGTTCTCCCAAGAATTCTGTTACAGCTGTGGAAATGGCAGTCAGCCCCAGGAGTACCATATTTCAGTGGTGGCATTGCTAGGGATGAAATGAAATCTTTGGTCCCAATTTTCTAGGTCTTGAACCCTACCCTACTCACTCTAAGGATCTGAAAACGGGCCTCCGCACTCCTTGATTGGCTTCAGGGGAAAATGGGGAGCTTGAGGCAGAAGTCTCCTAGGGATTTTGGAGGTAAAAGGAAGGAGTCATATTTTAAATGTTTGTCCCATTTTCCACGTGGGAGAATTCTCTCTCCTGCTAGAGTGCTCTTCAGCCATGTACGGGCAAGTGGCAGTTTGAAGGCTTGTCTACACAGCAAGTCACTGAGCAGCAAGCTAGTGCGTGAATCTGCAGCACACTAGTTTGCCCTCCAGTAACATCTCCTGTAGAGCTGCTACAGCACAGTGAAAATCCCACAGTGCAGCTTAGAATACCACACTTTCAACACCTGAGGGCTTGCCTCTGCTTGAAAGTTAATTCTGATTAAGGTAAAGTGTGAATTTAAAGCACAATAGCTATTCCTAAATAATTCTGTGGGGAAACTCTTAATCTGGATTAACTCCATACATAGAGAAAAGGAGGACTTGTGGCACCTTAGAGACTAACAAATTTATCTGAGCATAAGCTTTCGTGAGCTACAGCTCACTTCATCGGATGCATGCAGTGGAAAATACAGTGGGGAGATTTTATATACACAGAGAACGTGAAACAATGGGTGTTACCGTACACACTGTAATGAGAGTGATCGAGTAAGGTGAGCTATTACCAGCAGGAGAGCTTGTGCTGCACCTGGCTTTTCTGCTTCCACGATCCAAACTCAGATTCTGCAGATTTCAAAATCTTGGTTCCCTACATATGTATTCCCCCATTTTATTTGTTTAAGTTTCACAAACGTGTACAACAGCCAGCATTTGTAGATCCTTTATTTACAAAGAACAGATCTTTTATCTGCCAGTAACTGTGCTTCTTAATTTATGACATGCCATCTGGTACTTCTTCCTATGGACTCCTTGAAGTAGAAGCTCCCACTGAAAATCACTGGCCTATACTGTCAAAGCTTTGGGTGGGATTTTAGCTGACACTCATTAAAAGCAATGGGAGTCATATGTCTGAAGCCCCATGCAATGTTTTGAAAATGGACCCCATGGTGATTTTAAGAGCTTGAAGGGTCAAAGATCCAATTAAAATGTGATGTTTGGCTCACTCAGGCCAATTCTTTTGTAAGTGTTCTAGGAATACTTCCACAATAAAGTAACTACGCTGTTATCTTAATTTCTTGGTGGTTTGAACACTGGACTTTAGTTTTCTGTACCATAGAAAACAGACAAACTACAGTGATGAGAGCCGTAAAAATACCTATAAGGAACAAACAGGAAACAGCACAACCTAGCAAAATGGTAGTATTCCATCTATTTGAATACTTTTTTATTGCTAATTGTCAATAATACCTAGCACGTATGGTCATCAGTACCTAAATGGATAACTGTCTTGTAAGGGGAATTACTAGAGACAATTACTATGCACAAACTGTTTTCTCACTTTCATTTAGAATAATTTTGCAACTTTCACATTTTTTATTTTCTGTGAAATTTGGGGAAACAGCTATTCTTGCATGGAAAAGATGCAAAATATCAAGGTTGGAATTTGAATTATGACATTCACGGCCACCTTCCACTCAGAATACACCAGTGCTACCCAGGACCACTAAGTTAAGTGCTCAGGGGGAAAAAAAATGCAGTCTCTGAATCCCAGCACCACTCCCTTGCATTATCAGCACACAGAACCACCATTTAAGATGACTGCCTGGCTGCTAAAGAGCCGGTGGGGTTGAACATGTATGTCTATTTGCACTGAGAGATGACGAAGTGCATCTCTCAGCAGTGAGGAGATGGCATATCTGCTGTGGCTTGTTCTTGTAGTCTAGCATATCTGTGAGCCAGGCTGTCCTTGGCAAGAATCAAGAATATTTAGTAAACGTACATTATCTTGGAGTTTAAGGGGTAGTTAGTGAACTCAAAATATGTAAGATCATGAAACCAGAATTTTGGGCTTGGCTTCTCAAACAAAAGGATGCTTCTAAGCAATAAAAACTCATACTATTTATGTTTTTAAAGAAACAAAGTATGGTACATAGAAACTGAGTCAGTTTCTGCTCTCAGTTACATTAATGTAAATATGGTGTAACTTTATTAACTTAATTGGTGTTATTCCAGTTTTTACACGGATATAAATGATAGCAGAATGTGACCTTATATGCTATCATCATTAAAATACTGGTAATTCATTATCCGTTTCCCTAACAAAAACCAGACATTTAATCCACATTTGTTGCTATTTCATGCTTATGGTATATATCCTGTTGATGAAACACATTATTCTAAATTCAAGTTCTGGAGTTTATTATTTTTTGTTCTCATTTCTGATGACCACAACTATATTTCAAGAGCAGCCCTCTGTAATTTTTTTTTTAGTTTGTGCCAGCTATGGAAAAAGGATAATGGGGAAAAATAAATCACAAATATGACAATGGTAGCAGTTGGCATGAATTGCCTTTTTTTTTTTAAGTGTACTGTATTTATTCCTAAGATGAAAGTGTGTGTTGTTTGATTTTTGAAAACTAGGGGTATAATCATTAGTAAATTTTCATAACACCTGAACCACCTATCAGCTAAGATTATGAGAAATCATAAGACAAGAAATACCACAACATAGAATTATTATTATTATATATTATCTGTGTTGTGGTAGCACTTGGAGGCCCCAATCAAAGATAGGATCCCTTTGTTGTAGGCCCTGTTCACCCACAAAACAAGAAGATATTCAATGAAGTCATAATTATTCCATGGCCATGTATGTGTCATGCTTATCAGCTGGTACGGCAGCAAGGATGTTCCTCCCTTTCTCATTTATTCTTTCACCAAAATTGCCATTTATAGCAAATGTTTATATGTTCTGCTTGCTTTTTCTGTTAGCTGTTTATATGTTAGTTTGTAAACAAATTAACCATTTTCAAAATTATTCATTCAATACAAATGAAATTGTATGAATAAAACACCAAGAAATAGGATAATGTTGAGATTTTTTTTAGACTGTGCAATATATTCATATCTATTTGAACTCAGGCTGACAACTCTAGTTAAAGCTTCACAACAAAAGAGGCAAAAGGGTATATTTTCAATTTTGCCATGCTCTTGTAATAAAAAAGACAGAACAGAAATGTCATAATTCTGCCTCCTGTGGAATGTTTTGACTTTGAAAATTTGAAAGGAGAGGCAATAGTGAGAAAGTGAAAACCAGCAATCCTTACTCAGGCAACATTCTCACTGAAGTCCTGAGTAGGGATTAGACTAAAAAACCCAATCGCACAATTAACGCTATGAATTTAATTGATTAAAACAAGCACCAATGGGATGGAAATGAAGCATATGGATTATATCTAGGTTTAATCTAGTTGGCCACTGGATGTCACTGACAGCCTCAGAAATACAATGGAATACATGCTGCATTTGTCAACTATGCACAGGTAATGAAAGGCCAGCTACTCATCAGCCATGGAATTTAAGCATCTTTTGTGGGGGACAACATCCTTGAAAGGCAGAACTGCTGGAATTTTTTCAAGTGCTTCTCAATACAAATGTTTACCACAATGGTGAGGGAAGCAATGGTTTCCCCTCATGTAAAGGATGGATTGAGGAGTATCAAAATACTCACCATATCCATACGTTGGAGGGCATGCCAATTACCCAAAATCACATATTTGTCAATATATAAATAGCATTTGACTCAGAATTTCATGTAATCCAGGAATCAAACAATTTGGGCAGTTCAAAACATTTCAGATCACGTCTTTCTTAATTTGTTAAAAAAAAAATTTAAAAAAGTGCTTTTGTCTTTCCCCTGAAACTGTGAAAGAGAAGTGCCAAATTTTCGCATGAGGTGTTTTTCTTGTAGTAGTCCTGACCCAGCTGGAAGCAGAAAGTACTAGAAAGCCCAGTTCTGTTGGCTCAGAGAGTATGGATAATTCAGAAAAGTATTTGACATTTTAGGTGCTTGTCTGAACTGAATTGACTTTCCCAACTTTTGGAGATTTTCCACCTGTCACTGCCTAGAGCTTATATACTGTTCATTAACAGGACACAATTGCTTTCATCGTGGGAGCTAAAAAATATTAGGGCCAGATCCTGAAATTCTTTAATGAGGCTAAATGGTCATTGAAATCAATAGGAATTTGGTCTCTCTGAGGAGACTACTGTACTCTGCAGTATTTTTAACATTGCTAAACAAGATTGTTAGTAACTAAACACATTTCTAGAAAGAACAACTGGGATTCAAACACCATGAATACCATTAGAATGTGCAATAATGGGACAATAGATATCAAGTTACTGGTATTGCAATGCCTAAGCAAAGGATAATTGCATGGTAGTGACTTAAAACACTACTGTCACACTGCAGCTAGGCCGCTGTAGAGCTTCAGTATAGATACTTATTACAGCAGTGGGAGGGTTCTCCCATTGCTGTAGGTAATCCACCTCACTGAGAGGCAGTAGCTAGGCTAACAGAAGAATTAATTCATCAACCTAGCGGAATCTTCCTTGGAGTGTGGATTTTTCACATCTTTCAGAGACATAGCTATGCCAATGTACCTTTTCAGTATAGACCAGCCCTAAGCCTTTAAGCATGTCCAGTGTGGACTAGATGTTTCCAGAAGGCAGAGCTGACTGCTTCTGTAGCAGTGCTGGACCTGTCTTTAACAAACCGGACTTCATAAATGGCTAAAACCCTACACAACACCCTGAAAATTCAGGAGTTAATGTTCATACTAAGCTCACATTTAGAAAAACATAAAACAGATGTTTATATCAAAATATGATAATCCCTCCCCTCCCCCCAGAGCCAAACATGAAAAAGATGTTAAGCTAAAGCATGCATGTTAATAGTTCTCTTCAGATATTTTAGCCTTTTTCAGATGCATAGATGTTAAGAAAAATCTTGGTCAAAGCAATTGCGGGAACAGTAAAAAAAAAAAAAAAAAAAAGTCACTGTTGGCTTGAGCTAATGGAGCTGCTGCTGCTTTATCTCAATAGAAAAGAACTTTTTTCCTAGGGGGCTGTATTACCATTGAATTATTGCTGTAAATTAAACCTATTAATCAGCATGTATGATGCCAAACAGGTTACCTGCACAGAGGTATACTGAATACTCAGTGTTTATTAAGGAAAAATACAAATAGTATTTGGAGTTATATAATGACATTAGGAAATCACGCCCTTTTATGGTCAGTTCCATAGGAATAGCCAGACATGACAGCATAAGTCAGAAATGTAGCACAAATAATACATTACTGATGACGATAGGAACTCAGCCTTTCTGAACACCTTTTTGCAATTTACTGTGTTAATACTTCAGTCAACCAGCACATGGTGCAGATCCAAATCTTTTAGATGCTACAGCTTCAACATGACTTTTTCAGATGAGTCAGCTAAACTGTGTATCCAAATCCTGCTTTTGCATGTGTGAATAGATGTCAGCGTGCACAAATACGTATTATCATAGAGTTTAAACAGCCAGTCTGAGCAGTTGGGCCCTGTACTACTCAGAGTTCTTCAGGGCTAAATCTACAAATGCTCAGATATCAACAAAGGGAGGGACGACGCTGTTAGGCACTAGCTATTGAAATAGGAAGAACATATTTTATATGTTTCAGATATTAATGGATATTGTTTCAGCACACATAAGACCGAACTCTAACCTCATTTTCACTAATATAAATCCTGCAAAACTTCATTGAACAGAAAATGTTTCTTCAGATTTACTACAGGCTTCCAAGCTCAGAGTTTGGCTCTCAATTATTAAAATAAGTCAACAGCAGGAAACAGATAACGTGTAAGTTATCTAGAGTACAGCCACAGCACATATTACGATCATGGGCTAAGCTCTTGGGTTTGGTCAAAGAGTACAGAGCACAGGTCAGATGTGTATGGGAAACAGTGCTCTAAAGCCCAAGGGCTGCTCTAATTTATGCCAGGCGACAATGGCCACAGGGGCCAGAAGTGCCACCAAGAATCAGTGCAGCAAAGAATATTCCAGCCACACCTCCTTTCCTCCAGCAACACTTCCCCTACTATGCTGGCAGCAGGGATTGCTTAACAACCCGTGTTATTCTGTGTTTCCATATAGGATAGCTAACTTTCTAATCACACAAAACCGAACACCCTTGCCTCACTCCTGTCCCACCCCTTCCCTGAGGCCCTGTCCCCTGCTCACTCCATCCCCGTTACTCACTCTTCCCCACCCTCACTCACTTTCATCAGGGTGGAGGAGGGAGTTGGGATGAAGGAGAGGGTGAAGGCTCCGGGTGGGGGTGTGGGCTCTGGGGTGGGGCCTGGGATGAGGTTCAGGAGGGGGCTCTGGGTGGGGGCCAAGGGGTTTGGAGTGTGGGAGGAGGCTCAGGGCTGGGGCAGAGGGTTGGGGTACAGGAGGGTGTGAGGGGTGGGGGTTTCGCCCGGGCCGCACTTACCTCAGACAACTTCCGGAAGTGGCCGGCATGTCCGGCTCCTAGGTGGAGGGGCCAGGGGGCTCTGCATGGTGCCCATGCCCACAGGTACCGCCCCCACAGCTTCCATTCACTGCAGTTCCCGGCCAATGGGAGCTGCAGAGCCAGCACTCGAGGCAGGGGAAGCGCGCAGAGTCCCTGTGGCCACCCCTGCACCTAGGAACTTCAGGGATGTGCCGGCCACTTCCGGGAGTTGTGCAGAGCCAGGACAGGAAGGGAGCTTGCCTTAGTCCCGTCACGCTACCGACCAGACCAGGTCCCTTTTCGACTGGGCATTCTGGTAAAAAACAGATTTACCTTGGAGGTGGGTGCAAAGCAGAGTAACATCCTCCAGACTCTGGCCCCAGATGTTTCTTACTAGTTCCTGAAACATAATCCTCCAACTGAAACATTGTTTTCTTACAAAAAATAAATTCATCTCTTAAAATTGCTCTACCATTGAAAATATTGTAGATGGAGGATGCTCACAGCATGTGGGTCAAAACTTTGAAACTCCACCTCAGTATTGGTAAGGGCACAAAGCCAAACGCCCAAGGAAATGTATAAACTGGTGGAACCAATCACCAGCCTCAGGCCTTGTCTACACTACGGGGGGAGATCCATCTAAGTTACGCAACTTCAGCTACATGAATAACGTAGCTGAAGTCGACATACTTAGATCTACTTACCGTGGGGTCCACACTCTGTGATGTCAACTGGAGACGCTCTCCCATGACTCCCCTTGCACTTCTCGTTCAGGAGTACAGGAGTCAATGGGAGGACAATCTGTGGTCCATTTAGCAGTGAAGACCCACTAAATCGACCACTGATGCATTGATTGCTGTGCTTCAAACCCCCAGTGAGTGTAGACAAGGCCTCAGAAAAACCAACTGGCCATGCTTAGCTCAGTTTGTAGCTCTTACTTCAGGGCCTTGTTTATTCTTCAACAAGAGACAAGGAAATCTGGAACAGTAACAAAGTAATGATCCTGTTCTCAGCCTAGATTGTGGGGGTCTTAGCCTCCAGCCACTCAATAGTTAGGACCTTCCCCACTCCAGGAGGAGCCACAAGGCCTACTCACCGTCTTCTGCTGCGGACACAGAAGCAGGTACTCCCAGCCCTCTCCTGGTCCCAGATGCCCTCATTTATACCACCTAGCTGGAAATCAGCCACCTCAAACACTTGATGCTGTCTAGCTGTGTCAGAGGATTCCCAGCACCTGGTCTGCCAGGCTCCTCTCCAGAATAGGGCTGGCTGCTCACTCCCCACCCCCCACTCCACCCCAGCCCTTAAAGGGGCAAGCTGCCATGTAACAGAGTGCAACCAGAGAGACCAGAAAGGTGCCAGAAGTGCAGCTAGTCCTAGAACCATAACAGATTGCCAACGTTGTTAAGATTGGGTAAAGCAAAACTGCTGTTAGCAATGGGGAGGGGAGGGTTAGAAAACTTCCCTCAGCTAGATAGGGGTTAAGGGTGTGAAAATCAACTAATTTGGTCTTGTTTAATTTGACCATTTAAATAGTTAATCTAACTGCACTTTTGGCACACCTAACACCTCTATCTATCTATCACTGAACTGTTCTTTTCCTAATGTAACTTTTTAATGCATCAAACATTTTTCATCAGATTACATTGCACTGGCCGTAAGATCACTTTATATATACACACATGTATGTGTACATACGGTGACACACAGCCCTGCTAAAGTTCCCCCTGGTTGGACACTTACCAGGCTGCTGTGTTTGGACCTCACATACCGGGCTCGTGTGCTTTTAAGTTTCCGTTGGACAGAGCATGCTGCAGCACTCTTCCCCCTCCCCTCCGCCCTCTCTGGCACAGTTCTGAGACACAGACTCTGCTATCCCTTCATGGAAATGGGATCAGATGGTCGAACTACCCAAGGCACCAAGGACCAGCATTGACACCCCCAGATTCCACAGTAGCTTAAGCTCACACTTCCCCAGAGCTCCAACCTTGTGGGCACACTGGGTTTTCAGTTCACCTCTTCAGTGACACATGAAAGGTGAAGGCAAACAGATACATGGGCTTTAAAGGGCTCCAAAACCCAAACTATAAAACACCTATACGCTTTCCCCTACCTCAGTTTCTTTACCACACCTGAGCATTCTTTGGCCATAGGTCAGAGTCCTTCCAGGAATCCAGGATCCTTCTCTCCCCTGCCCTCTCCTTCAAATCACAATGCTGCCATTCACTAACCGCTGAAGTGCATGCCACCCTTCCCTCTAAAATGGCTGCTGAGAGACACTGCTTTTGGAATCTCCAAATGCCTTTGTCAGGTGACCGCCTGATCAGGTGATCATAGATCACAACCAAGTGATCCATTGCTTAGTTACCACGCCCCCAGAGGTTAGCCTTGCAAACCTGGTTTGCCCTGGGTGGTAGCCATTTCTTTGTGCAAGGGTGCTATGTTAAATGGATGATCATCAAAGTCTAGTAACCCTCCATTGTTAGTTCTGTGCCACCACCCTTGGAATGTCAGTCCAAGATATGAAAGTAAAAAAACAGCAGGAAGGCAAAGACCAGCCTTCCAATCAAAATAGAGGTTGCAGTCTGACACCGATACACGTAGAGACTCCCCAATATCAAACAGAATTCATAAACTTTAAATGGACAGATTACCCCTAACACTATACAAAGCCCTCCTGCTCTCATTCTTCTCCCTGCTGCTTAATTTTCCTTTTTTCCATTAATGGTTGGCCAAAGAAGAGAAACTGAGCACTTGTACTATATGAGATGTACATTATAAAGAGTCGCTATGTGTGCTATAAGGACTATAACACAAATCTCCAGTTACTGCAGATTACATTTTTTTAGCTGCTCAGCTTCTTGTACTGCTTTCTCATTTTCTATTTCACTACTGCTGATAGGTGCCCCCCCAGTCATATTGCACTTCATGTGTTGCCTGTTTCATCCAAGGGCTTTTGAACATAGGCTCTGCTCTATTTCAGAACACTGCTTAAGTGTTTTCACATACTTGCAAGGAACGCACTAGGTTTGTATTTGCGCTTTATTCAGCAGGAAAATGGTCTGGGAAACTGGGTTTCTTCTTATTTTGCAAGGGGCTTGTGACAGCTGACAAGGCACACTGCTGTAAGGAATAATTAAAAACTCTGCAGTAACATCTACTGAAGCAGACGATATATAACACACCGAGTTTTGCAAGAAATAGCAGCAGCAGCAGCACTGATGTTGGTGGAAGCAGCAAGTGTAACCAGAGAAGTAGATACCTGGGTCGGTGGAGCATGAAACAGCTCTCTTCCACTATTCTTTTATTTTTCTCTGCATGAAAGTGATGAAATGTCAGCTGTTTCTGTATGTGTGAAAGATCCTGTACAGGGGACTCATGTGTAAGAACATGCACATGGTGTTTTTACAGCAAAAATAATGTTGGTTTGCAATACCCACATATATAGTATTTTTACTAGAGCTGTGAGAGCTTAGAAAAACCTACTGGGAGGGCAAGCTTGTGTGTGGGTGTACGTTTGTATTTGTATGTGTGTTTTTCAAAGAAAGCCCATATTAAAACCAGTTCAGGAGTGAAAACTGGGGGAAAAATAACAGAAAGGAAACAAAAGAGAAACACAAGACATGGAGAGCAAAGAAAGAAATCACAATGAAAGGGATACAGGTTTCACCTGTGCCTTGAGCTGTCGTGGGCTTTGTATAGAGGGCATTGGGGCACTGCCCCACCAAAGTGTGTGTGTGCATCAATACACACGTGTGTGTGTGTGATTAATTGATGTGTGTATGTCACTCACAAGTGATGTGAACACACCAAACCTATAGAGGTTGTGGGGCACTCTTCTCCACCACCCATGTAGCACATTCTCAGTAGTGATTTACAAGGTCTGACTCAGGTGTGCACTGTGGCTATGGTAGTGGGGTTGGGGCGGTGGATTCACTGCACCAGTCACAGACTGGAGAGCACTCTAAATGTGTTACACTCTAAATGTCCCACGTAAACAGTGCTGGCACACTCTAAAAGGTATCTAGTTTGCATTGACAGAGTCCCCTTTCAAAGAGGACTATGTTAACTCGCTCTAGGAAATCTTTAGAGTCTGCCAGCATGTCTACATGGGGCAGCTGGAGCACATGTTAGACAGTTCTACAGACACTGCAGCCTGTGGCATGCCCCAGGAGCAAAGGACACAAGCTCAGGAGTAGGAGAAGCTTCAGCAGAGGAGTCTTGCAGGGATTCTCCATCAGCAGTGCTCCCGGCAAGCACAGTAAGAAAAGCTATGGGAGGTCAGAGAACAATCCCACAGACACAAAGGGAGCTTGACTCTCCTGCAGCATCCAACAGGCTTCCCCCCTTTTGCTGCGGCCGCCACTTCTTGTATTATCGCAGCCGCCGCTACAGCCTGGAGACAGAGGCAGAGAGCCTTTTGCATTCAAAACAGGTAAATAATGCGTGAAAGCCTGATTGCTCATGCCAAATTGTGCACACATCTGAGTTTCTGAATGCAGCAATGTATGCAGAATGCAATCCACATACACAAGACAAAGGTATCATACAGGTCCCAATTCCCAGTTTAGCCAGGTACTCAAGCCCAACATTAAACATGTGAATAATCCCATAACTGAGACTTTCATGATTTTTTTCCTTTCCCCTATGGTCTCCCCATACATAGAAAGAAAAGGAGTACTTGTGGCACCTTAGAGACTAACCAATTTATTTGAGCATGAGCTTTCGTGAGGTACAGCTCACTTCATCGGATGCATACCGTGGAAACGTTTCCACAGTATGCATCTGATGAAGTGAGCTGTAGCTCATGAAAGCTCATGCTCAAATAAATTGGTTAGTCTCTAAGGTGCCACAAGTACTCCTTTTCTTTTTGCGAATACAGACTAACACGGCTGTTACTCTGAAACCCATACATAGAGCGACAATTCAGTGCATTTGAGTAGTCCTCCTACTGTCAGCCTGCACCATACCTTAAATTACATGTGTGAAAACTCATAGATTATGCACAGTTGTCAATGAGGGCATAGTCTGAAGACAGTGGGAGTACTGCACAAATGTTACTGAGGACCTCATTTTTGTTGGTGATGATGCATCAGATGGAAAGAACCTGTCTCAGCTTTACATTTAGACCCAGAACAAGAAAGGGACTTTGGTGCCTAAAACCCAGAGTTAGGCACCTCAGGTTACATTTACACAATAAATTAGGGTTGTGATTCCCAGCTCACATGTGCATACTCAAGCTAGTATAAGTTGTAGTTAGTGTAGCTGCCAGAGCATGCAGAGCAGCAGTGGAAGAATGGCTTAGCCATACCAAATACAACTCACCTGAACCCCCTAGGTACATACTTGGCCACTGCTGCCCATGGCATCACAGCCACATTACTACTCATATTCTCGCTGTCTCTCATCGAGCTAGGGTGAGTATGTGTATGCAAGCTGGGAATCACACTACTAGCTCAGTGTAGATGTAACATGTGTCACAGTTTTAGGCACCACTGTAATCCACAAAACTCTCACTTGGCTGCTGCCTAATGCTATAGGCACCTAAACTCATTCAGTATCTAAGTTTTTGTAGTAAAAGTTTCTGCCTTTAAGCATTCACACTGCCGCCGCCCTCTAGGTGTCCAGACACCTACCTCAGGCCTAATCCCTGGTGCAATCACAGAATCACAGAATATCAGAGTTGGAAGGGGCCTCAGGAGGTCATCTAGTCCAACCCCCTGCTCAAAGCAGGACCAATCCCCAATTTTTGCCCCAGATCCCTAAATGGCCCCCTCAAGGATTGAACTCACAAACCTGGGTTTAGCAGGCCAATGCTCAAACCACTGAGCTATCCCTCCTCCCCACGATAATAACCCTGTGCAAAAAGAGAGGGTTGCGCATGGGAAAGATCACCAAAGCATAGTTCATCGTGCAGCTGGAGGACGATGACCGCCCTAAGGAACAGAGTCCTGACCCCAAATGGGGCTATAGCAGGATCTGAGAGCAGCTGGAGTAGTAGCCAGGCATCCCCAAGACTCCTGTCCCCAACCAGACGGGGGTCTTCACAATCGGGTTTGCCATCAGGGAATCGGACGGGATTGGAGCTGAGTCCGAGGACTATGAGAGACAGCGAGAGCCAAAGAAAGAGCTGCAGGAAAAGCAGCAGCATGAACTGGTGATGGTGGAGCGGAGAGGCACAGGGGACCTCCCAGGGGTGAGTGTGGATAGACCCCCAGTTCCGCAGGGAACCTCGAGACTAAATTGCTGCCCTGGTTAAGGGGGGGGATGTGGATGCCCACCTCACTGCCTTTGAGCAGGCTGGCGATTTGAACCAGGGGACCCTGTGGAACAGCCCCGGTGACTAGCTCCCTTGCTGGGTCCCAAGGCCATAGACACCGTCAGCCCGATGGGTGGGGAGGTGGACAGGCTCCCGGCCCCAGCCTATGTGTCTGTGTGGAGTTTCCTGGGGTCAGGCCCCTCAGACCTCCAGTGGGAGCGGAAGGTGATGGTCAATGGGGAGACATTTCTGGGGTGGCGAGATCCTGCGACAGAGAGAACTGGTGTCAGGCCCTGGGTGGTGCAGCCTCAGATGCTGAGGGGCTGTGTGAGCTGGGTGAGGGTCCCAAGGACAAAGCCCCTCGCCCTGCCTGTGGCCCAGATCCCTGTGCAGACCCAGGAGGGGTGGGGCTGGCTGGTCATTGGGGCTCTCCAGGATATGGGCCGTGAGGTCCTGTTGGGGGGTGACTGTGTCTCTTTGGGACAGGATCCAGGCCCTGCTCCTGTAACGGCCGAGGATCTGAATTTGAATCCAGGGAACCAATCGGCGGAGAGGGAAATGGTCAGTGAAAATGCAGATGACCTGGCTGGCAGTGGGGAGGAGCTGCTAGGCTTAGGATACCTGCCTATCTGTAACCAGCCCCCTGGGACTGGGTGGGACGGAAAGAGGCTCCCTGGGGGAAGATAGAGAGGAGCCCCTATCTTGGTTGTGGGGCTGGATCAGGTAGATGGGCTCAAAGACCACCTAGCTCCTCACAAAGTGGCCAGTGGTTAGATTATTTACTTGGGATGGGAGAGACCCCAGTTCAATTTCCCCCTCTGCCTGATGAGAAAAAGGGATTTAAATAGAGGTTTCCTACCACTCAGGTGAGTGCCTTAACCACTGGGCTATAGAGTCTTTCACTGGCCCAGTAACCATTTAATTAACGTGAAACACCTTCAAGAGATTGAGAGACCCACACTCCAGTAGTTACTACACTCACCTCAGTGGTGTGGAACCCCGTTTGGATCCCCTCTGATCAGACAGAAGGGGTTAATTGAATCACAATCTCCCTAATGAGTGCCTTATTCGTTGCACTGAAGGTTATAACAAAGGCCTCCTCCCACCCACAGCCATTTTGTGTGGAGTTAACCTGCCTTCCTCATTTCCATCGGAAATGAGTTAGGTATCTAAGCTGCTTGATTCCAGAAGTGGGCATTCCTGGCTGTGGATCACAAGCATTGGTAGGCACCTCCCTGCAGCCTGGACTTACGTGCCAAATTCTGTGACAGGGACAAGGTTTAGGTTTAGGACACACCTCTCTTGTTAGCATCTCTGTGATGGTTCCCAGGAACACCCAGGGTTGGGAGGCATCTTGCTACCACCTGACCTTACTATGAGGAAGTCTTGTTTGTGCTGATGTGGATCAGTTCCCTGCATGCACCAGCCTCTGGCAACACAAGCACTATCTTTCAGGCCTCCTCATGCCTTGCACTCTCTGTATAAGTTAGCAAGAGGCACACACTAACCCCCGAGTCCTCTGAGCATTTCTGTGGAGTGCCCCTCCGCTAAACACCCCCAGAATGCTCAGATTCTCTACTTGCAAAGGCCAGCTTACTGGATTCAACTCAGGATCACTACTCTGCTTATCACACAGCACTTAAATAAAATTTTATAGTGAAAACAAGAATAAGTTTATTATGAAAGAACAGAGATTCAGCTGATCATAAGAAAGCATACTGGAAGCGAATGGTTTATATAAAACAAAATCATAACACTTGATAGCGAAGACAGTGGATATGGAATCCAGATGAAGTCACTTTTCAGCAATAAACAATACTTAAAGTGCTAAGATTTTGAGCATGCAGTTTTTGCATATGGGAAGATTTTAGTGCATCAGGCTGGGGTTGATAGAGGGGATTTGGGACAGAGGGTGTTTAGGCTAGCTGATGCTGTGGGAGTGGGATTAGAACCTTCTTCTCTATTTTTCTCTATGTTCTTGAGCTTTAGTAGAGCAATTTCCTCCTTCCAGCTTCTCACCTTCTGAAGTTTGTAGCTCAGATGAAGTTTGTAGCTTCCTCTTCTGCTTGGGATATCTGTAGCAGGCAAAAGGGGATCTCTGGAGAGACGATTTTGGAGAAGCTGTTCTGACTGTGTCTCAATTTTAGTGGAGTATCAGAGGCAAAATATGGCAATAATAGAAGCTTATTTGCAACTTTAACTGTTCTTTAACTTGCTACAGAAAATAATGGCAATTAAGAGGCATAGGAAAGGAAGAAAATATGGCTTTAGATAAGATTTGAAGCAAGGCAGCAGGTCAGCTAGGCAAGAAGACTTGCAACAACTAACTCTTTGCAGCATGGGAAGAACACTGTTGGCCGCTATTACACTGGTATCTAGAATACTACCTTCTAAAGTTATGCATTCAGAGATTATTTTAAATTTTCTGTCCCTTTCTTCACCACCACACTGCTTCACTATACTGATACCTACAGTAACTCAGGTATTTCATAAATTGTGTTTATTTATGTTGGCTAATTGTATAATAACTCTGAATTCCTCTCCAGTGTCTCTCAGTGAGAATAATAACTCTAGATGGTTGACTCACAGTTGTTCTGTCTTGGGCTTGTTAAAGCCAATATGTTAGTTGTGCGTGATGATTCACATGGCATGGTGGTTTCTATTAAGTACTGGAAAAAATCCCCTTTAGGAAGTTAGCTAAAAATGCATAAATTGTTTAATGTGAGGTGTCTGCAGATGATTGACAAAAGCAAAGTTAGCTGCTCTGGGCTAAGGAAGGATTTGAAACAGAGTTTTCTCTGTGGAGGCACATTGATTGGTTTAGATGACAATTTTTGCAAAACTTAAAAGATAAATGGTAGTACGCTAATGTGGAAGAAACTAAATGAGACTTCTCACATTTTTGTTTAAAAAGTCACGTTAAATGAGTTGATCATCTTGTCCATAACTATCTATGGCATGGCTTTGCAATGATGAACCTAGCTAAAAACTCATCTGATGCAAGAACTTGATATCTGGTTATTTCTAAAATGTTCCCCATGTTATCCTGAAGATGCAGGAAGTAAAGTTTTCTTACTACTAACAACAGCACACAATTTGGCTGTTGGGTTATTTGGAGTAATTGCAAACTCCAGACTATCCATCTTGTTGATATTAAAGAGCATATATGGAAGAAAAAGGCACATCTATCTTAGTGTGGATCTGTGGAAATCTTTGCTTCTTCCACCAACACCGTTAGCAACTGTTCATTGACAAATTCTGTTTCAGATTACATTGTATATGTAATAGGAGTGACTTACTTGAGGTTTCTTGAGTTCCCTAGTTCCATTCCCATGACTTCACAGACATTAGATCAAGTGCTTAAAAGTCAAGTGTTTCCATGGCAAATATCCACCAATGTCCCTTTTATCTAATGCAATGGCATAAAGCCCATTCTTTTGTTCCGTCATTCTCTTTCAGTGTGTACACAGTTCCAGTAAAGGACAATATCATGTATTAGGCTAAGCTGGAGACATCAAGCCTGGTTTTAAAATGTAATGGTTCTGTTTCGTATTTTTCTGACCACCAAAAACAATTACATCATAGACAACAGTGAGGATAGCTGACGGCCTCTTCAGTCTCCACACACGCACTATAAATTGATAGGTAATTTTTAGGTTTTTGTTCAAGATAGTCAAAGCTCCTAGTGTTATTTTACTCATATTGACATCCTGAATGTGGATGACATCCAGGTGATCGATTTTGTGTGCTTTGATCTTCACCTATTCACCATACAAACAGGATTCTTCTCGTGCATACACATTGTGTGTTATTTTTGCCTTTGCACCATGTGGAAGATAACAATTGTACCACCACAGCTGACCAGCCACATTATTGGCATTTGACTTGGCTAATACATCTCAAGACTCCTGTACAACTTTTGTTTTTTGAACTGTTACCATAGCTCCTTTGTGATAAAGCTTATTACCTCCTGATACTGTCTCTTGTAGTCTTGATATTGGCTGAAGTGTCTCTAGGCTGTAGTCCTCAAAATGGGGACTGGTGATCCATAGAGTTGACAAATACATGCTGATGACTCTTCCTCCTCATTTCCACAGGCATCCACCCCTTTCATTGTGAAGAAGATGCTGAAGGCCTGGATGCCTCCCCGAGGAGAGAATTACCTTCAGGGACATGAGCTTGAAGCTTCTTGAATGAGAGGAGCCAGGATCTGACAATGGGTATCGGACTGCTGTTTGGAGAGGAATGTCCAGGAATGAGAGTGAGGAGGATCAGACAACTGAGTGGTATACCCAGAGGAGAAAGGAACCAGGTATTCAAGAAGCATGAGCAGAGGGAGAAGAGTACCAGGTGGCAGGGGAAAAGTTCTAGGGGTAGAACAATTCAGCAGGAAGTGTTTACTTTCAACACAAGTTCCAAGTCTTAGCTAGAAAGTAGCTATATTAGACATTGTGTCTCACTTAACAAGCTTCTGTAACAGCAGTGACCAAGAGGGCAGCAGCAGCTGGTGGAGCCCAAGCTGAAAACTGTTGGGGGGCTGGCTATTCTTAATTGAATGCCCTTTCATGTAGAAATCCTTCCCAGTGGAAATCAGGATCAGGTCGAGTTTTAGAACCTTCAGAGTACAATCCAAGGTGTGTTTCTTTGCTTTTCCCTCAAAAGTTTCAGAAAGTCTAGAAGTATCTTTCTTTGTGACAGAACAAGAATACCAAAGTATCAAAATCACTTAGGAGATATGGAATGAGCTCCTTTTGGACTCAACTAATGTTTTGAACTTCTATATATGGTGATCGGATGCTACCGTGATAGGTACATTGAAAATGATTTCCTTTTCTCTTTTCCACATCCTATCTGCTCCCCATATCCAAAATCTCTACCTTCTCCTGTGCATTCCAACTCCAGCAACAAGGCACTCCACATTGCATCCCATGCCTTTGAACCTAGGGAAGCTCTGGAGTTTGCGAGACTGGAAGTCAGCAGCTAATCTGACCAGATCTGCACATACTTTGTAATTGATTTGATGGGACAAACATCTCCTGGAAATGAAAATGATTCTAGATTTAGTAACAAGGATACTTATTAGGGAAGACTTTACCTGAAAGCTTTGGTTTGGTTCAGATAAGTAACCCTAACGGTGGATGGCTTAATAAAGTTTATTCAAACTTCTTTGTTCTACAATGACTTGAAAAATCTCATAAAAACTGAATAGCACTTATGAAATTTTGGATAATTCCTATTCTGGTCATACCACGAAAAAGCTTCATATGATAGTCCTTAACTGAACCTGAGTATAGAGCAAGGAGCTAAACATAAAATAAATTTAACTGAACTTTTTTGAACCTTACAAAAATTCTTTGGAATTTTTTGGTGCAGGTTCAGGTTGGTTTTCATTTTATTTCATCAAAGAACTGATTGATTAATTGAAAATTAATGGAATCTAGAGATTTCACAAGTTTGACTCTACCTTTGACTTGGCATCCTGATGAACATCTCCTTTAAAGCATTTGAGCAACAGAAATACCCTGCAGATAGAGGCTTGTTGAGAGTTACCACAATTTCAGATGAATAGTCGCACATACACTGTCTGTACATATCTAGAATTAATGTGAAATCCTGTCTTCTTTAAAGATGAATATTCAAATAAAAGTAACAATTAAAACACCTGGTATTTTTGGAATGAGTAATATTGTAGTTACTCCCACAAGGAGTTGGAAGACCATGTAGTACATTGCTGTAGCCTGCCCAAGGTGTGATTATAATCTCTCATTTATAATGTGCATGTAAGAAAAGATTATTATCAGAATACACAGCAATGTACATGTAGTTTATTAGCATTAGGTCTCTTTTTGTAAGGTACCATGGAATCTCAGTATGTTCAGTGACTGCAGAATAATCTTTCTGATTTCTATCTAAACCCTTACAAAACTGAAAGAAAGAATCATACAAGAAAGAAACAGTTCATCTTCAAAGTGTCTTGGGTGAACCCTGGAAGTAATTCAATTTTTAGATTTGCTTATAGGAGCTATATGCCAACTCAGGCATACATATTAAAATACATTAAAAATTATGTACCTGATAATTTGATAATTTGAGAGATGAAGGACTGAACCCCTTCTACTAATTAAAAAATAAATAAATGAGATTTTAATGAAAATCACAAAGTCACACTTCAGTACATGGAAATGTATCCAATCTCAGCCACTCAAATGGTAAAAATCTCCATTAGGAGAAACAGGGTAGTTATTCTGGCAAAGTGCATATTGTTTATATTGATTAAGTCATATGCTGTAGTTCTTTAAGAGTAAATTATGGAATTATTGGCTATAGCCATCCAATCTTGAATAATGATTTAGGCCAGAGATTGTAGTAGAAGGAAGAAGTGACACCCTATGGCCAAAATAAAGTTCTAGTGATAAATATTACAGCAAGAGTAAAAACATGTTCCTCACCCAATATATGGCAAGAGTTATTTAGCAAAACTGATCTTTCCATAGACAGCAGGGCTATATCTCCTATTTTTATTTGTCTTAAATAGATGACAGATTATCCATTCTTAAAGACTCCTATTACAGTATTTGGAGCACATTTTTATAGTCCATTAGAAAAAAAGGGTTTACAGTCCACATTCCAAATAAAATAGTATGGGGAAACGTACTTCTCCGTAACATCATTGTTCACGTGTCTGTATATCTAGATAGTGTCAATCACTGTATTATCTAAATACCACAATTTAAATGGGACTGCACTGGGGTCAGAGAAGAGAATTTGGCTTTATAAATGGGAGATTGTCAGATGATCATAAAGGCCCTGATTATGCCACCTTTACTCATGTTGAGAAATACTTTACTCTGAAAGGGGTCCCACTGATTTCACAAGGCTGAAGTAAGGTACCATTCCAGGTTAGTGGGGTGACAGAATCACAGCCAAAATGGCTAACAGTCATTCATTTTTTCCCTATTTTAAAACAATATTTACAGATGCAGTCAATAGGCTCTGTGAATCTCTTTACCTTCATCTTTCCTGCCTGTTGTTACATCATCTACCTCTTTTGTCCCAAGAGCAGGGCAATGTGATAGTGTTTCGTACCACAAGGGGATCTTAACAGAAAACATTACTGCATTTATATGGGATTTCCAGTAAGCATTCAGACATTCCTTTGCTAATAAACTTCCTTACCACAACTAGTAATGTGCAGGTGTGCATTTTTAAACAATGAAATGTCAGTTTAAAATGTGTTTAAACCAAATCCTACAAAGCAAGATTAGTCTTACATACCATGAGCTTTCATGTTGCTTCCCTTTATTGTTTGTATATCTAAGAAAGAAAGAAAGAAAGAAAGAAAGAAAGAAAGAAAGAAAGAAAGAAAGAAAGAAAGAAAGAAAGAAAGAAACCCTCAGCATTTTGTTCTGTTCATTATGATAAAAAAGAATCACAAAAAAAAAAGCATTATTACATAAAGGAAACCTTCTTACTGATGGATCTTTCCTCACCTTATTTTGGCTGAGGTGAAATGATCTTACAGAAGAAAGACTGATACACAGAGAGAATTATTTATCATAGTTTGTAGATTAGTTTGAAATACAGGTTTTGGTTTGTTTTTATTGTTGTTCTTTCAAATCACATTTTGAAGCTGTATTTTCCTGTGTGTGGTTTGCTGAAGCAACACAGTGGATATCTTGTGAAATTTGTTTCTGTGGCTGTAATGTGACTGGAGGCTTGGAGCAAGGTCTGTATTTGGCTGATGCATACATTAAGCTTCAGGTATCTCAGCAATGGGATCTAATCCATAGACAAAAAGAAAAGGAGTACTTGTGGCACCTTAGAGACTAACCAATTTATTTGAGCATGAGCTTTCGTGAGCTACAGCTCACTTCATCAGACGAAAGCTCATGCTCAAATAAATTGGTTAGTCTCTAAGGTGCCACAAGTACTCCTTTTCTTTTTGCGAATACAGACTAACACGGCTGTTACTCTGAAATCCATAGACAGGAACCTGTATTGCAGGCTGGAGTCTGCTGCAAAGTTAACATGCTCTGCATAATTTGTCCTTCTGGTTCTCTTTGAGTCATCACTTTTAGTTTGCTCTCTCTCATATGCAAGTCATTTTCCCTATGTCTGATCCCACTTCCAGTCTGCAGTCCCTAGGCAGGCCAAACTCTTGTGGATTCTGCATTGAAGTCAATAGGAGTTTAGCCTGCATAAGGAGTACAGTGTCAGACCCTTAGAAGCAGAGAGGCATGCCCCCTTATTTTGGTACATCTCATTATTTGTTCCAGCACTAACCTGATTTCAGTGCATGTTATACTGATACTCCAGAATTTCTTTCTGATTGGGGAGTACAGAAAGCGAGAGTTGCCAGTATAGCAACAATTTTTCTTTTGCAAATTTCATATTTGACAACTTAACATCCTGGTTTAATATTACATGGGAAAATAAACAGGAAAGAAATTAATAGATGGACTCATTATCACAGTAAATATCAAACAACCACAAATGTAGGTCCCATTTCATTAATCACTCAAAATCTCAACTTGGCATTCTGTGATTACCAATGGGAAATATTCAAGGAAACCAATAGATTTTTAAATGCTTTTGAGACATTTTCAGCACTCTGAACCCCATTTATCTAAAAACTAGAAACCATATCTACACAAACTTGTGCTTGTGACTTATTTCCCATACAAAGCATTCCCATTAGGAAAGTATGTTTCTAAATTTGTTGACCTTTAAAAAAAGCTGAACAATCCAGGGCAAAATAAATAGTTTTTATTCTGCAGCCACAGCTGAATTTCCTTCTTGTCTGGAATCTTAGCTAGGTGCTTTTAGCATTTTCATTCAATCATATGAGAGGTTCCTAATCAAGGACTGAAATCAAAGAAGGAAGCCTGTCTGTACATGGAGAACATCAAATTATCATACTCTTAGGCTCATTAAAGGAATAAAATACATTTTCCTAATCATTCTACTAAAGGGAAGTTGGCAAAAATGTAGATTTCCATGTTATTACCATGAACAATCAGTCTGACAAGTACAGTCATTTGGCGTTTCAGCAACTGAATCAATCATTGGCATCATTTCATATGTTTTAGGTTGGAAGTTCTGAAATATACCTTGCTCAGTTATGTGGTGAAAATGGCGTGCAGTTTAAAAAGTGTCAACTGAAAAAATGTAGAGGATAATAAAATTACAACTAGCTGATAAAATATGAAATAAAATATTACATTTATTTGTGACATTGGGACTCGCTCTTGAAAGACAAGGCATGCATTGTGAGACCACACTAATGTGATTATCTCAGAATTTTATACTGCACTTCATAAAGCATAACAAAGCCCACTGAATCTAGTTCTAAAACTATCAATGCAAGAATAATTATATGTTGGCATTGATACTGTATGTATATTTCCACTTGTTTTTTGCTCTATATGATGAGGGTAGATAAGAGTGATATTTTAGAAATTTTGAAGCAGCAATGCTCATTAGCAGGTTCTTCCAAATTTTGGTTCTGACCAAACGGAAGTGTTAACACACATTGTCACCTAAGAGCATATGGGCTCATTCGGTAAATGACATCAGGAAGCATAGCCAGGGATTAAAGCACTGTAAACTGTGAGCAAAATAATGTTAGTGTTTTACAACATTTTAATACAGAACACATATAACTTTTGATATTTAATGTTAACTTTGGAGACATTAAGTACAAAGTACTAGTAAGGTATATGTGCCAAGTATTATAAAAAACATTTTTTATAAAAAAAATATTTGGCTGAAAGTATACAGTATTACAGTTTATTTAAAATAAATTATGGAGTTCCTCAAGTTTCTCCTTGCTCTACCATATCTTGAGAGCTTATTTCATACTTTTGTTTTATTTTAATTATAATGCTTTTCAGTTGCATTATCCTGTGATCTGCTACAAACAGCCAAACACCACTTACTGCTGTTAAGATGAGGTTCAATGTTACATTAAAGGATAATGCTGTTAGAGGTGAAAGACTACTTGTATTAGCAATGAAAGCTTTTTTTTTTTGCTATAATAGCTGTTACTGCCTAATGCAAATGGAAACATCAAACTCTATTTTAACATGATACTTATATTCTTCAACAACAAAATGCTACTTCTTGATACAGAACCAAAATAATGAGTGTGCAACAATGTCTCCAGAAATACTTGGCTTTGTCTCCCATCTCTCTCCGTAAAATGAAATCCAAATCTATGCCATGAATATTACTTTGTAACTCTACACACACAACCTCCCACCCCTTCCCACCATTAGACTTTTAAGTCCTAGGCTAATAGCAGATCAGCGGTGCTAGTACGTTTCACCGGGATTTGGAAAAAATCCTTTAAATAGATTTTTATTGGTTTTTAAGAACAAGGTTATTTTGTGTTAATAATGGCATACATTAGGCTTTAGATAATTGCTTTATGTAACTTAAAGTTTTGGCTTTCAGCTAAATAAACACTGTATGTGTTCACAGGTGTATTGTCCTCAAGGGCATTCTGCTTTTAGGGGTGGCAGCTGTTGCCAAGGTGTTGCTGATACAGCACTGTGTATAATTTATTGGAAACAGGTGCTGGCTTATGATGAAGATAGACAGGAAACTAAAGCAGACAACATGTTTAAGCACCTTTAAAAAAGTTCAGGTTCAGAAAGACAATGTGTCTGAGATGTTTGGTGGATGTTGCCAGCATCTCAGTAAGAGTCTATAAGCTCCCACAAATCACTATAAGGAACAAATTGTACGTGAACTTCAGGAATCACTTCCTAATGAGTGTTGTATGTTACACTGCCACTTTTAATTGATTACAAGAAAAGTGTAGTTTGTGTGAGTCTAACAAAAATTACAAAATACTTTTCTAAGCTAATTGTTAAAAATTACTTTCAGATGAGGTAATATCTGTTAGAATTCCCTAACCTATGTACATTGTATTAAGTATGTTTGTTAAAGTCTGTAATATTTCCCTTAAATACTATACAGGGGTTTAACTGTGTTCTTCAATTGGAGCCTCTATTATTTAATAAATGAAGAATATAGACTATTAAACACAAATCTGAAACTGAGTACTTGTGGCACCTTAGAGACTAACCAATTTATTTGAGCATAAGCTTTTCATGAGTAGCTGTAGCTCACGAAAGCTTATGCTCAAATAAATTGGTTAGTCTCTAAGGTGCAACAAGTACTCCTTTTCTTTTTGCGAACACAGACTAACACGGCTGTTACTCTGAAATCTGAAACTGTTTGACTCAAACTTACAGAAGCAAAGAAATTCAGAATTAAAGCTTCTATGCCATCTGTGACTTGCCTCAAAGTATAAAATACATTCTGCAGGTGACTGAGATGAATGTGCTACTGTGCTCTGTATTCATGCTGCAACAGATCAGCACAATAGGGTAAGTTAGCAATAGAGCAGTGGCCTGATCCAAAGTACATTGAAATCAATAGAAAAAACTCTCACTGATCTTGGTGGGCTTTGGATCAGATCCCAGGAGAATAAATGAACTTCTTTATTTTGTGTAGCCAAGTTAAGCCATTATTGTTACTTCAACGTTGCTTTTTCACATCTTACTTTCCTTTGCTTTTATTGTAATTTTAACACAACTTTTGTAACAATAAAAAACATTCAATAGGAGTGCACGAGACTGTTTATTCCTGGATAAAAGTTTGCATATTTTAGCAAGTAATCTGCAGTTTAATCTCCACTCTCTATAAGATACATGTGCAGTAAATATGCATACTAAATATTTCTAAAAGAAGTTGATAAAGTGTGTGCACCGTTTTTAAACCTCAAACCTTAAATATCTTGGTGATTTACATTCAAAAAAATACCCAAAGGCATTGACCACATTATGGACTAATGGCCTGCCAAATTTCTTTTTTTTTTAACTGTTTGAATTACTATATCTGAGTGTAAAAAAGGCAATTGAAACAACAAAATTTGGTAAGAAAATATTGACCCGAGGCTGAGACCTTGTATGCCAAAAATGTTGACAAAACTTTATACCAACCCTAGCGGGCATGTCCTGTTTAATATCTGCAGTATATGGAAAAAGCATTGACAATTTAATGCTTGTATTAATTTGAAAGAATTTTATGCAGTGGGTAGAAGCTTTACATTACCATATCTAATCTATACCAGCCTTCTTTTTCTTTCTCAAAGGATAAGTGACTTACAGTGCTGGAAAAAAATACAAGTTCTGTTGAACCAGTGAAGCAGTAACCCACCAAAAGCCTCTTATCTGACCTGGAAGGATCACCCATTCTAGGTGAGAAACAAATCGGTTTTCATGCTCCTTCAGTCCTGGATTTCTCCTTGACACAGATTTAGCACAGGAAAGCAAATAGTTGGTGTAAAAATAAACTTTTTTATTTAAAAAATATAGAGAGAACCTTTATTTATAGTGAAACCCATTCAAATAAATAGTTAACAAACTTGTGTTTCATAATGTTACATACTGTACCAAGTGATGAAATACAATGCCGCAAAACAAGTGGTGACATCTGATGATTATCAGGCCTGTCAAACAAAACCTGCACCAGCTAATGATAATATTTTGTGATGAAAGTCCAATTACGTTCATACCCAATAAGTAAATAAGAATCAAGAATCAACTGCCTCTCTAGCCTAAAGCTTTGCATTTTAGAGAGCTCCTCTCAAGTGGCAAATTGTATTGAGAAATGTGGTGGTTTGAGTATATACAACATGGGAGTCTGAACTGAGGCTATCAAGCTGTTGGTGGAGCATGGTTTATGAGGCTATGTTACGGTCATGTTACATTCAGTAGAAAGGAATTGTGATGGACCTGTGTGTCATAGCCACATGTGAACAAGAAAAGTTATGTTCTGATGATTAAAGAGGCCACAGCTTGATTACTAGACAAACAAAAACAAACTAGACCCACAGGCTAAGTGAGCTGGCAGCTGATGAAAGGAGAGAGGCAAGGACAGTCTTTTCCCCATCACTGGCCTCAGTCCTTTCAGAACACATTCACCACTGAGCGGGGGCACGATGTCCCTAAGCTGTCCTCTAACCTATAAAATAAGGATATTGTGGCTTATAATAAGGCTTGTTTATGACTAGCTACTGTTCTTGGATACACAAAATTCCACACATATAGGATGCCTATATCTGCTGACACATCCCATGTCCACTCCAGATAGTGTGTTTATGATTTATTAACAATATTATATACTTTAACTCCCAACCTTGGGGAAACCATGGCTGCCAGTTACCCACTGCTTGCCCCCACAATCAATGAGGGGACTGTTTTAACCTTTACTACCAGGGTACTTCATCCTCAGCTTAAAAACTATGATCCTAGTTATCAAATATGTAAAGGTTAAAACATGGATTGTGCTCTGCCGCACCAAACCCACACAACATACTGTGATATCTGAACAATGTAAATGGAATCCCTCAGGAGACACTAAATCTACAAATCTGAAATCTTCACAAAAGCTTGTGGCAGGTATATCAATCTCTCTAAGGTGGTAAATGTAACCAACTCTTTTATGATTGATGGCTGTGAAGGATAAATTTCCAGGTGGAGTAGAACTGAGGCTACTTCTGCTCACCCTCCTTTATTGTCACTGATCCTGGAGCCTTCAGCCCCTGTCCAGGTCTGATAGAGATGAATGAAACTGGCTTGTGACAGCCTACCTGGAAACATAGGCAGGTGCCATTGACCAGAAGTGACAGAAGGGGTCCTCCCTGGCAGTCCCTGAAATACTTCTCTGGCTGTAGGGTTGAAGCAGGGTTTTCTTAGAATCCATTTCCTGCGAAGATACAAACTAAGGTAAAAAATTTGCTGAACAGCTTTGCAGGTTTTATTTTCTAGGTTTGGTTCTCTTATTCAGCAATTCCCTAGGAACCAATCTGAATTTATTTCAAAGCTTCATTTAGACTGTTTAAGTAATCTGAATGTTAAATAATATTTATACAACACACAGTAATTCCGTGGCATCATTATGGGAAATAATAAACAAAGTATTAAACTCTGAAGTGCCTCATACCTGTGACTCCCAAGGTCATTTAGCACAGCCTCATTTCCTCTAATTACGTGGTATGACTGTACATTAAGTGGCAAGGTCATATGAAAGCTGCTTCATATGAAGTCATATGAAACTCTTAATTTGTGGCCCTTAAGTTATCATTGACATATGTGTCATAATTGTATATATATATATTCAGTTCCTTTCCTCTTCTTTCTTTTGCTATGCATAAATGGACTGTAGTCTCTGAGTCTGATGATCTACCTCTCACAAGCACTGAATTCATTAAAAGAAAAACTAAATGTGTTGTGAAACTATCACCATAATTATCTTTTCACTGATTTGTGTTTCTTTGAGGTACATTAGGTCAAATTACTGCATTATCATCATTTTTATTATTATAATGATATATTTACTTGTATGGTGGTAATGCCTAAGAACCACAGTCATGGACCAGGACCCCATTGTGCCAGGCACTGCACAAACACAGAACAAAAACATGGTTTCTGACCCAAAAAGCTTACAATCTAAGAATAAGACGAGACAAGTGGATACAGATGCACAGACGGTACAAGGAAACAATGAGACAATTTCAATTTTTTGTTAGTACTTGGAGAAATACTCTAACTCATGGTAACAAACTTATTTCACAATTTCAAAATAAGGGTGGAAAAATAATACAAAAATGCCAGGAATTTGTGAACAGGATTGGATTGTTTCACATACCACATCATATTAACCAACTATGCATGAATTTAACTGTCAGTAGCTAATCTCAGAATTTTGTGACTGGGAGAAGAATCAGGCACTTTCATGGTAGCTGGAGAGCAGCAGTTGCCTGTTTGCCTTTAGGGGCTAATGCCAAGAGTCATAAAGCTGAAGCACGACAAACATCTACAGACATTTCTCAAGAGTGAAAAAATAAGTAGTCATGAGCTAACGCCGAGAAATAAAAGGAAAAGTCAGTCAGCACAGAAAGCATTGATAATGTGACACCACATAAAAAGCAGGTTTTGTGATGGGCAACACAAAGCAAGAAGTATGAGCTTCAGAATCTGCCAGGATTTTAATTAAGTTACTAAATAATACACTTTATTTCAGTGATTATGACACTTATTTGTTGAATTCCCAATCCCTTTGGCTTCACTGCATGACACTGCTGTGGAACAGAGGGGCGTTTTTTGGAAGCATCAGTGCTTGAAAGTGATGTGCCAAGTTCATGGGACAGTACTGGAGGTACATTTTACCCCATATAGTGGAAATGTTATGCTGCAGCTAAATGGGAATGAACCAAAGATGCCATAGCTAGGACCTTAAAAAACCAAGGTCAAGTCTGTCTCCCAATGGCATATTTCATAAGATGAAGCGTGTTACTATGGTCTTCCAGGCAAATAACTGCCTCATCTCACTGTTGAGCTAGGCTCACTCTTAGGCTGTGCCATTTGCCCTCCTGGCTGCCATCTTTCAACTCAGTGGTGCTACATGTTTATTGTAAACTACTTGTGAATTTAAACTGAGGTTTTCAAATGTGGAAGATATGAGGCTAACTTCCCTTATGTTGCTTTTACAATCCCAAAATATGTTTGTAAAATGTTTTAAGATTCTCCAGAATGAAAGATGTATAAATGTCAGATTTCTGATTATTAAGTATCATATATGTGTCTTATTAGTTAATACTTGGAGGAAAGAGGGGCTGTTTTCCTCCATCATGATCCAAGAATAAGTTCCTCATGTCCAACCATCTGTTGGCACAGTGCTCTGCTAAAAATAGCAATAGTCCTTCCTGATGGACATAAAAGTCACACAAAATGCCAGCACCTTTTCTCTCTAAAAAAAAAAAAAAAAGCCAGATTTTGTGAAAGTCAGTGAATTTTGGGCCCTGTTTTACTCTGGCTGTTTGCATGTGCACAAAATCAGTGTGTGTTATGGATTGGATTAAACCTTGTTCAAGCTGGTGGGTGTAGCAGCTACCCTCCTTCTGGGACACATGTAAGAAAAGATTAAGCTTTTTATAGAAGTAGGTGGCTGAAACAATAGGAGCCTCCACCCAAAACACAGACACATGTTGGCAGAGAGGTTTCACTGGCTATTGTTTGGTTGGAGGTGTATGTGTCTATGGAAGAAGCAGCAGGAGACCAACGAAGCCGAGAGCGAGAGAGAGGGTAGCAAGGAAGAACCAGACACTGTCACACAAGCATTGGTAGTGCCACCCTGAGAAAAAGATGAAAGAGATAGAGAGTTCTTGGGCTACTTGCTGGCTTGAAAGGGTCTTGGAACTGTGAGCAAAGAAACTGTCTCTTGTTGCTTGACTCTTGTTGTGTTCAGGGAAACAGGACATTATGTATATTCTCTCTAACAAACAGGATAGCAGCAAAGAAATACTTGACTCTGTCACTAATTTCTCCTCCTAACTGAAACAACCCACACAACCCTGAAAGTTGGCTAACCATTGGGTCAAAAAAGGGGTAAGAGTTTGATTTCATGAACATTTTTGCCTTAAAATATTTGCAGACTGAAAATTCATGAATTTTACATATCTGTGGTGCTAACTTTACTTGAAAAGTGATAAAGATATTAAATCAATATCTTTATTGGAATGAAAATCTGAAGGGAGGCTTCCTGAAAGGTTTCCAGGGGGGTTACCACATGGGTTGGATTTAATCTGTGTCATAAATCGGTGCAAATCTCATTGAAGGCAACAGGATTTTCACCTGCTTATTCCAGGGCTTAATTTACCCATCAGTACTTAAGACTTTTAAAGAGGGAATCACATTTCAAAAGCTGAACTTCCTGCAAATATGTTATCTTAAAATAGTTTAATGTACTAATCCAGACAATCCCTAGACATGTTGATACCTATCTGGAGCTGGATACAGTGGACTGTGGGTTTTCTTTTCTTTTGTTTTCTTTTCTTTGAGGGACAACCCCAAACACATTTTGTTACCAAGGGATTTGAATCTGTTTGGAGTGGAATTAAGGCACACAAGTTTTGCTTAGCTTTTGGGAACAGCTTATGTGTGCAAATAGCCTGACTAACATTTTGACCAGAGTTGCTTTGCTGGGTTTTTGAAATCTTGTGTTCTGTATATATGTAAGCATTCTTCTATTTTTGCTCTTTCAGCTACAGCATTGGTAGGAACTATATGCATATTACTATATATAAAAAGAGGCTAGTAAAGAATAGCTTTAGTCTGCATCAACTCATTTTTCTGCTACAAGAATTTAACCCACCCCAGAAGTGCTGAGACAAAGCTAGGGCATATATGCCCATGTGTTAAAAATGTCAATTTTTTCAGAGGACCAGTCCAGGTAACCCTAGATTTCACACCTAAACTCACAGAAGTGGAAAAACTGAACTAGAAATATGGCAGGATTCAGGAATATGATGTGTAAAGATACATTCTGCTACCACCTAGGTCAGAAACACTGCAAGTATGGTTTCTCTGAGAACCTAGAAAGAAGAGACGGCCATGCAAATAAAAAAGCATGGGAAAAAAAAGAACTTCAAAACCCTGCTATTAGAGTACATTCCAAGTTGTGAATGGTGTTTCAGGTTACTGGTTTTTGTTTTATCTAGAGGAATTCATCTGTCCTTAGTGAAAAGGTGCTCTATTGTGCAAAATAGCCACATTTTAAAGCAGATTTGCTCCCGAGCTCTGCTGTTGATAATAGGATAGATAATAGTGATTTGCTCCACGGTTTTGTTCAGGTAGCATCAGTGAGACCATATCTAACATAACTGTATTTTTGTATTGGGTAATTTAAGGTATACATCAGTGCAGTCAAGTCTTTGATGTCTTTCATCTGAGACTGGTAGAGAGGAATCTAGGCATCTGGAAACTTGAAAAACTAATAGTTTCCCGCTGAGCTATCAGAACCTTAATGTTCACTAAATATGGAAAACTTGAACACCACAAAAAGAAAAGGAGTACTTGTGGCACCTTAGAGACTAACCAATTTATTTGAGCATCAGCTTTCGTGAGCTACAGCTCACTTCATCAGATGCATACTGTGGAAACTGCAGAAGACATTATATACGCAGAGACCATGAAACAATACCTCCTCCCACTCCACTCTCCTGCTGGTAATAGCCCATCCAAAGTGACCACTCTCTTTACAATGTGTATAATAATCAAGGTGGGCCATTTCCAGCACAAATCCAGGTTTTCTCACCCCCCCCCCCCAAACACACATACAAACTCACTCTCCTGCTGGTAATAGCTCATCCAAACTGAGCACTCTCCTTACAATGTGTATGACAATCAAGGTGGGCCATTTCCAGCATAAATCCAAGTTTATCCAGAACGTCGGGGGGGGGGGGGTAGGAAAAAACAAGGGGAAATAGGCTACCTTGCATAATGACTTAGCCACTCCCAGTCTCTATTTAAGCCTAAATTAATAGTATCCAATTTGCAAATGAATTCCAATTCAGCAGTTTCTCGCTGGAGTCTGGATTTGAAGTTTTTTTGTTGTAAGATAGAGACCTTCATGTCTGTAATTGCGTGACCAGAGAGATTGAAGTGTTCACCGACTGGTTTATGAATGTTATAATTCTTGACATCTGATTTGTGTCCATTTATTCTTTTGCGTAGAGACTGTCCAGTTTGACCAATGTACATGGCAGAGGGGCATTGCTGGCACATGATGGCATATATCACATTGGTGGATGTGCAGGTGAACGAGCCTCTGATAGTGTGGCTGATGTTATTAGGCCCTGTGATGGTGTCCCCTGAATAGATATGTGGGCACAATTGGCAACGGGCTTTGTTGCAAGGATAGGTTCCTGGGTTAGTGGTTCTGTTGTGTGGTATGTGGTTGTTGGTGAGTATTTGCTTCAGGTTGCGGGGCTGTCTGTAGGCAAGGACTGGCCTGTCTCCCAAGATTTGTGAGAGTGTTGGGTCATCCTTCAGGATAGGTTGTAGATCCCTTAATAATGCGTTGGAGGGGTTTTAGTTGGGGGCTGAAGGTGACGGCTAGTGGCGTTCTGTTATTTTCTTTGTTAGGCCTGTCCTGTAGTAGGTGACTTCTGGGAACACCACAAAGACACTTCCAACTATTTCAAGTTGAGAATCTTTCTGGAGAGATTCAGAGATCAACAGCTTGTTGTGTGTTCTTAACTTACACAGCTCAGTTTAATCACTTACTCTTACGTCACGTTAACTGTAGGATTTTCTGCACTTTTTAGACCCTACGGACTGTTCTACTGACAGGAGATTTCTGGAATGCTGCACACTCCAGCCACATCCTCCTAAGCGAGGGAAAGCAGGTGGCAAAGCTATGGTTATGTACCATGGGGAATGCCCTATGCCATGAGACCCCCAAACCCATTAGGGGAGTTAAAGTACTGCTTCTTGTTGCTTGAGAATGGCAAAACAGCTGGACAAAAAGCTGACAATCTGGCCCACTCTTTAAAAATTATTTTGCTTATAAACATATGCTCTGATTTTCTCTTCTCTCAACTGTATGAAGTTTGAAAACAAGATTTTTAATTCTTAAAAGTTGAGTTCTGCTCTCAGATACATGTATGTAGCTCTCATTGATTTCAGTGAGAATTTCTGGATCTGGTTGAGACATACTTGGGGTCTTCTGCATAGTCAATCAAGTAGTTCCCTAATCTGCAAAACTGTAGATCCAGCATGTAACCTTCTTTCTGCCACCTAACCCAAATTTCATTCATGCCAGCTGATGGGGAAGGAGATGACAGGGAATGAGATGACACTACTTCCACAGAAAACAGGAAAAAGAGGCAAGCAGCCTCCAACGGACATCAAAAGAAAGCACCAATGAGCCTCAAAGAGAGAGGGACAGCAATCACCAGGAGAGAGCAGCAGAAGACATCATGAAAAGGCAAAGGGAGCAGTGCCCAAAGAGGAATGGTTATGGAAAGCGGTGCATGAAAATAGTTCCACTAGTTTTTTCTCCTTACTATGACCCCAACCAAACTCCATTCTTACAGAATGTTACCTTGAGGGAGGAAGAAACCTCATCATCCCCAGAGTTCGCTGGTTGGGTCCTTTGCATCACTGTATTGTTCTTGCCGAGCTCCTGGAGCTCTTTATAAACCAGCCATGCAGTCTGGGGTTTAACTTGGCAGCACTTGAGATTCTTGGTGAAATCAACTGAACAGTTACCGCAACGTCCATCCACCCGTCAGGAAAAAATCCCCACATGCCAAAAATCATGGCTATATAGTTGAAAAACAAGAAAATCATGGACTCCATGCCACCCATGACTGATGAGACAAAAATGCAGCTTTAGCTATGAATGTCCACAATTGAACTTTCCAAGGTCTGGCTGCTGCCTGAAAAACCTCAGCCCACTCTTCTTTTCCACTGAATTTGGAATGGATGTAATCATTTAAGGGTGATATTCCTTTGATACAGTCCATTGTTAAATAAAACTTTAAACAGACACACTAGGGATTCTGGGAAGAGGCAATTAAGTTGATGATGTGATAATTTTTGTTTGTGACTTACCCTAAGGGACTGTTAGAAACCTGCATCTTACAGTACATTATAAACCGCAAAAAGAGAACAATAGCATTCTCAATTTGCTATGTTGTTTTCCAACTTGGAATAGATAGTGGTTTTGTACTTGTTATCTAAAAAGAGTTAGATAGAGAATCTAAACAATGAAAAGCTTGAATTTTCAATCAGTCCTAGCAAAGAAACCTGAATGTATGCAAATACTATTGCCATCCAATCATTTTGTACCATGTAGGTCAGTTTTACATAGTGTACTGTAAATATTCAACATAAAATTCCAATAACATAAACACTCTGCATATTCATAAACATACTGGCTCAGATTTACTTCTGCATGAGCCAAATGTCCCTTTTGGCAGAAAGTCTTAACAGGAAATCAAGTTGTAGTGGTATAAAGCAACTATACCCCACCTTATACCAGTGAACTATAAGAGTACAGCACTGAGTGGGACAAGGTAGTCAGAGCCTAAACAGATGTGATAACCCCCATAGCAGATTACTTATGGGGTGGGGCAGAGTGAAAGGGTGGAATCCCATCCCTGGATAGTTGACTTAATTAGTGCAGGGAGGTGTAATGCATGTTCCCTTTGCAAACTTTTAAAAATATCACAATGTGATGCACAATGCACCCCACATTCACCCTGAAAGAGTTAATGGAGGCCAGGCTGGGCCAATTAACCTGTTAGGCTGAAAGCGGAGAGGAAAGCCTTTAGTAGAAGAAGCTTACCGGGTTCCCCAACCAGCCACTGGGAAAGTGGCACCAGTCGGGCAGTGCATAGGAAGACTGCTTGAGCCTGTGTGGGAGAAAAGACTCTCCCACCCCACCCAACCCCCACCCCGGAGGGTTGAGTCATGAAGAGGCCGCAGCAGCTCCTGGAGCGAGAGCAGGGCTGTAGATAAAGAGAGTGTTGGCCTGACCACGCTACTACCCAGAACCTCCAGGAGGCTGCGCCATTCAGCTGTGAGTAGAGCAACCTGTCACAGGCTAATACATATATCATATGCCTCTCTGGAAATGTCTACACTTCAATCAGAGGTGTGACTGAAGCACATGTAGATATACCTGAGCAAGCTTTGATCTAGCTAGTTTGAATAACAATAACACTGAAGCTATGGCAGCTCAAGTAGGACCAGAAGCTAGCAGCTCAAGTACATACCTAGGGTTCTAGGTGGGCTTGAATATGTAGACATACAGACATACAAGCACCATGGGCTTTTAAAAGCATCCTCTCTGAGCTCTACTACAGATATCCATAGCATATTCTGCATTTGTGCTCTGTCCAGTACTTCCACTGATAGCCATGGGAGGTCAACCTATGGAATAAGTATAAAATAAGCAGTGGGAGGAGCCCAACCTTGCGCTCATTGATTTTTATAGGAACAGGATTACATAAGAACATAAAAACGGCCATATTGGGTCAGACCAAAGGTCCATCTAGCCCAGTATCCTGTGTTCTGACAGTGGCCAATGACAGGTGGCTTAGGCTTGAAATCTGCACTGCAGATCAGAGACAAGAATTCTTAAAGAGATTTGCTTAAAATCATATTTTGTATGTATGGTCCTTTATAGATATCCAAAGTACTACATGCAATGAGGTACTAATTAACTTAAAAAGAAAAGGAGTACTTGTGGCACCTTAGAGACTAACCAATTTATTTGAGCATAAGCTTTCGTGAGCTACAGCTCACTTCATCGGATGCATACTGTGGAAAGCGTAGAAGATCTTTTTATACACACAAAGCATGAAAAAATACCTCCTCCCACCCCACTCTCCTGCTGGTAATAGCTTATCTAAACTGATCATTCTCCTTACAATTTTCAGAGTAACAGCCGTGTTAGTCTGTATTCGCAAAAAGAAAAGGAGTACTTGTGGCACCTTAGAGACTAACCAATTTATTTGAGCATGAGCTTTCGTGAGCTACAGCTCACTTCATCGGAATCCTTACAATGTGTATGATAATCAAGTTGGGCCATTTCCAGCACAAATCCAGGTTTTCTCACCCCCCCCCCCCCCCACACACACACACAAACCCACTCTCCTGCTGGTAATAGCTTATCTAAAGTGACCACTCTCCTTACAATGTGTATGATAATCAAGGTGAGCCATTTCCAGCACAAATCCAGGGTTTAACAAGAACGTCTGGGGGGAGGGGGGGAAGAAAAAACAAGGGGAAATAGGTTACCTTGCATAATGACTTAGCCACTCCCAGTCTCTAGTCAAGCCTAAGTTAATTGTATCCAATTTGCAAATGAATTCCAATTCAACAGTTTCTTGCTGGAGTCTGGATTTGAAGTTTTTTTGTTGTAATATAGCAACTTTCATGTCTGTAGTCGCGTGACCAGAGAGATTGAAGTGTTCTCTGACTGGTTTATGAATGTTATAATTCTTGACATCTGATTTGTGTCAATTTATTCTTTTGCGTAGAGACTGTCCAGTTTGACCAATGTACATGGCAGAGGGGCATTACTGGCACATGATGGCATATATCACATTGGTGGATGTGCAGGTGAACGAGCCTCTGATAGTGTGGCTGATGTTATTAGGCCCTGTGATGGTGTCCCCTGAATAGATATGTGGGCACAGTTGGCAACGGGCTTTGTTGCAAGGATAGGTTCCTGGGTTAGTGGTTCTGTTGTGTGGTATGTGGTTGCTGGTGAATATTTGCTTCAGGTTGTGGGGCTGTCTGTAGGCAAGGACTGGCCTGTCTCCCAAGATTTGTGGGGGTGTTGGGTCATCCTTCAGGATAGGTTGTTGATCCTTAATAATGCGTTGGAGGGGTTTTAGTTGGGGGCTGAAGGTGACGGCTAGTGGCGTTCTGTTCTATCTATCTGTTCTATCTATCTATCTGTTCTGTTCTATGTCTATTCAGGGGACACCATCACAGGGCCTAATAACATCAGCCACACTATCAGAGGCTCGTTCACCTGCACATCCACCAATGTGATATATGCCATCATGTGCCAGCAATGCCCCTCTGCCATGTACATTGGTCAAACTGGACAGTCTCTATGTAAAAGATGTCAAGAATTATACACAAATCAGACGTCAAGAATTATAACATTCATAAACCAGTCGGAGAACACTTCAATCTCTCTGGTCACGCGATTACAGACATGAAAGTTGCTATATTACAACAAAAAAACTTCAAATCCAGACTCCAGTGAGAAACTGTTGAATTGGAATTCATTTGCAAATTGGATACAATTAACTTAGGCTTGAATAGAGACTGGGAGTGGCTAAGTCATTATGCAAGGTAACCTATTTCCCCTTGTTTTTTCCAACCCCATCCCCCAGACGTTCTTGTTAAACCCTGGATTTGTGCTGCAAATGGCCCACCTTGATTATCATACACATTGTAAGGAGAGTGGTCACTTTAGATAAGCTATTACCAGCAGGAGAGTGGGTTTGTGTGGGGGGGCGGGGTGTGAGAAAACCTGGATTTGTGCTGGAAATGGCCCAACTTGATTATCATACACATTGTAAGGAGAGTGATCAGTTTAGATAAGCTATTACCAGCAGGAGAGTGGGGTGGGAGGAGGTATTTTTTCATGCTTTGTGTGTATAAAAAGATCTTCTACACTTTCCACAGTATGCATCCGATGAAGTGAGCTGTAGCTCACAAAAGCTTATGCTCAAATAAATTGGTTAGTCTCTAAGGTGCCACAAGTACTCCTTTTCTTTTTGCAAATACAGACTAACACGGCTGTTACTCTGAAACCTAATTAACTTAGTTATGGTGTAGAGAGATCACTAGC
The DNA here is from genome assembly GCF_965140285.1 of Lepidochelys kempii. Taxonomy (NCBI): domain Eukaryota; kingdom Metazoa; phylum Chordata; order Testudines; family Cheloniidae; genus Lepidochelys; species Lepidochelys kempii. Next base: position 27,144,223 of record NC_136386.1, read on the forward strand.
TAGATTGGTATTAGGATCAGTACCAATGAAAGCTGCGGTGGGGGGAGTGTATTTTCATTTTAAGAAATGTTCAGCACAAAACATTTTTTTAAAATCACAAGAAGGGAGAGCTCTGTGATCCCAGTGCAAACAGATGGAAACTTGGAGATATCCCACACAGCTTAATTCATGAGAAAAATCTATAGGAGAATATAAAAAGGAGTCAAGAGGAGTCATTTTTCTGTTTTTTGAAGGGAGTTTGGGTGGGCATCTGGATGAATGAACAAGCTCTGAGAACATGTAAGGAAGTCTTGTTCTTTCATTCCACCTGATCCACATGCATTTGCTCTTCCACTCACAAGAACTGAAAAAGAGAAAAGAAATAAAAATAGGCCTTTAGTTACTTGTCACTTTGAAATTTTCCACTACTTTAATTAAGCTTCAGAGCCGGCAAAACTTGTCAAGCTTTCCTTTTCAAAATAAAGGTGGGCTTAGTTTTCAAGGCAGTTTTTCCTGGTTCTTAGTACAGCTCTAAAATAAAGCAGTGTTAAATACCAAAGTAATCTTGGGCCTGATCCAAAACCCAGTGAAGTCAATGGAAAGACTTTCATTGTCTTCAGTGGGCTTTGTATCAGGCCCATAAATCTAAATTTAGGATCAGTTATAATTGTCCTTTTCTCTCCATTAATCTATGCCATTAACATTGTTTTGGAAATAAAAGACATGGGGAAGCAGCGTTGTGCTCCCTACAGGTGTATTTCTGTGTAATCCAGGAGAAATACCATTTTACCTCATTTTAAACAAGTCTACATATTTGTATTGGATGGTGGAGGAGGAGAAGAACAGAGGATAAATTGAAATAGACTAGCATATGATAGGGGAAGTGACGTAGGCTAAAACAAAATAAATGAAATAATGGGAGGAAGAAAAAAGACAAGAGAGCAAGAGTATGATCTTATTTACACTGTTGTAACTGTATTGAAATCAGTAGTTATTCTAGATTAAGGCTTTGACCCCATAAAGATGCTAAGTGTATGGTGAGCTGGGGCATAAATCTGCACCACACTAGCCTGCTACGCACTAAGTGACCAGTCAAATGGGAAAGAAGGCTTCAGTATGTCAAGAAGATGTTGTTAATCTGCAATGTGCTATGACAATATGTACTGATCATACTGGCATAACTACACTTCCTTGAACATTAAAAGACGAAGAGAATTTTGATGCATTCAAAATGGGTTTAAAGGATTCACTAAAAATCCCATACTATTAATTAAACAGAAAAACAGAGACTAGCAAAAAGTAATATATGGAAGAAATTGCATTAGGGCATCTGGTGAAATAATAAATTGTCAGAGCACAGATTAAGTGATTCAGTATGTCAAAAGAACTCTAAAGTGGAAGGATTCAGTGTAAGTTGTGACATTTGTTCATGTGTTTAAATTTGAATGGTATTTGCAATGAGTTTTCTTTCTGAGCACAGACATTTCCCCAGGATACTGGTGCATGAAATGAAAGAAAGGGGAATCAGACAGCAATTGATATAAAATAAAAGTTATGAAGTATGGAAAAGTGATAAGGAAAGCAAAAGAAATAAAGAGGAAAGCTATGACTAGCATGATTAAAGATAATAAGAAGGTTTGGGTTTGTTTTGTTTTTTTTTACAAATATCAGGAACAAACAACTCTAACAATGATATAGCTCTGTTACTAGATGGATATGGTAAAATTCTTAATAATGATACAGAAAAGGCAAAAGTGTTCAATACTTGTGTTCTGTATTTGGAAAGAAGCAGAAAGATGTAGAAATATCACATGCAGATGATTAACTATATTCCAATCCATTAGTGACTAAGGAGGATGTTAAACAGCATCTACTAGGACTAAACATTTTTATATCAGTGGGCCTGAATAACTTGTACCCAGGAATCCTAAAAGAGTTGGCTGAGGAAATCTCTGGCCTCCTGATGTTATTTTTAAAAATCTTGGAATACTGGGGAAATTCCAGAAAACTGGAAATGTCCTAATATTGTGCCATTATTCAAAGCAGACGAGTTGAAGGATCAAGATAACTGTAGGTCAGTTAGCCTTACAACAATCCCAAGCAAAATAATGGAATAAGTGATACAGGATTCAATTAATTAAGAATTAAAGGATGAGAATATAATTGATGCCAGTCAACATGGATTTATGAAAAATGCATCTTGTCAGACAAACCTGATTTCAGGTGACTACAAGTTTGGTTGATAAAGGTAACTGCATAGATGTAAAATACGTAGACTTTGTGCAAGTTTGACTTAGTACTACACAACTTTCTGATTAAAAAGATTAGCCCTGTACATGTTATATCACGTGGAGAACTATTTTGTATGATTATATGTGCCTCGGTATACTTACTTACTTACTTACTTATTATTCTGGCTGACTGCATGGAGATACATCAAAGAGCTCACTGGGTCTCTCCCCCTGTCTGGAGTGATACCTGGGTTGCCAGTGATTGGGGGTGGGGGGTGCAGGCTTAACAGGGGAGCCCCCAGCAGCTGCTGGGGGCCACTCCGGCATCAGCTGCTGCCTCGATATCACTGCCCTGCGGCTGCTGCCAAGGGAATGACACATGCCGGGCTCCTGCTTCCGCCCTCCCATTCCCAGATCCCCTTCACATCTTCCCCGTCTCCTCCCCCTTCCTCTCCCCACTGTCTCTTCCCCCCTACACCACCCCGCCCCTGCCCTGCAGGCACGCACCCTTTTACAGGGAACAGGCGGGCGCTAAGACCCAGGAGGCGGTGTCCAGCTGCTGAGGCAGCGGCCCAGAGCGCTGGAGAACAGCTGCTCCGGCCCGCCCCATCCACTCCCCGCGAGCCGAAATGTGCTGGGAGGGGAGGTGCAGCGTGGGAAGGACAGAGCTCCCAATTCCGCCCCCGCGTGGGCTGAGCAGAGCAACCCCTGCTGCAGAGGAGCTCGGTGCTCCCAGAAATCAGGGGAGGGGGAGTCACATGTGACCCCGCGTAACCCCCCCCCACACACACACCTCTGTTTAGGAAGGCAATGCGCCCCCCCTCCCGCCCCCGTGCATCGCCAGACTATGCCCATGGTTGTAGCCTGGTGATCCAGTTTAAGGTGGGGTGAACCACAGAGTCCCATTCTGGAAAGACTGCAGGGAGAAGCAGCCTGTGTCTTGGAAGGAGTGTCCACAAAAGACCGGGGGGGGGAGAGATCACAGGAGCAGCCTGACAGATCTCAAAAACTAGTCACCAGTGGGGAATCATCACTGAATGGGGAGGGACTGGTAGGGGGCCTGATGTTAGTCAGTATTTTTATCGATGAAGTAAATGCAAAATCACCACTGATAAAATTTGTGGATGACATAAAGATTGGTGGAGTAGTAAATAATGATGAGGACAGGGCAATCATACAAACTGATCTGGATTGCTTGGTAAGCTGGGCCCATTCAAATGACATTTTAATACAGTAAAATAAAAGGGCATTCACCTAGGAACAAAACAAAACAAAACAAAAAGCGAACAAGAAGAAGACTATAGCTACAGAATGGGGGAACTGTATCCTGAAAAGCAGTGATTCTGAAAAGGATTTAGGGGTCATAGTGGACAATTAACATGTGCTCCCAATGTGGTGCTGTGGTTAAAAAGGCCAATGCACTCCTTGGATATATCAACAAAAGAGTAGTGTGTAGAGGTAGAGAGGGGACTTTACCTCTGTATATGGCATTGGTGACACTGATACTAAAATACTGTGTACAGTTCCACGGGTGGAGGAATAGCTGGTGCAGCTGCACCAGGGTCCACGCAATGTAGAGGGCAAGAAAGTACTCTTGCTGGAGTAGCACATAGCATCCCTCCAGCACCTGAAATCCAGGCCAGAGTGGTGTTTGGGCATTTGATGCCTAGGGTTGCAACACTGCTGAAATTTGACCCAGCTTCTCCCTCTGCTGTTCCAGAGGGAAGGGCAGCTGGGCCAAATTTCAGTGGTATTGTGATCCTATTGAACCAGGTCTGTGCACTCCAGGCTGCAATGGCAACTCCTTCCCAGGGACACTGAGGGGGAGCAGGGCTGGATGTGGGGTACATAGAAGGGGCTAGATTTTGGAGTTTCTATCCTGGGTGTGACAGAACAGTTGAATGGGCATGTTTGAGGTGTATAAATAAGTGTTACACACATTTAAATTTGGGGGAGGGGGCCCACAATAAAAACCTGCACTGGGGCCATTCCTTCTGTACCTCCGCCACCAGACAGTTCTGCTCTCCACATTTTTTAAAAGAACATTGAAACATTGGAGAGGGTGCAGAAAAGAGCCATCAACATGAGTTGAGGGCTGGAGAAAAATACCTTATAGTAAGAGACTTAAACAGCGCTGTTTCACTTAGCAAAAACAATGACAGAGGTGCCTTGATTACAGTGTACAATTACCCTCATGGGGAGAAAATACCGGGTATTAAAGGGCTTTTTAACTTCGCAGAGAAAGGTATCACCAGAAGCAATGGCTGGAAGTTAAAGCCAGACAAATTCAAATTAGAAATAAGGCACACATTTTTAGCAGCAAGGGTGATTAACCATTAGAACAAATTACCAAGAGAAGTGGGGGATTCGCCATCTCTCAGTGTCATCAAATCAAGGCTGGCGCACAAATGTGTGTAAATCTGGAAGATAAACAGACACAAGTTATTGGACTCAGTACATGCGTAACTGGGTAAAGTTCTATGACCTATGTGTTATACAGGATAGACAAGATGAACTAATGGTCACTTCTGGCCTTAAAAATCTATGCATTTCACCACCTCCTCCCTTGTATCTCACAGCCTATTGCACAGTGTGGCTGCAGTAAGGTGTATGTGACATTTGTAGTTCCCAAAAACTCAAAACAAAACTCATCCTATCGTGCTCACCTTTTGCCTGGCTCAGAACAATATAATTGATTTTCACATTGTTTCCACCTGAATATTTCCAGAACCATTGCAAGCCTTGGAGTACCAGGAGTGAAACTCTGTCCCAAGTGAAGTTAATGGCAAAACTCCCATTGATTTCAATAGGGCCAGGATTTCATCATAGATTTGAAGGGAAAAAAAAAAAAAAAGCCCAGAAACCAGACAAATTTTGTAGTTTGCCTTCAAGGGGAAAGACTGTGTATTACTAGACACAGGCTTAAGCTGCGATGTTTTGATGCCCCTCAGAATTTCCTCAGAATCTGAGGGCGTTCAGTCTGACATTTAGGACAGGCTCAGCTCTGTTACAGATGTAATATTTTTGGAGATTTGATGCAAAATATTTGGATTACTTCCTCACAATTTTACAAAATAAGGTCTGAATCAGTGTGCATTGTACTGCACAACTCATTCTACAGCCCAATGGATTTTGTATATGTGGATCACAGCACAGATGCTCTCATCTCTTTACTTGTTTAGGATCCTTTGATGTTTGCCAGTTCTGTTGCTTTGATAATGGTTTGCAAACTTTTAGATCTTGTCTTTGTTGCTCCTTTGTTTGTGAATTCAGGGAGAGGCAAGGCTCCATAAACCTTTGATCAACATGCTGCTGCTTTACCAGAAAAAATAAATCATGCTGTCAACAGGAAGATATGAAAAGGGGGGTTGTAAGAATGAGGATAACTGGTTGGTTACAAGAAACAAGATAGGGGAATCTCTTTTCCTCAGAAACTAAACGTGTTGGTAAGAATGATTGTGTTTCATATTATGTACGGTGGGTAAAACTTTATCAGGCTAAATCACAACAATACATTTTGCTAGTCTCACAACAGATCAGAAGCAAGCATGAAGTATGTTGACTTATATGACTAGCAATTTATATGGAAATAAAAAAAATGATATGGTTATTGTCACTGTAAATGTGATAGGTAGTGCTCGTAGCAATCCTAAATCTTTGAATTTCCATTTCAATAATATCATCTGGGTTTTTTTATATGTCTAATTAGGTGCATTGAATTACCCTGGATGTTAAGGGTGAGGGTCCACTAAGAGAAACAGAGGGGATTTATACTTGTGGGCTTCTCTATTACAACGGAGCAGGATTTTACACAAAATTTAGGAGTAAGGAAGTTATGTACTTCACTATTCTAACGGAAGGGCAACAGACCACCTGACCTTGATACGCTTCCTTCAGCTCTGCTAGCTACAGACTCCCCGGTACAAGTATTAGATATACATATAGCCAAATTAGAGCAGTGCTATACAGAGACATACAGTCACGCAGATTATAGATTATTTATCTATTTATAGAATTTAGATGGCAAGGAATGTGCCATTATTATTATAGGGCTTGATCCCAACTGCCCTGAGTGATATAAATTAAGGTGTAAGGCCCTTCTGCATGTACAATAGTTAAGTTTTATGAAAATGGCCCTGTACTGTTTCTGTAAGTACTTTATATTCTTAAACTCAGAGGACCTTTCCACAGGCTCATGGGAGTCAGTAAAAGGCCCAGAATTTGGATGCTGTGCATGCAGATATCAGAGAAAGCTGAAGAATGATTGTTCTCGGTTGTTCAGATGTGGTGTAGGTCCTGTGCAAACTATAATTTGAAAGTAATTGGGGTAATTGCCATAACTACAAAAAGTAAAAAGCGCAAGCTTCATTTTTCTTTCATAAAGCTGTACCAGTAATGGCACTATCCATCATTTTCCTGTGAAAACCGTAACAAGTGCTAATCGAAATTCAGCACAGTGTGCAGTGCTATTGCACAATAATCAAAAGTTGAAAAACAACTGTCAAATCTTATTGTTACAGAAAAACAACTTCTAGTATTACCTGGATAATAAGACAACACTGAAGAGTGTGCTAACTCATTTGCCTCTTTTCAATGAGGAATGCTGTAATTAACATGGTTTCTCTCTCACACACACCCTTTTTGTATCAGGCCCCTCAGGCTATATCTACACTATGAGCTACTGGTAGGATCCCCCTGCCCCTGTACACATACACTAATTGGATGAGAGCTAGTGTGAGTGAGTCTAAATAGCAGGGTGATGTTAAGCATTCCCAGTACAGAGCCTGAAGTGGCTCACAAGCCCCTCAACCCCACTGGTCTCATTGTCCAACAGGGCCTGTCAAACCCGAAGAGGACTGAGAGCTGTGTCAGCAACCAAAACCCGAGGCTGGTACATTACAATGGACCCCCACTCTCCCTATATCCTCTCTTGCTCTGATGATACATATTTTAAGCCCAGCTCCCGCTCAGCTTCAACCCTTTAAATGATCCCCAAGGAAGATATGGCTATAAGTCAACAATTTTATTGATTTCTTATTAATACTATTATGCATTTGGCAGAAGCTATAAAACATTATTAAGGAACAATCATTGTGCCCTGGTGTCTGTGCATTTCTCAATCAGCATCTAGGCAGTGATGGTCCCAGGGCTGCATGGACCAGAGGAAGGGAAGGCGCAGGTTTAGAAAGGTCCCGATTTGGGATGGGACAGTTGTAGAAAACTTATAGTTAACTACAGCTGGCTTTTGTCCCTTGTCTCAGTGCTTCACCCTGTCCCCGGTCTTACCATCCCCTTACAAACAGATGATGTAGTTTACATCTCCCTTTGCACACTCCATATGCTAGTTGAGAATACAGTCAATTTCCAGTCGAATTTCCAGTCCTGTAAGCACATTTCAATAAATTTCTGGTGTAGCAGAAACTCCAGCTGGGTCTTGAGGGTCAACAGCACTGCAAATCTGCTTGGTCCACCTTCATAGCTGACCAAACCCCAGCATTCAACAATTTGTAGAGGGATAACCATTAGCAGAAACCTCTCTCTGGCATCGATTCCTGGATCTCCTCCACAGGACTGGAAAGTCACTTCTCTTTTCCATTCTGGTACTTTGAAAACTGCTAAGTTCTCCAAAAGTTGACAAGGCTTTAAAGAAGACATGGCAATCTCGTAACATAGCCCCTGGAAGAAACTGCCACTGCACCCCAGTCCACCTTTTAGACACTATGAACTTTTTACATTTTTTAAAACATTAGTACATTTTCCTTATCGTTATTGGCTTCTGCTCCTTCCTCTTGGGCCACAATAGTTGTCTGAACCAAGGGTAGTCTCGCAGTCAGATTTGTGGAATGCAGAAAAGTATCAAAATTGTGACCTTCCACAGCAAAAAGTCATGTTATATGGGGGGATTTATCAGCTTCTTCCACAGGGAAAAAATAATGCGACCCTTCTTTTTCAATGGGCTGGACACCTTTGGCTCCTGAGATGGAAACTATTCATCAGAGACAGCACACAGAGGAGGACTGTGGAGAAGCTGCTCATTGGCGTGGACGGAAGAAGCCAGGAACAGGTTTAATTCCTACGGGCATGGGAGGCTGGGACACTTCAGCAGGAGGAGGCAGATGAAGTGGTTCATGAAGCAGGAGGCACACCGTAGGGAACAGGCGCACTCCCTCATGGAGAGGCTGATAGAACTGGTAGAGGAACAATTTTGGGGTCTGCCTGCTGCTGCGGACACGGCACCTCTCCGTGAGCGGCCGCCTCTCCCTCCAACTTCTGCCCCAGAGTGCTGCTAAAGTGGAGGGCCCAACCACCCCAAGTGACCTGCAGGAGCCTGCAGGACTCCAGGACCATACGCTAGAGCAGCATCTGGAACCCCTCACAGGGAGACTCCCCTGAGCATCCAGGAGGGGAATGATGAGTCTTAAGAAGTCCTTGAAGCCTCCCAAGCCTCCCCAAATTGCCACACAAGGCCCTCCCATTTGTCCCCATGAACAATTTCCCCACATCTTTCACCCTTTGTCAGGGGAGGGCAAGGAGATGGGTGCAGAGACATTTACATTGGGCTGTTGTTCACAGATTCAGTTCTCATGTTTTGTGGATCTCCATTTGTTTTTTAACATATTTCAATTACATGTTCCATATAATATTGCTAATAAATATTAGACTTTCCTTGACTTATGTGTGGACCCTCCTTTCTAAGTATGAGGAACGTAAGGTGTTTTCAGATTCAGGATTGGGCCCCACAGTTCAGAGCGCAGGAATTGGTATGGTGTAACTGTCTGGTGCTATCATAATGTGACTACTTTTCTGTCTGTCCCACACCCACCCTGCCCTCCCCAGGTTAAAAAAAATCTGCAGTCCTAAGGATACACCGGTGGGAGGGAAAGTTCAGTTAGTGTTACGTGCTCACAGAAAGCACTGCTGTTCTAAATGCAGCAGAACCCACAACACAGAAAATGGGTAGAGTCTTTATGGCTTGGTTGACATGCAGAAATACGAAACACATTTCAAGTAACAGTACGGGCAAAGAAAGCATCTGCCACTACCCAATGATTAAACAGCCTCTCCCTTCCCCTTCCCAAACCTTGACCAGTTCCAACCACATTATAGCTCAGTCACGCCCCCCCAAAGCACAAAGCCAACTCAAAGGTATTAAACCAGAGGAGATTATAATGATCTGTTTTGTGTAAATTGTCACAGGAACAAACAGATAATGACATTCAACTACAGTGGGGAAAAATCCTCATAAAGCTACATAGCCCCACAAGTATGTGTCAATGTTCCCTCATTTGCATTTCCAGCAGCTGCATAGGGTGTGAAGGTGTCCCTCAGCACAGGCAGATGTCATCCTCTGCCTCCCTGTTGTGCCAAGATGCTTGCACATATGGCATCCCTCATTCTACTTGCCTACTGGACTGGGACAGTGTACATGTGAGTGGGATCTGGCTGCCTGTATAGAGTTTGCAGACTTGTCCTGTGCCCACTCAGGACAGAAGGACTCCTCTATACCCTCACAAATGTTTTCAAGTGTGCAGCAAATGATAATTATATGAATAGTGTTGGACACATTGGCATCCAACAAGATTTCAGCTTACCAAATTTACATTCCACAACCATCGTGCAGCTGCTGAGTTTGTAACTGAACTCCCTTTTCCCAAGGTCATTAATGTTGGGGTATGTTTTTATGAACCAAGTTAGGAAAGGGTATGAGCTATCCCCCAAAATAACAGTTGGCACAGACACACCATCCAGAACCATGTCATTTCAGGGGAATAAAGTCCCTTTTTGCCCTTCATGTACAGTCTCAATCTGCTAAGCACCCTGTCATCATGAACCTTTCCAGTGTTTCCAACATTTGAATCTGCCTCTGTGGCCCACTAAGTATTGCAGAACAAGTGAAAAGTGACCTTTTCAGTTTGCATACTTGCTCCTTTTAGCGGGCAAAGTACTGGGATATGGGTGCCATCAGTGGCTTCTGCACACTTTGGAAACCCCATCCTCTGAAATCCAGCTATTATTTCTGGAACTTTTCTTATGGCAACAACCCATGGATATATCACAATGTTAGTTGCCTCACAACCCTGCACAATTCCGACTGTGGACTTTCTAACCACAAAGAGGTTTGCAATGGACCTATAGCTGTCTGGTGTTGCTCGCTGCCACCGAGCAGTAACCACCCGCTTTTGCACCAGTATGGCTTCCCCAAATTAAGTTCAGGCACTGAGGTTTGGTGCAAACTCCTCCCTCAACTCCATGAAGGTCTGTTTCCTCATTCAAAAGTTCTGAAGCCACTGCTGGTTATCCAGGTTTCCAAAATGATGTGATCCCATCAAACTGTGCTGATTCTCCTGCACCAAAAGCAATGGTCTATACACAGGCATACCGTGGCAATACCCTATCTGTACCACAGAAACTGAATGAACTGTCAGAAAGTTCTGCCCAAATTCTGCCAGCATCTCATGAATCACCTGCTCCATTGCATAACCATTTGTCCGCCAATAAGCAGCCGCAGCAGAACCACATCATCATCCCATTGCTCCATGTCAGCCACCCAGTTTGGCAGGTGGGACATGAAAAGGAACTGCCATCAGAAGATGTGCGAAGGCAGGGGAAGAGTGCCAATGCCATACAGCAAAGCTGTTCCTAGAGCATCTCTCTGTGATGCACAGAACCCTAAGATACCACCGCTGAAATGGTAGTGGTAATGTCACATAACAACTGTGGCAGTGTATATATGGCTTTCATGTGTACACAGTGTTATACCTGTGTTCAGCACAGCATATGTGGACCCTGGGTGCAGGCACAGGGAATGTATGTGAGCATACGTGCAACAGTGTAGCCTGGGAGAAACCCTGTGTGGGGACACTACACATCACAGGCTTTATTAGTCAGCCTAAGAGCTAAAGAGCTATGGAGAACTGCAGGGACGCTCTGCCCAGAAGGCTGAATAAAGAATGGAACTACACAGGCCTGCCTCTTCTCTAACATGAAAGCAAAGCTAAAGTCTCCACATTATACAGGGTCACCTTTTGGCCCTTTTCTTTCAGCAAGCACACCATGAATGGAAAGAAAGAAACCTGACAGGGCACAATCCTGCCTTCCTTTCCCACATGAATGCAGATATTGCAGGATTAATCCTTTTATGACTACCCACCATGCAATCAGATGCAATTTTCAACATCTCAGTAAAAGTCACTAATTCACAGACAGTTATTTATTTGATGAGTAAAATTTCATTAGTTTTTCCATCATCCAGGTAAAGAGTGTGTGAGTAGAATTTGAACAGGAGGTTATCAATTTTCATGGCAATTTTGCCAGACCGCTCTACCTCCCACCCACTGCGCTCAGAGGCAACGTGTTTCTCTCAGGGTTGTACACTACAATCAGAAGATTCATCTGGAGGTTCCCAAACCCAGTCCTCTTGCATGATAATGAGCAGCACTTTCTGCTGAGACAACACAATCTCCAATATCTCCACAATCTCCAATATTTTCCAAGCGTGTAGTTTAGATCATTCAATAATCTTCAGATTCTTATATTGCATAGAAAGGTCTTGTGCATTTTGGAGCATTCAAAAGTGTAACACATGTGTAAGGGAGAGAACCATAAGGATATGCTTATGACAACTAGTGCCTTTATGCTTCAAGATGCATGTGCTTTTATCATCAAAGGCACCTTTCTAATTGTGGAGATTGAAGACCTATTTTGATTCAAACCCCAGACCCTGATCCTGATCTTGTTTCCTACACTCTACACCCTGGGATATTATTTGGGGAGAACATCTGGACTGCACATCGGATGCAAACTCAGCCATATAGCCTACCTGCTGACTGAGCATAGTGTGGATATTACCTGTTGGAGGAGCTGAGTCATGCGAACACAAATATAATATGTGCTTAGTTTCAAATCTGAAAATGTGAAGGCACATTTCATTCTCATAACTGAAGATGATAGGATGAAGACTTTACTTTGCAGCATATAACAAAAATATTTGCTGCGAGAATCCAGGACAGGATAAAAGATCTAAATGACAAATGTTCAGCAAAACCAGGCGCATTCAATGTAGTATCTAACAGTGCATTCCATTTGTCTAACTGTATACTAACATGCGTATCATATTCATATCAGAAGGCATTTACTCCACTGTATTAGCACAGTATCATATTAGCTTGAGTATTAAATTAATTTAATATGGAAGGATTAATGTATGTCATGTAGTCTATACAGTGTATTATTCCTATATCAATTTTGCATTTTATAAGCCGGAATAATATTCTGCCTGGAATAAATAACAGTCCACTTGTCTAATACAGAGCAGTGCCAAGGTTGATATGGAGTTATTATTGATATTTGCAGCCCGTTCGCTGCGAAGGGACCAAGTCAGGGCAGCAGACCCATTGTACAAGGTGCTACCCAGACACATAGGGAGACATGGCTTACAGTCCCCAAAGAGCTTACACTCTGCTTTGAACCATGATCTAACAAATATTATAATGGAGGAGAAGGGCAATGAAGAACAGTTCATATGGTTACCTAACTCAGGCCCTCTTCATGTAAAGAAAATCACATGGACAGGTCCATACTCATGCAGCACTCTATCAACTTCTTCTACTACTTAGTTCTTCTATATAGACTTGATACTGCATCACTGAAGTCAAAGGGAGCTTTGCCATAGACTTCAGTGGAAGCAAAGATCAGAGACTAAAAGCTAAATGAGGGGCCAGACCTTGAGGTATGGCCAAGGAGTTCAGAGAGGCAGTGCAAAACTGCCTTCTGAACCCCACCCAGGTCTCCTGGCACAGCTCCTCTAAACTATGCCAGCTGCCAGCAGCGACCAAGGGCTGTTCGAGCAGCTTTTTAGGGATTTCCTGACAAAGCCCCTTTTTCTGATCTCAGTAACTGTGCTGAGGCGTGTATGGAACAAGTGATATAGGAGCCACTCTGGTGGCTCTACACCATCTAAAATTTCCGTAGGCAAGGAGAATCTGCAAGTAGCTAGCTAAGCCAGCTTGAGGGCAACTTTTTGCTACTGGCACAGCTCAGCTGAGGAGCTGGTCATAGATGTTTGTTTGTGCAATCATAGTCTGTCAGGTTTCAGAGTAACAGCCGTGTTAGTCTGTATTCACAAAAAGAAAAGGAGGACTTGTGGCACCTTAGAGACTAACCAATTTATTTGAGCATAAGCTCCGATGAAGTGAGCTATAGCTCACAAAAGCTTATGCTCAAATAAATTGGTTAGTCTCTAAGGTGCCACAAGTCCTCCTTTTCTTTTTGCATAGTTTGTCAGTAGATCTTAAAGCACTTTCAAAGGAGGTCAATGTTGTTACTCTCCATTTTACAGTTGGGGAAATTGAGGCACAGAGTGGGGAAATGTGCATTTCCTTACTCAATCCTTCAATTTAAATATTCCTTCTTTAAAGATACTACATCAAAATGAAGCGATTCAAAATGATAAACTCAGAATGAAATATTTTTACCTTATCAAAATGATTTTTTTAAATGTCCATTAAAAATTTTAATTGAAATCAACACATTTCCTCCAAACATTTAGATTTCCATCAAGCTGCTGTTTTTTCGACTGAAAACAATTCCATCAAAAAACTTCTGACTGGCGCTCATATTTTCTTTTTAATACTGCCTTGGTTATTTCTGGTGTGTTTTAGTTGTATGGGCCCAGGCCAGTGCCCGATGAAATTGACAGAAAGGATTCCAAATGACTTCAGTAGTTAGTGGATCAGTCCCAGTGGGTGATGGGTTTAGGTTTCTGTAGGAGGGCTGTGGGCAAGGAAAGGGGCATTCTATAGCATTGCTGACATAGGAAGAAAGAGATGTATGTGTTTTTAACTGTTTCACATAAGTGCAAACTGGGAAAGGTGTATTATGCAAATTAGATACAAAGATACGTGTACATATTCATATGCACTAATTACGTATAGAGTTCTATATTCATAGATACCAGTGGAATCCAGTAGCACAAATGTATTGGCAATATTTTTTTCTGTCCTCTTGCGTGAACTCCTCAGCTGCGTGTAACTCTTCAAGGAATGAATTTAGGTTTCCTAAGTGAGAAGTAGAAGACAGATATACAGAGATGCTAACTGTAGTTGTAGCAGCACAAACTGAAGCAACACATTCGCCTTCAGCAGTTACAGCCTGTATGTTGTCCAAAGTGGAAACTATTGGCTGTTCTATGGCAGCTAACTCTTTATTTCGTTGACTTACCTGAGAATGTGATAAAATGGCAGATTATGCATGTATCTAATGAATGCAAACTTTCCACGTGCTGAATGAGACCAAGAATACCTGGCTACAAATCGGACTCCCCATCAACAGATGATTTAGGCATATGCAGTATCTGGCATTTAACTTACATTTTCCTCATTTCTAAAATACAGGCTGCTAATGCAGTCGGCTGCCTTGGTAAAACAGGAGGAACATGTGTGGCCTTTCTGATTCCTAGGTAAAATTCAAATATATTAATTTTTGTGAGACAAGTCAAATAAGAAGTGTGCATGTAAACTGATTTGATAGTATGATATTCATTCACACACACACACACACACACCATGCAAAGCACAAAACTGGACATAGTTGCTGGTCAGTATATATCAGTCGACACGACAAATGTATTTTGGAACTCAGGCATAAATGCACGTGCATAATCGCATCCAGTACCTATGTCACCTTTTCTCTTGCTGGGTTTCTTTTCCCAGTTCTTGTGATCAGGCAATACTGTACTGATAGAAGATTTCTGCTATCTGGGTGCCTCTCATTGTGGGAACCGTGAATTTGTTTTCATAAGGTTACAGTAGGTGTGCAACTGTAGTTTAAAATGTATTGCAGCGTGCAGGTAAGATTTCGGGAGGGGCTGAAGGATTAGGGCCTTTATAGGACAGTTACGGGAGAAAGGAAAATTAACAGAATTTAAGGGAAATGCAGAAAAAAATATTTAGGGTGGAAAAATATTGGTTTAACAACCTTGGGGCATCCCCTCAAATATATTTTTATTATTAGTTATATTCTATCCTCAAATAATCATGTCTGACTCCCAGGAACGTCAACTGGAGTTTCCGCTCTGTATTGGAGGGCAGAATTTGATCTTTTTTAATTGTTGTGAACGAATCTATTACAGTTCTCAATATATATTTAAAATATACCTAGCATTGCAACATTTATGTGCTGTGACAATGAGCCAGCTCTCAAAAGAGCACATATAAAATAAGCTGAGCCAGATCCTCAGATGGTGTAAATCAGTGTAGCTCCATTGACTTCAGTGGAGCTAAGCTGAATCAGGGCCTGATTCAGTGCCCACTGAAATCAATGGAAGATCTCCCACAGACCCATTGTTTGTGTGTGATCAATATATTTGGATCATGGGCTAGCCTCAGTTGAAAATAAGGTCCTTAAGAAAGGCAAGCAGCTCATGAATTCACTGTAGACTATAAGGAACACTTTAGCAGGAAATGAGGCTACTTGCAACACTGGCAGAAAAAATTAACAATGGTTATATATCTCATCTGACTAAAATTAGAATTTATGGCTGTTCCCTTCCCATCTCTGATCATTACTGATGACTCAGTGAGTAATGATCTTTACCAACTGGGACAGTTTTTAATTCATTATAAGAAAGAAAGAAAGAAAGAAAGAAAGAAAGAAAGAAAGAAAGAAAGAAAGAAAGAAAGAAAGAAAGAAAGAAAGAAAGAAAGAAAGAAAGAAAGAAAGAAAGAAAGAAAGAAAGAAAGAAAAACTGTAAAACAACCCACATCTTTCTTTACTCATAAACATTATATAAAACATGTTAACATTACATGAGATTTTAACAGTAGAGGTAAAATGAAGATTTTTATTCTGATTAAGAAAAAACATTAAATGAAAAAAATGTAAATCATGTAAAAGGTTTGAATGCTGAAAAACTTTCAAGTGTAAAGTTCATGTTGCATGTCAGGAAAAGAAGCAAGAAAACAGAGTTAAGAGGGAAAGGTCAGCATTAGCTTTCATTACTGTATTAATGTGAATGCACATTATCTGGATTTACACAAAAGCAGAAAGTTTTTTGGCAGAAATTATAAAATGTACCCAACTTTTAGCTTCATAATTATTTTAAAAGTGTTTAAAAATACCTGGAACTTTAGCATTGTGCTGTTTATTTTGCAATCAACATATTTTTCATTATGCAGCTCATCAGTTGAATTTATTCTGCCAATATTGTTCTTGTTTCCATACACAGATTATATATATGAAATTATCTTTGGGATCTAAACTCTCTTTTGTAAAAATATTTCTATCCCTCTGCCTGTAAAGATAGTTTTCCAAATATAAATTACTTAGTAATTAGTTTTACTGAATATATTTAGACTTGAAAAGATTAGATTTTTCTTGGTAAATTTCAGTAAACACTGATTTCACCATATTCACACAAACCAAAACATGTCTATTGATAATAATCAAAATTTATGAATAGATAAAGAAAAAATGCTGCTTGAGAACTTATTAGAGTTTGATTTAAGAATATTTACATTGTATATTTTGACATCTGATGTTGACAATTTGTATTTTAATGGTCATAAAGCTTTAGTTTTTTGAGTCTCAAAGTCTATCATTTATTATTGTCTGACCGCCCCCTATAATTTCCCTCAACTATGAAAACTGAAATAGATAAAAATTAAAAAGTGCTAAAAGTAAACATTTATATTATTCTTCAAAATTATAAAAAATAAAAAGCTAATTTTGCTACGCCTAAATATATTGCATATTATTTCACAAACTTGTATGTAGCATGTATATCTCAAATGCATATGCAATTCTTGAATAAAAAAATTAGTCCAACTTCTAAACATACATACAATAATTTTGCACATTTATAGATTTGTTTGACCTTTTGTAATACTGTCCATGTTTTATGGGTTTTTTCCATATCATTTAAAGAAAATTAAATATAGCAGATGTTTTCTTGTAATCTTCTGGTCTTGAATTATTAAACAGAAATAGATCGATTTAAATAACTATGTGCAATATTACATATACAGTAAGGTATATATCTTAAGGTCCAAAAATATTTTGTCCCATTTTGACTGCTGTAGTTGGCACTGTGAAATATTAATAATTCAAAATATATTAGAAACCTGAAGTTCATGAACTGCACAATGTATCTAAATACTTTGGGTTTTTTTTAAATATGAAATTATCCCATGTATGTACCCTGAATGTTGCTGCCACATTGCATGATTTTATTTTATTCACTGTGGCATAGTTTATGACATAATGAATTAAAGAAAATTAAAGAAAATTAGGCCCTAGTCCTGCTATTCATTGCCATAGTTATCAATGTGGCTCTGTGTGGCTGCAGAGGAGTACCCATGTATCGTGGATTTCTCATGGTATTATGCTGTCTTTGGGGCTGAAAAAATTGCTATAATCTCAGCTAGAAATACAAAGGATTCTGGAATGAGAGGGAGTGACTCGAGAAAAAAGTCTGTTCTGTTGGGGTCACAAGCAGAATAAAGTTGAGCACTCCTAATTTGCTGGGTTGTTACCAATGTTCCCTCTAATTTTTGACAGGCCTTGTGTGCAAAATATTTCTTCTGTGCAAATTGTTGTGCTTCTGTGCAAATTTTTGTGCACATGGTGTTTCACTGTGTGGGGGGGGTTTAGGATCTGTGTGCACATGCACATGCGCACAGCTTAAAGGGAACAGTGGTTGTTACCCGTGTTGGTCACAGGATACTAGAGAGAGATCTTTTATAGAACCAGCTTCTGTTGGTGAAAGAGACAAGCAACAGAGAGCTCTTCCTCAGGTCTGTGTAGTGCAAAAACTTGTCTCTTTCACCAACAGAAGTTGGTCCAATAAAATATATTATGTCACTCACCTTGTTTAGAACTTCTTGGTGAATTATTGGCCCCACTGCAGTAAATAGCAAAATTTCCACTGATTTCACCCTGTATGTCCAGGAATATCCTACAGCAAATATTTTTGATGTGTGTGTGTGAGAGAGAGAGAGAGAGAAAACAGACCAGGGATAGTACAGAAAAAAGTATTATGCAAATATTTCTTAAGTCACCACACATAGAATAAAAGGATTAATAACATTAAATTGTCTAAAATATATTAAAATAATGCATTTCTTTCATTTTTAAATGTTATAACCATGTGCTACTATCTCAACCTAAAGCATTTCCTCCTTCATTATAAATTTTTATTATGACTTCACCTAACTATGCACCATTTCTCTGGGCTTTTATGCAAAATCTTAACATTTAAATTAACATCAGAATTTAAGAAAGTACCTTCTGTAAATTCCTGAATCTCCTAGGGGCTAGGAATGAAATGTAATGCTAATTTAATTTAGTAATTTGTTTCTCCCCCCCAGAAACACACAATTACTGCTTTTGAAAGACTTTTTCTTTTTCCATCAGGCTTGGACTAAATTGAAAGTTGAGTCGGTGAGCAAAGCCCAGGCTGCAAACATACCCGACTTCTGCTACTTAGTCTGTTACAAGCCAGGACATACAGTGTTGAGAGATTTATTTCTGAAAAATGGCATGTTCATTATCATATTTTTAGCATATGGAAAGAAAATAAGAGTTCTAAAACATTCCGTAATAATCAGCTAAATATGAAATGTGAGATGAAAATCATTTGTGAGCATGTGCATGCGTGCGCATCTAGTTCATCAGATGAGTTGTTTCCTGACCTGATCTGTACATTTATTTTCTTCTTTGAAAGGAAATGGAAAGAGCTGATCTGACTTCCATCAGCACATAAAAGAGATTGTTGGTAATTTGTTTTCTGCAGGAACTCTTACACATACTATGATGTAGCAGGCAGTAAAGATCACCCACAAAAACTGTAGCAATCACAAGTGTGTGGCTAGGCACACACCAGGGACTGATATATGCCATCATTTGCAAAATATGGATTTATTTTCTTTTCCTTTCTCTCTCTCTCTCTCTTTTTTAAGGCTACACACTATTCCTCCAGGTTCTGCAGTCTGGGTTTGATTAAATAATTATAAACTTCAAGCAGCAGATCTATCATTTACATTCTTGAACATGCCAACATGTGCCTTTTGTGGTGATGCCAACCAATACCAAAGCTTCCCTCATTATTGTCATTGAAAATACCGTGGTTCAATGTTTGTGCTGTTTCCTGGATTTTGGTGATATGATGTTGCCCAGCAATTTGCTGTTAGTGCCAACAACACTGAAGAATTTTATAATAAATCCTTTCTATATTTACTCAGTCCACCACTGTGTCACTGACATTAGCATTTTATGATGTTATGCTCCAAAGCACCTATTTTCTCTTTTTTTAACTCCATGCTATTATGAATCTTAACAGAAAATGTGGTTTGCTTCAGTTTTTTTGAATAATGATTGTTGCCTGTTGTGTTTGTTTCTTGAAAAGATGTGGCACTTGTAACTTTTTGGTAGACAACAGTAAAGATAAACCAAACTAACAAGCAATGCAATGTGTTGTATTGGAAGGGTAATGCAACAAGATTAGTTTAAAACATCAGATGCCACTGCTTCCTGCAGAACTGATGTACAGAAAAGCATAATTAATATAAAGTGAAATGGCATCATAGAGTAGTGGAGCCAAATCCTGCTCCAGCCTACACTCTTGCTAGCTCCACTGAACTGGACGCAGGTGGTTTGGGCTCTTTGTCTAACTTAAACAGTAGACAAACTAAAGAGAATGAAAATCAATGCAGGAGTTTCCAAGCAGTGGTCTCCTCAGGGGTATGTCCCCTAAGTTGTCAGACACAGCTTCCACTTGACTAGTAATGGAAACCAGGCAGCTCGGTTTTAAGCAGCAGGCCATGGGGTCCGCAATTAGTATTCTATTGCCTGGCTAATCTATCTCTTTGCCTGAGATTAAGCAGGCAGAAATATTGCCATGCAGAGGGGCAGCCCTTAGACCTTCAACATTGGGGCCTTACCCTGGTCCTCTGCACGAGAGTGAATTTCACCACTGTGGTCTTCCAGTCTCTGCCAACCTGATAACATTGCACCTGCTGGCTCTTCTCTCTAGGGAGAAAGCAGGAAGAATGGGCACCTGCTGGTTTTACCTCTCCTCCCTGAAGAGGAACAGGAACAGTGGAAAGGCTTGAGGAAAGATGGGAAAAGGCAGGAATTTCTGGGCGATAAAGGGATTTGAGGAAGAAAGGATACAAAGGGGATTACTTTTTTTTTTTTTTTTGAGATTGAGAGAGACAAAATAATGCTTTGGGAGAAAGAAGATATACTTGGGGAGAGTGAGAGGCACAGAGGGGATTTGGGGGATGAGAGAAGAGACAATCTGGGTGGAGATGAGTGTGAGGGATACAGAGAGAGAAACAATGAGGAGCTGATGTGGAAGGAGAAAAATTACTCTATAGGAGGAAGTTTGGAGGGGAAGGAGGTCATGGAGAAAGAAAGAGAGCCCTGAGAAATCTGATGAAAATTAACATAAGAACAGCCGTACTGCGTCAGACCAAAGGTCCACCTAGCCCAGTATCCTATCTTCCAACAGTGGCCAATGCCAGATGCCCCAGAGGGAGTGAACAGAAGAGGTAATCATCAAGTGATCCATCCCATCGCCCATTCCCAGCTTCTAGCAATTAGTGAGAAAAAAACATTGCAGGCTGAAAAGGGAAAATTGAGAAACTCAGCATGATTGGAGAAGACGAGATTTGTGGAGAGACTCTAGAATTGTGGGATTCAGTCTGGTTTTGTTTGTTGTTTGCTGAAATAAACGGCGGTTAGAAGTTTTTTCAACAATAGGAAGAACCTTATTTTCATCCGCTCATAACTCAAAGTTGGCTAAATTGATTTTGCTGAACATTTTAAAAAATCGCCTTGTGGCAGAGGCCTTATATGTAAAAATCTTATTCCCCAAACTGTATGTTTTGGAAATGTGTGTGTGAGAGAGAGTAATCAGGGGTTAGGATGGAAACTATACTGTAATCTTAGCTATAGTGGCAAAAACAGCTATCCTAGTAATATTCAATGTGAGTACACACAAGTCTGAGTAATGAACCCTCATATATGTAACCTACCCTGAGGAGAAAAGGAGGACTTGTGGCACCTTAGAGACTAACCAATTTATTTGAGCATGAGCTTTCGTGAGCTACAGCTCACTTCATCCGATGCTGTAGCTCACGAAAGCTCATGCTCAAATAAATTGGTCAGTCTCTAAGGTGCCACAAGTCCTCCTTTTCTTTTTGCGAATACAGACTAACACGGCTGCTACTCTGAAACCTACCCTGATGAGACGCTCACAGCACAAGAAGTTTAATTCCTTACATTATGTTATGGGTCCCAGTCCTGTAACTGCCCCTCACGTGTGTAGTCCTTACTCACTGAATACTACTCCTGAAGTCAATAGGTCTGATTATAGTTTGCTATTGTACTGCTGTTTACTAATAAGTAGTGTCAGTATAATAATGCTAGTAATACATTCACTATACTGCTCTACAAATATAAAGCGGCCCTAAAATGGATGTAAATGTAATTTTCTGCCAGATCAGTGTGAAGGGACTTTTGTATAAATAAGAATCAGACCCACTGTGTCTTCTCACAAGAATAGGCACTACTCACATGGATCCGTTTGAACATTTTTCACTAACTACAATAACAAAAATAAGTTTGAATAATAGAAGTGCCTGTGATGAAAATATAACGATCCATCTGATGCTGAGAGAGGACATGTGTTTCTACAAAATAAAGATAAAACCATACAAGTATTTTTGCTCATCAAGTTGGAACTGTAAGGGAAACCCATTAACGTATAGGTTACCCACTTTTCGTGTTGTAAGAAACATGAAAATTTACAGGTGTTAAATTGACCACCAGAGGGCACTCTTATTTTTCCTGGAAAACAACCGAAACATATTGAGAATAATAAAGACATATTAATAAAAAAATAAACTCAAAGGTTAATAAAGCAGAAACACAATGTGTTCTCTAGTTCACACCAAAATCTATGTCAATGCAAAATGTTGTAAACGACTGGCTGAAGATAGTCTTCAACACAAAAAATACAAAGCAAATAATACATATTCTTCTAGGAAAAAGGCATCTATTAAAATATTTCTTTAGATATTATACTAGGGTAAGTATGTTTGAAATCACAAAGAAAATAAACACTGCAATCCTTTGAATTGTCTGACCAATAGCCCAGATCTTTCTCTCCAATTTAAACCTGTGTCATGTGCAGGAGAGTTTTTTCTAACTTAAGTCACTACTGATGATGGAAGGAAGTATAAGACTGCAATATAGCTATAGACTGAGACCAAAAATGCTTGTGCAACTGTGCTTCTGCAGCTTCTGCATGTAATTGGATATATAGATATCTATATACCCATTTTCACATGTGACTGGGGTTGCTGAAAACACAAATTGGACACACATTTTGTATGTACATCAGGACCTCCACCCACTGGAAATTTTTAACTCTCAATAATTTAGCACTCAATTTTTAACTGAGATGAAGTGTAAGATTTGAAGATAATCATCCTAACACAGTAAAGTATTGCAAATAACATATACAAATTACATATACACTATGTTCTAAGTTTACTGTGCCAAATTTCTTCCCCAGTGCAACTCCATCAAATTCAGTGTGTTGTTATAATTATACTTATGGAAGGCATTCTTATGGGAATAACATTTAAACGCTATTCTAAAAAACTGTGCCAACTTAGTGAACAATGAATATCTTTCAAGGTAAAACAATGTAAATGGGCCAAATTTACTCTCAGAGCCACATGTAAGTTTCCTATTGCAGTTGACTAGAACCACTAACAGTTAAAGGCAGGTACGGCAATGAACATTTTATTGGCACTTACATGGAGAAACTGCGTTTCCAGTTCCATGGGGTAAATAAGGAGCAACGCTACCGAAATAAGTGTCATTACTCCATGTTTACACTGTTACAACAATGAGCAGAGACTGATCCCAAATCTTGGCATTGCATATGGCTGTGCTACTACCAGCAACCACCCCTTTCCGGTTCTGATTTTCTTCTACAGATACATTTTTCTAAATATACATTTATTACTGGGATACGTGAACATTATTTCACCAGTGTATTTCATTGAAAAATATTCCTAATAAATACAGTCTACACTATAATTCAAGTAATTCTTTTTATTACCCCTTATTCTGTTCTAATTTTTAAGATGGCAGTGTATATCAATGCCAAAATGACAGAAGGACCATATCAAGGAGCATACTGGGGGGGGGGGGGAAATCACAGTTTGAAAAATATTATTGAAAATAAGAAATCTCTACTTTACATGCCATCAGGTTTATGATGAAATTATCAGTCCAATTAATTAGTGGATTTGTGGCAGCACTTAAGTCAAATTATAGCTAAATTGCTCAAAATCACGGATCCTAGTTTTTTGTTGTAGATCTGGAAAAGAGCAGTTGAAATCATCATTATAAAAAAGGCATACAACATTTCTGGGATTCTGAGATGCTGGGGAATACAGCAGATATCAACATTGGTTTAATTTATTTTGCCTGCCTCCCTCTGTGCACACTCTGCTATTGGGTTGATGCAATGCTTGAATTGTTATTTTATACCAGTATGTACAAAGGTCACTTACTCTACTTATGTTTTCACTTATGGGACCTAGTTCGTTACACAAACCACTACTGCAAGGATGATAGAAAAATCTGTTGAAAGATATGAAATCCCTCTGATACAAAAGTGGCAGTGATTATTCTCACACTGTGACTATTGGGAAGAAAATTTCTTTTGGTTTGGTTTTAGATACCACATGACTGGGTTATAGATTTTTATAGTATTAGCTATGCTGTCATGAGCAGATACAGGCTACAACCTGCCAACTGATCCTTTTCACGGCAAGTGGGTTTATTTATTTATATTTAGATGGGACTTTTTCATCACCTTTGGCAAAGCTAAAGCATTTCTATGCAGGTACCTGCATGAACAAAGTAATTTGCAAATGGCTAACATCAGGAGGATAAAACTTCTTATACCGCATAGCATAACGTGTTCTTTCAAACAGGCTTTGGCAAAAGTCAGGGAGCTCCCTCCTCCACTAGTGTTAGTTAGTGTAGTACCATTGATTTCAACAGAGCTATGCTGGTTTACACTAGCTGAGGATCTGGCTCAGGGACATTTTAAATGGTCGTATTTTCAGTTCTTCCCAGTGATTGAACTGGAGGTAGAAGAAAGCATTATGCTCTAACCACTTTCCCTCCTCCACCTCCGCCTTTCTTTTGTTAATCATCTGTGGCAAGAACCCACTTATCTACACCTCACAGGAAACCCTTCGATAGTTCCACGTGATCTGTTCAAGAGACTATACCCAGAACAAATGTGAGTGCCTTCATTTCCAGTTCAGTGAGAGCTGAAGGTGTTCAGTATCTCTCCGAATTTGGCCCAAGCTGTCTGAAGTGAAGAAACAAAGAGGAAATTGTTTACTAATAGCCAGCCCAGCATTTGCACTAAGCATTTATTTGTACATTTATTAAGACCAATTTCCAATTCCACAGTCAGCTAAGAGTATTGATACCAAGAAAGATGACAAATGGGTACAGAATAAGAATATGTTGTGTATGCCGTTGCATCTCTTTTTTCCTCCTGAGACAGTGTGGACTAAATTATTCACTAGATATTTTTCTCTGAATAGCGAAGTACACAATAGTATCGTTTAAAAATAGCTGGAGTAGATAGGCCAAGTTTTCCTCTCCGTTGATCTAGGATAGCTCCGTTGTAAACCATGATCCAGTGTAAGGGAGAAGAGAATTTGACTCACTTTCCTTAAGTGTGAGTATAAACTGCACGAGCCAAAATGCAGCTAATGAAATAATCTTCCTCATCAATTATTTGATCCATGGCATGCCCTTAGGGTTGCCAGGTATCTGGTTTTTGACTGGAAGCCCAGTCGAAAAGGGACCCCCCCCTGCACCCCAACCCCCTGCCCCAGCTCTGAGCCTTCTCCTGCACCACAAACTCCTCATCCCCAGTCCCACCCCAGAGCCAGATCCCTCACCTCCCTCAAACTCCTCATCCCACACTCCCAGCCAGATCCCTCAACTCCCCTGCACCCCAACCTGCCCCAGCCTGAAGCCTTCTCCTGCACCCTGAATCCCTCATTTCTGGCCCCACCCAGAGCCCATGCCCCCAGCCCAGAGCCCATACCCCCTGCACTCCAACCCCCAGTCCCATCCCAGAGCCCTCTCCTGCCCCCCCCCCCAACTCCTCAGCCCTGGCCTCACCCCAGAGCCCACACCCCCAGCCAGAACCCTCCTTCTCCCCCGCACTCCAACCTCCTGCCGCAACCCAGTGCAAGTGAGTGAGGGTGGGGGAAAGTGAGTGACGGAGGGAGAGGGAATGGAGCGAGTGGGGGGCAATGCCTTAGAGACGGGGCAGGGCCGGGGCAGGGCCTCAGAGAAAGGGTGAGGCGGGGTGTTCGGTTTCGTGCGATTAGAAAGTTGGCAACCCTACACGCCCTCTTTGAATCTCTGCACTTCTATCCATTCTCCACCACACTGAGTTTAAATGCCATGTCTTGATCTTCAAGGATCTACATAATTCAGCATACTGCAGTGCTGATCTAGACTCTAATAATTGCGTCAGTGCTGTTGTGTGACTCCTAGGAGTGCTGGAAAGAGAGTGTTATTTTATTTCCTGGCCACCGTCACATGGCATACGTCAAGGTTACAAAAAATCCTACTCATGTCACACAGCAGAAGTCACTCTCCACTGATTCCAGCAGCTGTTGTTACTCCTGCCGGCTGTACCACTAATGCCAACCCCAATACCCTACGACTGTCTCTGTGCCTCTGACCATGCTGCCCCATAATATCTGAATCCCTTCCTAATTCCATTCCTCAAAGCTATGAAACGCTCTTCATTCAAATCCCTCCAGTAGATGCACTGTTTCCAGGATAGCCACAACAAGTAAAGCAGTCATTATTATTATTAATTAAAAATAAATACAAACCTTGAGTGAACCATATAGACGTGCTTGTGTCTCAGCTGAGTATTACTGATGTATGCCTTGTCCTTTTTCATTCATCCCCTTCTCTCCTTCTTAACCCCAGCTGACATGTCACATGTAAACCAAGAGTGTAAGCTGCTCAGTTCATGGACTTTGTCTTTCTGGTTGTCCTCTCAAATACCTAGCACGATGTTAAGTGTTGTTTAACAAGTTTAAGCACAAATTTAAGACCCTAACAAAACTGTAGGAGAAAGTGTGTGCTTGATGCTATTGGTAATTGCTGCCATGATCACTGTTAAAGTGAAAATGACAACGGATATAAGCAAATAAAAACAAAACAACCCCTTGCTCTCTTTTCCAGCCCACCCCATGCACACTCACCCCAAAATGTTTTCTCCATATCCTTGTGCTCACATTTCAAGAAATTGCTGCTGGAATCTGGTCTGCTGCTAGGATGGAGCTTTTTTTAAAAAGGCTAAATTCCAGACAGTCCATCTGGGAATCTGCAATGTTTGATATTTTCTCTTTCAGGTAAAAGCAAGAAAACAATATGTGTAAGACGTGAGCAAATGACATCCTGCAAAATAATCAAACTCCTTTCCATAGCTAACTTTCTAAATAGAGAACAGACACACAGAAGACGGCAGCAGTAAGTGAAATAGATCACAAAATATCAGTTATTAGAACATCATGTGCGAGAATGTGCTCAGTCCTGGAGCTATGCTGGGGCTCAGTCTCAGAACAAATTCAGCCGCCAGCATTCAGTGTGGTTAAAAAAAGAAGAAAACAAAAATGCACAGAATGTGTTACCATCTACAGATTTATGGGAAGCCACATGTTCAGGTTACATGATTTTAACAGCGAGTTCTACATTTCCAAATACTTACCTGCACCTATTATCGGTAGGGTCTGTTTTATGTTTTTGCTTTTAAAAAAATATCAATCTAAATGCTTTGGAATATATATTAGTCATTTAAGGCCAGATCCTCAACCCCACTAGTGGCAAAAAGGAAATGTAAGGCTGCCTTAAAGCAGTAGCTCAGTATCCCCCTTCCATGTCAGAAGGGACTGGCATTTCCAGCCCTACATCAGCCCCTCCTTCCACCCGTGGCACAGAGGGCGTTCTGGGGCAGGCTCGGGACATGGCAGCGGACAGGGCTGGAATGTAATGCACTCCAGCAATTGTGGGCTGTTTTCTACCAATACAAGTTATAGCAGCACTGAGACTGCTCCAATGTGAGCCAGGGGCCTGTGATAGCAAGACTGCATGAAGCCTCCCAGGTTCAGTGCACCCAGTAGCAACCCTATAGTTGGTACTAGTCTGGCAAACTGCTTGGCTATCTCAGCAGAGAAGCAAGGACTGAATGGTCGTTGAGACTTAACTAACGTCTCTGTTTTCGAAGTGATTTCTGCAGGCCAGAGCTGACCCACATGGGTGAGTAATGGGGAAGAAGCATGTACTGCTACAGCTCATGGTTATCTGTTCTCTGTTTGTATGCCTAAAATAAAGGACATTAGAACCTAAACCTAAGTTTCCCTGGGTTCAAGCCCCCTTAATTGTCTTGCCATGAGTAAGCAGGAAATTAAGATCAGTAGAGGGAAGAACGAAACTTCCCAAAGGCGATCCCTTGAAGACCACCTTGCCCATGTACCTGTGGCTATATGCGTATGGGGTGTTCCCAGGGACAGCTGTCCAGGTACCAGAAGTGTCACAAGAAACAATTTGCATTACCGCCCCAGTACAAGAGACAGTATCTCAGTCTTTTGAGCTTGGGCTGATGACAGAGCTTTTAAAAAAACACAACCCAATCTAGTGAGCTTGTCTCCCCAGTGGGTTTTTGCATGCTCTCACAGCACTAATAAAAACATACAAAGAAGGTAAATTAGGACAGACGACTGCTTCTGTCAACGTTGAACAAACAGCATCTTTAAAGTTTATGTGTGACTTAGAATTCAAGAATGCAGACTTTGTTTTAGTTGATGGGCTTGTTAAATAAAATACTTTGATAGCTCCAGAAGGAAAAAAAAAGAATTATACAGAAATGAGAATAGATTAAAGCAAAGAAAAAACCCTGACATCAGACAGGAGCCTATTTGATTAGCTCACCCTATAGACTAGAAATAATTAAAAATAAAGAAGATAGATGGAGGATGCCAGGTGCTTAAAAAAACATCACAGACTTGACTATGGCTCGGGATTGTGCAAACCACCAAAAGTGCAGGCTTTGCTGCAGATGTTGAGCATTTCTGCTGGCCAAAGAACTCTAGAGGGCAAGAAGAGTTTAAGTAAAGCTGAGAACATACAAAATTAATACCAAATTCTTCACAGGGGTGGTTACAGAGAGAGAGGGCTGGAGAACTTTTACTGCTACTAATAATTGGTAAAGTGGGTACTTCTCAGCAATTTTACGTACAGTTCCATCTGGCAGGCAGAACAGCTTCACGTCCCACTCAATACAAGTCTGATTCGCTTCTCTGTTCTGCCCCCTTGCTTCTTGCTCACATCTCGTGGCCACCCACCTGCTGCCAGTTGCCCACCCTGCTCTTTGAATTAATGCAGTAGATATTTGCCTTTAGAGAGCCACGTTACAAGTCCAGGTGAACCACTGTCTCCTGTCTTCTGACTGTAAATCCTACAGCTGAAAGTGTCAGCAGACTGGCAGGTGCTGTTAGGATCAAAGCAAAACCTCCCATGGAGCTTAGGGGGATTTCCTCACTGATACGATGATACACACATTAGTTGACTGACTGACACTGCCCAAAATATTTGTCCTTCACTGCTATGTTTGGCTTTGATTTTGTAGCAACTCTGGTAGTTTGTGACAGTGTCTTTATCCCATGTTATACATCCACCTCTCTTTGCTTTCTCTCCATTGCCCTTCCACTAAACACCACGAAAAGATTAGGAAACATGATATCAATCAATCTTCTCTCAACTCCCTTCTCTTAGCAAGAATTCAAAAAGGTATCTTCCCCTCTTATAACTCAGTTTCTTGTGCTGTAATTGATAACGGAATCTTAGTGAAGTTAAAAAGAAGAAAACAAAACAGGGACATCCATACTGTTAGATATGTGTCTTGTACAAAATTATTTTAGTCCAATAACTACAGGTTAATTAATTCTCAATATATGCACATCTGATCAGCAGGAGTCATTTTATATCTTTTATGTTTTTATTGGCTAGAGGTAGGTGCCTGTAAACCCTAAATGTTGATATGTTTTTGCAACCTATGTTCTAACTTGCATCTATGTCTACTATGTAGCCAGAACTATGCAGAAGAGCTGAACACTACTCATGAACAAACAGAGAGAGCAGCCTCAGAGCTGCTGAGAAATAAAATGGTGAAACTGCTGCTTTTCTCTCTGGCTCCTTGGAAACTTCTGTGCTTACATATAACATTAGATAATTAAGAACATATGAGTAAGTGTTTTTTGACTATGCAATATACAATATCAACAACTAAGAAGCATCTTGAATTATTTCAGACACATTCAGAGTTTACCCCAGCTTACAATCTCACTTTGTATTATTCAATACATATACTATTTTTCCTAATTTACTGGACAAAATAGGTAGCTTTGATTTTTTTTAATCAATGTGATATGATCATGCTTGATATTTAACTGCAGTGATAAATACATATACTTTAGCAACTCTATTATATGCCATTTCTTCCCTAATCATGTTAGAACAGCTGGTTGCCAGACCCACAGATTGCTTCAACTTTGTCAGGAGCATCCAGCATATTTTAAAACCATCTCTTGACCTCATAGAGGAGGTCAGTGTTTCTCCTGGCAGCCCTCTAGTTATTTTTTAAGTGTCTTGATTTTTTTTGTGTGTGTGGTGTAATGCAATTTTACTCATTATCACTACAGATGTCAGACCAAGACTAGCAAGATTACAGCAGTAGCTGGAGCATATGGTTGAATCATATGAATAATAATCATAAATCCTTTTTGACATTGGCCCATTATTATATCCTGATCATGTCCCCTTGGAATCCCTCTTTTGGTATAATGTTTAAGTCATTATAAGGTATCTCTGGAGGTCGAGATTTATAGGGAGCTGGTTGGGAGAAGCACAGTGTTAGGAGTCCGTTTATACAAACATAAAATATATTAATACCATATACCAGTGTATCTATGTATATGTAAATATAGAGATGTGCTGTTTATACAGACATACATGATTGGCAACTAAGAATTGGCTCTCACCAAATGCATCAAGTTTTTTTGATGACATCTTAAACCACAGAGCAACTCTGATCTGATTGACTCGTATATCATCAGAACGAAAATTGTGGGGGGAAAGTTTGCACGTAGAGTAAAACTGATAACTTGATCATTCTGTCTTCTTTTTAGTAAACTAATACTAACAGTCTTCTAGCTTGTGCAAGTCACATTTTCTTTGTGAGGGAGGTTGAGGAACCAGGCACATAGCAAACAGTGGAAACAGCTGTGAGAAAAGAGCATCCTCTTACCCCACTCATCAATTTTGCTCTTTTCAGTGGGACTCTACAATTATTTTTTTACTAATTACTTGTCAGATATAGCAGCAATTAGAGATGGGCTCAGATCAAAACCTTGCATCTGAACATCTCAAACTTCAGGGAAGCCCAGATTCAGATCCGAACTTCATGGATGACCAATTACATGTATAATGAGCTGACCCAATATCCCAGATGTGAACACACTGGATTTTGGAGAAATATGGATCTGGATATAATCATTACAAATCTTCAGTGATACCAATGTAACAAGTCCAGACTGGGTACACTGCTGTTAGTTTATCCCAGTTTGGATCGAGTGGTGGGATGGTCATTACCTTTTAACTTTTTTGCCACGGCTGCACTGTGTGGGAAGAAGTCACAAAGTAGGCAACCAGGCAGATAAATCTGAAAGGGCTCCATAGTGCTGCAGCGGAAACTGAAGATGCTGATGGTGTAGAGGACTTTACTGATTTATGCACAGGGGAGAATTTGGAATGAAAATGTTTTGTGTTGACCTGTCATCTTCAGTATGATCTTGAGTCCAACTGGTTGGCCATTTTGTTTCTTCTTTATTATTGCTCAGACTGTTACATAGACTTTAAAAGTAATTCTCTCCCATCTCTAACCTCCAGCGTTCTACTAACTGGTAGCTAACTGTAGCCCTGTGTTTTGGAAAAAGACTCCTCTGTCTTTTCCCCAGTCTCTCAGTATGGCACAGACCAGTTCTAAGTAGCAAACCTTACATTCTCTGCATCCCACCAAACAAAGTGAATGAGACACACATACTGATTTCTCATACGCGATCAGACATCTAATTTTGCTCCAGTCACACCTTTTATAATGAGATTTGGCAGATGGTCATCAGGTAGACAAAGCAAGAAGAAATTCTCCCTGCCACCTTGAGGTTATTACTCTATATGTCTTTTCTAAAGGATTATCAAAGGAGTGGAAGGAAAGGATTTAGCTGACGCTCCACAAACACAACCCTTTTGTCAAATTGATATGACAGCCTTAGACCCTTGCAATTCCAGCTCCCCTCCCACAAGGAAATGCCTCTGTACAGGAACTCAGTGATTTTCAATGCTATTCACTCTACAGAGGAGGAAATCCTCCTGCAGGACAGGATGGAGTTTCTGGACAAGGAACAGATACATGGAGAGATTAAGTAACTTGCCCCAGGCCATATAGGAAGTCTGCAGCAGAGCTGGGAAATGAACCCAGATCATTTGAGTCCCAGCCTGTTGCATAAACACAGGACCATCCTTTCTATGTGAATTGCGCTGTCATTGCTTCTGTTATATCAGGGAACAAATTCAACCAGGGATAAATTTGATGACATGTGTTTGGTGGTAGAACTGTTGTGGTAAAAAAGATGACTATTAAATCTTACTGTTGGGGTAACATTAGGCCAAAACTATCTCTAGTGCAGCAGTTCTTAAACTGTGGGTTGCAACTCCATTTTAATGGGGTTGACAGGACCAGCATTAGACTGCTGGGACCCAGGGCTGAAGCTGAAGCCCGAGCTCCACCCTCATCTGGGGAAGTGGGGCTCGGGCTGCGACCCCTTCTCCCCCTTACCAGGGGCAGCAGAGCTTGGGATACGGCCTCCTTTCCCCCCGCCCAGAATGGTGGGGCTTGGGCTCCAACCCTTCCCCACAGGGGTCATGTAGTAACTTTATTGTCAGAAGGGACACTCTGCTCTTGTGCAAACAGGATATACCAGAGATGGCCTCTTTGGGTTTAGATCAGGAATATGAGGAAGGGGCTCCACTGCCATATCCTCTTAATAACCATTCCAA
The DNA here is from genome assembly GCF_965140285.1 of Lepidochelys kempii. Lineage (NCBI taxonomy): Eukaryota > Metazoa > Chordata > Testudines > Cheloniidae > Lepidochelys > Lepidochelys kempii. The sequence continues at coordinate 27,176,679 of NC_136386.1, forward strand.
ACATTTTCAGAATAAAAAAAATTAGATTGACTGTATGCCATTGGTTAATGATATAGCAGTGACATTGGACTGGCACTGCTTAATGAACTGGTGAAGGAAGTTTCTTCAGTCATGGTCAATCACTTCTTGCCGTTGCCTGACACATGATTGTCCCTTCTGTATTTAAAAATGTGTGTCAAAATGTTATGCAGCTGATCTGATCTCTGCTGGTCTGTGACGCTATCCAGCTGTAACAGCAATACATATAAGACTCCTTTTTTTTCTCTCTTTGTCCCTTTATTTCTCTGCTTGACTGCTCTACTTATTTTTTTTAAGAAGGAGAATGTTTACAGTAAATTAGTAAAGTCTGAAAGTTATTCTACTCAGTCCTATGGAATAACGACTTCCTCCTTTCTCAGTTAGGCTTCCTGTACTAGCTATACAAAAGGCTGTAGTAATGTGTTTTACACAGTGCCTCAAGCACAATTAGACAAAGTATTCATTGTGGACTTCCAGTGTCTTTTCTCAGATAGAGACAGAATCACCTGATCAACCAAAGAACCGTCACAGGTTTGCCCCATAGTGCTCTGCAAAGGCATACCTGGTTATCCTAAACCATGGCTTGTGACTACTGGGCTTGTGACTAATTTTCATGTCTTGTGAATCCCATGGATAACAACTATGGCTCCAGTCCTGCAACTGACTACATGTGGGGCAATAGGGATGCACCATTAGATACTCAATCTCAAGATAAGGGCATCAGCTGCAAAGTCTAAACACCAACTTCTTTAGTCCTTGTATAGTCCACTGGTGTAAAGACTGCATGATTAGCTCTGATTTTTATTGTTTTTGTTTTGCAGATTATAGCCAACTGAGACTCTCATGTTGGCCTCTCTCAGAGTGAGAAGGAGTTTGGATCTTAATCTGAAAGGGTTTGCCCATTTCTAGTTACAAGTACAAAAGAGATAAACACAGAATGAAGTAAATCTAAACACCAAAATATAATAAAAGTTTGTCTCCACTGTCTGGCCAGCTGTTCTGACCTTTACGGGAGGACAAACCAATTTGTAGCAGCTTTGAATATTATCCACTCTGAGACTGAGATCTGAAGAATTTAAATGATAAAGCATATTCAGCATTAAAAAACAGAACCTTGTTATGCTTCTGAAGCAGAAGGCGCTTCTTCTTTTCTTTAATCAGACTCATTACACTGATTCCCAAAACTCCGGATTGAAAATCCTGGTATTTGCCAATTTACAGGGCTTTTTAAGGCTGTGCTTCCTATCTGAAAAAAGATGTAGATTGCAGTATCTACAAGATTCAAGAAGATACTATGTACAGATGCAACAGAGATGACATCTCCCTTGTCATCCATAAAACTGATTTAGAGCATACTGTGGAGTTATTCAACAAGTCCCAGAGAATCCTCTTTAATGCACAATAAGAAACAGATCTTGGTTGTCTTTTCATGGATATCAGACTTACAGAGATGCAGCAATGCACTTGCAACCATTGGTATGAAAAGGTACTTTCAAGTAAAGAACTATTAGCTGAAATATTCTGCTATAAGATATCAAAAGACTTTGTCAACTTTCCACACATTTTGTAATGTTAAACTCATTGCTCTCAGGGGCAGTTAGTGGTTTTAAAGTTAGTAATGTATCTTAAGACCAGTAAGACCTTATTACACTTCAAAATGCTCTTTTTAAACTTTGATAATGAGCATAATATTAGCCTATTTTTTTAAAAAAATGATGAAATTTAAAACTTGACATGTTGCTTCAGCATTTTAAACAAAACAAAACGTCAATCTTATTTCCTGTGTAAAGAAAAGACTATAGCAGCAATAGCGTGGCTATATTTACCAAATACATACCCCGGCTCCACAAAAGGTTGTTAGAACTAAATGTTCTAGAGTTTTAATTATATTTACCACAAAATCCACTTGCTCCCAAAGTGAAATTAAATTCTTAACTTTAAAAGCATTTGGACTATAAATGCAGACCAGGGAAATGCCATTGTTGTCATGGGTAAAATTGATTATCATACTAAAATAGGGAAAACATTCATGTCATGGTGTGTATAGTCAAGTGCTTGAAAAAATCCAAACAGATTTGCATCTCAAACAGGTAAGTCTGAGGTTAACAGATTTGTCTGCAAGTAAATAGACTCTAACCATAAAATGAACAAAAGTTCAACTAAAGGTCACAAAATCTCCAGACCCTTTAAAATCAATGGTGGAGTCCCCCTTAGATCAGGAAATACAACTAAATTCCAAAGTTATTTGCTGTGCATTTAAACAGGGGATATCTGTATTTGACAGGATAAAATCAGCTACAGATGAAAAGGCTCATGAGGTCATCTAGTTCACACCTGTGCCTGTGCATGATTGTTCCATGGAGTGTAGTCCCCTGTACTTTGTTCAGTCACTTGTAAAGGATTAAAGTAAAAGGGCATTAAATTGCCCTTTTGCAGGTGACTGCACAGTTTCATAGATCTCACCATAGAGAAATTTACCCATGACTTTTGTCTTTCGTTTTCCCCTGCCTAAAATCATCTCTCTCTCTCTCTCTCTCTCTCCAGCCTGGATATGGGAGTGCAAGGCAGGTGGGAGAAATGTACAAGGAGCAAGTACTAGCCAGAATCTTGATGCAGCATGTAGAATTGCTCCTGGTTAGTGCTCCCACGGGCACTTGCTGTCCAAAAGGGGAGGGGGAGGCAAAGTAAGGGTGGCTGCAGCTGTAATAAGGCCCCTCTGTGCCACCCTCTCTCCATCAGATCTGAGTGTGCCCAAGGCAATAATCCGCCCACAGCTTAAATGTTCTAGGAACCCCACATTTACCAGAGATTACAATTAATCTGATTTAGGGTTTCAGGTTTTGGATTACTAAAAGCAGTTAGTATATCTCTGTACGTTTATAAACTAATGGCATAGCAGTGTTATTGTGCAGAGGAAACGGCATCTTGGGGCTTCATCAAATGATGTGATACCACCCCATATTGCAGAGATTAAAACTACCTATGTAACCCCCATTATTATTGCTGATGGGAAATGTGCACAAACACATTGGGAAGGGAATATGGTATTTGTAAACAACAGGCAACATTATAGTATATTGGAACTAATATTTCCATTATAGCTGTTGAAATATTTGTGGCCAATCAGCAGCACAATGCTTTATACCAACTCAAAACAAAGCCAGCTTTGTTCAGATGGTACTATAGGTAGGAGACAGCCTTCCTATAGTCAGCAAAATTATATACAGGAAACTATTGAATTATTGTACAAGCAATGCCCAGAGATCACCTTTACAAAGTTTGCAATGGAACCTTGAGTTTCTTTCTTTGATGTCAAAATTTTACAGAGTAGCAATAATGCATTTAGGATAAAGAGGGACGCTGCTTTGATAGAATATCTGGTAGTCAGCTCTATACAGCTTCTATACATGTCTCCATACTGGATTATTTTTAGTATCATATACCTTTTTGTTACTGACTTCTTCAGAAGACTGAAATTAAAGGTGTGACACACAAAAGTTTGGTAAGATACTAGTCTATGTCTTCTGGCCCCAGTCAGCTGACATGGTTAAAAAAAAGATTAATACCCCTGTCACATGACATCAGTGGCTACTGTCACATGGGGAAATCTTTTTACATGACTAAATATTTTAACAAAAAGGCAAATATAAGCTTAAAATACATCAAGTCAAGTAGCTTCTAACAAAATATCCTTGAAAAAATTATTCCAGGCTAATGCAAGAGTACTAAAAATAGCTGCTCCTGTAACTACTACATTGAATGCTTATTTTATTTTGTTATTAAAAGTGAAAGGGTATATTTACACTGCACTGGTGAGGCCACATCGGGAGTATTGTGTCCAGTTCCCCCTTCCTCCCCCCGCTCCCCCCCCCAAAAAGGATGTGGACAAATTGGAGAGAGTCCAGTGGAGGGAAAATGACTAGGGATCTGGGGCACATGACTTATGAGGAGAGGCTAAGGGAACTGGGCTTATTTAGACTGCAGAAGAGAAGAGTGAGGGGGGATTTGATAGCAGTCTTCAACTAGCCGAAGGGTGGTTCCAAAGAGGATGGAGCTCAGCTGTTCTCAGTGGTGGCAGATGACAGAACAAGGAGCAATGGTCTCAAGTTGCAGTGGGGGTGGTTTAGGTTGGATATTAGGAAACACTATTTCACTAGGAGGGTGGTGAAGCACTTGAATGGGTTACCTAGGGAGGTGGTGGAATCTCCATCCTTAGAGGTTTTTAAGGCCCAGCTTGACAAAGCCCTGGCTGGGATGATTTGGTTGGGGATTGGTCCTGCTTTGAGCAGGGGGTTGGACTAGATGACCTCCTGAGGTCTCTTCCAACCCTAATCTTCTATGATTCTATGAATAAAAGACCTGTGGCAAGATTGCAGCTGGTCCAGGTCAGTTGATTTGGGCTTATGGGGCTGAGACTGCGGGCTATAAAATTGCAGTGTAGACATTCGAGTTCAAGCTGGAGCCAGAGCCCCAATTGCTATTTTTAGCTCTGCAGCCTGAACCCTGAAAGCCTAAGTCAGCTGACCCAAGCTCTGAGACTCGGTACCATGAGTTTTTCAACACAGTGTGGACATACCAAAAGTGTCAAACTATTTCCTTACCAGACAAGCAAGAGATACTTTGATCTAGAAAATAAGATGTTTCAATCAGTACAAAGTAGAAGTTGCCTTTAATGATTGTAAAAAATAAAATCAATTTAAAAATAGACTATTTTGACTATTATTAATGTCAGTCATAGTAGTGCATAATGGCATGTCATGTAAGTAGTACAACTACCAACATCATGAAAATAATGTAAAAATAATTTAAAAAAGAAAAATCAGAAAATAAAATAAATTTCTAAATGAAATGTTTGAATTGTTCCAAACGGAAAAGTTTCAAAATTATTGTTTTTTGCAATTTTCATTTTGTTGGAAAATTCGAAAATATTTGCTTTAATTCCAATTTGGAATAAACACAAATTTTGAAATGTTAATATTTCCCATGAAATTCAAATTCAAACCTGTGACAAGTTCTAGTATAGATATGATCTTTATTGCAAGAACCACACTTGCTGGGATATTTATGTTTGATAAAGAGACCTGGCTGTGTAAGGGTGCTCTCTATCCAGGATCAAAAAGGGGTGATGCTTAGGGCTGTGTTATCAGTTCTATAAAGTCATAAAAGTGGGCCTTAGTTATCCCTCCTCTTCACAAAAAGAAAAACACTCTTTTTAAACACACACAAAGATCTCTAGAAATATTCTTATTTATTTCTTTTGGAAACAATCTAAAGTCTTCATTCTTTAAACTCTAAGGAGAAAATTTATGGTTGGAAAATGTTTTACAGAAGTATTTCCACTGAAAGGTGAAAACCTTGGTTGTTTCTCAAATGTTTAAGGTGATATAAGCTTCTTTTGAGATGTATATTTGCAAATATTTTGAATGTAAATGGAAGCTTTCCTGATACTAAAAACTTCCTGATACCACTGTTATGTAAATAGTAAGATGTTTTATGTACAACTATAGCAGGATCATTTGATGCTATAAAAGTTTACTAATGTAAGATGCTAACAGTATAAAATAGTTTTATTATTTGGGAAATTAATTAGTTATCTGTCAATGCTTATGCAATTACTTACAAAACTTAGGAAAACAAGAAGAACCTCTCCAAGTACTGGTAAAAAGAAAAGACAATACCCTCTTTGATGACCATTTAAAGTCTCTCTAAGAGTCTTTTAAGTTTAAAAAAGACTATTTTAAGAGTGGAAAGATATATATATATAGGAAATACACGTGTTGTGACTCATTTGAAACAGAATTTCAACAGCTGTCGATGGAACTAAAGGGATATTTCAGAAAATGAGCTGAATAGAAGAAAGAGTTAAAATTCTGTCTTTAAAGATGTCTGAGAATTTTCCTCACAATGGCAAAAACAATTCACAACTCTGCTGCATATTCATTAAGCAGATTGCATGTTCATGAAATGAAGGAGATACTACTAAAATAGCGGGAGTCACATCCCAGCTTTGGCATTAAGAGACAATTTTTAGGATTTGGCCCCTACCATTTCTTGTTTCTCTACTTTATAAAATGTTAGTCATTTTGGAGAAAATTACTTGGTGCTGAACAATTTAAAACACACCTTTCTATCCCACAGAATATAAAAGATTATGGATGAAACTACTAAAATTTAAAATTTACACCTTAAAACCCTAAGGCACAATATAAATATTATCCATTCTCTACTAAGATATATCAAGAGAAAATCTCTTCTAGAAGACCAGTGTTGTATACTGCATTGAGAAAAAAAGATTAAATAAAATTAAAATAATATTACTGGAGTAACCAAGCATATTAATCCTGAGCGACTTGCAGAACATTTAGATTTCATTAATTCTTATTCTCTGTAATTTGCGAGTTCAACTGCAGAGCTACAGATACACAGAAACAGTTGTACAAATGCTCATATTCCAAAAATTGGGCATTGTGTTTGCGGATCATTATGAAATCAAATACTGGATGAATAATTGATCCACAAATTAAGCAGATTATATACTTGTATCTTTTGTTTTTGAATGTTTTCCAGATCTTCAGCCCTGAAAGCTGCTTCTAACATGTATGTACTAGCTGCAATATGAGTATTTATGCCACATGAACCAACCAGCCTGAACAAAATACAAACTATTTAAACCTTGGACCAGAACTGAAACCAAACACATTGTGGTATATGTAACTGTTATGACTTTATTACCTCTGAACTTTCTGAACACCTTCCCATTTCTGAGGCTTACTTGTCATCACGGTCACTTAATATTTTGTAAAGCAGAGTTGACCTTGCATGTTACATAGGAAGACACTGTATGCTCTCAGGAAAATTCTGTTTCTTTTCTGTTTAATTTTGGTGTTTTCTGCCGATCTGATATAAAAGTCACAGAGAGTGAAAATATATAATTTTCCATTTTGAGTATGGCAAGACCACATGAATGTTTTAAAAAGTTCATTTAACTTTTAGGAAAGCCATTCAATAAAAATATGTTTCCAAAAGCATAGGGAAGAAGCTGCTACTCCTGCCAAAATATTATCATCTAGTATTACCAGTTATAGTTTGCAAGTATTGTAATGCATTGAAATTACTTTTTTTAAGCTAACAATAACATTAAACAATGACAAATACAATCTGTAGCAGAAATTACTCAATGTATAATTCAATCCCCTACAGCCTCAGAGGCATCTTGACACTCAGATCTGTGGATGTATCTTGTTTCTATTGGGAAGGGGTGGGGCTCATCAGCCTCTGAAGCATTATCACCCTGGGCCCTGTGGAGACAAACCTCTCCCTCAGGTTTTTTCTATGTAACAGGTGAGCTGACTTCTTAAATCTAAAAAATGAAAATATGAGACAGAGGAACTAGAGGGGATGAAATGTGCCAAAAGTCCTGCTAAAAATGGCAAATAGCTAAGCTAAAACAAATTCTGGACACTGGAGGACATATAAAACTAGAAAAGTGCTACAGAGAGTTAAAATCTCAGATTTCTCTATGGCAATAGAAGATGAAAGTGTCTAATGTCAATGGACTTGCAGTGGGGGAGGTTTCGATTGGATATTAGGAAAAACTTTTTCACTAAGAGGGTGGTGAAACACTGGAATGCATTACCTAGGGAGGTGGTAGAATCTCCTTCCTTAGAGGTTTTTAAGGTCAGGCTTGACAAAGCCCTGGCTGGGATGATTTAACTGGGAATTGGTCCTGCTTTGAGCAGGGAGTTGGACTAGATGACCTTCTGGGGTCCCTTCCAACCCTGATATTCTATGATTCTATGACTTTCGATAGGGAAGGAAAGGTAGGGTTGAGATCTGAATGACCCATTTCAAAGATAACATGCATCTGATAGCAATTTTAAAAATTAGAAAAAACTTGCTGCCCTTACTCAGGCAAAACACTCAACTTGAAACAGATGCTGGCCGCATAACTATTTGCTACTTTAGTAATAAAATAGTGAACAATGGAAAGATTGCAACTTACCTTGGCACAACGCTATATGCAAACACAGTCAGCAAACAGGAAGAAGAAACAATGCAATATCACTCTCGACATTGGACAGCAAGGAGCAGATTCAGGAAACAGATGTCTCACTAAGTCAAAGTGACTCTGCCAGTATGAATTTAACAGTCAAGAAAGCCAACGCAAGCAAATCAGACTTAATGTGAAGTCAGACAGAGAGTGAACAGCACTGTACCACTACAGTTATCCATTCTCCCTAAAGATTATCTCAGCAGTGGTGAAACTATGTCTGGTGATTTCCTCACTTATTCTTTGGTACACAACTTGGGGCTTCAAATGACCCATGACCATTACGATGCCAAGAGATAATATACCATCTCCAGGACATCGCAACCTGGATAATGCTTTATTTTCCTAAAATCATGTCAACCCTATAAAAGAAACCTACAGTAGTCTACAGATTCAAAACACTGCAGTAGCATCATTGTACGTCAAAGGGCTTCATTCTGCTCTAATTTACACTCCATTGAAATTAATGGAGTTATGCCAATGTAAAACTGATGTAAGTGAGAGCATAATTGGGCCTATATTGTTTTGTAGGATAAACTTTTTCTTTCATACACGTCTGAGTAAACTAATGATTATAAAGTACTGTACATGCACATATTCAAAGATAAGGCTAGGAACAGAATGTCTTTCACTCTCAAGTTGGCATTCCTTGTATTTTTTATGTACCTAATATGTCAATGTTATAATTTTCCAACATGAATTTTCCTATCATATTCTACTGTAATTTGCTATCATAATAACTCAATTTCTTGTTTTGATCCACAATTTAAGAACATTAGAAGCTAAGAAAATGGACTCCATGCATGTGGACTCCTATGCCCACACAGAGCCCCCTCAAAGTCAGTGGGTATTTGCCCACATGTACCAAATTGCAAGACTGGGCTGTAATTCTGTAATGCTACCAATATAAGTTGTTGGATGTTGAATAGCTCAAGCAGCCTCTTGTAATGCTTGGGTGTTACAAGTCATCTGATCCTTGGGACTACACTTCCCAGGAGTCCTCCAGACTCATTCTCCCAGCATTCCATCTCCTAACCGGGCTAAGCCTCAATAATGGCTGGGTTAGCACCATCCATTCTTAAAGGGCCCAGCATGTTCTGTGACACTTAAAAATATTTATTTTTTAAAATCTAGTGCCTTAGTGGACAGTTTAATGACCGGACTGAGAGGAAGAATACACAGAATCAAACACACCATTTCTCTTTCTTCTCTTGGTTCTTCTGGTATTTCCAGCAGCTCCTCTAAACTCCTGTAGAACTGAAAAGTATAGTGTATTTTTATCATTAATGGATCCAAAACCCACTAGGAAAAATCTATCCTCTCGCATAGTCATCTTTCTGTTTTGGTGGAATCCCATGTAAGTGGCAATACAATTTACACAGCTTGACAAAATCCTTTGGCACCTAGTTCCAAATTAGAGAATTACAGCCTCTCTCTTAGCTGCTGTCAGGTGATTAAGCTGCCCTCCTTCCAGTGTTGATTTGGAAGAATGTTTTTGCCAGCCACCCAGCAAATCTAAATATCGAGAGTGGAGAACAAATGATGTGTCTCAGGATGAAATGGAGAGTCTTCCACAAAAAGATGCCTTTGCAACTGCTCCACACAGTATTTGCATGGGAGCTTCTGCTCTGGGCTGGATTTAGGGGCAGGCGACCCAGGGGACTGACTGGAGTGCTGGGATTGGGGGAGGGGATGCCAGACTCAGGGTGCTGGTTTTATCGTTAGCAACAAAAGGAAAAAGAGAATGTTTGAAGTAAAATGTTTCAGGTATTCCATATGTAGATTCATTTTTCACGAACCTCCTAGAACGTTCTGGACCTTTGTAGAATCTTGTGGAACCTTCCAGACTTTCTGAGCACTACATTTTCCTTCAGCCTTCTAGAATGTTGTCATCCCTGCCCTGATGGGTATATAAAGGGCAGGACATCACTAGTCAGTCAGTGAGATATAGAAATGAAGTGAAGTGAAGTGAGAGCCCAGTTGCAATATTGCGAACCTTGTTTTACTGTGTAATTATGGAAGTGTACTTGTGTTTTAAGACTTGAAAAGTGTGTTAAAGGACATATTTAATGAGATGCCAGAGATATCTACCAAACCCCTATCCATACAACAATATAAAAGAAATACTGTTACTTCTTTTGCCATGCTTAACATGTTTGATGACTTTCTAAGACTGCAGAACATAGAGTTTTGCTCTCCCTAATACTGTCTGTTTTCCCCCATAGAAAATAAAAGATGCAATATAGGAAGTGAAAAGCTCAATTGCAATCTAGTTTGCAGCAAGGGGCAAATTTGATGGAAAAATATCTGAAACAGAACAACCTAGACCAGACTTTAGGCAGAAGTAATCGTCCCAGAGGAGAAGACATTGAGGAGTGAAGCGTAAATTATTGAAGTCCTATTATTAAGGAATTAGCAGATTTACCTGAAGATAAGGAATGGAAATGTGAGAAAAGTGATGAAGGATCATTCAATTTTCCTGGTGGCATAAAGAGAGTGATGATAAAGAAGAATGTGGCTCACATGAAAAAGGAGAGTAATTGCAAAGAACAATCTGGTTTACGTGAAAAGGGGAGAAACAATAAAGAAGAATCAGCTTTGCATGAGGACAGAAACATCAGTGAGAAAAACTGCACATCACAAATTGATACATCAAATTCTGCTTTATGGCCAGCAATCCTAAACTCTGCTGATATTGATTGTACACTTTTGAATGGGCTGGGCAAAACTGAGGATATGACGTTTCCAGTAAATAAGAAGCGACACTTCTCAAAGTCACATTGCGAAAGATTGCTTGAAAATGGTGAGAAACTGAATCGGCATTAGCTAGTTTACTCAAAATCAACTGACAAAATGTTCTGGTTTTGTTGCAAAATATTTGACAAGAATGCCAAATCGTTGTTTGCACTTTCCGGGTACAATTATTGGCATAACTTAGCTGATGCTCTGAAGCAACATGAAAAGCCATCCAGCCATTTTATGACCTACTCCAAATGGATGGAGATGGAGTCCAGGCTCGAGCTGAATAAATGCACAGATGCAGAAAACCAGCACACTATTAATGTAGAAACCCAGCATAGGAGGAACATGCTTGAGCATCTGATCTCAATAATCTTCTTCCTTAAAAAGAATAATTTGGCTTTCTGGGGCTCATTGGATAAGTTGTTCACTGAACATAACGGTAATTTCCTCAGTATGGTACAGCTCTTTGAGAAATACGATGATGTCATGCATGAGCACCTACATTGAGTAGTTCATAAAGAAGCTGTGGACCATTACCTTCAGCAAAGTAATTCAAAACGAATTGATTGACCTTATGAATGATGCCCTCTGCCCACTCCAATCTGCTTCCCAGAGAGATGCTTCTGGTGGGAGAACAACTCGATAAGAGCTTGTTCATTCCCACAAGCATATGGGCTGAGATTCCAAGTAGAATTTATCGAGGTTTGATAAAGAGGATTGGGAAAAGCAGATTTCATATCTATATCTATCCATCCATCTCTTTGAGTGAGTGTTTGTACAAGTCGCATATAAAGTTAATGAATAAAAGATACATTGGCATATTACATTGTTACATAGCAGTACCAGATCCTTTGTTTTGTTACAATATTTGGATTTCAGTCAATACTGTCAAATTTCAAATGAAAAGATGATGATGAATCCTGCAAATAAAAGGGTATTTAAAAAATTATGTTTCAGTCATGGTAAAATTACTACACAAACCAACAAAAGCCACAGAGCCCCTGACACACCACCCATAACTCTTGCTACTGTGAAAAAAAGAAGTCATAGTGGTATGAGCTATGTGGATTATTAACCTTAAATTTGAATGCCCTGGCTTCTGTGGTTTGATGGCTGACCTTTAACATTATTCAAAAATAGAATTTCTTTTTAATTGCCATGTTAAGAACAATATTTCTTAAGTTGTATAATGTGTTGTTGGCCAGGGAAGGGAGAACACTCTGCTATATATATATTTAATTTCTCATACATACTTGTATAAATTTAAGTTTAACAAAATTCCTAGGTAGGCATCTGATTTGCTCAACTATGTGTTTTGTTATGTTTTCTGCTTATTTGATGGTCTTTACTGGGAGAGAGACATTCTCAGTGGGAGAATAGAAGAATGACAAGAAAAGTACTAAACCAACAATACAAACAGATGATCATTCCTTGGAGATAGACATAAAGAGAAGTGGAGAAAAAACCTAAGAGATAAGTGAATGCAAATTCCTTCTGTACAAATGAATTATATACAGTATCAGAAACTGGCAGAACGTTAAAGATAGAATGTGGCAAACTACACTCAGCAAACAATTTACTTGATGGAGTTAGTCCCTTTTTGTTAGAAAATTATCTGTGACCCTACTAAAATTTTAGAAATATGACCATTATTTAAAATTATACATCGGTGGTGTACTGTGAATATATTTCAGCCTTGGGATTGCTGAAAAATGATTTGCCATTACATATACTTAAATTCACTATTTGAAATGCTCTAATTGGTCACCTTAGTCACAAGCTATTATTACTATCCCTGACGGACTATCCCTGTCATAAATATAAAGGGAAGGGTAAACCCCTTTGAAATCCCTCCTGGCCAGGGGAAAGCTCCTCTCACCTGTAAAGGGTTAAGAAGCTAAAGGTAACCTCGCTGGCACCTGACCAAAATGACCAATGAGGAGACAAGATACTTTCAAAAGCTGGGAGGAGCGAGAGAAACAAAGGGTCTGTGTCTGTCTGTAGTCGTCTTGGCCGGGGATAGACCAGGAATGGAGTCTTAGAACTTTTAGTAAGTAATCTAGCTAGGTATGTGTTAGATTATGATTTCTTTAAATGGCTGAGAAAAGAATTGTGCTGAATAGAATAACTATTTCTGTCTGTGTATCTTTTTTGTAACTTAAGGTTTTGCCTAGAGGGGTTCTCTATGTTTTTGAATCTAATTACCCTGTAAGATATCTACCATCCTGATTTTACAGGGGGGATTTCTTCATTTCTATTTACTTCTATTTTTTATTAAAAGTCTTCTTGTAAAACACTGAATGCTTTTTCATTGTTCTCAGATCCAAGGGTTTGGGTCTGTGGTCACCTATGCAAATTGGTGAGGCTTTTTATCCAACATTTCCCAGGAAAGGGGGGGTGCAAGTGTTGGGAGGATTGTGCATTGTTCTTAAGATCCAAGGGTCTGGGTCTGTAGTCACCTAGGCAAATTGGTGAGGCTTTTTACCAAACCTTGTCCAGGAAGTGGGGTGCAAGGTTTTGGGAAGTATTTTGGGGGGAAGGACGCGTCCAAACAGCTCTTCCCCAGTAACCAGTATTAGTTTGGTGGTGGTAGCGGCCAGTCCAAGGATAACGGGTGTAATATTTTGTACCTTGGGGAAGTTTTGACCTAAGCTGGTAAAGATAAGCTTAGGAGGTTTTTCATGCAGGTCCCCACATCTGTACCCTAGAGTTCAGCATGGGGGAGGAACCTTGACAATCCCAAACCCACAATGGGCTTCCAGGATGGCCACATAAAGACTTCTAACATAAATAGTCATGCAAATACATATTCACAACTTTTACTCTTTCCATAAATCTCACTGCATTCAAAAATTCAATTGTCTGAATGCTTGCAGAAAGTAAATGAAAGGGTTGCAAATACTGAAATGAATTGGATTTTATTCCAATGACCATTCAAGAATATTTTCTTGCATTTTTCACCAAGCTCTACTAAAAATATGCATTCTAACTAAAAATCTACTGTCATCAAAACAATCTATACCAGATTGATTCGAAAATGAATTGCTGTATTACCTTCATTAAAAAGAGGGAAATAATATGTTGGATTGATCTAGAATTGTCCAAAGAAAAAGGATAGAGGCAGAAAACCACCAAGGAAGAGAGAGCTAAAGACGAACTAAAGCCAGATGAGTAATTGTAAAACAAGAGAAGTCAGAACAGGAAATATTCAGACAGAAGAAAATAAAGGGAAAAAAAGAAAAAATTCATTTTCATCTGATAGTGACTAGGATTGTGGAATGCATGTAGCAAAGTAGATGATTCTGGGGATACTAAGAGCTCATGCCTTGTATGCAGAGTAATGAACAAGCAGGAATGAGAAGGAGCTGTTTCAGATTCTGTTCTGGCATCTGAGCTGGGTCTGTGTCTAATGGAAATATCATTGCTAGTTCTGAGATGTTTGTGTATGACAACAGTTTAGAGGAAAGTATCATTATTTCAAAGGGTAGATTTAAAATTGTGGATTGAGAGGAATCACATATTTAGACTCAACTTTCATCTGGAAAATCTGCCTAGCTGCTTGTGGGTACCCCTCAAAACCTCATTGTACAGTGTCTGGAGGTACATCAAACACCAAGGGACTACAATGTTATTGTATCTTACCAAAGACTCAGTTCTGCAAACACTCATGAAACCAATCCTTATTCACATGAGCTGTACCACTGACTTTGATGGGACTTCTCACATAAGAAAGGACTCTTTGGGTGAGTAAGGGTATATGGGATTAGGTACCAATGGGCACTGTATCTATAAGGCAATATTTATAGCAAGGACATCATTGCTTCAGACAATAATGTCATCTATTCCTAAGTACCTGTATTCTTGGGTGGCATATATTGTCCATCATCAGATGGAATGGAAATGCCCTGATGAGCAGAGATGGGATGTCAAAGAATTCAGTTCCCAGAAAAGGGTTTGATTTTCTTTGTAGAGTTCAGAATATTTCTGCTAATTCAAGGAAACCACTATGACAGAAAAAAGACAGCCAAGTCTGTCATTCAAGGAAAAGAAGTTGATGCATAAGCAGTCCTGCAATATCTGTATTATCTTACATTGCATGAATCCAATATTCACTTTGGCTGCAACATTCAGGACTGAGTGTGATATCAAACTGCCACTCAACATGTGTGTGTTGCTATCAGTTTATCGAGTCCTACAATATGCTAATTTCCCTGCGAAGAGCAGATTGCTATTATAATTTCTTCTGTTTAGATGTAACTCCTACTTTAAGAGTTATTCCTATCTATACTCCTTGGAACAATATATAGTTGTAAACAATCTGCCCTTTCTTAAGAATTAAGATATATTCATGAAACAGTGATATTAGCTATTTAAGGGTTAAAGGTTTTTAAAGTTGATAAGGTCTGAAAACAAGACAATATATTCCAAAGAGCTAATGAGAGTAAGCAGAAATTAGAGAAACTTTAGCATTCTTAAGATTTATCATTTATTTGTATAACCTTATGCATTTCAGGAGTGATCCAGAAGACTAAAGAAAGTGGCAACATAATACTACTATTTAAAATAAAATCATAGATTAATACCAGAAAACTACAGACCATTCAATTTAACATCATGTGGGGGAGTCTTTGAAACTATTTTAAGTGACTCCAGCTTTTTTATTTATAGAAATTACTTGGATGTTGGTACTGAAAGCAAGATTTCCAAGCTTTCAAATAATACTCAATCTCAAAGAGCAGTAAATAATGAGGAACAACATGGTGAGATAAAAAAAACAAAAACTAAAACCTCAGATCTTTAAAATATCTCAGCTAATGGATGGGGAAGTGCACTTCAGATTAGATAACCAAAAAAATCTTTTGATCAAAAAATATACAAAGAGAAGGAAATGAAAGCCAAGGATCCAATCCTGCTCCCATTATAGGCAATAGCAAAAATCCTACTGGTTACAGTGAAAGTAGGACGATATCCTTTTGTAGCAGTTGCTGAAAAAAGTCCTAAAGCTTACAGCCTTTTTTTAAGCTAATGTGAAAATTGTAAACTGAACCCTAGATCACATTGCTATAAAAATGCAATATACTATAAATAAACAACAGCTGATTATATTCCTAGCAAAAATCACCATGATATTAAATTGGGGTTTGAATAAGGGGAGCATAATTAATCGATAAACTTTCTTTACACTGGTTATAAATCTCTCTTAAATCCTGATAGCCCACTTTAATTGTCTGCTGTGCCATCGCAGAGCCTCCTGAGCCTTAACTGAGTTGGAACATGTTGGAAATATTCATAGTACTCAACAGCCCACAGGCTGACACTTCCACTTGTGTGATGGGTTTGTATTGGAACAATAGATGCAAAATATGCATTTCAAGAGGCACAGAAAGTTTTTTCTTGATCAGCTTGAATATTTCAAATACATTTTTTTTTGTTTCTGTAAAGGAAAACCTGCATCAGCCTCCATATTTTATTCATATTGTCCAGGGTATCTTTTTCTACTGCCAAAAAATAGTATATTCATAAATTTTAAGACCAGAAGGGACCATTATGATCATTTAGTCTGGCCTTTTGCATACCATAGGCCACAGATTTCATTCAGTGGTTCCTGCAACTAGCCCAACATCTTTTAGAAAGATATCCAACTTTGATGTAAAGTGATAAAGAATTTGACACATCCGTGGGTAATCGGTTCCAAAGGTTAATTATCCTTATGTTAGTGTTCAGTACATTATCTATCAGAGGACAGTTTTAAACCCACTAACATCTATATAAGGTTTTCAGTCATCCACAGAGAAGTCTTTTTTCAAAAGACAGTATTTTGGTTTATAAAAATTTGTGTGTGTTTCTCATTCAGTGACAGTTAAGGTGAATGAGAGGCAAAGACATAGGAAAGAGTGAGAGGGTCAATAGCTTGTAATCTTAAACCCCGTATTTAAGCTGCTTGATGAGAGGAAAAGCGATTAGAACAGGAATGTCCTAACCACTGGACTACAGGATATTCTGATGTGGGTCTCCTGCAATCACTCCAATTGAAGGCATTCCACTTTAATTAAATAATTAACTATTAATTAGGCCAGAGAAAGAGTGAGAATGATGCTATAGTCCAGTGCAATTTTTTTACTGCAAAAATGTAGGTGCCAAATGAGTTTAGGTGGCACCCAAGCTGCAGTTTTGTGGGTCACAGTGGTGACTATAAACAGGACTTAGGTGCCTAAGTCTGGGGGTTAGGCCCCTAAGTGCCTTTGTGGATCTGGGCCCTAAGCCGTGATACACCAAAACATTGACGCATGCTCATAACTTTAAGCAAGTGTCATTGGAGTCAGTGGGATTTAGCCACTTTTGTAAATCCTACTAGGTGCCTCTCTGCATCTGCAGGAACCTAGATACTTTTCTAAAGCTAGCCCCTAGTGTATAACAAGTTTAGCCAAAAATGCTAGAAAAAAAATGGAAAAAATAGATCCTTTATCACAATCACAATTTAAATTCAGAGGCCAATAATATTAATTTCGCCTCCATTCCCAGATGGTTGCTTCCTAAAAAATAACATCACAAAGATAGACAGTAGTGTTCAGATGACACAGCAAGAATTTTCAGCTCTTACCTTCTGAAAGCAGTCTTTCTGACAATGATGAGAAAAACTGTAGTCCCAACAGTTTAAAGATCTGTCGAAAGATAGGTGTAGTGACTTACAATTTGGTCCATCTCTAAAGGGAAAATTAGGGGTGTACGCAAATATTTCACCTTCCTGAAGCAAAGAAAATGCAATACTTCTCATCCTTGATCTCAAGTTAAATGTCTCTATTATGGGACAGTATTTTTTCATGCAAGTAAAAGCCAAATTGCTGAAAGACATTGTTGCCTGTGGATACCGCTGAATGGCTTTTGGGCTGATTGGCTCATATATATATGTCCTGAATGAGGAGACAGGAGGGTAGGGCATGATCCAAAGACAACTGAAGCCAACGGGTATACCTTAGGGCAAGGGTTCTCAAACTTCATTGCACCGCAACCCCCTTCTGACAACAAAAATTACTACATGACCCCCGGAGGGGGGCCGAGCCAACTGAGCCCCACCGTCCTGGGTGGGAGGGCCAAAGCTGAAGTCCGAGCCTCACCACCCGAGGGCCAAAGCCAAAGCCTGAGGGCTTCAGCCCCAGGCAGGGAGTCAGTAACCTGAGCCCCGCCACCCAGGGCTGATGCCCTTGGGGCTTTGGCCCTGGATGGTGGGGCTCAGGCTTAGGTTTTGGCTTTGGCCCTGGGCCCCAGCAAATCTAAGCCAGCCCTGGCAACCCCATTAAAATGGGCTTGTGACTCACTTTGGGGTCCCAACACACAGTTTGTAATTGTAATTGCAGCTGTGGGTTTGTAATTGCAGTGTAGACATACCCTTAGGGTATAGGTAGAATTTATAGAAGTCGGTTTTGTAGAAAGTGTTTTTATACAGTCGATTGTGTGTGTCCCCACACAAATGCTCTAAGTGCATGTAGTCAACGGAGTGCATCCACAGTACCGAGACAACCATCGACTTCCGGAGAGTTGCACTGTGGGTAGCTATCCCACAGTTCCCGCAGTCTCCACCGCCCATTTGAATTCTGGGTAAAAATCCCAGTGCCTGATGGGGCTAAAACATTGTCGTGGGTGGTTCTGGGTACATATCGTCAGGCCCCCCCTTTCCTCCCTCCTTCCGTGAAAGCAAGGGCAGACAATCGTTTTGCGCCTTTTTTCTTGAGTTACCTGTGCAGACGCCATACCACAGCAAGCATGGAGCCCGCTCAGCTAACCGTCACCGCATGTCTCCTGGGTGCTGGCAGACGCGGTACTGCATTGCTACACAGCAGCAGTTTACTGCTTTTTGGCAGCAGACAGTGCAGTATGACTGGTAGCCATCACTGACGTAGTCCTGGGTGCTCTTTTAACTGACCTCGATGAGGTCGGGGCGCCTGGGCAAACATGGGAGTGACTCAGCCAGGTCATTTCCCTTTTAAGTTTCGTCTCATGGCGACTGAGTCCTACCGGCAGTGCACTGTCTTTTAATCAGCAGCCAGCAGAAGATGATGGCCAGCAGTCATACTGCACCGTCTTCTGCCAAGCACCCAGGAGTCGTACTGCACAGTCTGCTGCCAGCAAGATGTATAAATATAGATGAAGTGGCTCAAAACAAGAAATAGACCAGATTTGTTTTGTATTCATTTTCTCCTCCCTCCCTCCATGAAATCAACGGCCTTCTAAACCCAGTTTTGAGTTCTATCCTTGAGGTTTTGAGTTCTATCCTTTAGGGGCCACTCTGTTTCTCGCAAAGCCACCCCCTTTGTTGATTTTAATTCCCTATAAGCCAAATCTGTAAGCCATGTCGTCAGTCGCCCCTCCCTACGTCAGGGCAACGGCAGACAATTGTTCCACGCCTTTTTTCTGTGCAGACACCATACCACGGTAAGCATGGAGCCCGCTCAGATCACTTTGGCAATTAAGAGCACATTAAACACCACATGCATTATCCAGCAGTATATGCAGCACCAGAACCTGGCAAAGCGAAATCGGGCGAGTTGGCAATGTCAGCGCGGTGACGAGAGTGATGAGGACATGGACACAGACTTCTCTCAAAGCAGGGGCCCTGGCAATGTGGGCATCATGGTGCTAATGGGGCAGGTTCACGTGGTGGAATGCTGATTCTGGGCTCAGGAAACAAGCACAGACTGGTGGGACCGCATAGTGTTGCAGGTCTGGGAAGATTCCCAGTGGCTGCGAAACTTTCGCATTCAGAAGGGCATTTTCGTGGAACTTTGTGACTTGCTTTCCCCTGCCCTGAGGCGCAAGAATACCAAGATGAGAGCAGCCCTCACAGTTGAGAAGTGAGTGGCAAAAGCCCTGTGGAAGCTTGCAACGCCAGACAGCTACCGGTCAGTCAGGAATCAATTTGGAGTGGGCAAATCCACTGTGGGGGCTGCTGTGATGCAAGCAGCCAACACAATCAAAGATCTGCTGATATCAAGGGTAGTGACCCTGGGAAATGTGCAGGTCATAGTGGATGGCTTTGCTGCAATGGGATTCCCTAACTGTGGTGGGGCCATAGCCGGAACCCATATCCCTATCTTGGCACAGGAGCACCAAGCCAGCGAGTACATAAACCACAAGGGGTACTTTTCAATAGTGCTGCAAGCACTGGTGATCACAAGGGACGTTTCACCAACATCAGCATGGGATGGCCGGGAAAGGTACATGTTGCTCGTATCTTCAGAAACTCTGGTCTGTTTAAATTTCAGAGGAAGTTGGGGGAAATCCTGTCATCTGAAAATAGTTACAAATGTATTTCAGTGTTGGTATCTCAGAGTTCAACCAACCAGTTGCAATATCTCAGTACTCAAGTTCCTGCTTCCATGTTTCTCAGTCTATGTTTTTTCAAAAGACTAAGAAGTTGTAGGTGCATGAAAACCAAAGGAACACTTTGCCCTTTCCCTCATTTTCAGGGTACTGTTTTTCCCCATGCCCTTCAATCATCTCTGCCTGCAGTTTCTTTAACTATCTCTTGAACAAATTGATTTTGCCAGCTCTCCTGGTCCTTCCTTGTAATCTTTTCAATATGTGTATTTCCCTTTGGGTGGAATACAGTAGTTTTGTGTTAAATTCCTATCTGCTCCTAATTTCCTAGTCCGGGCATTATGTCATCTTATTTTTGTGTTTTTGCCAGTGGGAAAAGTTTGTCTAGATCAATTTTATCAGTCCTCCTCATATACTGAAAAACATCAATTAGATCACCACAAAGTCTCCTCTTTCCTAGTGAGAACAACTCTAATTTCCTCAACCATTGCTTGTTACTTAAATCCTTAGTCTTAGCTAGTATCATGGTTTTGTCATTTGACACACATCTTTAGTTCCCATCATGAAGTCACATGGCAGATCTGGATTTGCACATAGCTGCAAAAACAACTGGCATATTGAAACAGTAAAGAAGCAATATACAATCCTTCTGGCAATGTTTGGTAGGTCTTGCTAGTTCCCACCATCTTGAATTTCATGGAAGTATCACAAATAGATTCTTGACGTAATCTCAAACAAAGTGCGGTAATACTGTTCTCTGAAAAGTGACTCTCTAAAAATGGCAATGTGGGGTTCTGTTTATTCTCTCTCAATATCTTCAAGAACAAAAATAATCAGTCAACTAGTTATATAATATTTATCCTAACTGCTATCTGTGCAAACTCCCTCTGGATCTGAAAGTCAAGCTGTGGTTTTTATAGGTCTCTTGTCATTACCAATAAAAAAATAAGCTTCTGGAATCGAAATTTAATTAATAAATGTGCCAGAGAATAATCTACCTCATCTTCCCATAGTTGTGTTGCTCTGCTATGATAACAGAAGTTTTAAAAACTTATTTTTCCTCTCAAATCAGAAGATGAGACTCAAAATTATGTGTAATTCACCAGATGGTCAAACCAAAAACCAGACTGGTCACATTATTATCAAGGAGAGTCACTGTTGGATATGAGAGTTATTAAAAGTGCAGGCGATCATAAACTACTAATGGGAAAGATTAATATTAAGTTAAAGTCCAAATAAAAGACGGGTGCAACAAGACCAAATTTCGATCTTGATAAACTAAAGGTTATTGTTAAGGAGGCTTAGAAAGTAGGACTTTTAGGGCATTTCACGCCATTAATTTGAGATGAAGAAGTCTCACTTACAGACTGGGTGTGAAATATTCAAGGAAGCGAAACAAAACACAGTGCGGGGAGGAGTTATTGGAACATGTAAGCAAAGAAGGAAAATCTGAACCATCAACAAAACAAGAACATTCCAGGAAAAATGTAAACAAGCTAAGAATGCTGGGAAAACTGAAGTAGTAAACGCACTGTTCAAAGCAGCAAAGAAATCATAAAGATTGGACAAGCAAAAGTTTTGAAAAGAGGAGGCTCAACAATTAGAGGTGGCATCAAGGAAACAGAATACAAAAATAATATGCAAAAAGGTAGGTTGTATAGAAACACTATCAAGTCAACAGTGCAAGTGAACTGAGAACACATGCCAGAGAGGTGCTGGAAGTATGGAAGGAGCGTTTTGACAAAGTGCTGTACTGCTGAACCCTTTGGTTCATCCAGATGCAATAATTCTAGACATGCTAAATGAATAGGGCAGTTTGCAAGGCAGAATGGATATCAGCAGTGTACCACCATCAGAAGAAGAAATGAAAAATGCAGCGAAGCAGATAAAAAACGGGAAAGCTGCAGGAATAGACAATATAACAGCTAAGCTGCAAAAAGATGGTGGGACAAGTGATATCAAAGCACTGGAAAAAAATACATGGGAAAGTCTGGGAGGAAGAGGAGTTACCAGATGACTGGCTAATGGCAATAGTTGCACCAGTCTTGAAGAAAGGAGATCCTGCTGATCTGAATAACTGTAGAGGTAAACATTACTGTCAGTACCAGGAAAAATCTTGAGGAAAGTAATTTTTAACAAAAAAAGGCTAGTTTTAGAGGAAGTAGAAGTCGAGGAATAGTGTGGCTTTAGAACAGGCTGGAGCTGCATTGATCAGATATTCACCCTCCAACAGCTGATGGAAAAAAGCAAGAATGGGAATTAAAGATGTTTGATGTTTTCATCGACTTCAAAAGGCATTTGATTTATTTTTAAGGGAAGCATTATGATAAGATCATTGCAATTATAAAAACTATGTACAAAGACTCCCTCACTGCTGTATGAATTGGTGGAAAATTAAGCAACTGGTTCAAGTTTGGTGTAAGAGAAGGGAGGCATGCAATCACCATTGCTTTTCATCATGTTCTTATATTGGACATTAAGAATATTAGGTGGGTTGGACGGTGTAACACTGGATGATCTTTAATTTATGCAGTTGAAATGATACGACTGGCAGATACATTTGAATTAAATGATGATGCAAAGTAAGAGTTTAATATATATCTATAATTTTCTGTTCTACATTTTCCTTCTCTTCATTTGAGTTTTCATTAATCTCATGCAGTTTTCTAGATTAACATTTATGTTCAGAGGCATAAATTCCCATAAATAGGTGCAAATATTCATCTTCTATCAGAAGAGTCTTATGAGCCTCTTAACTTGCATCATAAATCCCTCTTCCACACACATTAGCAATCTTATCCTGCACTATGCAGAGGGCCTGCTTCGAGGTAATAAGTTCCCCAAATGTACCTCTAGGTTAAAAAGTCCAATGAACATCTCACCTCACAGGATTGAGTTCAATGGGAGTTTAGGCCTCAATTCAGCAAAGCATTTTAGTATGTATTAAGTCTCTCCCTATTCAGCAAAGCAGATGCTTAACTTTAAACACATGCTTAAGTCCCATTGAAGTCAACATGGACTTAAGCACTTTCTTAAAAATTAAGCATGTGCTTAAATGCTTTGGTGAATCAAAGCATTAAGGCAGTTAGTAGCTTGTAGGAGCAGGTGCCAGCATAAATTCAATAAAATGGGATCAATCCTCAAAGTATAAGCATTAATATATCAACTGAAGTATCATGTGGTGGGTGGCGGGAACAACACCATGGACCCGCCTACATCCTTTTCCTACCCCACACTCCCCAAAACTGTGGAATGTGATACCCTTGTGGAGCCCAAAGAAGGGTTTTCTTTTGGTCATGTGAAAGTGGTTACCAATGCCCCAGAGGTTGCACTTCCCCCTTTCAGTTACTGGCCCTGATAACCTTCCACATCTGTTGGATTTTTATCCTCTCCATCCACACAACTGGATGGACAATATAGCTCTAGAACATGTCATGGTATGGACAATAATTTCAAACTCTTCAAAAAACACCCAACAACAAAACCAAACCAAAAGTGTCAGAAAATAGAACAATAATCTTGAGATCTGAGTAGAAAATTGGAATTTTGATCTGGATTTATGCAGAAAAAAATTGCCAGTTATTTCACAGTACAGTTATCAAG
This sequence comes from Lepidochelys kempii, assembly GCF_965140285.1. Taxonomy (NCBI): domain Eukaryota; kingdom Metazoa; phylum Chordata; order Testudines; family Cheloniidae; genus Lepidochelys; species Lepidochelys kempii. The sequence continues at coordinate 27,200,407 of NC_136386.1, forward strand.
TAAGAAGGAGAGAAGACAGAGCTCTGTGGTGAAATCCTGGCTCAAATAAAGTCAAAAGGTATTTTGCCATTGATTTCAGTGAATCCAGAATTTCACCACTAATGCCTAGTACAGCTGTAAAAGTTGTCACTTTAAAGTTACCATGTAATCAATCCCAAGACTAATGAATGAAAGATTTGTAATTTTTTCTAATTACACATACTTTTATTTGTGGGTGATACTTCCATTTAATTAAAAACAGCCTCCTCGTCTCCGTGACATATTTTGAAGGCAGTTGTAGATTTTAATATGGAGTTTAGCAACTTTCTCACATTCCAGCAAAGCCGACTTAAGTTACTGCCTTTCACTGAGTCCTCTTCTTTTTCTTTTTACTTTGGTAAAATGGACATGAATAGAATAGAAACTAAATGAAAATAATTTGGAGCCCTGGCCAGGACATTTTCTGGTTTCTTAATAGCAGCCATATTTTATCATTTTGGCTGCTTTTATCCCCTGCAATAAATTTAGATGGGATGCTTATCTGCTTCTATTATCTCCATCATCCCAACCACTAAAAAGTTACATTTGTAGAGGAGGAAGTTTGAGGCGCTTTTATGTGGTTATTTTCATTGGGGAAACCACTTGCTTGGTATCCATATGTTCAGCATATCTGTCTAACTTTATGTCTGGCTTTTGGAGAGGTAGCAATGTGGTTTCCAGAGGAAAGAAGAGGGAAGATGGAGTGCCAAATTGTGCTATGTATATAAATTATTAAATAAGCATAGGTGATGTAACATATGATTAAGACAATCCATCACGATGAGTCAAGAGAAGCTAAATCTCTTAAATTTCTCAGGCCTGATCTTCACCTAAACGTGGGACATGAACAAGCAAAATATTTCACAAACAATATTTTTAACACAAATTTTACCAGTAATGAGATTTTTTCCGCACCATTCTACTGTTTAAAAGTAATTACTTAAAAACAGACCGACATAAAGGTCAGTATTTTCAAACCTGACTGCCTAATGTAACAGTCCAAAGGGCCTGATCCAAAGCATGTTGATGTCAATGCAAAGTCTCTCTCTGTTGAAATAAGCAATCTACCAGGTACCTCAAACAATAATCAAGTAACCTGTTCTCATCTGAAACATACACATACAGTCTGTCATATAGACTGTTCTTCAGTAATGCCATGAAAAGGGCTATCCAATGGGCGGAGTAAGGAAAAGCATATGCCTTTTAACAATGATGTGATCTTTTTCTATTGAACCCACTTTCAGTATAAAAAGTCAAATAATAGAGCTGAAAGTGAATGAACAGTGGCACTTTCAGCATGCAGTACCGAATGCTCATCTATTTCTTAGCTACACAGATCCACAGCAAGCTTGGTGTGGGAGAATTTTCCTCCATTGTCTAGAAGGAAAAGAATAATGTTATATTCAAAATGGAGGCCATTATTCTCACTTGTACTCCTGTGACACAGGGCGAAAACATACTGAGTGAGAACTCTGGAGCATGATTACACCTGTACTGAGGAAGTGTGGTGTACTGAAATTGTAAGCTGTCATTTTAAATGCTCAAGGTTTTTTCCTGGTCCTGCTTGCAGGGAGTTCTGTAAGGAAGTGTGTGACCTAGGCCTAGAAGCAGATAGTCAGCAGGCAGCCAGCTAGAGTAAGGTAGGGTGCATTTTACTTTTCTGCTTTATGAAGCAGCGTCCATTCTCTCTCTCTGTCTCTGGGTTCTTGTGTGTTAACATTCTGAATTTTAGGAAATAATGTAGTGTTATGTTGCCACCTTCCAGCAACAGTATTTTGTTTTTATCTAACTTCTCTATGTTTATGCTGTGAAACATAACAAAAGGAAGTGACATTTGCTCTATAAGGCAGGTTTACTTTCCTGTGGACATAACAGATGCTGTGGCTTTTGAACAGCAGCAGCTATTAATGTTGGGGGAAAGTAAGACTTCATTTGGGACCATTCAGTCTTTGTCTAATGCACTTACAGGCATTTCTTGGATACCATCCATCCCAATAAATTTACAAACTTAACAGTGATGGACTTCTTCAGCATTCTCTGATGTTCTAGGATCTGGGCCTGTGATATGCCACAGCCTAAGATAATAGGGGCTTAATCATGCAAAGTGCTGAATGCACTGCTTACAATGCCCATTGAAGTCAGTGGGACACGATGGCAGTCCTTGCACAATAGACACAACTAACCCTATAGTTCTCAGTTCTAGCCAAGACAAAGAGAGTGAGGAGGGATGGACAGGACTAACGGATCCTTTTCCCTTCTGCCATGGCTTGCAGAGCAGCTGGGAACTGCAGGGATCAGACACTCCACCATCTTCAAGGTTTATGCAGCCGCTATGCTTCCTTTGCAGGTCCCAGAGCTCTGGCACATTACTGCATTTCAGGCAGAATCAGCCCTTTTGGGGTGGTGAGCCTCTTCACATATCAGGTGGGCAACTGTGGCTACTATTCACCAATTTAATAATGCTTCATTTATAATTTAAGGTCATTTTCTCAATGAGTCAAAGGGAAATACTTCAAAACTTAATTTCTTAGCTATATCCAATAAGATCACAGAGTGAGAGCAAGCCAGGAGTGTAATAAACAGTTCGTTAAAGTACTTCACACTTCTGTTGGAAGTCTTTGAGCGATCGTAACCTTTGAGAGAATTTTCATTGTGGGCACATATATAGCTGTCATATTTGACATATAAAATCAGGTTAATCTGCTTCAAATTAAATTTGAGAAGAATGAGGGTAAAAATTAAGCACAATTGGTTTAGAATCAAATGGCTACTTTGTAGTTCTTGACCCTTTTATTTATTGTAAATATTTGGCTTGCCTTGGCGTAATTTTTATTTTTCATGTCTGTAATTAATTACATGGTTCATTAGCTACAGGGAAGCTAATGTAGCTCTGCAATACAGTAGTTCACATAATTGTGGGAGGTAACTCATTCCACATGCTCAAACATTGTAATTCCAAAATATTTTCCTAATAGTTCTTAAATAGAAATATTTCTAAGTGTACATAGAAAACTGCCTATTTCTAAGCAGCACTAACAGTACATCGTTTGAGGACAGCATGCCCAAAAGTATTATTTTTGGCTGTTGCATAATTGGTATCATATGCTGTTGCTATTTTATATACTCTATTTCTTTTTGACTTCACTGTTATTATTTTATTATGGCACAGGTAGTGCCTTAGGGTAATTTTTCATAACAAGATATTGATGCATTCTAGGCATCAGAATATTACCTAGACCAGGATGATAATCTTACAACGTTAAATATTTTCCCCTAAACTTGTCAGAATTTAAAAAATAATAATAGGTCATTTAAAAAATCTGTTTAGATAGAGTGAGAAAAAAGAGCATGGCTCCATGCTTTAGATTCTTTTTAATCTAAAATAAATTCAAACCTGGAAGAGAACACAAGGAAAATAAACATTTAGAATACTATACATCTCTCTCTTTATATAAATTATGCACTTATCCAACAAAGCACTTAAGCATATGCTTAACTTTAAGCAGTGGATCTCTTTGCTCTGCCTTACCTTTGAAATCTTAAGGGATGTTCCATGCCCTGCCCCTGGCTCTATGCTAATACTGGGTGGCCCCCTCCTCAAACTTTAGGAGATACCAGGCAGCCATTTTTCCTTCTAAAAGGCTTTTTACCATGCTGCATGGTCTGGATTTCTCCCCCTCAATTCATAAAAGGGGAGGGGGTGGGAGAAAGCAGAGCACAAATACAAACTCAGTAGGGAAACAGGGGCATGGAAACATTCCCACTCCCTGTTGTAGCTATTTAAGTAAAGACCTGGGTGCAGAGCAGAAATGTTCTGTAACCATAGCTACACTGTGCTAGACTTTATGAAGGGTTCCCTAGCAACACTGTGCTAGGATTTATTATGAGTTCCTTCCCAACGCTGTGTTAGCATGTATGGGCCATATTTCAAAATACACAGTTGCTACAGGCTCCCTAGCTACTAAAATAGAGATTAGCTAATCCTGAACCTACACAATAGTGACTCTGCCCCTGAATTCATTCACTCTGAGACCTGATGGAAGCATATGTTTGTGAACTTCATGGGTCATAGTCTGAGGTTCATGAAAGCAACAGCCATTACAGCCTGTTCAAACGGATTCAAGATTTGATATGAATGCTTTCATAAATCAGCAAATAACATTCAGATTAGAATCCAAACCAGACCTCTGAACTTTGTGATGTTTACCCATTACTATATGGACCTAAAATGAGTCAATATGACAGAATATTATTATTTTTAAATTAGCATCTTTAAAACAGCTGCAAGTTTACTTACATTCTGGGAAACACTACGATGATAGAAAAATGATGTCAGCTGTACATAGCTGCACATTGATTAAGCAACATCACCTTAGCGGAAACAGGACTAGAGAAACATCAACCATGATTTAAAAACCAGAGAGCTTGCATCAAAGGGGTTTGTTGCATCTTGTTCGGTGATGGAGCATACTGAAAAATCCTTAAGATAAACTACATAGTTTTCAGTGATTTATCATATGAGAAGCCTTTGTTGAATTTCAGGAAAATATTCTATATTGTTACTCTGCAGCTTTCAGTAAATTATCTTATTGGACTTTTAACTGGACTTTGCTCTTTATTATTTGATTGTATATTTCTGTTAGACTTTTGCTAGGATATTTTAGCCTGTATTTTACAGTAGGTGGATTTCAATAAGTATTCAAAGCCAAGGTGAAAACATTTTAACCAGACAAGATATCTATATATTAGAAATTATAGGTAGTAGTTTGAAACAAAAAAGATTGATGATTTCTACAATGCATATATTATCACCAATTAGGAAACTGAATAGAGTGGTTTACTCAGCTAACGTATGGAACTATTTCCCAATTTGTTTGGATCGTCATGGAGTATGAATTTTTTCCTGAAGTGCTTTTTTAAAACTAAGTGCAAGTTATGAGAACAAACCATAGAATTAGAATGCATTGTTTGTGGTATCAAAGTATTACTATTTAATTTACAATATAATATGTAAATGTAACATTTTCTTGCAATTACTGCAAGCCATCTCTTGAAGCTCGTTTACAAGGGTAGTTCAGGGTCATAAAGATTCAGGGTCTAATACATTTTTAAATCTATTATTATTAATTATTATTTGTGTTACCATACCACCTAGGAGTAGAAATAAAGGACCAAGACCCCACTGTGCAAGGTGCTGCACACACATCAAAAAGCAGTCCTTGCCCCAAAGAGCTTTCAAGCCTTCTACTGACATTCCACAGAAATTAAAAGAAGAATTCATTATCTGAGACTGAAGATCATGTGCTTTTCAAATGCACAGAAGGACTTGTGGTATAGTAGTTTATGATGCATCCGATGAAGTGAGCTCACGAAAACTTATGCTCAAATAAATTTGTTAGTCTCTAAGGTGCCACAAGTACTCATTTTCATGTATCAGTAAGTTACACATGCGGGGAATCACTCAGGCATTCCAGCTCTGATCCAGCAAAACGCTGAAGAACACAATTAACTTTCAGCATGTCAGTAGTCCCATGGAAGTCATTATGAAGAGTCACATGATCACAATTCAGTGCATAGTTAAATATGTTACTGGAGCAGGCTTTCCTGGAGCACCCAAAACACTCACTGAAATCAATAAAAAGAAAAGGAGTACTTGTGGCACCTTAGAGACTAACCAATTTATTAGAGCATAAGCTTTCGTGAGCTACAGCTCACTTCCTCAGATGCATATCGTGGAAACTGCAGCAGACTTTATATATACACAGAGAATATGAACCAATACCTCCTCCCACCCCACTGTCCTGCTGGTAATAGCTTATCTAAAGTGATCATCAGGTGGGCCATTTCCAGCACAAATCCAGGTTTTCTCACCCTCCACCCCCACACACAAATTCACTCTCCTGCTGGTGATAGCCCATCCAAAGTGACAACTCTTTACACAATGTGCATGACAATCAAGTCAATTTGCAAATTGGATACTATTAATTTAGGCTTAAATAGAGACTGGGAGTGGCTAAGTCATTATGCAAGGTAGCCTGTTTCCTCTTGTTTTTTCCTACCCCCCCCCCAGATGCTCTGGTTTAACTTGGATTTAATCCTGGAGAATGGTCAGTTTAGATGAGCTATTACCAGCAGGAGAGTGAGTTTGTGTGTGTATGGGGGCGGGGGGGATGTGAGAAAACCTTGATCTATGCAGGAAATAGCCCGACTTGATTATGTTAAGAGTTGTCACTTTGGATGGGCTATCACCAGCAGGAGAGTGAATTTGTGTGGGGGGGTGGAGGGTGAGAAAACCTGGATTTGTGCTGGAAATGGCCCACCTGTTGATCACTTTAGATAAGCTATTACCAGCAGGACAGTGGGGTGGGAGGAGGTATTGTTTCATGATTTCTGTGTGTATATAAAGTCTGCTGCAGTTTCCACGGTAAACATCTGATGAAGTGAGCTGTAGCTCACGAAAGCTCATGCTCAAATAAATTGGTTAGTCTCTAAGGTGCCACAAGTACTCCTTTTCTTTTTGCGAATACAGACTAACACGGCTGTTCCTCTGAAACCTCTCTGACACTGAAACCACTGAGTGCCACACAATGGGAAAGTCGCGTGGAGGCGATAAAGCCTATCAAACACCAAACTGGGAAGACAGAGGATGCCATAGTTGCCATTATGGAGGATAATGCTATGACAGGAACTGTTCATGGGAGAACAGTGGCAGAGGGAAATGGAATCACCAGAAACATACATAACTTCAAATTTCTATGTGGCTTAGTGTTGTGGCATGACTTACTGTTCGAAATAAATGTTTTAAGCACGAGACTCCAAGGTGTTGACTTTGATATATCTGGAGCAATAGAACAACTGGACAAAGCAAAGTCATACCTACAGTCTTACCGGTCAGATGAGGGATTTCAAAACATTCTGACGAGTGCAGAGGAACTTCACACTGAAGCGGTTTTCCCACCCATTCAAGAATACATGTGTTACTGAAGAAAACGACATTTTGATTACGAGGCATGGGATAATCCCATAAGAGACCCCAAACAACAATTCAAAGTTGAATTCTTTAACCAGCTGCTCGATTGTGCAATACAGTCAGTTGAAGAATGTTTCATGCAGCTCAAGAAACACAGCAGTATATTTGGGATGTTGTATGATATTCCAAAACTCCTCACTATACCTGAAGAAGACCTACACCAGCAATGCAGGGCACAAGAGACAGTGTTGACACAGGATGACATGCGGGATATTGATGCGAGTGATTTAGGTGATGAACTGAAAGCCCTTTCAAGGTACATTTCAGCAGGATCAACTCCAAAGGCTGTTCTGGAATATATGTGCACAAATAAGATGACCACCCTCTTTCCAAATGCTTTTGTTGCTCTGTGCATACTTCTAACACTTCCTGTAATAGTTGCAGTGGAGAACGCAGCTTCTCCAAGCTGAAGTTTATAAAAACACATCTATGCTCCACAATGACACAGGAGAGGCTGGTCAGCCTTGCAACCATCTCAGTAGAGCGTGAGCTGGCCCAGACCGTGGACCTTCAGGAAGCAGTTAAAATCTTTGCAACCAAGAGGGCACGGAAAGCACCACTTTGATTCTTTGAACAGATAAAAATGCTAGTGTTTACTATGCAGACAAGAAAAGTTACATTTGCTGTTCAGGCGTCTGAAAGTTAAGTGTTTCTTAAATTTTTTGAACAAGGCATTTTAAGTTCTTAGTTCTCCTTTATTGGTGTAGGTAGCAGAGCAGTACCATGAGAGAAGTAGAACAGGAAAAAGTCAGAACTGAGACCTTTTTTGGTCCAAGCAAGGGGACATGGGGGCATCATTTGAGCTCCCTGCCTCAGGTGCCAAATGGGCCAGCCCTGTAAATGCTGATTTTTTTTAATGGAAACTAGTATCTGTGACCTCCAGAAAGTTGTCTTATTCTTGTAATGGAAAACTTTCTCCATTCTAAATTTCTTAACAGTATCCAACCATTTGAGCTGATATTATGTTCAGACCTGACTAGGCCTGGAAACTAAGCTGAATGTGTCAAGAGAACAGACTTCCTTTTATTTTCTAATTTTGGATATACAAATTGACATAAAGCAAAACAAGGAGACAGGCAAAGATGTTGCCAAGGTTTTAGAACTTGCCTATATTGAAGGGTTTTATTTGGCGGTTGGTTGTTTTGTTTTGTTTTTTTGTCCGTTAGATTTCTTTTCCAGATATATTTTGAATTTTCATTTCTTTTCATATTCCCTTGGATACTCTGTTGATTTTTCTCTTCTGGCAGTGTAAGCTATCATTATTTTTTATTTTAAAATGTGTTGAGTGATTAGAGAGGAGTCAGCACGAAAACAGCATCAGCCCACGACTGCCTGTGCCTGACACAAAATACCCAAACACTGAGTGCTCTTAGACTTGTTGAGGCCATTGTATTTTAATTTCAGTCCAGGAATAGGGGTAACCAGAAAGCAGTGCTTATAGGAATCACATTTGAGTGTTGGCCAAATGAGGCCTTCTAACACCTCTTCAGGTACTCTTCTGGGGACCAAAAAAAAAGGGGCCAGTCCCCATCTTGTGTAAGTCATAGGTGACAAACTGTCATTATCCCTCTTCACAATCTTTCTGCTTGCTTCCTTCCTCCTGCCTCTTCACCCAATTAAAAAAAATAAAAACAAACCATGCAATACATGTAACTAACAAAGCTGTAAGAATCCTTCACCATATTCATCTTATCGTTTATTGTGTCTTTAGACTGTATGCCTTTCAGGGCGAATATGTCTCTTTCCTGTGTTTGTACTGGGCTTCATACAATGGGGCCCCAATCACATCAGGAACCTTTGGGCCCTACCATAATATAAATATTTAACAACAACAACAGTGAATTCATATAGCTAACTTCAATATGCTATGCCAGTGTATACCAGTTGAGGAGTTTGCCCTTAAAAATCAACAGAAAACCTTTACCTCCAAAATCATTGAGAGGTAGAGTGGATACATACCTGACATATACATGAACTACCTGTCAGATTCTCATATTTATCCTTTTAAATTCTACTTAGCCTTTCCACCTTTAAATATAATTGTTGATGTAGTTTGTTTTATTCATCTGTTTGAGTTCCTTTCTCATAATGGAATTCCTGTCATAGTCTTTCTAAAGATTCTCAGGATAAAAGCAAACCACCTACCACATTTTCTTGTGGATGGAGCTTTGTGTCTTGGCCAGAAGCCATTTAGAAGGAATACATCAGCTGGAGGCCTTCCTCTGCAGTCTAAATGAGAAATTGCTCCTCATGTTGTCTTTCATCTTTTAAATATGCTCCAATCTGATCTGAGCAGCTGTCTATGTTAGATTTATTCTTCTGCTTGTTCCCCGATGTTCCCATCTATGCTAATCAGTCTTCCTTTGTATGTCTTGAGCATTATCTTCTTAATCAAGCTTATTTTCAGACCCCATTTCTTGGCTTTCATGGTCTAGTTCTCCCATTAATTCTTGTAGAATATTTTTTTGTTTTCTGTGACCAGAGTGATGTCTGAAAATCTGATTTACTTAAATTGTTTTTGTTAATATTGAGTGAGCTCTCGCTTTCTCTCACTCTCTCTTTCTAGCACAATCCTTTTAAAAAGATGCAGCAGAATATCTGTGAATAGCTTCAGAACACTATTTTCACTTTCTTTTATTTCTCACTCTATATGTGTGTGTGTGTGTGTGTGTGTATCTCCATCCGTATGTGGTTTAAATATGTGGTGGAGGTCTTGCTTTACTGTATGTTTACTGCAGGCACAAAAAAGTGTTACATTTTTATGTGTTTAAGCTTTTCAAAGGTCTACATTCTGAGGCTTTTCCAACTGAATAGCTGTGTTCAGACAGCGAATGAAAGCCATGCAAAGTAATCAGTTGGGTCTATACATGTTCGCCAGTAACTCATTAATCACTTGAGATTTATCCATTACAACGCATCCAGAAAAAAAGCCTGTCTGTTTTCATGGTTTAAATCAGTCATTACTATGCGGCAATTGCTACAATAAGTGTCTTTACACATTATACTTTAGAAAGCACACAACCCTGGTGCTTCCAGTGAGGTGTTTGCTTATCATCCTCTGTGCTCACAAATTATTAACAATGGCAGGGAGTCCATCACAACAACTTATTTAACATTTATATTTTTTTGGGTTACCTGCCTCAGTTTTAGCTCTCCCTCTTTTTGGGGATTAGAGAAGACTACAGAACAGGGTAGCAACAGCAGCAGGATGGGTGTTGCGTGCACTTTATACCCAACAACACCAATCTGCTCTCCATTCCTGCCTCAGCTTAGCCAATGGCAGTAGGAAGAGAGGGAGAAACCTCTCCCTTTTCCCCTGCCCTTTCCCAACCCAGGAGTGGGGTTGGGAAAGCTCCAGAGCAGCTGAGCCTGCCCTTCCCCAGCTCTTCCCAGGACCCCAAAGTTTGTCTGTTCCCCCTGGTGTGATCAAATACCCCCCTACTAAGACAGGGGAGGGCTGGCATTATATCCTCTCCCTCATCCAAGATGGGCTAGAATTTTCTATCTAAAATTTTCAGCTGCTCATGACACTCGCTTATCTACCATACTGTCATGATCTTGTCCTGTGTCCTAAAGAGCAATCTAGGTCATGTTAGGTTTTTGTGGTTGTTGTTGTTTAAGGTTTAACACCATTAAATGCTTCATCCAGCCCTCTAGCTTTATTCATTCTTCCTTCTTTTTCTTCCAGGTCCTCCATTTGAATAGTCATTTTGGTTGAAATTCACTCAATTGTCAAGGGCCCATGGAGGCCTTATTCAAGCATTTATCACCTAATCCGTTTTGTTGGTTGCTTTACCATTGATTCATAGTTGACCAGAATTTGGCCCTTAACACAGAGCTTAAGTGTTGGGCATGGGAACAATGATGAACTTTTCCCTTTGTGTATTTCTTCATTGAACACAATGTCTTCACTGCTGTTGCCTAGAGGCTTTTACTATTTTACATTGAGGTCTGTCTCATTCCTGTGACACAAAGGTGTATTCTTTCATTAGTTCTAGTCCTTTAGCACAGTGTTTCTCAATGACCAGTCCGTGGACTGGCACCACACCCTGAGATCTCCCTGACACAGTTGAGGAAGGCAACAAGCCGGTCCCGGTATCAAAAAGATTGAGAAACTCTGCTGTAGCAAATAGCATTTACACCGCCTCCTTTGCAGATTATTAATTTAAACTATAGACTCCAGGTTCTGCATAAAAAATAAAGATGAAAACTGAGCAACCATTCTCAGCCTCTATAGCGGACACCATAATTCAAGCATAGGAGGTTCTTACCCAAACTGCTAGGATGCTGCCATAGATTTTATTGCAGATTCACTTACAGGTGAAGTTCATAAGGTGTTGGCATTTTAGCTCCATAGTTTGGGTCCTGTATGCGTAGAGGCTGCTGGTGTGCCCTTTTGTTTAAACCTGTCATTTGAAATCAGCTGGGTATATGATCAGCTGGGGTATATGATAACACATGTTTGTCTTGTGGGTGAAGGCAGCATGCTCCTTAAACAGAGTCCTCAGCTCTGGAACTTGATCCCCTATTTGATCCAACAGAGACCAAGTTTTTTTGCATGGCTCACGCATTTCCTCAGGCATTTGGTGAGAGGATTATTTAAGGGGGAGAGGTCCTAGGGCTTCTTCGTTTGATGGGGGACTTCGTTTGTTTACACTGGCTAACATGGGGTGAGCAGATGTTTAAAGCTGATGTATTAATGTAATTTATTGTGGGTCTGCCTAGATAGTGTTCAGTTACACACATGAAAAAATAAATAAAACTACATAAGTAAATGCTTGTTACTGTCTCAGGCCAGTTATTATGTCATGTCATGCCTTTTTTGTTTATTTTTTTAATTGAGGATGATCAGGCTTTTAATAACTTTAATGTAGGAGGAGGGTCTCTCACTTGGCTCATACTCATGTTTATTTGCATTCAAATCCACATTTTGGAACCAAAAAATCCAAAATGAACACACATTTCTTAACAAATAATATATTCATCACTGAGCACAGCTCTAGAGCACATTGTGTACATAATTCCTGTAAAACTTGGTTTGTAAAGCGCTGTGCTTATAGGGAACAAACTCCCTTGGGAAGCTGGGTCCTGATCCAACAATGTGTTTATGTACATGCTTAACTTTTAGCATATTAGTGGTTTCACTGACATTAACAGGACTACTCACTCAGAGTTAACCATGTTCTTTAGCGTTTGTTGGATCAGGGCCTGAACCACATTGACTTTTGGAAATTGTGAGAATCCTGCAGTGCTAAGGACTGGATTTATGCGGGTGGTGGCTGATTATTTTGAATTAGTGAAATAACAGGCATCTGGATCAGTAAATTTGTTGGGACAACCTGTCATTCTTTTGTATTTTTCTGTTTTTAATTCTCTGGTATATGTGAATTACATCACTTTGCTCAAACACACCAATCTCTTATTACCAGTAGAGCTGGTCAGAAAACCATTTCCGCCCCCCCCCCCCCCCCCCCCCCGGTGAGGGTTGAGTTCTACAGCTTCTCAATGGGTGTTGAGTTCTGCAGCTTCTCGATGGTTATGAAGAGAAAGGAAGGAAGGAAAATCTGGTAGGTATGAAAAGAAGAATTCACCTTGGTGAGAAAAAACTTCAGAATTCTTAGTACCACCTTATCATCACAGAACACGCAGTAAGGTTCCTGCATAGAGAAGGGTGCCAGCTTTAAAACTTGCATAGTAATCATGAGGGTGACCAGAAAACAGGTTTTGATGGAGAGATAAAATGCTGACATAGATGAGTGGTTAGAGTCTTCAACACCAGTAGTAGGTCCCATTTTAGGGAAGACTGGTCTGGCTGCCAGTCTGACTGCTCTAAAGTAATTGGCTATCTGGGGATTCTGTGCCAAAGAGCCCAAGCATCCTGCAAACAGAATGCTACTAATGGCAGATACCTCATGTGTTTTGTGCTGGGCTGAAGACCTTTATTCACACCTTCTTGAAGAAAGTCCAAGATAGCTAGACTTCCAGGATCTCTTGAATTAGAATTGTGCTCCTGGTACTAAAGGCTGAACTTGGTCCAGATGGAGGGATAGGCTTTTATTGAAAAAACTCTCCTGGTCACAAGCAAGACTCTCCTGATCACTTCATATGAGAGGCATAGTGCTCTTAATACTCCTCTTTCAATAACCAGATTGTCAAACAGATGGAGAAAAGGGCATTGGGAAAGAATGTCTGGTCTGTGTGGCAGTTGTAATGGTGATTCCAGTTTCAGCTCCTTGATCAGTATGGAGTAATCACAATCACCTTTGCTTGTTCCCATTTTATCGTTTGGATTTCTTTCCCAATGAGAGGGAAAGGTGGGAACACATATAGCAGAACTTGCAGCCACCTGTACAATAGGACATCTGTTCTCATAGACTTGAAATCCACATCTCTGGCGAACTATTTCACCCATTTGGTATTTTTGCAACTTGCAAACAGATCGAGTGATGGGATACTTTACGTCTTTGGGATCAAATTGAAGACTTCCTGGTTCAGATACCATTCCAGGTTGTTAACTGTGCATCTTCTGAGCCAGTCTACTTTCGGAGTCAGCTCCTTTTTTATGTGTATCACCTTTAGGGAAGGAAGGGTCATTTCTGCCCATTTCATTACCTCCATTGCTTCTGCATGTAGAGCTATGCTCCTTGTTTGTGTATGTATGCAACTGTGGTTGCATTGTTTGACTGGACCAGGACATGATTGCCCTGTAGATAGCTCTGTGATCCCCCGAGATCCAGCTTGACGGGTACCAAGAAACTGATGATGTGTTTCCTCTCCTTGAGGTTCCAGGTGCCCCACACTGTACTGGATCCCAGGTGTGTTCCTCAACAGACTGTTCAGCTGTGAGAACCAGAGGGTCTGGAAGGTATGTGGGAAGGCCGTTGTGGACATTCCCAGGGACTCTCCACCATGCTAGAGAAACAAGTACCTGACTCAGGATCATAACCTGATCTTTCATGTTTTCCAGGGAGTGATCCCCTACTTAGAAAAGGAAACCCTAGAGACCCCAATGTGGGATCTTGCCCATGGGGTGACTCCCACATATGACACCAGGAGGCCAAGTAGCTAAAGGCATGGAGCATTTGCACAAGATGGAGATGAGATCCTGAGTCTTCTTGAGCCTGTTGAGTGATGGGTAAATCCCAAGTGGGGATGTCCACTCCCAAGTGGGGTAGCCTTGTAGAGGAGATTAAGGAACTTTTCTTGATATTTATCACAAAGCCAGGGGCTTCCAGGAGGTGCAGAGTTTGCACTGTGTCATTGAGTGTCACAGTCTGGGTTGGAGCTCAGTTTAGAACCTCATCTAGAAAGAGGTATAGGTGAGTCCTCTGTAACGTGATCCTGGCTATGACCACCACCAGTTTCTTCACAAAGACACCTCAGGCCAAAGAGAGACTGAATGGGAGGGTTTGCTATTGGTAGTGCTCTGTGCCATAAGGAAATCTCAGACGGAATGGGCAGATGGGGATGTGGAGATATGCATCAGCCAAGTACAATGGGGTTAGGAGACCCACTTGACACAGAGAGGGCACCATAGAAACTAGGATCTCTATCCAGATTTTTTTTCTTCATCCAGATGTTAGAGCCATGATAGTTCTCAAAAGGCTCGACTCCCTGTGTGTGCTTCTATGAAAGAAGAAGATGGAGTTGAATCCTGAGAACTTTTCTTCTGAGGGAACTCTTTCTATAGCTCCTATGTCAGGAGATGGGAGATTTTTTTCTGCATCAGTTTGTGTTGGTGGGATTGGTGGAGAGCGGGGGTGGGATTGGATGAAGAAGGAATGGAGTGGAGCCAGTAGCTCAAGGAAGTATCCCTGATTTGGTATCTGGTGTGTGGTCTATATAAAGCATTCTTCTGAGAAGTGGTAAATTCTGCCTCCTAGACTCATTTCTGGGCAGGGACCTATCTGTTCGTTGTCAGAATGGGCTCTTGAGGGCTGCAGGACCACCTCTTTTGAGTGTCATGACTGAGATGAAAACCTCAATGAACCCATTGAAGCATCTGCCACAAATGCTGTTGCCAGGGAAGTCTGTGTGATCCTATCCTTCAGGGCCCTGAGGTCTTCCGCTCAGGATATGAAAGCACTCACAAAGCATGTAGCTGTGAGATACTCTGAGAATGGCTAAGGATGCCTCAAAGTTCATTGTAAGGGTGGCCTCCTCTATTCTGTCTGGGGAATCCTTAGGAAAGGATTCCCCTTCAGACAGAATGACAATATCCCTTGCTAAGGATGCTACTGCAGCATCCAAATTTGGAATCTCCATAATAGAACTTTTTGGCTCTTGCACTAGATGAAATCTAAGATCATGTCTATTAATATGCTGGATTTTCCACTTGTTTCTAATCAAGTCCTCAAAGGAAGATTGAAGGGGAATTGCAGCCTGCAGACAGGATTTTGAGGGAAGGTTTTTACATTGAGGCTTGTCCTCAGGAGCCTGCTCAGGTTAGATCTGAGTCATGGACACAACCTTTTTGCACATGACCTCAAACTTCTTAGGGGGAAATTGTTTTGGTACATTTTCCCAGAGTCCTGCTCAGCCTCAGAGCCCAAGTGCTGTCCTCAGCAGAGGAGGAGGATGCTGAGTCAGAGCTCAAGTGCCTTCTGGATTTTTTTTTTTTGCACTTTTCCTTTTCCTTTTTGTTTTTTCTGGGCTTTTTTGACTTTTTGGCATACTTTGTGGTCGAGGCTACTGAGAATGCATCTCTTGTGGCTTGCTTTACACAAAACGTAGAGAACTCTACAGAGTTCTTGCTCTGAGTCTTCATCATTGGAGTCCCACTTACCCCAGGTGTGGGGATGGGTTCCCATTACTGGAGTTCACTGATCCAGATTGGTAGGGAAGGGGGCTCTTTATGATCCTGACATTTCTTCCCATGGAATCTAGGACCCAGTTCAAGACTTGTGGGAGGAATAGCATCTTATTTTTGCAGTCCTGTTTTATCCAAGGACTGACCCCTTGTATAGGCTGGATGAAGTCCTCCTTGCCCTTACAGCCTCTGTCTGTTCTGTTCTCTCTCTCCTGGTTAGGTTTCTCTTTGGTGGAGTTGTAGCTCTTTGGGTGGGTAAGAGACCCAGTACGTCTGTCTAACTCAAAGCCCTGTGCCCTAGCAGAGTTAGGGTCATCTGTTTTGAAGCAGGCTGATCATAATTCATCTTCTGCCAAGCCTGAGACAGCTGCCTCACATATAGAGCACCTTTTGGATTTTGCCCTGTGCTGGTGCAGCTGCTCTGCCATGCCTGAGAAGGGGCAGAGGAGTCCAGAGCGGAGGTGCTGCAGTAACGGCTCTGGGTGGCTATTACCACTGTATGCTCACACCCTGGACCAGGAGGAGGCAAGGATGCTTGAAGCAAAACAAAATGCTCAAACTACCTGAAAAATGGCCAACACGATAAAGGTAAAAGAAAATGGATGGGAGCGAAGAAAGCCACCACTGTATGCTGACCTGGAGGGAAGGAGGGAGAAGGGGCATGGCCAACAGGAGCAGTGCTGCAAGCTCTGAACAATCTCTGGAAGCTGCAGAGAGGAAAGCAGCCACAGGCATAGCAGAATTGTGGGAGACACTGGGCTGCATATGGGTTAAACTAAAGTTGTATTAAAACTTTCTGCACAACAATTTTGACCAGCTCTAACTACCACCTCTACCATGCTGTTAATTGTCACACAACACCTGGCAATATTATTTGTGTTCTAAGCACTCCACTTCCATCAAACTTCATTTTGTAATTTTTTTAAATTTACAACATGCACAAATAACTAGTTTTTTAGAAGGCCCAAAGATAATTGCAAAAATGCAAACACATTGAATAAGCACTGACATTTAAAAAAGGTTACAATAGCTTCTCCGTAATGTACTGTAACTGTTTTTCAGAATTAAACAGGGAATAAAAAATTCAACTATCCAGTGTATTATAGTCCATTGGCCAGTCATCAGAATCACCAAATAAATTCAGGAATCAGTTCATGTACTAAACAGAGCTAAGGAAGTGGGCATAAATTAACTAAGCTTCTGTATTTTGCTTTCACTTCAAACCATATTACTAGAGCTGCAAGAGCTTGGGGAAAAAACGCATGGCAATCCACATTTCCCCTAAAAGCTCTCCAAGCTCAAGAGCCTGGGGATAGCTTAATTAAAGTGACTTGCTATTGCTTTCACATACGCCTCAATGACGTGTCAAAAGCTTGAGCAGGCATATTTTAAACCGCTCTAAATATAATAATTGAAATTTATATAGCACCTCTCTTCCCAAAGGAACCTGGAACGCTACAAACTATTGCACTGATTGTGCTATGGCCTTACTCAGGCAAAAATCCTGTTATCTTCAATGGGAGTTTTGCCGAATGTAAGGACTGTAGGGATTAGACCATAGATACCCATAAAGAAAGATAAAAGTGTGACAAAATTAGAACTGACAATGGTGCTTTAGAAAAAAATGTCTTCATTAGATGCATTGCTTCTACCTTAATGAAAATAGTGTGGTTATGTCCAGTTGCAATAGTAGTGAAATAAATGAAATTATACTCAAAAGTGCTCATCAACTACAAGTCATAGAGGTTTTCAGGTTAGAAACAGAGAGAGAGAGAGAGAGAGAGAAGGGGGGGAAATTAAAACAGTAGCATCCATCTCTATATTCAGCAAGACTAATCTGTGTTTGTCACTTCTTTGAATTGAAGAAAAACAGCTAAAGATTTAGCCTAGATTTGTCAACTCCATATAATGTCAGCCAGCTTTATTAATTACAGTTCTAATCTGATTCATCCAATTCATTAATTATTGAATCTGCCAGCTGAGATTTGATTACAAGACTCTCTTTTTTTAATGTGTTTAACGATTTGAAGGTTCATTAATTCCAGGTGTTTTTTCTGGGGGTTGCAAAGCTCCATTTATCATCTCTTTGTTCTGTCGGTGTTACTATTCTTTTCACTACTGTTTAGGTGCTGAAGACTAACATTAGAAAGGCAGAGGTGGAGATTTACAAATACACATGTCATCTAGCATCTTTTCCACATACAATACTTATTCCTGAATATTGATTGGTTGTGATAATGAAACACTTTTTCAAAATTCAAAAGTATAACAACCTTTACTCATAACAGCCAGATCCACAAGTGCGTTGCAGTCTCTGTATACACTTGATTAGACTATTTCACACATGACCGGGGAATACAATCGCTTCTGAGGTACAATGATGCCAGTGCCACTAACAGTATACAACAGTTTATTTATCTATTTAAATAAATGTCTATAATAATCATAGAATCAAAGGACTGGAAGGACCTCGAGAGGTCATCTAGTCATCTACAATAGGCACCTATCCAACAGCACCAGTTACCAAAAAAAAAAAAAAAAAAGCAAATTTAAACAGCAAGTTCCTGATAACAAAATAAACACTTTTCAAAACCTCAAGCACAAAACTCCCAACCCCCATGCAGCTCTAAACCCTATCAAACCCCATTATCTGCAGCAGACCTGGAACCAGATATGCCTAGCAACATGTCCTGAAGATCAGCATGCCAAGGCTATTTTGGACCTTGGGTCGCGGAGCTTGAACCGCTCTCTTTTAAATAAAGGGGGGATCCACCTTCAGCACCCTTTTGAGTGTAACTGTGACATTATGGCACAGGAGAGACAGCCTCTAAATTTGGAAGGTCCGAAATTGTTTTAGGGCTATACAGGTCAAAAACAACATCTCGAAACCAATAAGCACGGACCACGGAGCACTGGGGTTACTTACTAAACAGGCTGCAGCATCTTGCACCACTTTGAACTTCTGGATTGACTTAAGGTGTAACCCAATGATGAGTGCAATGCAGCAGTCTGGTCTCAAAGTAACAAAGGGTCAGGATCTGGATCTGAAAGAAAGCATCAATCTCCAGGCACAGATGATGTAAAAGGATTCCAGGACATCGTTGGTACAGAAACATCCACAAGCACCTGGGAATCCAATACAACACAAACCCCAGATTGTGCACACAAGTAACAAATGGGGAGCAAACACTCTCTGTCAAAGATAGAGAGATTAACCTTGCCATATCTTTTGGAGCTTCCCTCCACCTACTACTACTGTTTTAGTCATAACTAGTCTGAGTGTCTCCCAGCAAGCTCTCATCCATGCCTCAAACGTCTCCAGACTCTGGGGTAGGCATGAAACAGCACTGGCTGATAAATGATAATTTAGAGGTGCATGGCACCAGCATACTGAAAACCCTGCAGTCCATACCTCCAAACTAAGAGCAGTCTATGTGGGGAAATTTACTAGCATAGCTTTATAAGTGCCAGTATAACTCTCCAGGTGGACACGCCTCTGAGTGCTTTTTTTCCTGGTTTAATTTATGTCACTTTGAAAGCAGTATAAACTAAGTCCTGGTTTACATTTAAAATTTAATTGACCTAGTCAATCAGGGAGTTGAAAAATTCATACTCCCAGGCACTGTATTTAAGCTGACTACTCCCCAGTGTAGACACAGCTAGGACCATGGAAGAATTCTTCTGTCAGCCTAGCTACCGCCACTCGTGGCGGTGGATTACCTACACTGGTGTAAAATCCCCTTCTGTCAATGTAGAAAGCGTCTACACCATGGTGCTGCAGCAGTACCACTGTAGTGTTGCAATGGTCTAAAGCAAAAAAAGGCACTCTCATTCTGGGATAAGAGTGTCCTCATGAGGAGTTATACCTGCATAGCTAAGATGATATAATTATACAATTATGGCTATTCTGGTGAATTTCCCCTGTAGACAAGCCTTCCTAGCAGCCCTGTATACATGTTGAACAGGATAGGAGACCAAATGTAATCTCTGTGGCATTCTACACCACAGCGTCCTGAGGGAGAAGAGGGAGCAACTGTCCCACACAACTCTCTGGGAATACTCAGCAAAGGACAGGGAGTGAAGAAAAATGTATCTGCTTGAAATGACATGGGAAATCTAGGTATGCCAGCAGCAACTCACTTTCTGGGCTGGAATTTAGCCTTCAGACACCAAAGCTAACAATGGCCCTTATGCTTGTGACAAGCGCCATCACCCAATGACCACATGTGATCAAGACCTCACTGTTACTACTTATCCAAATTAGAACATCTCCAAGGATCATAGTGGGGACATTTCTCTACTTATAATAGGAGACTTAAAGATAAGTGTCATAAATATAAAGACAGGTTTCAGAGTAACAGCCGTGTTAGTCTGTCTTTGCAAAAAGAAAAGGAGGACTTGTGGCACCTTAGAGACTAACCGATTTATTTGAGTATGAGCTTTCGTGAGCTACAGCTCACTTCATCGGATGCATACTGTGGAAACTGCAGTAGACATTATATACACACAGAGACCATGAAACAATACCCCCTCTCTGTGTGTATATAATGTCTACTGCAGTTTCCACGGTATGCATCCGATGAAGTGAGCTGTAGCTCACGAAAGCTTATGCTCAAATAAATTGGTTAGTCTCTAAGGTGCCACAAGTACTCCTTTTCTTTTTATAAATATAAAGGGAAGGGTAAACCCCTTTGAAATCCCTCCTGGCAGGGGAAAGCTCCTGTCATAAATATAAAGGGAAGGGTAAACCCCTTTGAAATCCCTCCTGGCCAGGGGAAAGCTCCTCTCACCTGTAAAGGGTTAAGAAGCTAAAGGTAACCTCGCTGGCACCTGACCAAAATGACCAATGAGGAGACAAGATACTTTCAAAAGCTGGGAGGAGCGAGAGAAACAAAGGGTCTGTGTGTCTGTCTATATGCTGGGTTTCTGCCGGGGATAGACCAGGAATGGAGTCTTAGAACTTTTAGTAAGTAATCTAGCTAGGTATGTGTTAGATTATGATTTCTTTAAATGGCTGAGAAAAGAATTGTGCTGAATAGAATAACTATTTCTGTCTGTGTATCTTTTTTGTAACTTAAGGTTTTGCCTAGAGGGGTTCTCTATGTTTTTGAATCTAATTACCCTGTAAGATATCTACCATTCTGATTTTACAGGGGGGATTTCTTCATTTCTATTTACTTCTATTTTTATTAAAAGTCTTCTTGTAAGAAAACAATGCTTTTTCATTGTTCTCAGATCCAAGGGTTTGGGTCTGTGGTCACCTATGCAAATTGGTGAGGCTTTTTATCCAACATTTCCCAGGAAAGGGGGGGTGCAAGTGTTGGGAGGATTGTTCATTGTTCTTAAGATCCAAGGGTCTGGGTCTGTAGTCACCTAGACAAATTGGTGAGGCTTTTTACCAAACCTTGTCCAGGAAGTGGGGTGCAAGGTTTTGGGAAGTATTCTGGGGGGAAAGACGCGTCCAAACAGCTCTTCCCCAGTAACCAGTATTAGTTTGGTGGTGGTAGTGGCCAATCCAAGGACAACGGGTGGAATATTTTGTACCTTGGGGAAGTTTTGACCTAAGCTGGTAAAGATAAGCTTAGGAGGTTTTTCATGCAGGTCCCCACATCTGTACCCTAGAGTTCAGAGTGGGGGAGGAACCTTGACAATAAGTGTTCCATCTACTCATTCAACTGCAATGTTTCTTGAAGCATCTATATTTTCATTTAGGTCTTCATCCCATAACTGACCAAACCAAGCTTGTTTAGGACCAAAAGCTGTTTATATAAGCCAAGGAGATACAACAAGCTAGTTATTTTCGGAAGTTAAAAATTACCTGAGTAACTTCACCACTGATGTTGCTGTTTCTTACATTTTTATTGAAGTTAATGAAATGTCACATTCTCTTTGTATGCATGCTGATATGGTCCTTTAAGTGCTGTGATCCTGGAATAGAGGAATCTCTTCCTTGTTTGTTCCAATTGACAGATGGCACATCTATTTTTAAAGCAAGGTTTTAAATGTTTTTGTCTTGTGGCTATCCTAGTTCAAATGATTTTTGGTTTTGGTTTTGTTGCTTTAGGGGGATTTTTATGTTGATGACTGCATAAAGGGCACTATATAGAAAAGCAGATTATACTGGAAGACAGACTCAAACAGTTAACTTTTTTTTTAATTGATGACAGAGCTACATACAAAGTGGGCCTTTTTTAGAGCTGGTTGAATATTAAAAATGTTTAATTTAAAATTTCAGATGAATATTCACTAATTTATTAGACAGTCCCTTTTGTATTCCTCTCTACATCTTCCCTCCCCTGCCAGATATTATACTGAACAGATTTACTGTCGGGAATGTTTGTGGTAGCTGATTTTTAAGTGAATATTGAAGAATACTGAAGTAAATACAACTAAACTAAGAGTAAAAACTAATACCTATTGAACAACAAATACAAGCAAGAACATTGTAAGCTGTTCACAATTTGCAAAATGAAACACATGAAATTAATCTGTGATTTGCTGTGAATTATTTACTTAGCTGTAGTTATTGATGTTTCTCTTTATTCCTTCAGACCAAGTAGAACTCATTTGATAGGTGAGATCTATACAAAAAGATTTCCCAAACTTTGTTTAGTCAGCATTACAGTTGGTTGGTTTGAAAGGCTTCAACAGTTGTGTTCAAAACCTTTTGCTGATATTTTCACCCTTTCTGTTGACTTTGATTGTTAAAATTTAAGAACTCAGAGTTAAAGCAAATGGTGTTCTACCAGGCACAAACCAGTTCCACATGGAATGAGGATAGAGAATCTATAGTATGGGTGAAGATAGAATGACATACTGCTAACAGTGGAAATCCAGGACCTCATCTCCTGAAAACTCAGAAAGATTTACGCCTTTCTAATCCAATCATAATTCACTCCTACAAAACACAGAATGAAGTCCACAGAGGAACATCCAAGGAAAATTTTTGGAGCAGATATATGTGGAAATTCCTTAGTTAAGGTAAAAGGTCAAATATTATCTTGGGACAACTGGAAAAAAAAAACAGAAGACGAATCAGATTCTCAGACCTTTGTGATTATGGTAATTTTATTAGATTTGCAGAGTTGCAAGGAAGGAAAAAAAAATAAGCAGCATCCAGGGATGCATAAATAATATTTCTAGCACTATTGTTATAGCTAATGGGCTAAAATCACTGAAGTCCATGGAGTTAACACATGGAGGTGATTGGCCCAATGTGTTCAAATTTTAAAAAGCAGCAGATTTTCAAGAGATGTTTCCAAGTAAAACATAGGTCTAAACTACACACAACCTTGAAAATACTAAGGGCCCATCCCTGCATTCTATGGCCACCAAATACTCCTGCTAATTTCAGTTGAATGCAGGATCAGGCCCATACATTCCTTCTAAATGCTATAGTTTCTCAAATTATGAGACATTGATCCTTTCCAAGGCAGGCTACACCAAAGCCAGAGGAAACAGGAGAAAAAAAGAATGCTTATGTTTTGTTCAAATCTTTGCAAAACCAGGCCCTACTAGAGACTAAATACGGTTACTTAGTAGATGGTCTCTTTTGGTACTGAACCCAAAGGATAAGATAAATCATGACGCTATCCCTCTCAGTGGATTTAAAACCATAATTCTAAACTGCACCATGAAAAGTAAATTGTTTATAGTGTTCATGCCAAGGTACTTCAGGTGAGACACAGTCAATTGCAATATTAAACAGTACAATAATTAGAATATATAATTAAAATACATGGGAACAAAGGCTGGAATTTCCAAAGGAATCTAAGGGGGTTAGGGGCCCAAATTATTTTGTAAATCAATGGTATTTTGTGTGCCCAACTCCTTTGAAAATCTCAGTCAAAAATAAACATAACTGAAAAAATGTCTCCCCTAAAGATGGATCTTTGTTAACTGCCTCCCTGCCCCACCCCCAAAATGCTTTAAACATTTTAGAAGAGGCCTAACTATTTATTTAGGAAGAACAGATGTAACCATGTGTGGGAAAACCTGTCCTAAAGGGTGTGGAAAACTGCCCTATATTGAAAAGTCACATAGGATGGAAAGGAGATTAGGATTTACATTCTCAGTTGAAGACTGGACCCGGAGATTGTGAAAGAGTTATATTGCCACTGGAGAGGCCGGTTTGTACTATACATGGCCCCTAATATTCCATAAGTTATTGCACCAAAGTGCATATGTATAGACTAGGGTCAAGAGGCTGTAATCAGAACCAGAAAGTAAGGACGTTCGAGGATGATATTCTGCTTATCATGAACAAAATGACTAAATGACGAAACCGAAAACATCAATTTTTCTGAATTAAAAACTAACCCCCTAGACATGTGAACTGATCTTTTTAGGTCTAATGGTAGCTAATGTTATGACAATGTAAAGATTCACTGAGGCCATTATTATCTTAGACCTTGATGCTAGTTAGTTTTTGAAAATTTATGGAAAAAGAGCTAGAAAGCAAAATGGAGGAATTTAAAAGGATATGGAGTCCTATAAGCTATATCAGAAAAGAGTCATCATGATAAAACTGTGGAGGAGAAACAGATGTGGGCCCTGGAAGTCTCTGATCAATAGAACAAAAGAATATGTCATCTTTTCATCCATTTTCTTGCTCTCTTTCTCCTCTTTAGTGTTGTGCTTGTATTTTCCTCAATGTCTGTATACAATAAGAAACAGAAGGGGTTTATACCCATGAAGATACTTTAATCTTTCAAAAAATAATTTAAAAGACAAGATAAGAACGAGTCTGTTGATATTTCAAGGGAATTGACTCATTATGGAGCACCTGTTTAGTCTTTTGTGTCAGATGCAAATTTCTAACAGAATAAAATATAGACAATAGAAATGATCATGTTTCTCCCAGTCTCAGAGATAAACATGCCAAGAAGACTGGACAATATATTGCAACTGAGGCTTTTAACGCAATTTAAAGTTCCCTTTATCTATGAAGCAAATTTTTCGGCTAATACTTCAAGGCTTACAAGGCAACTTTCAAGATGTCACTTTTCAAGAGTCATGGCAAAAAACTGAAGGGTCTGGTAAGCATGTCCCACATTCAACATGTTAAAACTTCAGGACTCCAACCAGCCTTTTATCACAAAGTTGGTCTCAAAAATAACTATTATCCTAGATAAAGGACACAGACTTCATCTTATACAGCCCAAGCTAAAGCACACTGAATTCATGAAAAGATTCCCCTTGACTTCGATGGGAAATGGATCCGGCCTGTATTTGTGACAGATAGAAGATCTTATTCCCATCTTTGTCTCATATACATCTTATGCACAGTTTGTCATAGTCAGTTTGCCATGCAGCATGGCAGCATAGCTCAGCAGGCGGAGCAGAGGGACTGGGAGGTAACAATTCACAAGGCCAGATCATCACATCAGTTGTGCACACAACTTTCATTAACTTCATTGTGAGTTGCCTGTGCACGACTGATGGGGTGACTAGGTCATTGCGTTGTAATTTCTGCCATGGACCCATTTAGCACCTTTGGGCAATTTATTTAGAGTTCAACTTTGCAAAGTTTTGAACACCCTCAACTACCCGTGATTTGAATGGCAGTTGAGGGGACTCAGTACTTCAGAGGACTGACATCTTAACTTCTCTGTACCTCTGTTTCCGCAGGGGATAATACCGAGGAATTCTATCAGTTGGGATCCTCTGGTGGACTAGTTCTGAATCCTAGTTCAGCAGGTTCACTCAGTTTTCTTAATCTCATGTCACTTGTTCCTCTCTTTCCTTCTTAATTTTTTAATGTACCTTTATATCAACTCCCCAGCTGGTTGCATCTATGTCTATACTAAAGAACCCATTCTTGGATAGTAATGGATTCCTCTCACAAGCTGTGTTCCTTGTAAATTAAACTGTGTTCCCAGTTCTCTTTTCATCTAGGTGAGTCTATCATACTGCACAAGTAATATTGATTTGTATCCCTGATCTTGAAAGTTGTTTTTATACAGAAACCATGAAAATGAAATTCAGGCACAAATATTTTTTCCTCTTGCTCTTTCTATCACCTAGAAAAATGGGATCTTACGCCTTTTCATTTCCTCTGCATGGGCATGGGAGAGTTTTTCCAGGGAGGGCTACATCAAAGAACTCTGGTGAGGGGATAAGTTCCAAGAATATGACACCCATATTTCTACGACTGTTGCCGCAGAAAGAAAAGAAAAATGTGATTTCATTCTTCCCTTTCGAGAGGCCATGTTCCTCCCTTTCCAACCCTGCTCTGTTACAAGGTAGTCCACTTCCTGCATATAACATTGAAAGTCAGTTGGAGAGAGGGTGATTTTCCTTTTCCTCGTGCAGCACTTTAATCTTTCCATAGGGGATCCTGTCTATACTAATCTTAAATCTGTCAGGTCCTAACAAAAAGAGGGTTGCGATATTTGGAGAGGAATAGGCAGGACAACTTTCCAACTTTTCTGCCATGAAGGATAAAACCTTCCTCTCTCAAGTGAAACACAGTGAAGAAATTCATGCTTTATCCTAATCTGAAACAGTATCGCCTAGAGGTCCCAAATGCAGAGCTGAAAATATGAGACAGTCTTTAGTGCATTAGGAATTGTAGCTCATTTACATGCTTGGTGAGGCTGTTTAAGATCATTGTTTAAGTAGTCCTCAAATGATTATTGCTAAATATGTTAAATGTAAGGCTTCTAAATACTTTCCTTTTGTAAAAAAAAAAAAAAAAAAAAAAAACTTTCAAGATAGATGCAAAAACATAATGATTGCCGTATGTCAGAAGGATTTCAGGGTTAAAAAATGGACTTGAAAAATGGCTTTCTAAGTTCCTATAAAACAAACACTTTTATAAGTTCCTGAGGTTTTTCTTGCCAGAGAAGGTTTTATCTGTGGAAAATAATGATTCTTGACTTTCCTGTATCTCACAGAATTTTTATCTTGGTAAAGAGATCTCTAGGTGTAGCACTACTAATGGACCTAGAGGATATTAACTGAACAGGCCTTAAGGTATCTATGCTTAAGTACAGTTAAATGTATTACATTAGCTTTAGGTTTTATATTTAACTCAGAATATTCTCTCTTAACACTTTGCCAGAGGGTAGATTTCCTGGGTGTTCTTGTAAAATTCTGGACTCAGACTTTTAAAGATTCCAGAACAAAAAGAAGAGGAATCCTTAACATAAAACATCTTTCTGAAAACCACAAAGATCCTACCACGGGAACTCACAAGTCTCCATTAGGGTCGTTATCAGTAGTCTTCGTGTACTGCTTTTTAAAGTCTGTTATAGATGATAAAATTACAAATTAATTGTGGCTCTGTCTAGGTTTTGTCCCAGTTGATGCTTGGAAACAGTGTAAGCAGAGTTTTTGTTTTTTATTTCACTCACATCTGCAGACATGGAGACAGATGCATCTAAAACAGCTTCATTAACTACAACCGATAATAAAATATTGACAGGAACTTGGGGTCCTATCCTAACTGTAGTAGTGATCACATTCATGTCTCAGAGGTGGCGTTAGAAGATCCAGAGCTCCAGCTGTCTGCTTATAAATAGTAAAATCACTTTATTTTATCATTTTTTCTTGTGACATACTGTGCAAATGAAAAATAACATCTTTTTTAAAAAAAATTTCATAAAACCTAATCTGACCATTGCCAATATACCACTAAAGAGAAGAAATGAAACCAGCATGTCCTTGTATCTAGGAGTTATCTGCATATTTGCCAAAAGCATTCTTCATTACTTCAACTATTCCAACTAGTTATTTTCTATGAACCAGTTAACTCTCTTACAAGAGGTTTAAATAGCTGAATTCAGAACATTTCTTGCTGTTCATTGAAACCTGACCTTCCTTTTCTCATTTAAGTGATATACCTATTATTTTAAAGCTGCAAACTAAATCCAAACATAGTCAAACAAACGCCGCATTAGCCACTTGAACTACTGGTGTTAAGGTTCAGTCTGACTCAACATTGTCAAGTGTAACTCTTCTTAAATGGCTGCTTTTAGCATACGTAAGTGCAGTTCAAGACCACATCTGGAAGGAAAGATTCAGCTTTTGAGTTTGATCTTAAGGAGGCCATGCTAGCTGTCAACTCCTCATATCCCTTTGATAAATAATTCAGTAACAGATAACTAAGGCTTATAAGCAAACTGGATTTAACCTCCATATCTAGGGCCCTGAATTCTGCGGCACTCTCATGTGACAGACTGGAAATTCTGAGTCACCTTCATTTACAGCAAAAAAAATGAGTCTTTAATTAAATATGTTAAGGAACAGCACAGTTAATACAGTCACCTTTGTGTTGTTTATCTTCCTAGTAAATTTAATATTTGTGACATGAAGGGTTCTCTCATCACGGTAGTTAATCCCCTTCCCCGAGAGGCAGGAGCTAGGTTGACAGAAGAATTCTTCCGTTGACCTAGTACCGTCTACACTGGGGTTAGGTCAGCTTAACTACATCTCTCAGGGGTATGGCTTTTTCACTCCCCTGAGAGATAGAGCTGGACGGATCTAACTTTTTGGTGTCGACCTGGCCTGTGCCTATACTGTGGAGATATACCAGTATAACTATGCCAGCATAGCCCAGTAGCGTAGGCACCTCTTACACCAAAAGAAAGGGGGTTTTCTATCTGGAAGGAATATCACCTCTACCAATGGCATTAGCTATGTTGATGGAAGCACTCGTCAGTTGACATACAGGCACCTAGACAGGGGGTTATGGCAGCATAGCTAGGGTGGTTGGGGTGTGGTTTTTTCACACCCCAACCGATATACCTATGCTGATATAACTTTCAAATGTAGACCAAGTCTCAACATTTTCAAAATTCAACTACCAGCCTCTTAAACAATTCTGTTAACCTGCTTACTGAACAACATCTTTCTTAAATTAAAAACAGTAAATGAAACCTCAGTAGTTTAACATTTAGCATGCATCGTAAGGAAAGAACTTTAGGGTATCACTATAATATAATGCCATTTTCCCCCTCACTTTAGTTTCAAGCAGCACTAATATTGTAGAGAACGCTTACAAATCTTTAAAGATGATAATCTGATTAATCCTTTCGAATCTAACTACAACTGTTTATGGTCTAATTTTTACTGTTAATGTTTCTGAGAAATACTGCCAACAATAACTGTTTCCTGACCTGTAATATAGCTATCAGTTATTTTCCTTAACATGGATCTCTAGAGTTCTTGAACTGAAACCATTACTGGGGAAATTTTCAAAAGTGGTTACAGACCTAAATCTACTTCTCCATTAAAGTCAGTGGGAGATTTACCATTACTCTAAATGGAAGCTAGGCCAGTGCTGAGTGCTTTCAAAAATCCCAGCCAAAAATTCCAGATAAAATAATGCCACTTTTGATGAAAGGCAAACAGCTCAAATTTATTCTAAACTCAAAATCGCATGTATTTATCAATGAAGGCTGTCAGTTAGTTCCATCATACATGCAGCTGATGCTTTAAATGTCTTGTCCTCAGTAACAATGCTGTGACGCTCTCCTCTGGGAACCCAACACTGTAAGCCATCCGATGAAGTGAGCTGTAGCTCACGAAAGCTTATGCTCAAATAAATTGGTTAGTCTCTGAGGTGCCACTAGTACTCCTTTTCTTTTTGCGAATACAGACTAACTCGGCTGTTACTCTGAAACCTGTAAGCCACTATGTTACCTCTCTGCCCTAATAAGACAGAGCTTTGCTGAAGCTTAGACTGTGAGCAAGCTCCATGCCACACCAGTCTATCTGCTTCACCGGCAAACTCCTCAAAACTCTGACAGTCTTAACCTCGCTTTGCAGGTAACAGTCAGTGAACCCCAGTTCCTGAGTACCTCAGAGATGTCTCTCTGCAGTGTCCAGAACTTTCACTAGTCACTCACAGAAATTATTAAGACAACTGTCCCCAGAGAGCCAGAATACACACCAGCCTGTTAGCTCACCGAGGACACACCTTTTACCTCAATACACAGCACTGAGATGGTTTATAGGAAAACTAAGAATAAGTGTACTAATAAAAGAACACAGATTTAAGGAATACCGTGCAAGAATAAAAGCAATCATAAAGGATTACAAAAATAGCACACTCTCTATTGCCTAAAACTTAATTCTAGCAAGTTATGTCTTTGCCTAACATGGTTTCTCACTTACATCAAGCCACCAGCATCGCCACCCCTCCAGGCAAGAGGTCCAATGTTTACAGAATCAGAAGGTACTGTCCCATTTGTCATCCCTTCTTTTTGTAGTCCAGTAAACTGTTGAAAAGGGATTCTTCTGAAACATATCCCCAGATAAAGTTTTCTCCCCTTCTGTATGGAGTTCAGATCCCCAGCATGATTATCACAAATGCCCTTTTTAGATTCCTCTAAGTAGACTTGATTTGGGAAGAGACAGGCTCCCAGTGTCTCATTCATAAAAAATACAGGGGAGTTGGGCTTGTTGGGGAGAGAGAGCCTTTGTGGATAATTTAGATATAGCTCAGATAGGTATATGAATTTTCGGGTATTTATCTGTACCACCTGAATTTTGAGCCATTGAAGAGGGGTGCCTAGTTGTAACTTTGCTATTCAGCTGTATGGATATTTGACTTGTCAGCAATTTTCTGGGTATTAGAAAATCCCAGCACCTTCCACAGGTGAAAGTTCAATTAATTTTCACCTAAGAAAAAAATTCATTTCCACCAGAATAAGTTAATGTCACTGCCCCAAAATAACAGGTACAAGCACAGCAAAGAATGAGCAGCTAAAGGATAATTCCCAATTTGTGACCTGAATTTTACCAGCATGGCCAGGAACAGTCAGCCCCATTGGTAAAAACTAGGACAAAGGTGGTGCTCAATCAGGTGTCTTGGAAGGAAGGTTTAGGAAACAGTGTAATTAAGCAGGAAAACTTAAGGTCAACCACCTAATATTTTCACGGAGTTGGTGGGGGGGGCAGTTCTTTGTAATTTTTTTTCCAGGGGAAAGCTTTCAAATAGTTGTTTTGTATGTGTCTTTCTTAATGGAGAATGAGTGGACAATGGAGACAAGGCTCATACAATTCTCATGGTTCCCATTTATAAGGGACAGAAAAGGGCAAAGTATAAACGGCCTAGGGAGACCCTAAAGGACTTAAGAGAGAAAGGGAAACAACTAGAACTGCTTCCACCTAAGCCCTCTAACACAAGCTTCCACCTTGTCTTCTGAAACCAAAGGGCTCAAAAGGCCAGTGCCTTGTTCTAGGGATTTCACTACCAGCCGAATACAGAAATGTCCCTTGTAGCCACTTACACAATGAAACAATCATTGCAGCCTTTAATATCTTCCTGCCCCAGGCAACCACCTGTTTTGCCTAACATATATATTGCAGAATTGGTCTTGGCAGTGGGTTGGGCTGTCTCAGTGTCACAGAAACAACAAGAGGAGATGGCACAGCTGCAGAATCCGCCTTGGGCTATGGCTTATACGGTTTAAAGGAGTGTTTGCAGGAGTGACAACTATAAGCAGACTATTTTCCCACACAAACTATTAGAAAATGGTGCGTTCAAGTCTGGTCCTAAGCACCAAAGTAGTTTTCTCCCTATCAAGATTAAAGGGAAAATTGGCAGCTGGGGTTAATAAGTCTGAAATCAATGCCATTACCAAGAAAAATAGCAACAGAATCCTGCAGCGATACCTATTACTGTGTAGAAACATATAGTGATATTATCATGGTTGTATTTGGATCTAGCCTCAGGTTTCAGGATGATAAAAATGTAGATTTATATCTGTGTTTCCTGTTTATTAAATATATATACAGTTTCTCAGTTTGCATCTGTATATATTAATGTACATACACATATTTCTATTGACTTAGCTGGGGGTTGGATCAGGTCTTGTATGATTTTTCAGGTACTGCAAGTTGCATGAAGATCAGTGTTTATCCACTGGATTTTATCCATCCATCCATCCATCCAGTTGTTCATACAGCATCCATCATCATAATATCACAGTGTCTTTTAGAAGATGGCATAATATTTTCTAGTGTTTATCCCACTGACAGCAATAGGGCATGCTGAGACTGGTACTGCTAAAGGATTGACCCATTTATTCAGCATAGGTGAAATTTACTCCTTCACAAGGCCGACGTGGGGGGCAGTAACAATGGACTGGTGGGGAGATGGAATTACTTTATCCTTTGTCACCTGCAACATGTTATCGGTTTGCAGTCCAGCTCCTCTTCAGCATCTCTGAATGTCAACTCAGGGTCTTTGGGCCAGTGGCTTCATGCAGTTAAGGACCACACAATATATTACCAATCTGCCCCTCAGCTGTGCCATGCTCCCATGAATGATGCCTAGAATATAGAATAAGTTCCTATAGAGCATTTTATAAATCTAAATTTCAGTTGAATATAAGGAATATAATCAGTTAGGGAACCTTAAGTCTGAAGACAGAAATGAGAAACTGCACTGCCAAACCAGTAGATAGTAGAACTAGATAAACCCCACACCGGAAAACAACCAAGTTCTAAAGGAACTTACCCAACACTTTAAAAATGTCGTCACTAGCAGCCCTCTTGGATGAAACATCACATTACAGGCAGCAGTTCTTTTCTTTGGATTATGCTGTTCTGCATAGTATTTGGTTTGATACACATTAATGAACTAGATCTTTATAATTTTGACTAACTCAATAGAGAAAGAAAATGAGCTGTCTCGTTTTTCTGAGCAATATTCATTTAACATGCCCATATTTTAATCTTTCTTATTCCTTCAGTGCTTTCCTGAATATGAAACTAGTCTGCTACTTTCCATAATTAACAATTAATTATTATTAGGAGTGTTCACCTTGGTTCAGCAGGAAATCAATTCGCTCATTTAGTTCTTTTCTTAAGATCCTTTCTTTGTAAAAGCAATAGCCATTTCTAGCATCAGCTAGGATTACATTCAAAATAATTAATTAGAAAGATTCCAGCTTCCCTTTCCACTTACAGGAAAACTGTCTGAACTGGGGATTTTTTCATACCCATACTCTAAATTTCATTTTAGTTCTTCACACATTTATAGTAGCTAACCACAACCACCAAGAAAAAGTTTTGTTTTACGAGCCTTTGTCTTGGTTGTATCATTTGAGAGACAACCCTTTTCTAGCATACACACAGCCTCTCTGTTCTTATCATGAGAGACAGACATTACATTCAGTATTTGTTCAAAGGGAAGATGGCTTTCTTTTACTTCCTAGTGGGAAAATTCTCTCACCAAATTTAGAACCATAGTATTTAATCATAAAGCTAATATAGTGTATTTTTACTGGTAAAGTTTTAATGATGTCATTTCCTTGATAAGATTCCTTGCATTTATACAGAACGCTCCAAAGACCAATCATGCTTTGGATTCCTGTTCTTGTCTTTCCAAGATCAAGCTCCTCAGCCATCATATTTACGATCAAAACATTACTAGTAAATTGAAAGGGGCAAGGTGCCAATACTTCAGGGATTTATAAGCATCTCTTTTTGTCTAGAAAAAGCTCTAAACCTTTTTTTTAACTGTACTTACTGTCAGCCTCCCTCTGCTACCAAATGATACAATTTTTTAATATGTTAAATTGTGGTCTCATCATATTAGGCAGCATTTACTCTGGAATCCAGCTCCTGAATGAAATATTGTAACTATTCAGATTGATTCGTTTCCAGGGCTGGATTTACATCTTAAGCGCCCCTAGGCACAGCATCTTCAGCACACACCCACACACATCTGCCTACAGCTGACCTTCGTGTCCTACAGTTTTAGAGAGGTAAGGCCACCCTAAGTATGTGCCTACTGTGCCTCATTGGAAATCCGGCCCTGTACGTTTCTAAGTAAGGCATTCAAAGATATCTAAGTCTTGGGTAACTTTTTTTTTCTCAATCTGATTTCCAGTTATAGGTGTGAGGTAGTGTGATCCTGACTGAGGCATAAACAAGGCATTAGGACAAAGGAATCCTGACTCCTTGCTGCCCCTGACTCACCCTGTGACTTGGGCATGTCACAACTTCTCTGTCTCTCCATTTCACCACAGGGAACTTGACCTAAGTATCCCACAGTTAATATATGTAAAAAAGCATTTTGAAGCTGAGGAGCAGAATGTAAGTGCTAATGTATCACCATCATCACCTCCTCTTTTAAGTCAATTACATTTGTAAATGTGAAACATCTCCATATCTTTTAAAAAGTGTTAACTATTGAATTCTGCCACTTGTGATACATATTACTAAAGAACCAGATTCAAAACCTGTGGACGTTAACAGAAAGACTTCAATGGGCTTCGGCTCACACTCCTAATGTCCTAAGATTTTCTTTATATCTGTGTTAAAAAAGCTCCAGTTTCACTGTAAATCATCAGAGAATGTTATCTGTGTCCCAGGTGAGCAAAATAACCGAACCACATGTGCAATTTGAAGGACGTGCTTATGTTCCATTGACTTGGTTAATAATATAAGTCACTCAGCCTTTATTATAAAAAATTAGGTATGTGTTATTCTCTAGTTTCCCATTATCTCAGAAATAGTTTAACAAAGCCTACACACGTGAAATATCCCCTTACCTGTATTATTATGTTCCAATTACTAGTTCAGGAAAAATGTTTAGTTGCTATATTTAAAAAAATACACAATGAAATTATGATTTTAATATACTTTATTTAAAAAGTACACAGTTTTAAATTGGTTTCAATGGGACAAAGCAGAAAGTAATGGACACCTGTGTATATCTGTTAAAGTCCTTTTTTGATGAATTGTGACTATCATATGGCAAATTCACATTTGCATGACTTGCAAAGTAAAAAGATAACCCTTTTTGAACATAGCTTTGTTTATCTCATCAACAGTTTAAAATCATGAAATGCTGATGTTTTGACTATATTTCTTGTCTTCTATGTTGCACCATTTCTCAGTTCACAGTTTATCCATGTATTTAGCATGCCAAGTGAACACATCAGTCAACGTCACCTTGAGAAAATTGCCAAAAGCAGTGGAAGAAGAACAAGAGTAGGTTTAGCACTAAGGCCTAGAACACCCCCACATTCTCTTGCATTCTCCTAAAGAAAAGAACAAAGAAGAATTAAGACAAAAATATTAAGATTCATGACAGGTTTCAGAGTAGCAGCCGTGTTAGTCTGTATCTGCAGAAAGAACAGGAGTACTTGTGGCACCTTAGAGACTAACAAATTTATTTGAGCATAAGCTTTCATGGGCTAAAACCCACTTCATCAGATGCATGCAGTGGAAAATACTGTAGGAAGATTTTATATATACAGAGAACATGAAACAATGGGTGTTACCATACACACTGTAAAGAGAGGGATCACTTAAGGTGAGCTATTACCAGCAAAAGAGGAAAAAAACCTTTTGTAGTGATAATCAAGATGGACCATTTCCAGCAGTTGAAAACAACATGTGAGGAACGGGGGAGGGGGGGCGAATAAACATGGGGAAATAGTTTTACTTTGTGTAATGACACATCCACTCCCAGTCTTTATTCAAGCCTAATTTAATGGTGTCCAGTTTGCAAATTAATTCCAACTCAGCAGTCTCTCATTGGAGTCTACTTGTGCGACATTGATGACAACTTCGTCATCTGGACCCATGGAAAAGAAGCCCTTGAGGAATTCCACCATGATTTCAACAATTTCCACCCCACCATCAACTTCAGCCTGGACCAGTCCACAGAAGAGATCCACTTCCTGGACACTACAGTGCTAATAAGTGATGGTCACATAAACACCACCCTATACCAGAAACCTACTGACCACTATAATTACCTACATGCCTCCAGCTTTCATCCAGACCACACCACACGATCCATTGTCTACAGCCAAGCTCTACGATACAACCGCATTTGCTCCAACCCCTCAGACAGAGACAAACACCTACAAGATCTCTGTCAAGCATTCTTACAACTACAATACCCACCTGCTGAAGTGAAGAAACAGACTGACAGAGCCAGAAGAGTACCCAGAAGTCACCTACTACAGGACAGGCCCAGCAAAGAAAATAACAGAACGCCACTAGCCGTCATCTTCACCCCCAACTAAAACCTCTCCAACGCATCATCAAGGATCTACAACTTATCCTGAAGGACGACCCATCACTCACAGATCTTGGGAGACAGGCCAGTCCTTGCTTACAGGCAGCCCCCCAACCTGAAGCAAATACTCACGAGCAACCACACACCACACAACAAAAACACTAACCCAGGAAACTATCCTTGCAAGAAAGCCCGTTGCCAACTGTGTCCACAGATCTATTCAGGGGACACCATCATAGGGCCTAATCACATCAGCCACGCTATCAAAGGCTTGTTCACCTGCACATCTACCAATGTGATATATGCCATCATGTGCCAGCAATGCCCCTCTGTCATGTACATTGGCCAAACTGGACAGTCTCTACGTAAAAGAATAAATGGACACGAATTAGACCACAAGAATTATAACATTCCAAAACGAGTTGGAGAACACTTCAATCTCTCTGGTCACTTGATTACAGACCTAAAAGTCACAATATTACAACAACAAAACTTCAAAAACAGACTCCAACGAGAGACTGCTGAATTGGAATTAATTTGTAAACTGGACACCATTTAATTAGGCTTGAATAAAGACTGGGAGTGGATGTGTCATTACACAAAGTAAAACTATTTCCCCATGTTTATTTTTCCCCCCTACTTTTACTCACACGTTCTTGTCAATTGCTGAAAATGGCCCATCTTGATTATCAATACAAAAAGTTTTTTTTCTCTTTTGCTGGTAATAGCTCACCTTAAGTGATCACTCTCGTTATAGTGTGTATGGTAACACCCATTGTTTCATGTTCTCTGTGTATATAAAATCTTCCTACTGTATTTTCCACTGCATGCAGCCGATGAAGTGGGTTTTAGCCCACAAAAGCTTATGCTCAAATAAATTTGTTAGTCTCTAAGGTGCCATAAGTACTCCTGTTCTTATTAAGATTCATGGCAAAGAATGGATATTTATGAAAGCAGTAGATGGCAGATTTTGTGTAATCAAAATTTGTGTAATCAAAGCACAGAAAAATAAAGATGATCAGAAAGCTACTCTTGGCTTTGGGTGACCTTGGGCAAGTCACTTCCTTTCTGTGCCTTTCCAGAGTGGATATTTAAGCTCTTAAAGTATGTAGCACTTGTGTAGCATCTTAAAAGCATTGTGTCGGAGTCCCAGATAAACAAATCAACAAATCACAAAATTACCAGTATGACAATTGAAATGCTGATGTTATTTACTCACGTAGAGATCAAATCCTGTCCCATGGCTAAGTGGCTTGGTTTCAGAAAGGAACACATGGAAGGAATCTTGCGGTCAGCATTAGACCCAGAATAAGATCTCAGAAGTTCCTGGATGCCAATTCTGCACTCAGATCATGCCTCTGCCTCTTACATGTTGTGCCGTGATGTGCAAACACAGCACTTAATTGTGAAATGGAGTACAAGCTCACTAGACAATTTGCGCATTGCTTGCAATCATGTAGAAACTTCCCTTTACTACTATGTTCAGAATGTCCAGAATATTTAGTTGCTTTTCACACTAGAAGACAGTTTTCTAATACCTACTCTAGAAAAAATATTTACCATAGAGGGGAAAAAAAATTATAAAAACTTACTTCAGGATGAAATCCATGACAAGATTCTGGACGTCTTCTAATCTTCTGAGATTTTAAACGTTCACATTTAAGGGATTCATTATGTTCACAGTAGTTAAGGAAAGATCTTATGATCATTGCATTTAAATATTCAAAGTTTGTTTGAATGGATTTGAAATGAAGTCCTTCCATCCATCCCTTCCTCCTCCCACTCCTCTAAAATCCAGCCAATCAACAAAAGAAGTAGGTCATAATGCTATTGTTGTTCTTCCCAGTGTTGTTCCCATTTGGCACTTAACATGACCAAATGGTCCTTTGAAAGTTCTATCACTCAGCAACAAAAATATACTGCAGATTCTTTTTGGTGAATTCCTATTTATGAGAAGAAACAAACCCCAAACTCTAGTGTGGCAATAAAACAAGATGGTGTTTAGACTACAAATTAAGTTACCAATTTACTTTGTTACAGAATCTATTTTTTATATTTTCAGAACACAAAGTGATACCTTTCAGCATAGCAATACAGCCCTAAAATACAAAGTTAAGGAAAATACTATATATTACATTATAATACAGGAGATATCCATGTTTAAACTGTTTTCTTTGGCAATATGGGTACAATTTTCAAAAGCACCAAAGATTTAGGAGGCTATGTCCTATTTTCAGAAGTGACTTAAGCACTTAAGGCCAATTTTACAGAGACGTTTATGTGCCTAACTATGCAGGTAGGCCTTACAAAGCACTTAAGTGAGTTAGGTGCACAACTCTCATTGACTTTCAATGGGACTTAGGCTCTTAAATGCATAAGTCACTTTGGAAAATGAGAGTTAAAATATGTCTATACTACCCGCCGGATCAGCAGGCAGCTATTGATCCAGTGGGGGTCAATTTATCGTGTCAAGTCTAGACACGATAAATTGACCCCTGAGCACTCTCCCGTCAACTCCTGTACTCCACTGCCGTGAGAGGCGCAGACAGAGTTGATGGGGGAGCAGCAGCAGACTCACCGCAGCGAAGACACTGCAGTGAGTAGGTCTAAGTACGTCAACTTCAGCTACGTTATTCATGTAGCTGAAGTTGCGTAACTTAGATCGATTCCCCCCTCTCCCCCCGGTGGAGACCAGGCCTAAGGAGCAGATCCTCAGCTGCCTTGACTTCAATGGGCCATGACAGTTTACAACAGCTGAGGATCTCTCTGTTAGGCTCATAAATCACACAGGGTAAAATTCAGTATTTGCACTTTGAGTCTCCCTCTTACAATCTTAAAAATAAAGGATATACCTTATTTCTATGGGTTCCATGGTAATTGGCAAGATAGACTCACAGTTGCATTCATTATCTACTACCACCATGAAGAGATTGCTGCTTGGGATTTGCTGGATGACAAAGGACCTGTAAATTTAAGAGTCAGTAATGAATGGTAACATTTTCTATTGTACATGATCACATTTCTTAGCAACAGGCTTTTGGTAAGGGCATTTTAATATATCAATAAAACAAAAAAAATACTTAATAATAATAATAATGATAATAATAAACTAGACACAACATATGCAGATCAATAAATATAGCTTTTACTGAAAGTCATTCACAGACAGAGAAGCCTGTGCAAGGCTCTCCTCACCTTATAAACTCTGTGGTGCCCTTCTAAGGTATGTACATTGAGGGGAGCAGCTGCATAGAAGGTCCCCTACACAGAACTTAATTTGTGCCAGGGCTGAGCCCTGGCACCTCTAGGCTTGGAGGTTCATAGCCCCAGAACCTCAGGGCTTCCTGCATGAGTTATGAATGTAAAAAAATTGTTTGAGTCCTGGCACCTAATTGCTCGAGCCCGAGCACGTCTTTCATTACAAATTAATCACTGCCCCTATGTAGGGGGCTCTGCCTCAGTTATGAATAGGCTGGTACAAAATGGATCAGTAGGGATGGCCTGAGAGCACAGCAATTGGATTTCTGCTCATGCCCATCTCCTACCCCTAGGGTCTCAGGAGTCAAGTATATTTCGATATAATTTGTGGATTTATTTTATGTTCTTGAATTTTTGCTCCACATTGAATCACGGCTTATATATTTACTATTAGGATACTTCAAGTAGATACTAACTGCCCAGGATTCTGCATAATTACTGTGCTAAGCAAAGTCTGCCAATATACATTCAAAGTCAGGGACTGCACGGTCATCAAATTATGGGTGGTTTTATTCACCACTGATCTTGCATTAAACAGCATGAATTAAGGAACAGGATCCTAGCTAGCAGACATCTTGTCCTGCTGAGAGTCATCATATTGCCAAGCCAGTGGAACCAAGATTATGCCTCAAATATTTATGAGTCAGGAGGTGTATTTGGTAATCAACTAGAAAACGTACTGTATATGCAGCACCTCAGTTAAATTATGACAACAAGATGTACAAGAAATTCAGACATGAGAACAAAGCAACACTGCTAATAAATATAAGAAACACTACACTCAAGTGCAGTGCATGTTCCTTCTCAGCATGAGTAAACTCCCACTGAAGCCAAAAATGAGTCTGATTTCAGTGGGAATTGGATTTGACCCTCCGTGCATCTCCACAAGGGGAGGGAGACGGGGAGAAGCCAGAGCCTGTGGTTTACAGGATGGAACAAATTGCACACGGCAAGACAATCTGAGGCAACAGGGGTGGGGCTGCATCAGAATGACCCTACTCAAGACTGTGCCTAGTGGGCACAATTCACCCCCTATTCTGAAATTTAGGACACAAGACAAGACCTTTATAGTTTGGACCCGGATTTAATTTACCCATGTCAGTATTTATACATCAAGTCAATGTAACAACATCTTGTGACATGTAACATCTTTGAAAGTTGGCACATCTAGACATGAGGTTTTTCGGCATGGTGAACTGGTGAGCATGCATGAAGGTAATGAGGGCTTGGACATGAGTAGATGTGGACAGAAGCATATTTTCACTCAGACGTCTCTATTTAAAATACATATTGTCTTACTAAAAAAACCTCTCTGCTTTTCCAAAAATCACAGAAGATGAAATACAAGGGGGGAAAATATCTTTGAACCTAGCTTGAGAAAAGAATAATTGGAAAACCTGCTATAAAAATATTGCCAACGGAAAGATTAAACACTTTTCAATATTTTTAAAACTCACTGAACCTCCATTAAAGTTACACTTAGAGAGATCTGCAATATGTTAGCTTTATGTTTATACATGAAATATACATTTATGGCATAATGTACAGGACTGAACTTTATAAATGCACCTAAACAGCTGGAGCATGTAGCAAGGCTGACATCATTGTAACGGAGCATCTGTGTCTTTGTGTGTGAAAGAAATGGGGCCAATAAAAGGAAAGGAGGAAAATTCTTTCACAGAAAATAACAGCAACATTTTATATGCATGAATAGCTCAGAAAGTTATAAATAAATGCAATCCCAAAGGAGGGAAAATGCAATTTCCCAGTTTATCCATCCCAGGAACTGAAACAACCCAGTCCTATGCTTTCTGGAAACAATATTTATATTTATTATATCTGTAAAATTGGCTCAAAAAATCTGAAAGCAGGTACTCAAAAGTGTTGATATCATTACTGTTCATTTGAATAACTCTATTTTGGCGGGAACGGGGCATCACTGCTTTGTCCAACTTGAGTTCTCCTTCTGAATCGCAAATTTCTTTTGTGGATTGCCCCCATTTTGAAGCCCTCCCAGGGACTCTTAGACCTGTAGGAAAACATGCATCTTATGTCCAGGGCAGTTGGGGCTTACAGTTGACATTTCATGAAAGGTGGACATATTTGCCATTTATTTCTTCCTCCTCTGGGGTGTTATAATGACTGTGCAGTAGAGAATATTGCTTGTTTTAAAAAAATTCCTGAACTTTTCCTGTAACTTCACCTAGTAGAAATAAAGCAGGAAGTGCTTTAAGGCAAAAGTGAGCCTACAGCTGGTAGCCATGGTCCTGAGTAGATTTCTACATGAGTTGCTTCTCTAGAAAGTCAGAAGCTGTAAAGACTGTTAGGAATGAAAGACACTTAAGAATGGAGCTGATTGGGAATTTTTTTGACCTTAATACTTTTTGTTGGAAAATGCCAAGTTGCTGAAACTGAAATGTTTCACAGGAACATGCCAGTTTTGTCTAAACTTTTGTTGAGAAAGGTTTCTTGGGTCTAGGATGGAATTTTCTGGTCAAAACCAGAGAGCCAGGCCAGATGGTTAATAGCCTGGTGGTTAGGGAACTCACCTGGGAGAACCAGATTCAAGTCCCTGCTTTGAATCAGGCAGAGTAGGGACTTGAACCTCACTCTCCCATCCCTAACCACCAGGCTATTGGCTACTCTGGTGTGCGCGTATATGTGTCTAGTCTGTCTGTCCTCCACTCCCTCCCCTCCACCCCCCCAAAAAACAACTTTGACAAGTCCTGATTTTGTACCAGTGTAGAATGGGAAAATGTTTTGAAAACTCAAACATTTTTGTGGATGAGAAACACATTTCCCCCTTAGCTTTACTTAGGAATATTGTTGGACCTGGTAATTTGGTGTATTCATGTATATGTCTGAACTGAAAGAAACTCTATGCAATATATTTACAAGGTACCCAGTATTAGGTTAATCTGAAACGTTATATATTAATATATATCTTTACAAGGTATCAAGTATTAAGGTTAGTCTGTCACCAGTGGGGGATTAATGATTTTGCCGCCCCCAGGTCCTGAAATAATTGCTGCCCCCGGCCCCATATGAACTTGTTTTAGTTTTTGTACAAATTCGTTCGAATCCACTGGTAGCTGTTTCCTGAGGCAAGCCTAGGAGGAAGGGGGGAGAAACCGAGTGGTGGCGCACAAGGGGAGGAGGCGGTAGTGGAGTGGAGGTGAGCTGGGGCGGGGAGCGGTTCCTCTGCCCCTGCCCCGGGCTACTTGCTGCGGCCCTCCCCGCGCCCCCAGCTCACCTCCGCCCTGCCTCCTCCCCTGACTGCACTGCTGCTCCGCTTCTCCTCCCTCCCAGCACTTTCGTGCGGCAAGCCTGGGAGGAAGGGGGAAGGAGGAGAAATGCGGCGAGCCTGCGTGAGCAGGTGGGGCCAGGGATTTGGGGAAGGGTTTGGAATGGGGGGCAGGGAAGGTGTGGAGTTGGGGAAGGGGGGGTGCGAGCACCCAGCAGCGCCGGGTAAAGTCAGCTCCTATGGCTATTATAAATTTGCCACCCCTGCACATTTGCCGCCCTAGGCCTGGGCCTTGTCGGCCTAGGGAATAATACGCCGCTGTCTGTCACACTGCTCCCACTGACAACATATTGATCTGGTTCCCTTCTCGGTCCAGCACCAGCTCTCAACAGTGAATGATGTGATAAATCCATAGTATAAATAGGATGCATATCTGTCTATCTTAGGTGTTTTTAAGTGCTTGGCACTGTGGCACCTAACTCCGAAGATGTATCTATCCTCCTCCAAAGGGGGTAAGCCCATGCAAAGTTTAAACCTCTTTGCCTATTGCTGCACCTCACAGCCCAACTAGTCTGTTCCACAGCAACTGGTGAGTGACAAACACCTTGCAAGATGGCACAGCTGGACTATCTGCACCACTCTACGGGTGCATTCAAATTAAGCTTTGCTTCTTCAGCATGGCCCTGATTCAGGAAAGCCCTTGAACAGGTCTTTAAATCCATTCCTGTTCAGAATAGTATTGAAGC
Source organism: Lepidochelys kempii (assembly GCF_965140285.1). Lineage (NCBI taxonomy): Eukaryota > Metazoa > Chordata > Testudines > Cheloniidae > Lepidochelys > Lepidochelys kempii. The sequence goes on from NC_136386.1 coordinate 27,243,505, forward strand.
ACGTGTGAACTGAACTTTAAATATGTGCTTGCGTCCTAATTACTTCAATGTTCTGAATCGGAATGCTTTTTTCAAATGGGGCATATTTGAATTCAAGCTTCCTATGATAAAAACAGCTAATGCAATGCTTATGCATGCACTCCTGAAGCTACTAAGATATTTTTTCCTTGAGGAAACTCTAATACATGTTGTCTATCACAGGCAGTAAATTCATCCAATATATACTTGTAGAAAATGAAGATAGAAGTTTTCGATTTAGTGGGATAACCTTTAATTTATCTTTCTTTACCCATTTGTTTTTGTGTGTGTGCTTCAAACAAAATTTTCTCCCCCCACAATTCTCAAACCTAATCCTGAAATGAAGCTGCAATGCTGAATGTGTGTCTTTACCAGCCATAAACAAAGGATTAGAATGTGGTTATCAGATCCAGGTGAGGAACGTAGGTTGAGTAAAGCTGAGTGAGTAATTTGGGAATAATAATTTATTTGATCAATTTAGCCTGCTTTTCTATGTGTGGAACATTCACCAACAGATGACTTTTTTTTTCAATTGATGCTATTCAAAACCATCTCATGGATTTTGGGGGTCTTTTAACCTTACGGGATTGACCTCAAACAAATTTTCTGCAGGTATTCACTATTCAAGCTGCACTGATTAGCAAGTCATGTGGTATCATTTCCACCCTCAAACCGGATAAGCATGCAAGCACTCCCAGAATTAATACTTGCATCTAACTTTAAAATTCAGTTTCCATGGTTATATGCTCATGTGACTTTGAAATTCACTTTGAACGTTCATGCCAGTGACTCTCAATAGCTTGACCAGAGAATACAAAAAGGTGCATGAACACAATCAGAGTAAAGTCATTTAAAAACTGAAATAGTCAACCAAAATGTTTTGCAGTGTATGCCAAGCTCTAGTTGTGAGGGAGAAAAAACTCCAACAAAAATATCTCCAATGAGCTGTAGAGGAAAATACAGAAAGTTGCTGACAAAGTAACAAAAATGGTGCCAGCTGTCAAGTGGGCTCCTCAGAGAGTCTCCAAAGTCTAGATTTCAAAGAGTATTTCTGAGTCACCTGCTGGGTTAGGCTGTCATTTGTGTCACCAGCAATATGGGAGCCAAATATCAGTGATGGATTACAGGTTTTATTGAATTTTTTTACTGGTTTAACAATCAAAAAGATTATCTCTGTTTAATATTTATGGTGAATGTTTCATGTTTAAAGAGGAAAGGCTCTTTTCAAGTTAAGTAATGTAAATCTTTGAGTTGGAGACTTTTGCTTTACAACAGTATCATCATCCTCAATTGCCATCCACGACAAGCGAATATTAGTTTTGATAGTGTTAGCACACAGAGAGCCTTACACGCTTCTTCATGCATAAAACATCATGAACTCCCTTGTTATACTGAAGCCACATTGAGTCAATAGAAACCTTAGTAATCATTCTACCCATCTTTCATCCACTGTGGAACTGGTTTGGTTTATTTACAGTGTAGCTCCAGAGGCTCAATACAGCCTTGTAGAGGAAGTGTATCTTCACTCTGCTTTTACAAGGAAAGGTGGGGAAAGAAGACATTAAGCACTTGAAAAGGAAATGGGGGGAGAGCAAGAGAAAAGAAAATCTAAACTATTTTCTTGCTCTAGCCAAAGAGGAAATAGGGCTCAAAGGCAGAATGACATGAAATTCACTATTTTGATTCACAGAATCATGCACTGATTTTTTTCACACTCTAAGTTTTTCTTTTTTAAGCGATTTTGGCAACAGAAAAAGAGGGTGTTCTTTGCTAAAAAAAAATGGACCCACATTTTGCTTGGAAATAGGTAATTTTTGCTCACAAAATGCACTTTGGTAAAAGTTTCCGTGAAAATGAACCCATTTTCAAGAGTGGAATGAGACTAAAAAAAAAATCTATTTCAAGCAGTTTTGCATCTTTAATGATATTTTATGAATTGCTGCTTTGAGGGGCATCTTAATAAGACACAGTTTTAATAAGTTAGTAATTTTACTTCATTCTTTGAAGTTTCAATATGGTGTGTGTGTTGCTATGGAACTGTGGCAGACATCTGAACTACTACATTGGGTCTGTTAATGGTTGAATTTCAAGACTTTCAAGTGATATGCTAGAATTTAAATCTGAATTTCTTACTTTCAGGCATACATAATTCTTTAATCATGTTGTTCACCACTACTAAATGTCTATGTACAATCCTAATTTATGGACATAATTTCTAAATGGAAATGTACTCATTGCTGAAGAAAATTTGCACATTGTAGAGATGGTGGCTACTTGGAATCACCATAAATGTCACAGGGTGCTTTACAAAATATAAAATAAGGTTCATGTCCTGTCCCAAACAGCTTAATGTGCACAAAAATTTGCCTCTATTACATCCATGAACATTCCACTCAGGAAAATGGGCACATGTGTAACAAGGCAGAATTTGGCCCTTTTTCTTTTGCAGCACCCTTAGATATGAGGCCTCTATGTTTTGCAAAGTAATGATTAAGGGCTAGTTCCTTGGGAATGGCAAACATGCAGTGTGCACCAGTCAAGGGCTCACCTGATTCTGCTGTTGGTCACTGCTTATCATTGCCTTGTGATAACTTACTGAAGTCACAAGGGGCCGAACCATAGCTCATGATCATTGTGGGCTTTTTTTTTTTTTAAGTGATTCAATACTACTAGAAGGCTTCAGCTTTCCTTTCCCAAAATACGTGGACCACAAAGTCACTACTGAGCTCATTAGAAATCAAATATGAAAGAGAAGTGTGTTCAGTCCAGCTAAGCTAATTGAACCTTTAAGTTATTTACTTTCTCCTGTTTAAGTAAAACATCTCCTGCTAAAGGGAAATCAATATTATTATTAAACAATTTGTATTTACATGCCGGCACATACCTACAAACAAATCCAGGTGGTTAAGGAAACTACATGTTCAATGCAGCATACTTTGTATGGGAGTGAAAATGGGCCAGACATCAGTATGAACAGAGGACAGGGCCAGAATAGACCACACGGGCCCAGGATTCACAGGAATCCCTGGTCCCATACCCCATGAATTCCTGGTCAACTGCACATAAATAAAAACAAGGAGTACTTGTGGCACTTTAGAGACTAACACATTTATTTGGGCATAAACTTTCGTGGGCTAAAACCCACTTCATCAGATGCATGAAGTGGAAAATACAGTAGGCAGAATATATATACACAGTACATGAAAAGATGGGAGTTGCCTTACCAAGTGGGGGGTCAATTCACTGACCCCCCCACTTGGTAAGGCAACTCCCATCTTTTCATGTACTGTGTATATATATTCTGCCTACTGTATTTTTCACTTCATGCATCTGATGAAGTGGGTTTTAACCCACGAAATCTTATGCCCAAATAAATTTGTTAGTCTCTAAGGTGCCACAAGTACTCCTCGTTGTTTTTACAGACTAACACAGCTACCACTCTGAAACCTGCACATAAATACTTTCTCTCCTCATTCTTTTTAGGCTTCTGATGGCTTTTTACAGCCATGCTGCCATTTGCTGGTGGACAGTACCAGTGCTATATGACCCTTCTCCACCAATGAGGTCCATAAATCATATAGGAGAGGTAATACAACACCAAACAGCTTTAAAAAAATCCCTGTCTTCTACATAGCTCTCTTAGGAGAAGGAACATACAAATATAGAGCAGCTGTGCTGCTGCTCCCAGAGCCCCCTCTCCCTCCGACCTTTAGGAGGGTGTATGGAGGCTACAAAGTGTTTAAGGAACCTAGCTGAATGATGAATATGGGTCTCTGAAGACACTTATGGAACAGGACAATATTTGCAGAACATGTGTGAATTTACAGATAGCTGTATCCCTCCTGTGGTCCACCTTCTGGAGTGGAAGATATTTTTCTGTGTCATTCTGGGGGCACCTGAGCATATAACTAGCTTTGGAATCAATTAGACTCATTTAAATAAAATTCTGTATACCTACTGCCCATAAGTAAAGTGAATTCTCTTCTTGTGCAACACAGGAATATTGCTGTTTCATGCATTGCTTTTCAGATCACACTAGCTTTTTAGGGGCATTTTACAAGCAACTGTTACCTTCTAGAACTTTTTAAAAGTGGATATCATTATGTTATTCTGTGCTAATGATAACAGATGCTATACAGCAGAGTATGTGGTAGCAATGAACACATGGGTTATATGGGGTTTGAATTCCATTAATATTTGAAATGTCTGCACAGATTTGTATTTAATCTCATGTTCCTGGACATTTAGTTTGATTTAAGAAAAAACTAATTTCCAGATACCTGTTTTTCATTTTGTCTCCATCTATAATCATTGTAGGAAATGTTTGACACTAGTGCTCAGTGCTACAATGATGACAGGGGTGTATACACCCAGGGGTGTTGGAACTAGGGGTGCTGCCACATCCCCTGGCTTGAAGTGGTTTTCACTACGTACAGGGTTTATAGTGCAATGGCTTTCAGCATCCCCACTATAAAAATGGTTCCAATGCTACTGCATATACCTAGACCCAAGTTTTGACTGTGTGGATGTATACCTCCCAACACACATGCATCCACATAAGTCACCATTCTCCTAGCAATCAGTACTGATACCATTTTTGTTCTGGGTCATGTATACAAGCTCTGCTGGATGGATTAGCTATGCTATCACAGGGAATAATATAATGTGTAAAGAGTATTAGGGCACCTTAAAAAGTGGCCTGAATTTCAGAGGTGCTGAGCACCAGTAGCTCTCATTTGCTTCACTGAGAGTTTTGATTCTTCAGCACCTCTGAAAAATCAGGCTATTTTTTCCAGACACTTAAATATGGATTTACATTGCTAACTTCAAGCACCCAGGGCATAAGATTTTTAGTTATTACTTTGGGATTTCATGTCATATCTGTCAGGTTTTGATCTTTCCTATTTTTGTTTTAAGTAAAATAAAATAAAATAATAAAAAAAACCCACACTCATACATCAGGGTACAGTAAATGGAAAATGTTGTACAATCTACACTCAAATAGCTGTTACTCACAACATAACTGACAGTTGCATATATCCAACTTTAATGGTCTGGAACAAACTATACCCATTCAACTGAACTGTAGATATCCGTTGTTCTGGTTTCCAAATCACATCATGTGTTTTCCAGGCTGCTGGCTATCTTTCCAACCCACATTTCTCTCACTTATCCATTTTTAAATGAATGAAATGTCTATACTGCAAGCATAAATTAGGTTGTTTAGGATTTTTAAATAAAATATGAAATAGAGAACGGAATATTTTTATAATACTTGTGCCAACAACATCATTTTGGAGTGTTTGAACTTTTAAACTAGATGAAAAAAACCTGTGGTTCTTTGACACAAAAAGACAGTTCTGAGGCCTGATCCTGCAGCATGAACCAGACAGGTGAACTCCTGCTACAGCAGGGCTCTGCATGGGTATAAGCATTCACCCATTCAGACCAGATTGCAGGATTAGGTCCTTAAATGAATGAGACAGATATCACTGATAAATGTTACCCACCCATTTCAACAGGTGGGGGAATCGCATGGGGCCGGCAGTGAAAGAGGATAGCCCCAGCAATGAGGGAGGGAGACACTCAATGAGGGACAACAGGTGGCCCCTCCACCCCTTGGAGTCTTTGGCACCCATTAGCCAGTTGGGGGAAAGGCCAGCATCTCCCAGCTTCAGCGATTTAACCTGGAGCAGGAGCTAGGTGGAGCCTCTTTTGTCTCTGTTCCAGCAGGCGATGTCTATACAGGGCAACAATGGATAAATATAGGAAGACTTGCCCATAGGAGAGATTTCTTCTGAACTATCGGGTGTCACTTTTGAAATGCAGGAGGCAGGATAATTCCCTCTAACCTCTTCCATGCTGCAGAAAGACATTTTCTTTGTAATGAGGAAAATAACCACCGAAGGCAGTTGAGGAATTTTATAGACAAATGATAAAAGTACAATTGAGTGACCTTGTGTTTACTGATGATGTTGTCCTGCTCAGTTCAACACAATGCTTAATGGAAGAAAAGACCCAGTTTTTGGCAGACACAAGAAAACAAGTTGGTTTGTTCATCAACCATGGGAAGACAAAATATATGGCTACCAATGTTTCAAAAGCAATCATCTGAGTTGACAGGGAAACATTAGAAGAAAATAAATCCTACTTTTCTGGGGAGCAAGATGTGCTACGATGGTGGCACCATGCCAGATGTCAAACATTGAATATCAAAAAGGGCAAACAACTTTCAGAAATTTGAAAAGAATTGGAAAAGTAGCATGAATGGCACTGATACAAAAATATAATTTTTTAACAATGACATCATGTCTGTCCTCTATGGAGCAGAGTCATGCAAATCCACAACAACAATTGATAAGAAGTTAAACTCATTCCAAAGCAATGCCTATTGAAGATTTTCAGAGTCCACTGGAAAGAGTTTATGACAATATCAGAAATTGTAAATGGAGCACACCAGCTTCAAGCTTCAAACGTGGCAAGAAGACATATTTAGGACACAATTTAAGGAAGCCACCAACATGACTTCCACATCAAGTGATAACACAGACACCAGCTGGAGAGAGAAAAAGAGGGCCACCTAGAGAAACATTACATAGAACAATAGAGAAAGAAGCTAAATCCATCAGCATGACATTCAGAAGCCTGACCAGACCAAAATTGCTGGATGACCTATGTCCCTGAGGGTGTTGAAGAAAGAATTAAAGAAAGATCACATGCATGAGATTAACAAGAATATTGTATATCATATTGTATCCAGACAAACCTATAGTTTCTTTTAGTTTACAAAATAATTTGCCCTGCACAACTGTGAAGTTTAAGGATGAACTTGTTTTCCTTAGTTAAAGGCTACTAACTGTTTATAAAACTCACAGCCTTTATTATGCAGAAATGATGAAAACCCAGATGCATAGGTCACATTTGCATTAAATCAATCAGACTGCACTAATTCAGTGCAATGATTTATTATTAACTGAAATAAATCTCTTCATAACTCTAAGGATTGTTCATAACAATGGCTGACTTTAAAAGTTCACTGGAACATTTTCTAGTTTTAATCAATGTTCTTAATCCAAATATTTTATTTGTCAAAAGAATTCAATATAATCATACCAGTTTCAATTATTTTGGTAATTTATTTCATAATACCTATCAGCAAGTATGTCTCTAACAATATAGACAACAAAAAAGTTTTCCCCAGGAGTAGAGAGTTAAAGAAACCCCTACGACAATGCAGTTCCTGTTTCTCTGTTATGCTTTTGTTGGGTGCCTCAGTCTGGATGTGTCACACATGCCAGCTGGGCACATCTTGGGGGAAAACTCTGTCCCGCTGGTCTCTGACACATACCCCTGCTCCCCACCCCCAACCTCGAGCCCAGGGATTCAGAGGGAGAAACAGCTTGATGCTGGGTCCTGGGTCTGTACAGAGTTTCCTGCATGATGTCTCATTTCTTCACGACGTACTGGGAACTGCAGCTGCCAGGAACCCTCCAGCTTCCTCTTCCTCTCCCCCACAGCAGTGTCCTGTATTTGTGAGCTGGAGAGTTGGACTCTGCTGGATCCAGCAGCCCCTAGTGGTGGCCAACAGGTCTGCAGCACCAATTCTGCCTGGAAAAATGAAATTCTGCGCAGAACATTAATTCTGCGCAAATTATGCAGGGGGAAGCTTGTCCCCCATGCAACAAAATGTGAAACCTTTTCACAATTGCAGATCCTCTAGTTCTCTAGTGTCCCAGCACCCACATCCCTCTTCCTTAGGAACATGGTTGTATACATCCAACCCATTTAAACTCCTAACCATGTACCCTTTGACTTTTGTGGGATATGTGAGTACACATTATTCCTGCAAATAAGTGAACAGGCAATCAATATTTCAGACACAACAGATACATTTACTTCATCTTTAAAGAGAAACACATTAGGGCTTTGTTACTGAAAAGTTATTGAGCAATGTGCTTAGTTTTTAAGCATGTAAGGAACCTACACCTAGAGTCCGTGTTGTATGTGGGGAGTCAGTCCACATGTTCTAAACTACAGAATTAAAAGGTGTTTGTTCAATTAATATTATTGCTGAGGTATTTCCATTTAAATGTCTTTCACATCTCTGTACTGTAATATAAGACCAGATGTAGGACACCTTGTATGCTGCAAGTTGGTAACCTTGACAATGCACAAGAGGTGTTTAGACACATGCTAATAAGAAAAATTTCCCAGTCACAAAAAGAAATAGTGCATTAAGAAAGCAATTTCCTTCTTAAGTTCACAAAATGCCCTTTGAAATAGATTGTCATGGTCAGACATTTTATTTAGATATTAAGTATACAATGTTTCAAGCAGTTTCTCTTTGACCCACAGGGCTTATTTAATTCACTGGCTTTCGAAGCTAAGCAAATGGAAGGAGAATCACAGTTAACAAACATAGATTTGTATGGCTTTGACAGTTCAATAGGCAGCCTCAGATATATTATCTGAACAAGTGACAAAGAGATGTCTTGGCAGGACTCAGATGCCTCTTGGCAGGATGTGACCAAGGACACAAACGTGAATTGAGAAAAGAATACAAAAATATAATGAAAATCAAATACTATCTTTAAGGTAATATGTTGTAAATAGCAGCTACTATGATACTGAATCCCACGGACAAATAAAAAAGTTCCAAAATGTTTTATGTTGAAATCTTTCATCTGTTTTTAAAAATACAGGTTGGAAACTGTCCAAGGGATTGTGAGGCTAATAACTGACAAGTAGTCACCTGTCTGCTAATTTATATATGTGCTGCCTTCTTATTTCATATTACTATTTTCTTTTCAAAACATGGCAACTTACTTCATTTCCTGCACTAGCCATTCAAAATATAATGTTATCAAAGGGTAAAGATAAAATTAGCTACACATTAACTTTAAGTTCCACCTGCATGACAAAGGTTATCATCTCTGTTGCATTTGGAAAGAAGAGGAAGTTATCTCACTTTACAATTGGAGGAAACTTGGCTAATACTCAGTAGAGGAATGTACAGTATGTACAGTAAATACAAAGCCTTGGCATAAACAGACTTTGCAGTTTAGATTGGATAATTTGATCCATTTTATAAGGAGAGAAGAAGAAAAATTTTCTGTATGGAATCAGCTACAAGTTTCATTTTTGGCTGCCTTAATAATGATCTTGGAAATATTATATTTTTATTGGTCAGTGTCGGTAAACATCGATTTCACTGCATACACACACACACAAACCAACAAAAAAAATATTTCCATTGACATAATCAAAATTTACAGCGAGGCTAAGAAAGAAAAATGGTGCTTGAGAACTTACTAGTTTGAATTAGGGATATTTACTTTGTATATTTTCATATGAGATGTTGACAACTTGTGTTTTAACAATTATTAAGCTTTAACTTTTTGAATCTCAAAGTCTACAGTAATTTAATATTTACTGTCTGGCTCTCCCATAGTCATTCCCACAACTCTAAAAATTTAAATGGATAAAAATGTTCAAAATCCTTAAAAATAAACTAACATTATCCATTAAAGTTTTTTAAAAATTAAATAAATTCAGTTAAGCCTACTTAAGAACCTTCTTATTATCCTGCAGTTGCTCTACCTACAATACATCCCCTGACATCTATGAGGGTTCTGCATGAGCAATGACTGTAAAATCAGGCAGATTTGATTCTGGAAACCATTGTGCCAGAGGACAGCATTCCTACATCTTCTTTAGGGTCTGAAACACAGATCTTTCCTACTGGAGAGAGTTTTTGGTCAGTGGGCCTTTATTTATGGCTCCCTAGATAAAATCCTGTGATTTACTGATATACAGATAAGAAAACAGCCATTATATTTTCATCTTTAGCAATTTTTAAAGATATCACTGAGATACAGATATCATCCTGTACCTACAGTTTGTAAAAATAAACATTTAATGAAATTATAAAAAAAAAAAATCAACTAATCCAAAAACCCTAACAACTACAAAGGATAACGTAACCTTAAGAGTCATTAGTTCCATTTTACAAACAGAATTGCTACTTGGATTAGAAAATACATTTTTCACCCATAACTCGGTATTAGTATTGCTCTAATTTATATATTATTAATTCAGTTTGCAATAGGGTGACCAGACAGCGAGTGTGAAAAATCAGGACAGGGGGTGTGGGGTAATAAGAGCCTATATAAGAAAAAGACTCAAAAATCGGGACTGTCCCTATAAAATTGGGACATCTGGTCACCATAGATTGCAAGTTAAAAAATAAACAAACAAAAGAACTATGAACGCCCATAACAAACCCATTAGCAAGCCATTGAACCCCCTTTTTAAAGGACCTCAGGTCAGATTCTCATTCACACTAAGGCCACTTTACACTGTTCTGACGGCCAGGTCAGTGTCAAGGGGGTCTAATGTAAATGAAATCTTACCCCTTGATCTCCACAATGAATTCCTGTTGCAGTGTGCAAAATGCTGAGCTCATCCTGCAAAGTCAATGCTCATTCAAGTCAATGTAAGTTAAAGGTGATTAGCCCATTTTTTTTTATCGTTTCCACCACCACCAGTGAGAAATGTAGGTATGACACATCTGCTGCTCAGCTTGAACACAGGTCAAAACCATTCATTTGTCTGTTAGATATTACCCACACGCTAGAGTATACTTGGCATGGCTGCTGAAAAAGCAACTACATAAAACATACAATGTAACATCAACTATAAGGAATAGTTGCTTTTGCCCATGGGCCTTTAAGATGAATATGGTAAAATGAATAACAACCAAAACTACTTCTGAAGGGGTGATTGTATTTTACCGCCCAATCCACTCCTGGAATCCGTGGGGAGATCCTGATATATGAACAGGGAAGAAATTGGGCCTTGGTGTTTTGCTTGTTTTATGTGGCAAGCTGATTTGTTTAGAAGTAAACTAACTCCATCTGAAAAGGCAAATTATTATTTATTCTATGGAAAATTGAATTGCATATTTATTTACACATTTGAAGCAAGATTAAGTACAGCAGTTTAGTAAGCCTCTGCCAAACAACAAATGCAGAAGTGTTTTAGCAAATTATGTTAGATCTCAAAATTGAGTGGTTTTAAAATACCATTATATTTTTAATGCTATAAATTGTACTACTCATGTTGAGTACAATCTGAATCTAAGTTGTGTTATTTATCTGATCACCGCTGAATAAGCACATTCTATGGACAAGTCTGAAATTTGCTATTAAAAAGCTGCACAAAGAGCTGTGTGATCTCCAAATTAACTAGAATTCCAATCTCATTTACCTGTTTCTATGTGTAAAAAGCAGCAAAAAACACTATCCCTTAAAAACAGCAACAACAACAACTTGCCTTGGTTGGCTCCCTGGTGATTTGCAAGTTGGATAACTATGTATTTCTTCCCTTATGACATGGAACATATTGGTGTACATCAGGGGCTTAGGAAGGGTTTAGTTTATTCACATTTTAGGTGGCCATGTATACAATATAGCTGTTATTCAATGCAGTAACTCCTATGAATGTAAACAGTAATTGTTCGTGCAGTATATGAACACTTGTGCTTAAGTCCTACTGAAGTCACATACATACTTAACTGCTTTCCTGAACTGGGATGGGTACAGGCACGTTTACATGGTTTCCTGGTGAAAAATAGCAGGGCTGTCGATTAATCGCTGTTAACTCATACGATTAACTCAAAAAAATTAATCTCGATTAATCACAATTTTAATCGCACTCTTAAACAATAGAATACCAATTGAAATTGAACAACTATTTTTGGATGTTTTTGTATATTTTCAAATATATTGATTTAAATTACCACACAGAATACAAAGTGTACAGAGCTCACTTTATGCTATTATTTTTATTACAAATATTTGCATTGTAAAAATGATAAAAAAATAGTATTTTTCAATTCACCTCATTCAAGTACCATAATGCAATCTCTTTATTGTGAAAGTGCAACTTACAAATGTAGATTTTTTTGTTACATAACTGCACTCAAAAACAAAACAATGTAAAACTTTAGAGCCTACAAGTCCACTCAGTCCTACTTCTTATTCAGCCAATTGCTAAGACAAACAGGTTTGTTTACATTTAGGGGAGATAATGCTGCTGGCTTCTTATTTACATTGTCACTTGAAAGTGAGAAAAGGCGTTAACATGGCACTTTTGTAGCTGGCACTGCAAGGTATTTACATGTCAGATGTGCTAAAAATCCATATGCCCCTTCATGCTTTGGCTACCATTCCAGAGGACATGCTTCCATGCTGATGATGCTCATTAAAAAAATAATGTTTAATTATATTTTGACTGAACTCCTTGGGGGGAGAATAGTATGTCCCCTGTTCTGTTTTACCTGCATTCTGCCATGTATTTAATATTATAGCAGTCTCGGGTGATGACCCAGCACATGTTGTTCATTTTAAGAACATTTTAAGAACACTTTAAGAAATCCATGCAGATTTGACAAAATGCAAAGAAGGTACCAATGTGAGATTTCCAAAGATAGCTACAACACTCAACCGAAGGTTTAAGAATCTGAAGTGCCTTCCATAATCTGAGAGGGACGAGGTGTGGAACATGCTTTCAGAAGTCTTAAAAGAGCAACACTCTGATGCAGAAACTATAGAACTGAAAAAGAAAATCAACCTTCTGCTGGTGGCATCTGACTCAGATGATGAAAGTGAACACGTATTGGTCTGCACTGCTTTGGATTATCAAGCAGAACCCATCATCAGCATGGATGCATGTCCTCTGTAATGGTGGTTGAAGATGAAGGGACATATGAATCTTTAGTGCATCTGGCCCGTATATATCTTACAACACCGGCTACAACAGTGCCATGCAAACATCTGTTCTCATTTTCAGGTGACATTGTAAACAAGAAGCAGGCAGCATTATCTCCTGCAGACTTGTTTGTCTGAGAGAGTGGCTGAACAAGAAGTAGGACTGAGTGGACTTCTAGGGTCTAAAGTTTTACACTGTTTTATTTTTGAATGCAGGGGTTTTTTTGTACATAATTCTATATTTGTAAGTTCAACTTTCATGATAAAGATATTGCATTATTGTACTTGAATGAGGTGAATTGAAAAATACTATTTCTTTTATCATTTTTAGAGTGCAAATATTTGTAATAAAAAATATACCATATATAAAGTGAGCACTGTACACTTTGTATTCTGTGCTGTAATTGAAATCAATATATTTGAAAATGTAGAAAGCATCCAAAATATTTAAATAAATGGTATTCTATTATTGTTTAACAACATGATTAATCACAATTAATTTTTTTAATCGCGTGATTAATCACGATTAATTTTTTTAATCGCTTGACAGCCCGAAAAATAGCTTTTTTTCTATTTACATTTCTCTTTATTTTGTACCTTAACACTATGCACAAGAAATCCAAATAGAGTTGAGAATATTTCCTCAGGATTTTGTCACCGTGCAGTTAGTCTCTTAAACCCAAATGTTGCAATTGAAACTGATGGGAGTTCTGCCTTTCAAGTTAATAGGAGCAGGCCCAGGCCCTTGACTTGTAGCCATGTCCAGTGTGTCATAACTGTACCTGAACAAAGTAGGAAAAGGGCCTATTTTTCAAATTAGCATGTATGTGATGTCTGCCTAATTTGCGCGCACAATTTACCACAATTGCATGTGCAAATCTGGTAGCTATGCGTTCAGATGGTTCCATTTGTCTACTCACTAACAGTAACTGCATGCATGCAATTTTGAAAATACAAGGCATAAATCTACTACCCAGGTAATAATCAGAGAAGGTATTTGCTATGCATACTAGAATAGGAGATCTCTCCCTGTTCATAAGTCCCTGAATTTATACCAAAATGAATGGTATATCTCTAAGTGAACCTAACAAAATTAGCAGAATTTTAATACAAAATGCCTACAACTGTGGAAAAAATAATTAGATTAGAAAGGAACATTTTATCAGCAGGGATATACTGCAAAGGTTTGATACTGGCATGTTTATCAAATTCTAGCACTGTAAATGTTATCTTCCTCTCTAAGTTATAATAATAAACACTTTGCACTTCTAAGAGACCTTTCATTCAAGTAGTTCAAAGTGCTTTATAAACATTAATTAAGCCTCACAATCCCCGTGTGAGGTAGGCAAAGAACATAGCAGAAGCTAGAAAATAATATTGTAGTCAACTGAAATTGAGGTAGAATTGAGGTGGACTGAATTACCTGCATTAGACTTTGGTTAAGTGATTGGGGTAACACCCTATATTTGTGACTAGGGCTGTGAATTACTTAGTAAGCCCTAAATTTAATGTCTAATCTAAAAGACATCACCTCCAAACAGCATAGTGTCCCTTAAAAACCACATTGAGGGCTTTGTGCACTGTGCAGTATTGACTCAGAGGGAAGAGTGTTGCTTACCATTGATAAATCATTATCTCTTTTAAGCAACTATTTCCAATACTGCAGCTGCTTCTTATTGAGTGGAATATTTAACAGTCTGTCATTTGAGTTTAAAACACAATGCTGTGTGCGTGTACGTGTGTGTGTACAAGAAAGAAACAGCTTACTGGAAAATATGAAAATGTTTTATGTAGAAAACCAACATATTCAGTTTTGTGCTCTTGTTGACAATCTCAAATGCCCCAAAAATATGGGCTGACTTGTTTTTGATTTCTGTTACAATAACAGATTAATTTAATAATCAGTGGGATATTGAATGACAAAAAATTATTGGTTGAGGCAGCCAAACCCTGACCCTAATGACATTCTTATGTTAATTCTTGTTTTCTTTTAGGCTCCTACTTTCTTAATAAAACCTATATTTTAAAAACATTTTAAACACTGCAAATTGTCCTGAAGAACTATTTCTTTCTTTATAGCAAGTTTACACATACAAGATTATATTATATACATATGCACACATTTAGCGCCTGATCCAAAGCCCACTGAAGTCAGTAGGCATCTTTCTGTTGACTTAAATGGGCTTTCAAACGAGGCCATAGAGTTATTTATGAGTGAACAATGTATATATTTGATGTAGTCCCTTATAATATTTGTGATTTGTTCACCAGCACTTTGATTTTAATTCACATACCTAATATTCAAATTTATTTTAAAGCTTTATGCAAAGTAATTATAGCCTTTAAATTGGACCCTATCACTCAAGGTCCTGAAGTCCCTTGTGAGTCAATAAGAGTTGACAGCAAGCTATATCATGCAGGATTAGTCATTTGATTCTTGCTTTGTGTATGCTCTATTCACAATCAATATTTGTGCTGAATGATTGTTTTTGTAAGTCAAATAATATTGCTTCATTTCACTAACTGGTTGACCAAAACTTTTACAAAACCGGAGAAAGGCTTGAATGAGTCACTTGTGGTACAAACTTTCTTGCAGTGGAAGAGTACAATATTTCCAGATTGAATACTTGCGTAAATATCTATGACATTTTCACTTTCCCAAAATGTTCTTGAAAGCAAAAATTATTCATATGAATGCATGTGAAAATTAAACAAAGGAGTTGGGAATACCACGGGAGTAAATTTGTGATGTATATTCAGCTGAATATTTGCGAATACCTTTCTCCAGTAGCCACCCTGCTCTATTTGTATAAATGTGTAAAATAAATATACTCATTTATGGCCTGATCCATCTCACATTAGAATCAATGGAAAGACTCCCACTGACTCTATGGGAGCTGGATTGAAACCCTTAGCATCCGATCACGTGAAGCACTGAGCACCCTCAAGTCCCACTGAAGGCAGTGGAAGTTGAGGGCACGCAGCAGCCTGTAATATTGGACCCTTACTTGCAGCAAATGAGACACCACTCTTAAATTAAGAATATTGAGCAATATGCTTCCTTGTAAAAATATTTACTGTACTGAAGCCATGAAATTGAAAAATGGGTCATTAGATGTAGGTCCACAGAAGGCTCTGGGTCAAATTCCTTAGCTATTCTGTGGGAAAGCTGCTTGGGTTATAGCAAAACATTTGGTAACCAGTGCAGAGTACAATCTTAGATGCACTTTGTAGATTGTTAATGACAGTCAGTGGGTAAACTGCATAACGAAGAGTGTTCCCATGAAAATCTAACAGTTCTTCGGGATTATTTCTCTATGGTTTGCCATTGCTTGTGGAGAAAAATAATGGGTGGCTTGAGAACAGTTGGTAACTAACGTAGATTTGGTTGTGGTGGTTTTTTGTTTTGTTTTGTTTTTTGTTCCACTGTGGAACATAAAATGTTTTTCTATGAAAATCATCTTAGCACATTATTTTTAAAATACTATAATTTTCACTAAACTCAGTTTCCAACTCATTGCTTTCCAAGTTTGGCAGAATGATGTTATTTTTTGAAAGTTATTTCCTTTGCCCTGAAATTACCTACACAGCCTGAAAATCTGGTCCCGTTAAATCAATCTCTTTTTAATGGAATCAAGCCTTTTTGCAATGTTAAACAAAATGTATGTGATAAAGTAATTTGCTGTGCATATTCTCACTAATCCTCTGAGCAATGATGATAAAGCCATACTGTTTTATTTCTACATTGTTGACATCAAGCATAATATAGTAATATAACAATAAGTGGTGTTTGCTATGTGGGAACATAATGGCTTGATTTTCTTGAGTTTGTACTTTTCATGCAGTAGGACCTATTGTTACAATGAAAGTGTTCTGCAGGATTAGTTTATAAAATAAGACTACTTCTGTCACCAAAAGCCTTATAAAAAGAGTTGCTCTGACATGACTGCAATAGTTTCTTTATAACTAAATGATAACCAGAAATGAACTAGAAGTGAATACTCATTTTCAGCACGTCTTAAGTCTTCAAAAAGCTATGGGGTGATCAAAATGCACTCCTCAGCCCCAAGTTCTACAATATGGTTTGTAGCAGTTCTCATCCTTAATACAAAGGTGTAGCCCACAGGCTACTGGTTCCAGCATGAGATGATATGTCTTGATCCAAGTGGTCTGTGCTCAGATCCATATAGAATATTAAGTTCTGAGACTTGCAATTTCCAACTTTGTAGTAAAGTTGAGTGATGTTGCAATCTTTTGTATTTCATAAAAATTAAAAAGATCTCTTAGGCTTCTGACATGTTATTAATTTGTCCCTAAATATGTTAAAGGGTGGATGCCTCTGGCATACCGTCTGGCTGACCCCCCCACAATAAGTGTGTGAACCAAACACTTGACATTTCACTTGCTAGCTCCAACATAACATTGGCCACATTGCTGTGCTTCACTCTTTACAGTAAGAAAAATACATTTTTCAGATTCAGAAGTTTGTTCACTGTAACTAAACTGCCTTCACAAATGATCACTTTATAAATTATACCTCAGGGATTCACTCACTTATTTTTTTAAGATGTTCAGGTTATTACAAAGCATGTGTGTTGAAATGGGTTGAAATGAAAGTTTAGAGTGAAATCCTGCAAAACACCCATTGACTTCAGTTGGGCCAGGATTTCACCCTTAGTTACTAACTGCATATTGGTTTAGGATGGAGGAAGAAGGCTATAACAATTTCTGTCTGAACCAAATAAATCAAAAGTGGTAGGAATTTTGATTGTACTAGTTCTTCTTGGTATTTCTGTGATAGAAAGGATACTACTGCAAATATTAATGTGTTTTGTGACAATGATCTCTCAGCATACGGAAAGTTAAATTAAACAACAGAAACCATCACTAAGTATACAAAATTAATATAATCATGTGCATAAACTATACTTCTGTTCAGTCACTGAGTGACATTCTAATGATAATATACTGTTAAGTGACATTTCTTATTATCGATTTAGAGAGACACTAATGCAATGAGCAAGCATATTACTTTTGGGGGGGAAAGTTGGGACGAATTAATTTTCTTTGAAGTTCTTCTTTTAACCCTGGGAAGGACTCGTCTACTATCGTAATAGTACAAGCAACCAAGGGATGTCTAATGTGTGCCAGACTTGTCCATTGTCAGCTCAGCTTCCCAGCGCGAAAGCTTGGGAAAAGATCTTTACTCCTCTCCCATGCTTTTCAGCTTAACAACTCCAATATGGGGAGAGTGTTGGAGAGTCAAACAGAACAAACAGATACCACTGCACCAAAAGCCAGTGGAATTCCTACGTTGTTTTGCTTATAGGACAACTAACTGCCTTGACCTTTCATTTGTATGTAAATCAGTAAAAAATTCTCCCTTTTTTAGGATATTGCACAAGTCTGGTCTCCAGTCGTTGACCTAAAACTTATACCACTGCAAAGAACTTCTTCATTCACTAGAAGCCTGGACCTACCCAGCATTTTCTGGTACAGTAAAATATCCCTTGCTTTAATTTCAGAACATTAACCCTTTATATGACCCGTACACTACTGATAGAAATGGCATCCAGTCATTGATGGATAAGACACACTGTAAAAGCTAGAACTGCATATCCTTCAACATAAACTTAAAAATCTCAGTTTATCTGGTTTGTCACAATCTGTTGTATAAAAAATTGAAAGGGCTTACTTGAAACAGTCATCACAAGCAATGTTTCCCGTGGTCTCCTTTATCGTGCGTTCAGAAACAAATGCTGGATATTCAGTATCACAAGGCTCTAGGGTTTGTTTCAATCTCTGTGCTATAGGCATATAAAAATATCTTAATGTTACTTGGGAAGAACAGGCACACAAAAACTCTCAACAATGTGAGCTACTGTACCAAACAGCTTACAGTGAATGGAAATGTTACTCAGCTTCTGCCACCCTGTGATATTTCCTAGGCAGTGCAAAATGCTTTTTTTTAATTAACAAAAAACTCTTTTAGCTGGGGGATGTAATTCTGTAAGACATAAACCTTATCATAGTTATTTGCGATTTACCCTTAGCCAAGCTAGTTTTCATTTATGGACAAGATCTTGTTTTCACACTATGGATAGACTCAAGCGAAACTAGCTGCTGCTTTTATGTTTCAAGTGTACATATCTACTTTCTAATTCTCCTTAATAATTGTATTTAAATGCATTTGCTGGAGTACCCCTAATTAAGGTACTGTACATTCAATTGAAGTCAGCATATCATTTCTGTGGAGGGTGACCCTCGAGACTTTGCATTGTCTCAGAACTCACAAAGAAAGGACATAGGGGACAAAAAAAAAGGAAAAAAGAAAAAAGATCTCACCAAGAAGTGATGCTCAGGTTTTGGGTGTCTTTTATCTCTGGCTTTTCCCTCCCTAACATAATAATACTTAATTTTCCATAGCACTTTTCATCCATAGATGCCTCAAAGTGCTTTACATGGGAGGGTAAGTATCACTATTCCCATTTTACTCTTGGGAAAACTGAGGCACACAGCAGTGACATGACTTGTTCCTAGTCAAACCACAGGACAATGACAGAGCTGAGAATGACATGCAGGTCTCCTTACCCCCACTCTAGTGACTTATTCACTGGATCATATTTTACTGCTTATATGTGCAAACAACCTCTAGACGTATCTTCAACTAATTGCTTTCTGGGGAAACTGGCTATCAATTATGTAAGGATAGATTACACTGAACAGGCTCATGGACTCCACAGTTTCTCCACTCAAGATTGTTTTAGAGCCAATGGTAAGCCTACTGCAGATCAGTCAGGGAATTATCGCAAAGTTGGGTTTGTAAGTCAAAGAAAACAGTAGGATATATCTCTCCGAACTATATTATTTTTTACATGCCAAACAAAAACAAATTTTCTCATATGCATCAAACTTAGGCGGGGTATTGTTGGAGGGAGATGAGAAGACAGGAAGAGGGGGAGATTAATATGATATGTCTCATCCTTTTTTATACAGGCACTTAGGCACCTAAGCCATGTTAGTGGTTTTGAAAACTTTACCTCTGGCCTGGACTACACCACAGAGTTAGGTCGATTGAAAGGCAGCTTATGCAGGGGTGCTGGAGGAATTTTTATAGTAGGGGTATAGAGAGCTATTGAACCAAACTGTAAACCCTGTGTATAATGGAAACCACTTCAAGCCTGAGGGTATAACAGCACCCCCAGCTCCAGCACCTATGAGCTTACGTCGACCTAACTATGTAAGTGTCTATACTACAATGGTGCTCCTGCCCATGTAAATTGCCCACTACATCAACCTAATAACACCACCTCCATGAGAGGCATAGCACTTAAGTGGGTGTAGTTCGGGTGATGCAGTGTTTATGTTACTTACATCACCTGTTGATGAGGGATTTATTTGCGGGGAAGAGAGCCCAAGGCTGGCTACCTCCCAGTGAGGGATTGAGGGCGGGGAGGAGAGCCCAAGCCTGTTTGACCCCTGGCAAGGCATTAAGTGTGGGGGGAAATCCCTCACTTGGAGGTAGCAAGGCTCAGGCTCTCCTCACCTCCCCCAATCCCTTACCAGGAGGTGGCCACAGTCCAGGCTGCCAGCCCTGGCACGGAGGCTCCCACCACCAGGGCGGGGGCTAGGGTGTCTCCAGCTGTCAACTCTGGGGTAGGGAGGTTCTGGCTGTCAGTGCCCCACTTCAGTCGGTGGAAGCGCTCCAGGTGAGGACATGTTCCGCTGACAGAAGGAGCTGTTGTGGACATGAGAAACCGCAATAATGATTGCGGGGCTGTACGTCAATCTAACTTAGGTCAGCTTAATTTTGGAATGTAGACAAGGCCTCTGTGTCTTGCACCGATGGAACTAATCTGACTCTGTTTTACAGAGTGGGAAATATCTGATCCACAGAAACCTGTGCATCATGCTTCATGAGTAAGTTTTACATTTAAATAATTAAGGAGATTTGAGAATTATATTCATTTTACACTAGTCAGGAATTTATGATGGAAAAAATCTTTATAATCAAATGCGTGAAAACTAGAGGAGTGGGGGGAATCACCTGGCACTGTAGGGTTCTGCCTCTGTTAGGGACCACTTTATTGGGTCTGGCCACCTAGATGAGGTTAACTGGCAAGGATCTGCACCATCCCCCCTTTCCTTCCTGTTCTCTCCATTTGGGATGGTGAATACCTGCTGCACCAGAATGGTTGGTGTGATCCCCACCTATGATTCTGGAGCCCTACTCCCTCATGTATCAACAGACCTAGGTAACAAAGAGGCTTCCAGAGACTGGAAAGTTTCAGATTTCTCTGGTCTCTTGATTGTGAGGCCCAAGGTTGAGGAAGCCATCTCCCGTCTCAAATTCATAAGTGTGAGAGAGGTTATGGGGCTCCGTGATGCAGGTAGAAATATTTCTCCTACCATGAAGTTGATGAGCTGGCAGGTGTTTGGAGCAGGTTTTGTGTCAATAATAATGCACAAAATATACTTGTCATTTTACCCTTGGAGGGATTGAAAATCACTATGATCTATGAGGTATTGTTAAGAAAGGCATGGGAATTTGTTGCTACTGCGTGAGTTCTTTGGTTTTAATTGAGTGAGGTATATACATGTTCACTGTAACTCTCAATAGTACTAATGGGAGCAATGCTGTGGCATCTGAATAAGAACATACCTCAACATTTGCTTTTCGGAATACTTTTTCTTTCATTTATCTTGGGTAATGGAAGCCAATTTCCAAATGACTGCCAGATCACCAAATTCTAATTAGGTAAGCTAGTTTTATAAAAATGATAGCTTTCCAGTGAGCAGGAGCCCTATTCATTAAGGAAATGGAGCAGGTGAAGTGTATAATGACATGCAACATTTTTAGCTAAAACATGAATGAATGTCCCTCATTCACACTGTTGCTTTTCAGTAAAGTAATGGTAAATTTTTGGTTGTGGGGGGGAAGATAAAATGGCAAGTTAATAATATTGGTGGTGTTTGGTATCTAGAACATACCTACAAACCAAAGCAGGGGAACTACATAGACATTTAACAAAGAGAGGTACTAATTATAAAGTCATCTCTTCAAATGTGATGCATGCACCATTTGGATGGACTGCATCAGGACTAGAGGTAGTAGGGTGACCAGACAGCAATGTGAAAAATCGGGACGGGGGTGAGGGGTAAAAGTAACCTATATAAGAAAAAGCCCCCAAAATCGGGACTGTCCCTATAAAATCAGGATATCTGGTCACGCTAAGAGGTGGGCAAAAAACTGATTTTTTGGTTTTCTGGAAGTTCCAGAAAAATGGAAAAAAAATCAATTCAAACCAAACCAAAAATGAAAATTCAGACTTTTTGTAAATCAGACAGACACAAATTTTGTTTTGGGACAAAAGAAATATTTGGTTTCTGAGCATTTTAAGCCTTTTTTAAAATAAAAGCAAAGAGCTAGATTCACAAAACCAAAGCAGGGGATGGTGGTCCCCTTAACACAAATGGTTAGGGTACTCACTTGGGATGTTTGAGACCCAGGTTTGAATCCCTGCTACAGAGCTAGTATTTGAATTCTTCCCCCATTCCAGGATGGCACCCTTACCACCAAGCTAGGGTATTCTGGGTCTCCCAGTGTCACATGCTGAAGCTGTTCAATTTCGTATAAAATACGTGATTAGTCATTGGGCCAGAGAGAACAAAGCGCTACAGTCTGGTAATTAGGCCACCCAGCTAGGATGATGGAGATCCAAGATCAAGTCCCTGTGCTAATGACCATTTAATTATTTGTACAATGGAACAGCTTCAATAGGTGAGATTGAGAGAGATCCACCACAGAATACCTTCTAGTCTGGTGGTAAGGGCACTCAGCTGAAATGTGGGAGATTCAGGTCTGAATCCCTGCTCCAGAGAAGGGAACTGAACCCATGTCTTCCCCTGTCCTAGGAGGATGCCTGAGCTACTAGGCTCCTGGGTATGTGGAGGAGGAGGCAACGGAATCAAACCAGGATCAAAGGAATGCAAAAGATAAATGAAAGGTTACGTGTGCACCCCTTGCTCCTAAACTATGCTATCAGCAACTCAGGATCTGGGCCTTGAAATGGAGAATGTTTTAATTGTTATAGTGGCAAATGACAACCTAGTGTAATGATACCTAGTGTAATAAACAGTTTAATAACACTATTCTTACTAATTATCATACAGAAATTCTGAAGTATCCAAAAGGATTAAAAAAATATATATAAGAGCTGATCAAAACTAGAAATTTTCATTGTGCAGGAAATTCTGACATTCTGATATTTGTTTTCATTCCAAATCAGAAAAAAATAAATGGCAAGTTCCCATGAAACAAAAATGTTGACCTTTTTTTTTTAAAAAAAAACTGATTCCATAAAATCTAAACTTTCGTTCCAGTTTCAACTTTGTTAGCACTTTTATAATCTATCATAATTTATAATAGACTATAAAATAAAATAAATTTTAAAATAAAGTCATTTTTAAACAACAAAAAATCAAAGCACTCTGTTCTGACAAGGTCAAAATGGAATATTTAGACCTTATCAAAATGTGGTCTTTTTTCCAAGTTTTTTTCCTAAATGGAATTGTTAAATTAACATATTCCCACAGAATGTTTTGATTTTGATAAAACAGCATTTTCCAATAGAAAATAAATTCTATCAGAAAAATGTTGACCAGTTCTATACAATATGTGCTATAAACAGAATGAGGCTAATGGTGATGCATTAAGCAGGAAGATTTTTTTGTTTTTAATTTAGAAAAGAAAAAAATATTAGAACAGGAAAAATTCATCTTGTTTTATTGTATTCTGTTTTTTGTTTAAAATCACCTTCACAAAATCATCCTTAATATTATTTATATGTCACATGCATTTTAAGTTCTGCTTTTATGCTAATACATTGTAATTTCACTGCAGTATTAAAAATACACATAAGCACACACACACAGAGATATGGAAAATAACTGAGTCCTAAACTATCATAATGAGGGCTGAAAGAGAATATAATATTGATGACAGACAAAAATTTACCATTAACAATATTAATATAGTAAATAAAACACTTAATGTATGTTTTAATATTAAAAGTGCAATTAAATCTAGAATATTTTTCATTAGGGCCATAAGAACAGTTTACACTTACCTTTTGCTGTTAAATCTGAGTGCCACCAACTGCACAAATTAAATTCCACCAAGAACCTAAAGAAATTATCAAAATGTTTCATATTATTACATAGAACGTTTTCAAAATATTAGCTCTTTGTTCCATCTTTAAAATGTCGGTAGGGTGATACCATTCATCCCATTTTAAATAAAAACAAACAAGAAACTGATGTTCAAGCTGCTAGCATAACTCCTGAGTTATCTTTTGCTATTGCTATATTTTCACTAGGCTTTATCTTGCCAGTGAAAACTTATTCTGAAATTAACACTATCGAGATATTGTAGCTACATCATTTTACAATCAAGAGCTTTTACATGAGAAAGCTCATTAAAATTCCCAGTGCATGGCAGCCCACAGCAATTTTACAGTTGACCATTATTTATAGTTATTCTTCATCATACAGAATATTTTGATTCTCTAGTAAAAAGCCATATGGTTAGAACTTTCCTGGCCATGATACAGCAATACAAATAAAATACTTTCTTATGCTTATTCAAGGATCCTAAATAATAAAATATTATTTTACTTCTAGCAGTAGAACAGACTTGATTAACCAGAGGCTAACTAGTTTTGGGGGGTTTTTTGGTCTATCTATCTATCGAGAAAATACACTAGCCCATGAAAATACGCTGAAGGTCAACTGTAATGTATCAGCTTTTATTATAATGTGAAACCAACATGCAAAGTTAACCTTAATGACAAGAGACTACAAATTTTCAAATTCAGAAGGGGAGAAGTGTGTTTCTTGCAATTTTTGATGTTGTTACAACCAGCAAGAAAATCTCATTTGCAATGTGATTTTTTCTGATATTTACTTTGAGAGATGCATTTCAATTCTGCAGAGTGTTAATGGCCAATTAATTACAGTTTCCAAGATCATACTTCAAACTGTCTTTTCAAAAGCTCATAATACTTTTCAATTAAAACAAAATAGTTACGAGAAAAGATTGCTTCCTATTTATGGAGAGATTACATTTAAGCCTGAAATTGAGCTGTCTGAAAAGTACAATAATAAAACACACAGCTTAGAATATTCTAAGTGATTTGTTTACATAATAACACAAAACAGATTTTTTTAAAGCTCTCCTTCATTTTGTGTGATTCTTCCCTGTGCTTTTTTAGGCAATAGGTCCAATTTCTTTCAAAAGTCCATGCCCACTAATGCATCATCTATGTTCATTTAAAACATTGTGGGGATTAGATAAAGTCAACAATTAAATAACATGTGATAAGCACACCTTGATCTGGCATAAGTTTTAAAGGGTCCAACTTATAGAATACTTTATGAAATCACAAAATAACACAATGAATCACTAAGACAGCGTGTTCTATTGACTACAGCCCACCCAAGCAGCACTAAAAACAGCCAGACATTCATGTTAAATTTAACAGTAACCACAATAATAAATTTGGTTTGCGTATTGCAAGCTGCTAGACTGCTAAGCAAAGACATAAGGATATAAGTGACAACCATGAATAACTTATTAAAAGCTTCAATTATACATTCCTATATTATATATTTTCTAAGACTTTTACACCAGAGATTTAATAATAAAGAAAAATGTTACTGAATTAATAACAAGTTTTTTTAAAAAATAATTCAGTATGTAGGACAAAAAAGTTAAAATATTCTTTAAATTCTTGACAAAATTTACTTACACGGCAAGTTCAGTCATTATCCATTTTACTGCGGCAAAGAAGGCATTATAAGGCTGAAGAGAAGCAATTCATTTAATAAAAAGGTAAAACATACAGTATTTGTAGTTTAACTGAAGGCTTTATATAAAGACAATGGTATTTGAAACATATGGGTATCATGTCAAAAAGTAGCAGAGCTTTATCTAGGAGATTAAAAAGTAGATACAGTATCTCAATGGCAACATTTTAAAACATTCAAACTACACAGTCATGAAATGTGCTTTACAAGTAAAACAAACGTGATCCAATGCAGGAGTTATCATTGAGAAACAAGGAATTTCTGCAAATGATACTTAAATATTTTACCTCTAGGGGCTACTATTTCCTAGGCTAATGTGGAGGGAGTAGTACTGATAGATCACTTAAGTGTTTTCAATTGTAATTCACAGAGTTGCCTCTCTGCAATGTAAATCTCTATTCCTCACCTCACTGCCCTTCATTGTAATGGGGAGAGGAAAACTGACACAGCTTGAATTTACTTTTTGTATGTGAAGTCATCTGTGCCTTTCTGAAAGCCCAGAACTCGGGAATATTCAGAGTGTTAAAATATTTATTAATTTTCCCTATATTTTGTGGGAAATTAATTAAACTAATAATTCAATTATTTTTAAATGGAAGTAAATTGATAATTTTGATTTTATTGTGTTTTATACATTTTAAATATTTTTCAAATAAAGTATCAATAGCAATATTCATTTTGGGGGTAACCCATGCAGAATAGTTAGTTTCCTGAAATCTGAAATACAGAAGTCCATCCTCTCACATATTTGTGCATAGATCTTTCAGCTCTGTAAGATGTTTTGAGTTCTTCTTGTAGATGCCAGAGCATCAAGGCATAACTTTGAGCATATGCATAGTCCCACTGACTATAATGGAACTACTCAAATGCTTGAAGTCATACATATGCTTAAGAACCTTGCTGAATCAGCACCTTAATAAGGTCCCCATTGCAGTAACATCTGGAATACCTAGGCACAATGGAAAAAGAATGGAATGTCAGCTTAAACTGTTTTATTTCTGATTTCTGGCAGGTGAAGAGGATGTTTAACTAAACAATGCCATTTTTTAAGAGCTTGGGGTCATGTTCTCCCCTAGGTGTATGCTGTGCAGAGAGAAACAGAACAACCCTCATCACACAGAGGATGCTATATACAGCATTTCCTCTCTTAGGGAAGTGGAATTTAAGATACAATTTACATGAGTTATTGTAGCTTTGAGCAGCAGCAACTTCCCAACTGAAGCTTTCAGAGACCACAGAGGGGGTTTTGGTACATGGCTGGTCAACCCACAGCCAACTGCAGTATAGTGTATGTGCCATCATTGCTAGAAAGGGATGCTGAAGTGGTGCATATAACCTGAGACCAACAAGATCTTGACCTATGAAGGGCTGCTTTATAGGAAAAAATAAATGAACTAAAGAGCTAAGTGATGACTAAAGGGGATAAGATAACCCTCTACCAGAGCTGGTCAGAAAATGAAATTTCCACTCAGTGGGAAATTTAGACAGTGCAAAAATTGTTTTAATTGGAAAATTCCATAGTTTCACACACAAAAAATAATCTGAAAATCCTTTATTCTGAAAAAATTGATTTTCCCTCATAATGTCGAATCACTTCATGTTGATAATGTCAAAACAATATAAAATAAACACAATTTTAACATAATATTAAAGAAAAACATGAATTAAAATGTTCTAACATTATCAAAACAATGTTTCAAAAGTTCTAAATTGAAATATTTTGATGCTGTTGAAATTTTGCCATATCATCAAAATGAAAAAAGAAAACTAAAATGTTATTCATTTAGATGTTTTCCTGGTGAAAATGTCATGGCAATTGACACTTTCTCATGAAATCTTTGATTTTGACTAAGCTGCATTTTCGGATGGAAAACTTGTTCTGACATTTTTTTAAACCAGCTGTACTGACTGCTGATATATATATATATATATATGAAAGATCCTAACACTAAAGAGGGAGAGAAATCATTTAATGTCATGATCTTGCAAAGGGATCCACCTGGGTGGCCTTTATCCTTGCACAGGTCCCTTGTTAACACTGGTTTATTGGTTTGGCTCATGGAGGTATAATTTGAAGTTAGTGGGTGAAATTAAGATAAGGAAAAATCAGGCTGAATATCAGGAAAAAACCTTCTTTATTATGAGACCTATTTGGCTGTGGAATAATCCCATAAAGGAAGGGCCAAAAATCCCGTCACACTTGGGACTTTTAAAACTAACCATACTGTACAGCACAATCCTACACTGACAATGAGATGGACTGGATGATCTATATGTCTCTTGTCCATTTCTAACCTCTATTATTTTAATCCCATGGTCTACAGGCATATTCTACAAATCCTGACTGTGCGCCATCTCCTGCTTTGCACAGTCACTCCTCCTGAGTGGATGATATGGTGGAACACTGTCTCTTTAAGACTTGTGCACAGTTTTAAACTTTCAACCTCAAGACCAGCCTTACTTGTGCCTGCAATTGTACATATGTAATTCTGAGGTGGGAATATAGCACATATGTGAACATGAACAGTATGTGTCTGTGCAAATTGTATGGTAAGGTGCCTAATAGGCGACTTACATGTGCAAAGCTGTGGGCCAAGACACAAATGAGCTGCTTTTTAAAATCTGGCCTTAACGTCTCAGCCTGCATTTTCTTTACACTGTCACTGCAGTCATGATACTTGGAGATGGGTGAACCAGCAGAGATAAAATAAACTCCAAGTGAAGCTTTGCCCAGCCTTCAAAGTGAAACTGAAGTAAATCTCTTTTGGGAGTCCAAAAAACAAATGGTTATCTTTGATAGAAAATGTTCACCACATGTCTCAGTATATGCCACAATTTTCCAGGAAAGGCTTTTCTTCCAATATTCCCAGTGTGACCAGAAATAGGGAGTAATGACTATCTCTTGCAAAAATGTCTGCTTTTGAGATATAATTTTTGCATACCAAAGAGGTTAAGATAGTACAATTCCACATTCTGGGATGCTGATCCAGACTGAACTGACACCCTGCCTCCCCCCAAAAAACCTTTTTGATGTTTTTCCATTGCTGTTACTTTAAAGACATTTTATATCTCTCCTGCAAATCTGATTCAGAATATTCCATATCATTTAGCTGACATCTTACAACTTGATCCTGAAAACACTTACTGCTTTGCATAGTGCTATATAGTCCCAATATGATAGTAAGCATCTCTAAGCTCAGGCCTTTGCTTGGAAATGTTGTATTCCATATCTTCAGGTATTTAAAAATATGCAGGCTCATGCAAATACATACATGCAAATGTTGTAAAATGCATATGATTATTCAACAAGGCATAAAAGTTATACATAGATATTTGGAAATCACCATAATATTTAAATATTTACCTAGCAGTTTAAGTAATTATGCTGACAGAACTATTAGGTTTAGCTTGTATATCTGTACTCAGGTACATTTTTAAAAAAATCTGTTTAATAACTTTTTCTAGAGTCTATGATATCAGTGAATAGGGTCCTTCAGTTTTGCAAATATTTTGTGGCAGCCTTTATATACACATTTTTTACGCTAAATACTAACAAATTTGGTTAAAAACAATTCATTTTGTAATATAAAAGAGATAATTCAACTATATACATCCAATCTAATGGTCCATTCTGGCTTTTAAAAAAAACTATGAATATTTTGTATTATAAAACACCCTAAAATTATTAACTGCAGCTCTGATCCTTTAATGACCAGAGGTCTGCTCACGTGGAACACATTTGACTTCACTCGGGTTCTGAGAAGGCACAGGAGTCTATATGCAGACCTAGGTTTAAGTGGTCAGTGAAATTCCACTTTAGAAAAATAGATCTGTTGTTCAGTTTACTGCAGAACTTCAAAACAAGGTGCAGAAAACATTAACTTGAAGGCTTTAACAAATCCAACCACCCTGTAATTAAAACCTCCCAAACCTTTTTTTTTAAACAAATTATATATTTTAAAATTCCAGATCTTTGCCTAAAGCAAATGTTTATAGTTAATTTAGAAAGTTATGAGAGTAGGTGTTCAAAATGGGACAATAACATGCTGACAGACCCTTAGCATTAGTAGTGCTGGTGGAAAAAGCTACCGTACAAGAGTTTGGTCCTGCAAATACTTAAACACAGTGGATTTATGGATATAGAACCATTGTTCATATCGGATGGGATGGTACGATAAAAGTAAGAGCTTTAATAGTTCCAAATAGCAATAATAGGCTTGTGATAACTACAGTCAAAATATTACATCATATATATAATTTGCAACAATTTTATATATATATATTTGTAACAATTTTCTGGTGATTTTGTGCAAGGGTGCTCATAATGTTAACTATACTTACGTCCAGTAAGCTATGGGCACTGTCGCTACTCTCTTTGTTTGTTCTACACATGGCCTGGTAGTCATAAAGTGTAATTCTACAGAGAAGAACAGAAAACTGCTTGACTAAGAAGAAAACACACCAGAATAAAATGGTGAAATACAACAGGGTCTGCCCACAAAGTAGGCAGCAAAATAAAATTTAAAAGGGGGAGGAAAGGGGAGGGAGGGTCATTAAAATACATTCCAGACAAAGGAGCATAAAGGCAAGAAACACTGTAAAACTTCGTAAGGATTTTATCAGGCTGTGGGACAAAACGACGGCATAGTTGGGAGAAGAGAAAATAGGGAAAGGTACACATACAGTCTAACAGATGGTGAGGTAAGCTATGCAAGGAAAAGGAGACTATACATTCAACAGGATGCTTAAACAATTAGATTTTGATTCTGGACTGAGATCTGCACATTTAGCCCCAGAAAGCGAAACAACCTATGCATTTGAGGGGCTACTTGTACCACAACACTCTCTGTACCCTCAAAGGTGAAGTAAGACATCTCCACACATCTAGAGAGTCCACATACCAGTTATCCCCTCCAAGGGTTGTGGCTTCCCAAGAAGTGGGAGTTTGAAGCTCAGCGTATTCGCTATTTCGATATTCCAACCAGCATGAGTGTAACTGTGCTACTTTTTATGAGCGCAAAATATTCAATATGTATAGTGCTTGCTGTAATAAACAATTTATAGGAACCTCCTCAGATGCATAGTCAAAAGGGAGCTCTCTGCCATCTTTGACATAACTGAGAGATTTTGTGTAAAATCCAGCACTTAGAGACACGTGGAATTGTGACAGTCTCTAAAAATGTGTCCATACAACAATGAGTCAATTACACCCATCCACATAGATCGCTTTTAACATCTGTGACAGATGAAATATTGATTTTAATCATCATTTAATAAGTCATTACAAGTCTGAATTAACAAACGTTACTAATGTAAATTAAACATCCATTTAATGGTTTCATCATCATAAGTATGAGAGAACACAAGTGGATGTGAATGGCTTATAAAAATGTGAAAGGGGACTGGAGTGTTCTCTAACATTTGGCATGCCTCTAAGTGAAATGAAAAGCACATCACACTCTAGGGTTAGGCCATAGGATGCCACAGTGGCATGTCAAAGCCAAAGAGTCAGCTAATGACACATTTTTAACGTCACTCAGAAGCATTCTATACCATATACGTGAAATGTTAGCAATCCAAAGTGCAAATTGTTGCAGTCCATATTGTTAGGTAACTATATATAATCTAAATTTGTGACTGGAACTGTCACTAAGAGGTTCTGAGAATCATTCAAATGTTAGGTTTCAGAGTAGCAGCTGTGTTAGTCTGTATTCGCAAAAAGAAAAGGAGTACTTGGGGCACCTTAGAGACTAACAAATTTATTTGAGCATAAGCTTTCGTGAGCTACAGCTCACTTCATCGGATGCATTCAGTGGAAAATACAGTGCGGAGATTTATATACATAGAGAACATGAAACAATGAGTGTTACCATACACACTGTAAGGAGAGTGATCACTTAAGATGAGCTATTACCAGCAGGAGAGCGGGGCGGGGGGGGGGGGGAGAAAACCTTTTGTAGTGATAATCAAGGTGGGCCATTTCCAGCAGTTGACAAGAACGTCTGAGGAACAGTGATGTCACGGCAAACCTGGTGGCTGAACTTTGTCCTCACCCATAACTATTTCATATTTGGGGACAATGTATACCTTCAAATCAGTGGCACAGCTATGGGTACCCGCATGGCCCCACAGTATGCCAACATTTTTATGGCTGGCTTAGAACAACGCTTCCTCAGCTCTCGTCCCCTAATGCCCCTACTCTACTTGTGCTACATTGATGACATCTTCATCATCTGGACCCATAGAAAAGAAGCCCTTGAGGAATTCCACCATGATTTCAACAATTTCCACCCTACCATCAACCTCAGCCTAGACCAGTCCACACAAGAGATCCACGTCCTGGACACTATGGTGCTAATAAGCGATGGTCACATAAACACCACCCTATACCGGAAACCTACTGACCACTATTCCTACCTACATGCCTCCAGCTTTCACCCTGACCACACCACACGATCCATTGTCTACAACCAAGCTGTACGATACAACCGCATTTCCTTCAACCCCTCAGACAGAGACAAACACCTACAAGATCTCTGTCAAGCATTCTTACAACTACAATACCCACCTGCAGAAGTGAAGAAACAGATTGAAAGAGCCAGAAGAGTACTCAGAAGTCACCTACTGCAGGACAGGCCCAACAAAGAAAATAACAGAACGTCACTAGCCATCACTTTCAGCCCTCAACTAAAACCTCTCCAACGCATCATCAAGGATCTACCACCTATCCTGAAGGACAAGCATCACTCTCACAGATCTTGGGAGACAGGCCAGTCCTTGGTTACAGACAGCCCCCCAACCTGAAGCAAATACTCACCAGCAACTACACACCACACAACAGAACCACTAACCCAGGAACCTATCCTTGCAATAAAGCCCATTGCCAGCTGTGTCCACATATCTATTCAGGGGACACCATCATAGGGCCTAATCACATCAGCCACACTATCAGAGGCTCGTTCACCTGCACATCTACCAATGTGATATATACCATCATGTGCCAGCAATGCCCCTCTGCCATGTACATTGGCCAAACTGGACAGTCTCTACGTAAAAGAATAAATGGACACAAATCAGACGTCAAGAATTGTAACATTCAAAAACCAGTTGGAGAACACTTCAATCTCTCTGGTCACTCGATTACAGACCTAAAAGTGGCAATTCTTCAACAAAAAAACTTCTAAAACAGACTCCAACGAGAGACTGCTGAATTGGAATTAATTTGCAAACTCGATACAATTAACTTAGGCTTGAATAGAGACTGGGAGTGGATGGGTCATTACACAAAGTAAAACTATTTCCCCATGTTTATTTCCCCCCCGCCCACCCCCCCACTGTTCCTCAGATGTTCTTGTCAACTAGTGGAAATGGCCCACCTTGATTATCTCTACAAAAGGTTTTCTCCCCACCCCCCGCTCTCCTGCTGGTAATAGCCCACCTTAGTCGATCACTCTCCTTACAGTGTGTATGGTAACACCCATTGTTTCATGTTCTCTGTGTATATAAATCTCCCCACTGTATTTTCCACTGAATGCGTCCGATGAAGTGAGCTGTAGCTCATGAAAGCTTATGCTCAAATAAATTTGTTAGTCTCTAAGGTGCCACAAGTACTCCTTTTATTCAAATGTTATATATTAGTTACACAGTATATTTCTTTCTGGCTCAGATATATTTTGACTAAGTGGTTTGGATCCTGCAGTTTCAGCTAAACATTTAGTATGTGTCACATAATGCTTTCTTACTTACTATATCTTATGTCCAGTAAAAAAAATGGCAAGGAAGCCAGAGCTGTATCGGCCTGGCAGAAAGAGGCAAATGGTAGACAAAACGCATAACTAGAGACCTATACATGGGTGTAGGTTAAACACTGACCATATTTGGCAGAATCACGCCCACAGCCAGATCCACGCACACAGATCTGCCAAGACAAACAGAGCAGTACATGGTGTAAGTTGTGCTGCCCTTATGGCATGCAGAAATACACCACTTCTTCTAGCTTTCCCCCTTCTCCCCGCTAACCAGGGTTACACTTTCCAAGCCTCTCCATCTCCAGCCATGGCTCCTGTGTTTCACTCCTCTGTATCTAAGAACCATGCACTGCTCTTATCACTGATGTCAGCACGTGTTAAGCACACAAAGAAGAGCAGTTTACAGGCTTTAATTGTTCTATGAAGAATTGCCAAAGAAGACTACTTCGCTGAAATGCCCCCACTCTCCCATGCCCCGTTGTCTGTTCTTAGTGTTCAGTTTTCACTCCTTTCCTGGTATGTTTAATATAATGAATAAAAGTACTGCAAACGTGGTATTTGAAAAGTGCAATCATATCATCTAATGCCAGCTTCATCTGCTATAAGAGGTTTGTTAATCTGAAGATTGCTTTATCCTGCCTAGAAGTTTTAATGAAATTATATTACTATGTACCACTTAGAACATCTGTTATAATTATCATTTAGACTCCAGTCTTAAATATTGGAAGATGTCTTTAAATATTTTTTTTAATATTAACGCTTGTAAATACTATGATTGTATAAGTGAAATGTTGCGTGTGATTTCTTTACTAAACATTCAATGATAAAGGTTAATAAAATATTGCAATATGAATTCAAACAAGTAATTTTAAATACAAAATTTAACGGAATAACCCTGGTTACACAGGCTGATGGGTAAGGATGGTATTGTTTTGGAAAAATCTAAAATTGCTCTTATTGTTTGTAACACCTGGGTTAAAACATGTAGTGAAACAGAATTTTACTTTGCTGTAAGGCAAGAAGTAAGCCTTAGCTTTAAGGCACACGGAGAGCGTTATAACAGATATCCTTTCAATCAAGGTGAGCAAATAGCATAATAGCTATTGCTGGGCTGGAGTGCCACAAACCCATGTGTGTATGATACTGCAATGTGTTTATAGTCTTTTCTAAATATATTAAAGTGTTTCCAGAGAGAAGATTCCGGTTACAGGCGGAAAGTATAGGAAAGTCGCTTTCAAAACAGAGACAGCGTATCCAGGTGGAAAAAAAATTGAACAAATCTTAAGGAAAGCTGCAGGACAGATACAGTTTTCCTAATAAAGGCCTGGAATAAATTCTGCTTTTGTGAAGGAAGTACTGATGTTGTTACAACATGTGCTATTTAACAATGGCTATTAAATCCTACCAAACTGAGTAAAATAAGTGTTATGCTGTTTTTCAAAGGGTCAGCTTCAATGCTACTGAAAACCTGCATCTTTCCAAAGACAATTCAAACAACAACATCAACAAAGGATGTGCAGATCACATTAGCAAAAGTATGACTGTAGACAGCTTCATAAGGTCTAATTCTTCACCAATGGAAGCCAATGGGAAGATTGCAGTAACCATGAATGGCCATAGGATGATGCCCATAATGACGCTGAAATTTGAACACTACAACATGTTGAAACAATTCAGGACTTTCATTCAACGTCACTATTAATAGATATTAAAGATCAATACAAATGGGTTCTACAGCATTCACAAATTCAAATGCCAGCTTTCCTTTATTCTTGAAAATGTGTTACAGCTCTAAGATTTCCTGTACATCAAAATGGTAAAAGACTTCTAGTGCTAATACTTGCAAACACCACTGTAGCATGAATAGCAAAAGTAGTGATCCAAGATTCTGAAAGGTTTCAGAGTAACAGCCGTGTTAGTCTGTATTCGCAAAAAGAAAAGGAGTACTTGTGGCACCTTAGAGACTAACCAATTTATTAGAGCATAAGCTTTTGTGAGCTACAGCTCACTTCATCAGATGCATATCGTGGAAACTGCAGCAGACTTTATATATACACAGAGAATATGAACCAATACCTCCTCCCACCCCACTGTCCTGCTGGTAATAGCTTATCTAAAGTGATCATCAGGTGGGCCATTTCCAGTACAAATCCAGGTTTTCTCACCCTCCACCCCCCCACACAAATTCACTCTCCTGCTGGTGATAGCCCATCCAAAGTGACAACTCTTTACACAATGTGCATGACAATCAAGTTGGGCTATTTCCTGCACAAATCCAGGTTTTCTCACATCCCCCCAGCCCCATACACACACAAACTCACTCTCCTGCTGGTAATAGCTCATCCAAACTGACCACTCTTCAAGATTAAATCCAAGTTAAACCAGAAAATCTGGGGGGGGGGGTAGGAAAAAACAAGAGGAAACAGGCTACCTTGCATAATGACTTAGCCACTCCAAGTCTCTATTTAAGCCTAAATTAATAGTATCCAATTTGCAAATGAATTCCAATTCAGCAGTTTCTCGCTGGAGTCTGGATTTGAAGTTTTTTTGTTTTAAGATAGCGACCTTCATGTCTGTGATTGCGTGACCAGAGAGATTGAAGTGTTCTCTGACTGGTTTATGAATGTTATAATTCTTGACATCTGATTTGTGTCCATTTATTCTTTTACGTAGAGACTGTCCAGTCTGACCAATGTACATGGCAGAGGGGCATTGCTGGCACATGATGGCATATATCATATTGGTGGATGTGCAGGTGAACAAGCCTCTGATAGTGTGGCTGATGTTATTAGGCCCTGTGATGGTGTCCCCTGAATAGATATGTGGGCACAATTGGCAACGGGCTTTGTTGCAAGGATAAGTTCCTGGGTTAGTGGTTCTGTTGTGTGGTATGTGGTTGTTGGTGAGTATTTGCTTCAGGTTGCTGTAGGCAAGGACTGGCCTGTCTCCCAAGATTTGTGAGAGTGTTGGGTCATCCTTTAGGATAGGTTGTAGATCCTTAATAATGCGTTGGAGGGGTTTTAGTTGGGGGCTGAAGGTGACGGCTAGTGGCGTTCTGTTATTTTCTTTGTTAGGCCTGTCCTGTAGTAGGTAACTTCTGGGAACTCTTCTGGCTCTATCAATCTGTTTCTTTACTTCTGCAGGTGGGTATTGTAGTTGTAAGAAAGCTTGACAGAGATCTTGTAGGTGTTTGTCTCTGTCTGAGGGGTTGGAGCAAATGCGGTTGTATCGCAGAGCTTGGCTGTAGACGATGGATCGTGTGGTGTGGTCAGGGTGAAAGCTGGAGGCATGCAGGTAGGAATAGCGGTCAGTAGCTTTCCGGTATAGGGTGGTGTTTATGTGACCATTGTTTATTAGCACTGTAGTGTCCAGGAAGTGGATCTCTTGTGTGGACTGGACCAGGCTGAGGTTGGTGGTGGGATGGAAATTGTTGAAATCATGGTGGAATTCCTCAAGGGCTTCTTTTCCATGGGTCCAGATGATGAAGATGTCATCAATATAGCGCAAGTAGAGTAGGGGCTTTAGGGGACGAGAGCTGAGCCTCTCTCTCTACTCTACTTTCTACTCTCAGCCCAGCAGAAGCAGCTGTTCTATCTCGGGGCCTCTCCTTCTGCCCCTCCACTCCCACGAACATGATACAGTTCTGTGGTGACCTAGAATCCTATTTTCGACGTCTCCGACTCAAGGAATATTTCCAAAATACCTCTGAACAGCATACTAATCCACAGAGGTCTCCCTACCAACACTACAGAAAGAGGGATTCTAGGTGGACTCCTCCTGAAGGTCGAAACAGCAGACTGGACTTCTACATAGAGTGCTTCCGCCGACGTGCACGGGCTGAAATTGTGGAAAAGCAGCATCACTTGCCCCATAACCTCAGCCATGCGGAACGCAATGCCATCCACAGCCTCAGAAACAACTCTGACATCATAATCAAAAAGGCTGACAAAGGAGGTGCTGTTGTCATCATGAATAGGTCGGAATATGAACAAGAGGCTGCTCGGCAGCTCTCCAACACGAGTTTCTACAAGCCATTACCCTCTGATCCCACTGAGAGTTACCAAAAGCAACTACAGCATTTGCTCAAGAAACTTCCTGAAAAAGCACAAGATCAAATCCGCACAGACACACCCCTGGAACCCCGACCTGGGATATTCTATCTACTACCCAAGATCCATAAACCTGGAAATCCTGGGCGCCCCATCATCTCAGGCACTGGCACCCTGACAGCAGGATTGTCTGGCTATGTAGACTCCCTCCTCAGGCCCTACGCTACCAGCACTCCCACCTACCTTCGAGACACCACTGACTTCCTGAGGAAACTTCAATCCATCGGTGATCTTCCTGATAACACCATCCTGGCCACTATGGATGTAGAAGCCCTCTACACCAACATTCCACACAAAGATGGACTACAAGCCGTCAAGAACACTATCCCCGATAATGTCACGGCTAACCTGGTGGCTGAACTATGTGACTTTGTCCTTACCCATAACTACTTCACATTTGGGGACAATGTATACCTTCAAATCAGCGGCACTGCTATGGGTACCCACATGGCCCCACAGTATGCCAACATTTTTATGGCTGATTTAGAACAACGCTTCCTCAGCTCTCGTCCCCTAAAGCCCCTACTCTACTTGTGCTATATTGATGATATCTTCATCATCTGGACCCATGGAAAAGAAGCCCTTGAGGAATTCCACCATGATTTCAACAATTTCCATCCCACCACCAACCTCAGCCTGGTCCAGTCCACACAAGAGATCCACTTCCTGGACACTACAGTGCTAATAAACAATGGTCACATAAACACCACCCTATACCGGAAAGCTACTGACCGCTATTCCTACCTGCATGCCTCCAGCTTTCACCCTGACCACACCACACGATCCATCGTCTACAGCCAAGCTCTGCGATACAACCGCATTTGCTCCAACCCCTCAGACAGAGACAAACACCTACAAGATCTCTGTCAAGCTTTCTTACAACTACAATACCCACCTGCAGAAGTAAAGAAACAGATTGATAGAGCCAGAAGAGTTCCCAGAAGTTACCTACTACAGGACAGGCCTAACAAAGAAAATAACAGAACGCCACTAGCCGTCACCTTCAGCCCCCAACTAAAACCCCTCCAACGCATTATTAAGGATCTACAACCTATCCTAAAGGATGACCCAACACTCTCACAAATCTTGGGAGACAGGCCAGTCCTTGCCTACAGCAACCTGAAGCAAATACTCACCAACAACCACATACCACACAACAGAACCACTAACCCAGGAACTTATCCTTGCAACAAAGCCCGTTGCCAATTGTGCCCACATATCTATTCAGGGGACACCATCACAGGGCCTAATAACATCAGCCACACTATCAGAGGCTCGTTCACCTGCACATCCACCAATGTGATATATGCCATCATGTGCCAGCAATGCCCCTCTGCCATGTACATTGGTCAAACTGGACAGTCTCTACGTAAAAGAATAAATGGACACAAATCAGATGTCAAGAATTATAACATTCATAAACCAGTCAGAGAACACTTCAATCTCTCTGGTCACGCAATCACAGACATGAAGGTCGCTATCTTAAAACAAAAAAACTTCAAATCCAGACTCCAGCGAGAAACTGCTGAATTGGAATTCATTTGCAAATTGGATACTATTAATTTAGGCTTAAATAGAGACTTGGAGTGGCTAAGTCATTATGCAAGGTAGCCTGTTTCCTCTTGTTTTTTCCTACCCCCCCCCCAGATTTTCTGGTTTAACTTGGATTTAAACTTGAAGAGTGGTCAGTTTGGATGAGCTATTACCAGCAGGGGAGTGAGTTTGTGTGTGTATGGGGGTTGGGGGGATGTGAGAAAACCTGGATTTGTGCAGGAAATAGCCCAACTTGATTGTCATGCACATTGTGTAAAGAGTTGTCACTTTGGATGGGCTATCACCAGCAGGAGAGTGAATTTGTGTGGGGGGGGTGGAGGGTGAGAAAACCTGGATTTGTACTGGAAATGGCCCACCTGATGATCACTTTAGATAAGCTATTACCAGCAGGACAGTGGGGTGGGAGGAGGTATTGGTTCATATTCTCTGTGTATATATAAAGTCTGCTGCAGTTTCCACGATATGCATCTGATGAAGTGAGCTGTAGCTCACGAAAGCTTATGCTCTAATAAATTGGTTAGTCTCTAAGGTGCCACAAGTACTCCTTTTCTTTTTTCAAGATTCTGAAGTGCTTCTGTGTAAAGATTTCATTTCTACAGTATTATATTAATACTAATGTCATTCTAAGATGTTATAAAATAATTTTTCCTCAATATTTAGACAGGTTTAACTAAATGTTGCAAAAAGAAAGATTTTTAGGTTATTTAGCCTTTCTGAAGTGATTGTGATGCTGTTTGAAAAGTTTGTGGCTACCTGTGTCCTGTTCAGCTGTTTATAGTTAAAGAACATGATAATTGCCAGCTTTCCCTCTGATCTAAATTTAAACCCATCTAGTTATGCGCAACCCAAGCCTGATGTGTTCTTAGAATCAGTAGATTATTCTTGCCAGAGGGAACATGCCTGAGTCTTTATGACATCACTGTACTGTTAACTGCCCACATTTCCATACTTTATCATCGTCACTGAAGTCCACAGAACAGTTGCTTTCAAAATCTGATATATGATAGACACAAACTATATATAAAACTTTAAGTAATGGAAAACAAATTTTCAACAGCTAACTATGCACCTCTGTTTTAGATAAACTTGGGGGATATATCCATTTTGGTGAAACCCTTTTATAGTCAGTTTCCTGATACAGTAAATTCAGTGTTGCACTTTACAATGTACTTGCAGTTGAGTAAAAATCTGGTTCAAGAAAATTAAACATCTAACCCAAAATCACTGGGTAGGCCAGAGTGGGGACCATGCTTGACAGTATTTTTCCCATGCAGCTTCCTACAGTGAACTGTATCTCACTTGTGGGATATAGGCCTACATTGCTGTGCATGCATTAGAGGTAGAAGATTTCTCCCAGGTTATCTCTGGGTCCTGCTAGTTGTCCTCAGATCAGCATTGGCTGCACCTCAACGCTATTAGGGCTGTCACCTCTACCCCGTTGATCCACACAGGGATTAGATTCTTGGCCAGGCCTCTTTTTCTAACCCAGGTGTCTGGCATCCATGCCTGCCCATCGGGGCAATTCATGAAGGAGCAGTCACAGCAGAAATGACCTGTTGCTAGCACAAAAAAGCAAGTGTGAGTTGAGGTTTTTTTTCCACCCCTGACTGCACAGAGGAGGTGGGACTTGTGTGGTGGGTCTTTCTTTGGGACTGGTCCGTCCTCTCACTCTTTCCTCCCCTTGGAACCAGTCTTCTAGGGCTTTGTTATAGCCATGGACTGGCTGGGGGCGCCAGACCTGGCATGCAGTTCCCCAGTGGGTTGCCCCCTCAGCAGGCCAGAAGGTCTGCTGTCACTGGTCAGCTGGGGTGAGCATCTTTGGTTTTGAGTGGCACCACTGTCAGGTCTGCAGCTGCTAAATTGTTCCAGCACCACTTGTTTGGCCACCTGTCCTCCTGTCCATCTGTTGGGCTGGAGCCACTGCCAAGAGTATTCCTTAAGCCTCTTGGTCACTGCTCATAACTGGGTCCCCAGGGGACATCTTTCCCAACATAAGCACTATTGGTGGGTTTCTGCCATGATACGGAAGGTGTCCAAGATGGCCCCTTGACCTTAGCATAATCTTGGGCTTCCATGGCATCAAAGTTCCAGTACATAGCTTGAGTAAGTCCAGTAAGATATGGTGCCAGCAAAACAGTCCTGTATTTGGATGGCCATCAAGCTGCTGTGATGACCCTCTTGAAAGTGACTGAGAAAGCTTTGGAGTCATCTTCTGGCCCCGTTTTTGTGAGTCTTACAGGAGGTTCGTAATTGTGGTGGGGCTCAAGGTACCAGTCGCCATGTTTGCGTTTGCTCCGGGAGGTTGTAAAATGGCCATCACCTGTTGAAGCAGGCTTGTTGCTGTTCCTGCTGTTGTCGCCTGCTCCTGGATAAGCTGTTATTGCTGTTGTTGGGCAGTCATATGTTGGAAAACCTGGTTCTGCTGCTGTTGGCTGACCATCAGCCACTTCAAAAATTTGTCGAAATCCATTTTTCTTCTCATTCTCTCTCTCTCTCCCCTCTTTTTCTTCCCTTCCAGTTCTTCTTCTCAAAGTCTTACAGCAGACCCAGCGTGAATGCTTACATTCTCCACCAAGTTGGGATGTTGTCACTTGATGGAAGCATCACCCAGTGATTAGGGGGTGAGTTCCTCCTTAGTGCAGAGGGTGGTTGGTAGGAGAGCCCGGGCTCTCCCCTCTACTGGGCTCGACCCAGGGCTCTGCGAGGGTTACCAAGGGCGCCTTACAGTTGCCCTATCTGGGCCACTTCCTACCCCCCATTCTATAGTCCATGCTTTTCCATCTATAACAACAGATGCTGAAGAAAAGGTATAAACTGCACCTTTAGTCTGTCTAGGCCCACCAGATAGGCTCCCCTTTTCCTAGAAGAGCTGCTGCAGCATCCCTTCTTAGGCGCTCCCAAGGCATATCTTTCTCCCTGCCTTGTCTTTCCCTTTCTGAGTGGTCTGGCTTCCTTTTAAGTTCCATCTGGAGCATGCTCTGGGCGGGGTTGTCTGGGCCCAGATCTATCCTTTAACCCCTTCAGTCCTAGTGCAGGGTTTATACACCCCATCAAAACCAGCAGCACAGGTTATACTAACTTATGTATTACTTTCAGCTAGATCTTCAGCATGTGTTTTACTTTCTACCTATCAATGTCAAACATTCTTATTTACAAATATACTAGCAAAGACATGCAACTGAATAAAAATAGTAATTTTCTCACCAATTAAAGATATTATGGCATATATGTAATTTATATGAATAACAAGCTTTATATGATTCTGTCTTGTAACTTATGCAAGCTGCAATTCTATAAGAAAGGAGGAAATGCACACAAAGGGAAGCAGGGAAATTGTCAATGGGAGTAGCCCTGTGCCAAAGTGAGTAATTAACACAATCTTCTTCCAAAATTCAGCAAACCAAAAAATTCTGACCCTGAGTCATCTTAGCTTAATATATGTGCCTGTGAGCAACTGTTAGATTCATCTCCAGTGCTCCTTTTAATACCACCTAATCATGATCCCATAACGAATGCATGTACTGCCTACTAAGATTCCCAAGTGTCAGCGGACAATACTATGGTATTTTACAACAAACTATTTTTCAGCTATGTGATGAAACATGCACAGTACATTGCAAGTAAATGTTGTGAAATTTTTACCGTTAGGGGACTGGGTGACTCAGGTGACCGGTAGGGGACATGAAATATAACCTCTAGGCTGTGAGTTGAAATCCCACCCAGTTAGGCAGTGACTGAATAGTGGCCTGTGTGAAATGAATTGATGGGTCTCAGTCCAGTTCTAATGGACAGATGTCCACCTCCTCAAACACAGTTGGCATCCTTGCTTGAATTCTCAGCAGAAGGGCAAGATTTAATGAGCATGGAGAGTGAACTAGCCTCTCAGGCTTAGAGGTGGCCCTGTAGGTCACTGGCTGAACAGTGTAAGGATAGACAAACAGATTATTATAGTCTCCAGGGCTGTCAATCCAGCACCTTTCATCACTACTAAATTCAGTTAAAAAAATAAAAATAAATTATGCCTTTGACAAAAATAACTTGTCAGCGCATGTCTTTGGCTGTGCTTAGGAGAAGAGCTGAACTAGTTTTTAACTGCTTCTAATTGCCAAGATACTGCAAAGCATAACATTTATAAAGCTACAACTCGACGTTTATTTCTAGCATGCAGAACAAGGACCCTTTTACGCAGCACACATGGTTGGGGCCTTACAGTTGGGTAAAGATATTCCTGTATATCTTAATACACTGTATGAAAGTGGTAGTAAAATTCACTCAGACCTAAAGTCTAAACCCAAATTCAGTTATGAGCCCTTGAATCTTAGATGTCGGATGGGCCAAGAGCATACCACAGAGCCATGAAAAAGTGACAAGAGCACCGGTCAAGAAATACAGCTGGCAAATTTAAACAGTCAGAACAGGGCTCCTCTTTCTGGCAACGTCATTAGGTAAGATGGGGAGACTGATCTATCTTTACTGCCTAGAGATTGTGTGCAGGTTACAAATGAGGCCTATTGTGCAGGGCATTTTTGTTAACCAAAAAAACCCCCAAAATGCAAATAACCCCCCCAAAACCCCAAACCAAAAACAGCAACAACCCTCCCCTCCCACAACCCTGCACCTGAGTGCATTAATTTTGTCATATTTTATGACATACTTTTGGGGTATATGTTGGGTCTGATCCTGCTCAAAGTCAATGCAAGATTTTCATTGACTTCTTCAGTGGGAGTAGAAACAGGCCCTGGGGACTACAGCAATTAAATACATCAGAAATAGGGACTGTTTTCCTCTGGACCAGCGAAATAATGTTCAAATTTGTACAGGTGAATACAGCTACATTAAGCCCCTCTTGACTGCCCCTTCACTCTCAGCAGTAGTCTCCTCCAAAGTGCACATTTCATAAACAAATTGCGGATAAAAAGGTCATTGCATTTTTAAATGATTTTGAATACCACCAAATAAATAAATCAGTCCATCCAGTAGGAAGCTAAGCACTAAATTAAAGAAAACAAGACTTGCAAATATAACATTTATCTTTTAAAATATTCCCAGCACATTTAATTAAAAGTCATGTCTCAGTCAAGGAGCTTACATGTTAAAATGTCCCATGGTACACAGGTGAACATGCTTC
Organism: Lepidochelys kempii; assembly: GCF_965140285.1. NCBI lineage: Eukaryota > Metazoa > Chordata > Testudines > Cheloniidae > Lepidochelys > Lepidochelys kempii. The sequence goes on from NC_136386.1 coordinate 27,287,699, forward strand.
TTTAGAAGGCTGTTATGTCTGAAAGGGAGTGGCGTGACCCACTAAGTTATTCTTTTTCCAGTATTTGGCTTCAAAAATGCTTTGCAGTTTTGCATGTAGCTTTTCAAAGCTTTCGGAATTTCATAGGCTAGTGAGGATTATAACCAAGAAGCAAAACATTTCTAAGATTTGGCGAACTTTCACTAAACTTAATTTATAAGCCAATCAAAAGATAGAATGTGTGTGCATGCATGCATGTGTGTGAGTGAGAGAGAGAGAGAGAGAAAACGGTAAGAGGTTTGGAATGTACCGTACTTTAAAAGCACAGAGAGCATGCATTATTCACTAGGAAGCACATAAAGAAAGATAAATGAAAGAAGCAGGGGAAGGCGAGCAGTAAGAGCAGCCTTCAGAGCAACAAGAAATTGTTAGTGAGCCTTAGCATCTGGGAAAGCTGGAATCCAGGTGTCCACCAGTTTGGTCTTATGTTCTGAGAACATGATTAAATACCAAAGTAGAGGTCCTTCTGCAGGGGCCAGGAGAATGCCTGATGGAAACAGAACTGTCAAGAGGAGAGGATATTGTGTCATATTTGCCTTTAAAATGTACTCATTTTTAGATCCTACTGAAGAATTTTGGGGGGACTTTTTGGTAGACTAGACCTTCGGCTTTCTCTTCCATTTTTACTCAGTTCATCCCTTTTATAAACATATTTATTCATAGATCTCTGATTTTGTAGGCTTTTCCACATTATATACTTTTCTTTCAGCAAACAAATAGCATTTCACACTATTCCCATGAACTGTGTGGTGTGACTCTTGCAAAAAGCTAAAGTATATTGGTTCTTGTAGCAAATCTTTTTAATTGAGAAGAAGTTTTTCATGATAAGTTTCAGTACCTATAAAAGCTGCAGCTTTTTGGTTTATATCAATTCAGTTCCTTCCATATGTACATCTTAATTTAATTGGTAATGCATTTAAATGACATTTTAATACCGGACTGTGTGCATTATACAGAACGTACAGTAGACAATGATTTGATAACTAAGGACTTAACAGTCAACAGGCCATGTGACTACAGAGGTAATTTGCTAAGAAAAAGACTATATATTTTCCTGAACATAAAGTTCAAACTAAGAAGATCAACAAAAGTGCACTACTCAGTCTAAGAAAAAGACTTTTTAGTTCTACTTGAAGTTTCACATTAAAATACAAACAGCCAATATATGGATGGATTTGTGAATACCCAGGTACATGATGAAAACAAATGTGGACTTATGGAAACAACCCCCTTTTGCCCAATGCTTCCAGCCTGATTGTGAGAAGTACTGAGTGCTCTCTTATCCAATAGAAGTTGAGGGAACTCAGAATATCACAAGAGGTCATCTGATCCCTTTGCAGGATCGGGCCCTTAGTTTGTGTGATAATTAGCATGAATCTGTGATGTAGTGGAATCTCTTTGTATTGCCACTTGGGATAGCTAGGTTCAAGAGGAACTTTAGGACTCCCATTTCTCAGGGTGTGTCAATAAATGCCTTTTGTGTTTTATGGTGTTGGTCCAGGTATCATGGAAGCCTACACTTTGCCAGCTAAGCCACTGAGGAGCACAAACAGCTCAGGTGACACTTTTTATAGCACACACATCTGCTGGAAAGTAGACAACATATAGGCAGCAAACTGGAATAAAGGATAGCTCTGGAAATCATCAGAGAAAAACTTCAAAGAATATAGAGACCGATTAGAGCCTGCTCTCTAATCTGATCTCCATAATAACCATAATAATAGGAAATATGATGTACATAATATTTATGGCAACTGCTCTGTTGTGCTCACGCAGCATCAATGCCCAGAATGCAGAGATCCCCTCCAAACCCTTACATGCTTTTTTCCCCTGATTTGAAATAAAAATAAATAAATACATTAAGGTAAAGTAAAAAGAAAACAATAACCTTTAAACAAGGAACATGTCTGATTAATGTTCATTACAAACCCAGGAAAGGTTCCCATTCCATGTTGGTGGGAGGATTCTTTTTAAAAGCCTTGTATACCTCAGACGAAAGTGACTTTACTTTCTGTTGCACTGGGCTATCTGCTGTACCACAGAAAGAGCAGGTGGCTCATTTAGTGCAATTATACCAGTTTGATTCTAACCCATTTTTTAAATTCACTGGCAACGACCAGCTAATTCTGTTTAAATAATCCACTCACTGTGTTTAAATTTTGCTTTCAGTGTGTGGTTCAGTCACTCTCAGTTAGTGGATTCGATGTTGGCTTCATTCTTTCTAGCTGCCTCATAGCTAAACATGAACCGATTAGCCATTCCAAGTTGGCTATTGCTGCACATGAGATGGATCCTTCACTTCATTTATGTTAGTCATGGAGCTCAGCCCCACTGAATTTTTGGTTGAACAACTATTTAAAATGCCAATATTCTGCCGGATAGGAAAAAAGCAAAGATTGGAGGCAAAGCATTATCCTTTGCATTTAATGCCAATTTTTAGCTTGGATTAAATAAAATGGCTTGCTTCTTGCCCTTCCATCCCAGAACCCATTTAGTAAATAGGAATTAGTTCACTTCATTTCATAATAACTATTAAAAATGTAACAGTAAACAAATAACAGTTCCTTTGCCAGCAGAATTAAGGTTGCCACCATCAGAAAACTAGGATTTGGGACTATTCACTGAGTGCTAGATCTTCTCATTTTGGGAGAGCTCTTTATTGTGTGTGATGAACCACTGTACAGCCCAACAGGAGCACAGGAAGCATACGGCCTCTAAGGATATGACTACACTACAATCAGGAGGTGTGACTTAGCTTTAAAATCAAAGCTAGCTTGAGTACAACAGCAGTAACAATACAGCAGAAGGGTGGGTAAATGCAAGGACTACAGTTCTTCACAGCTCTTATATGGGGCATACAACGGTGAAGGGATGGAGGCTATTTAGAGCTGTGTAAAAACCAGGCAGAATCTAGTACTGAGTTGGGAGATAAGGTTAACATATCCTTGCAAAATTCTACTTGCCCACTTCCCTGAAGTGAGTAATTTATTTTGATGGGCACATAAAAAAATTCATTTGTTTTTCATTATGATGTTGGTAAGGCCCAGCAAGTAGATTTTTGCCTGGCCTGGTCAATTTTCATGACAATTTTGCGAGGCTGAGATAGTAAATGTGAGTGAAAATATATCAATGAGAAGTAATTCCTTCCCTTTTATCTCTGGGACACTTTGGACTTTTCTGGTTTGTCTTTTCTAAAGAGGAGAATCTCCAGGATTATATAGGTTACATTGTTTTCTATTTCCTCTGTGACTTGCTTTAAAAATCTTTTTAAGCTGCTCTGCAGTATATAGGGCCCAATTCTGCGGCCATTGAAGTCAATGGGAACAGGATTGGACTCAGATTCTTATTTCAGTATCATACTCCAATAAGCTATACTGTGTTAACAGGAAACTCATTGTAACCCAAGTCTCCAAGACTTGTAACAGTCCATGTATGTGGCATCAAATTACGAAGATCACCTGGAACATGAGCACAAGCAGAATCCAGCCACTCAGTCAACTTTGGGCTTGTTTTATTTGACCTTGGTTTTATTTTACTTTATTTATACAAACCTTTTTTTAAGGGAGAGAAGGTTGTAAAATTCTTACCTTTTAAAGGAGCCCATTGTTAACAATTTGTTCATCACAGCCCCCTCGATCTCACCAAAAAAGTTCCCAGTCTGAGGGGGAAGAACATACATGACCGGAAGTGGAGATAAATGCAAAAAAAGAGTGGATACAATTTAAACTGGCATATCCTAGGACCTGACAAGAGTGGAGCTGACAGTTACATAGATAGATTTTCAGGACTACTGCTACTTAAAAATTGAAAAGGACTTAACAGTCATGACAAGTTATGGGGATTACAGAGTAAACCCTTGAGCAGATGGGTGAGTTTATACAATAGATTGAGGTACATTGCATAACATCTAATGTCAGAAATAAAAACCACCCAAATCTCAAGCTTGTAAAGAAAATGCAACTAATCTGATCACAAACCCTTGTGATTAAAATGCTACTCCATAAAGATATAAACTGGTTTTGAAAGGATTTCCTAAATGGTCATAAAAAAGCATTGTTTATAATTCCTGCATGACCTGTTTATGGAGCTGGAACATTACATTTCACCAATCCTATAAATTTTCACCCCATTTAGAGTCATTTCCTGCTTAAAACCACTCATCTCGATGAATGATCCATTTTGCCTTTGTTCAGTAAATGAAAAGATATGGAATAATGAAGACAAATTTCTGATGAGAAAACAAACATTCCTGTTATGAATTTGATATACAATCTGGAAGAAACCCCATTATCCATTAGGCCTGGTCCTGACAGCTAGGCAAATGGAGCTGTAAAGAATCATGCATGTGCAGGACAGTGTCTTTTTCCAGTGTAGGGATGGCATTTTTAATTCAGGACCTCAATTCACAGAACAATTGGACATGATCTTTGCACTGTTTTAAAGGGGAAAATCCCAGAATTTAGGGGAAGCGGGAGGAAAGGGCATGAATAACTAAACCCTAGTTTTCATTACAAGTAACTTACTTGACCTCAACTATACACCTGGGAGTTTGCAGACAGAAGTTACAGACCTAGCCAAGGGGCATTCCTCTGTCTAAAGAGCAAGTATTGCCTTTTTCACTGAGGGGAAACCTGGGACATTTTTCAAAACACATGAATGTGTAAAGCCTGCTAGGGGCAAGGCGAACATTTTTATTTTATGTGACTAAATGCACCAATTTCAATAGCACTGGTTGATTAATGATGAAGAAGAATTATCCTAATTGCAAGACAGGAAATCAGACAGCGTCAAATGAGCCCAGACCAGGAAAGGCTGGTATAATATTAGATAGCAAATCTGATTTATCAAGTCATGAGTCAGTTGTATTCAGGCATTTAAAGGACAGCTCTCACTCAAAACACTCTTTTTACAGTTTTAAACATTAGCTTCTCCTCAGAAATCAGTAACCTTTACACAGTTTGTGGGTTTTTGAGAACATTTGAACTGCTCAGTTTAGATCAAGTAAAGAAATGGATTGTCCAGGTGTAGGGCAGGGCTCTTAGAGCTGCTCTAGTTACTTCTGAAGCAGGAGTCCTCCAAATAGCAGCAGAGAAGGAGAATCCCAGATATTAGGGTAACTGATAGTGCCCCTCCTCCTCACGCACAAAGGAGATAGCTTTGTGTGGTGTGTGGCAAAGGAGTATGGAAAGACAGAGTCTTATTGCCAGGGCCCTACTATATTCAGGGTCCATTTTGGTCAATTTCACGGTCATAGGATTTTAAAAATCGTAAATTTCATGATTTCAGCTATTTAAATCTGAAATTTCACAGTGTTGTAATTGTAGGGGTCCTGACCCAAAAGGAGTTTGAGGTGGGGTTTGCAAGATTATTGTAGGGGGGTTGCGGTACTGCTACCCTTAGCTCTGCACTGCTGCTGGCGGCGGCACTGCCTTCAGAGCTGGGCAGTTGGAGATGGTATTGCCTCCTTTGTTGGGGAGGGTCAAAGTCAATTTCTGCCTCTGTGCCCTTGATACTGCCATGAGACTGCCTGCTTGTGATGCAGTCAGAGTAGGCTTTGAAACTGAGCTGGTTGGAAGGTTTTCAACCAAACATTTTTCCACCGGAAAACATTGATCCGTCACAAGTGAAAAATTTCACAGAAACTTGTTGACTTTGATGAACCTAATATAACACAGGCAGGTTTCAAAATCTGCCTGCCAGGCAGGTTTCACAAGGAAACCTAGCTAATTTCCTGCCATCTCACCTGCCTGGCTCCTTGGCAGCCCTCCTGAATGATTGTCCCAGAGTTGGGACCCCAGGGCTTCCAGGGTCCCAGCTCTTTGGCAGCCCCACCATGTGGACTGCTTCAGACTTGGGGGCCCCAGGGCTTCCAGACTGCTAGGCCAGCTGGCTTCACACAGCTTGGAGAGCCTGCTGGCACAGGAGTGTGGAAGCCCTGGGGTCTCCGACTCTGAGGCAGTCATCATAAAGAGGTTGGTATGGCGCCAAGGGTGCTGGAAGCTGCTGACTGAATTAACATGATTCTTGTCAGTTTCACTGCTGCCCACTATTGAATTGCACTGGTGAAAGTGACCAGTCTGGTCAGACAAAATATGATTCTTTTTCGTGGGAGCAAGGGTCAGGGTGAGGGAAGATGTCTCTGAAAGAATTTAAGGTTCTACATCCCAGTAAACCTACCTAATCATATCAAACTTAATTCAGCTGAGATCTAGCCAGAAATATGGGAATTTCAGATCACAACTGAATGAGGTAAAAACTCCACATGGAACCCTCTTCCTCAAGGTAAAAATTCTTAAAGGGGAACAGATACCTCTGTAGCAAAGAGTTCTATAATTTATGAGTTTAGAGCAGACCCACCCCACTGTGAGCTAGAAATTCTTTGAGGCCCTCTGAGAGGCAAATTACATTCTTTGAGGGAGGGATCTTTTTAATCTCATGCTACTTATTCCTTAAATGTGGATCATTGTCTTAATGCTTCAACACTGAAGACCATGTTTAATAAACAGAATCAAACAAACTAAACATTTTCTAATATCTGATATGGGACTGGTTAAAAAAAGCCTGCCACTTACCTGTCTGTAGTCTTCAGATACTAAAATAAATCCATTATTATCTATGAGGTAGCAGTTAATTGCCTACAAAATAATAAAGCCACAATTTCAAGTCTTGTTTTTAAAGTATGTCACTGATTTCATTAAGTAATGTATTTCAATCCCACGTGTCCTCTAAACAGATAAACATTTGGCCCTTATATAATTGTAAATGCTCAAATAAATTATAAGTGAACCAACTTCGCAACTGAGAGCAATGATTAAGGTATCTTAAGTGATTACTTCATGCACAAATGCCCCAAACCAAGGGGTTATCGAACAGAACCAAAAATATTTTTAAAAAAAATTCAACATTTTAATAATGCATTTTTAAAAATATTTCCCTGTAACAAAGAATGCAAAGGCATACAGGCCTGGTGCTACTCATGGCTTATGCTCTATTTAGAGAGCAACATCAGCACAATGTCATTACCCTAATGATGTATTAATGAAAACACAGTGTCAGCTTGGAGGACCAACAGGGGACCAGGTAATATTTTTTAATTTGTTCATAGAATGAGAGGGGGTAAAGCCTTCTGTAAAAGAGGCCCCATAGGTCTCCTAAAGGTTTTCAAACTGTGTTTTTAATTGGGACCTGGAATCAGGGGTAGGAATGTTAGCTTTAGGTAGGTCATACTTATAAATTACATAAAGCAAGGTAAACTCAAATCAGTGCTTCCCCCACATTATTTTAACCTCAAGTGAATGATTTGCTACAGGCTAAGTTTTAATTACTGCTCTGCAGAATTTAAATTCAAGGTTTAGCTCAAACCTTGGTATAACTTAGTTCCTCTTTATTATTACTTCAGATACCTGCCCCAACATTATATTTGTAACATATCTTTACTCTAGGCCTAACTCAGCAAAATATTGTTCCTTACACATTGTGAAATTTACATTAAAAAGTTCAGGATCGCTCCCAACACAGTACATTTCATGGATTAGCTCTTATTCCAAAGTCTTCTCTTCTTACCATAAATAGGCCGGATGCAGCCATGAATAAAAGGTACCCTGTGTTGCACAACAGCAACCCAAGACAATGTTCCTACAATTTGGAAATTAATACAGAGTCTGATCCTGGAGTCCTATCTTCAGTGGGAGTTTTGCCTGGGTAAGAACTACATGATCAGGCCCATAGCCTTCTTCACAACATGTATGCTGTGACCATTGATTCATATCTTGGCTTTTGGTTGAGAGTTGTTAAATTACTACAGAAGAAGCAGCCCTTGCCCTTGACAACCAGGAAGATAAAGTTCACTGAGTAATAATACATGCTCACTCACTATGTTTGGAGGTTCAGTTCAGATAAGCGAATGCTTAGACACATGTTTAAAGGTTATCTAAATCGCTTTAGCCTTCTGTATTGGACTGGAAATACGAAAAGATTTCTAATATTTACTCTTCTGGTCCAGGCTGGAAATATTGTGACAATGTTATGCAGTCTTTCAGGTTGAATTTTGATACTTCAGATTCTGGTTAAATACTGGCAGTGAACCCCCACCCCGAAAACTCAACTTTGCAGAAATGTCTGTTTCCAGTTTGTTTTTAACAAATGGGCAAAAGTTTGGTGAGCTTATCACTCCAACCAGTTTTGCTCATCCACAACACAGATACTGGGCGTTTCCTTTGACACTGGAGCTGGAGCTCATGTAGAGCCTCTTGCAGCTCTGTTTCAGAAGCCCCACCCTATTCACCCACAATTAGGATGGGAATCCAGCCTGGCAGACGCTGCAAGTCTAGCTGATGGCTCGTTTGGCAGGTAGGGAGTTGTTAAGTTGCTGCAACTTGTGGATGGTTGCAAGTGCGAGTAAAAGGATGAGACTCCTATTAACTTTACTGGAAGCTAAGTTAAGCCAACATGGAATACTTTCAAAAATTCCACCATAAAGCTACTCTTTGCTGGCGCAACCATCAAGGGAGGGTAGCAGCACAGAGGATGCACATTCAGCCCTGATGCATACAGGGGTGAATCAACAGGCCACCCACGCACCTCAACAGGTGGGGGAAGTTGATTAGGCTGGTGGTGAAGTGGGACAGCCCCAACAGCAAGAGAAGGAGACACTTGATGAAGGACATTGGGTAGCTCTTCCCCTGCTTGGAATCTTTGCTACCCATTGGCCAGTTAGGGTGCAGAGTTGCTGATTGGCCTGCATCTCCCAGCTCCAGGGATTTAACCTGGAACACAAGCCATGTTGAGCCTCTTGTGGCTCCATTGCAGCAGTGTTACTCACTGATGCAGCAGTAGAAGCAGTCAGAATGCAGAGGAAGACAGTGGGTATCCCAATCATACTCAATATTTGGACTTGCAGACAATCTACAAAGCATTGGACCCACACAAAAGCAGCCAGGACAGCAGATAGATCCCAGCCGGGTTTCAGGGCTGACACCATTTGCATCCAGTGTTTCAGCAAAAGAGGCCTGCAGAGGCATCAGGTCATTGACAAACAACGTGGTCCTGCCTCATGTTCTGGTTATTCACCTCAAGGAAAATGATCTCAGGGGCTGCATGGGAGTTGATTTCAGGGATAGAATCCAGAGGGTTGTTGGCTCGATTAGGCAATCATGGCTGGAGGTTGGGTTAATATGATCACTAGTGCTTGCAAGGCGGGTTGGTGAGGTGCTCCAAACCCACCCAAAGTGGACAAGGCTAGGTAGAAAGTGAATTGGGATGTCACCAGGATACCTGTGGAAACAAGGGGGTTGGTGGTACTGCATAAGGTCGCCTGTTACAATAGGCCTTAATTTTTCAGGGATGATGATGTACCTTTGTCACATGGAGGTACTTACATATGGCTATGGAATGTGAGGGAATGGGATGGGACAGGAGCTGTGATACCAGGCACTGTCACTGCGGGGAGGAGTGACCTAGCTAGTCGCTAATGCCTCTGTGGCTGGTTAAAAGGATAAAATGAACAGTTCTCAGAGGTAAAAGACCTGGGATTTTGTTGATGGGCCCTGGGCTCATGGGATAGGGTGAGGCCTTGTGCCCTTGTGGGCTGAGTCCCCACCCTTCTGCCTCCTCTTCCTCCACACAGGAGGTGGAGTGGTAAGACTCACAGCAAACTGATTCTTGGGGTAGGTTGAGGAGCGTCTATCCTGAGTTATGGGTTATATGATAGGAGCCCTGTAACCCCCCCCCCCACTGGAACCACTTAAATGCCTGGTATAGGGGAGTATTGCTGATGGGTAGGTAGCTCCCCTCCCTTGTGTTTAACTTAATAAAAGTTGTGGCCTTCTACTTAAAATCCATCCACACATGTCCTCATTTTGCTGCTATATCCGGATCAAATGCCACCCACCCATCTCAATGGGGTGGCCGGATCAACTGTAGTTTTTAGCAGCCACACAAACAGTTGCACAGACAGTGGTTGTCCAAAGCTCAGAAATAAATAAAAACAGTCACACGGAACAAGACAAAGTCTGGCTTCATTCGCTATTCTTTCTCAGTCAAGCAACCTGCAGAAGGGAACAAAATGCCTGGATTCCAGAATGAGAAGCGATATCTTGTTTCTCTTAGCCATAGCCACTTGTTAGCATTGTTCAGGTTTTAGAAGGTGATGAGTGGCCTGATTCATAGGTGAGAAAGGACCACTGTGATCTAGTCTGACTTCCTGTATAACAGGCCATAGCATTTCCCCAAAATAATTCCTAGAACAAATCTATTAGAAAAATATCCAATCTGGATTTAAAAATGGTCACATGATGGAGAATCCACCATAACCCTTGGTAAATTTTTCCAAAGATTAATTACTCTCCCCATTAAAGATGTACGTCTTATTGCTAGTCTGAATTTGTCTAGCTTAAATTTCCAGCTAGTCGATTGTGTTATACCTTTCCCTGCTAGACTGAAGAGCCTATTATTAAATATTTGTTCCACACGTAATTTGTTCCTCATGTTCCACTAATAAAGTCATCCTTAATCTTCCCTTTGTTAAATAAATTGAGCTCTCTTAGTCTATCATTGTAAGCAATGTTCTCTAATCCTCTAATCATTCTCATGGCTCTTCTATGAACCCTCGCTGACTTATCAGCATCCTTCTTGTATTACGGGTACCAGGACTGGGCACCGGATTCCAGCCCGAGTTGCACCAGCGCCCACAATAGAGAGTTAAAATAACCTCTCTGCCGATACTCAAGGTTTCCCTGTGTATGCATCCCAGGATTGCATTAGTGGAGTACTCCCTAGGATTAGGTGTTCAGCTACTTATCCACCAAGACCCCCACATCTTTTCAGTGTCTTTGGTTCCCAGGATAGAGTCCCCCAGCTGGTAAGTATGGCCTACATTCTTTGTTCCTAGATGTATGTATTTACATTTAGTTATATTAAAACACATATTGTTTGCTTGCACCCAGTTTATCAAGAGAGTCAAATCACTCTGTATCAGTGTCTGTATCACTCTGTCCTCTTCATTATTTACCAATCCCTCAAATGTGTGTGTCAAGTGGGATTTATGTGCCTAAGCACCTTTGTGTGTCTGGACCTAACTGTCTTGTGCAAGGTCACACAGAAAGTCTGTGGAGGAACAGGGAATTAGACCCAGGTCTCCTGAGGCACAGGCTAATGCCCTAACCACTAGCCCATTCTTCCTGTGTGCTAACAACACTACTGGAGATAGGGAAATGGATCTATGTGGTGAGAGGGTTTATGTTGTTCATTTCTTGGGCTCATCCAAATATTCCATGGGGGATAATGCACCACATGCAGGAGTGCATTCACTCGTCTTTCACTTGCCATAAATAAAAATAGCCTTCTCCATATAGCAAGAAACCCAGGAAAGATTATTTAAATTAAAAAAAAGCATTCGCAAAGGACAGTTGGAGGGATTTACTCGTCCAGCGCATAAGCATGAAATTCTTAATTATGAGATTAGTTCAGGAGATAATATTATTCAGACACAGTAGGCTCATGTGAGCCCTGTAGGATTTGATTCACAACAATAACCAAGTGTGAACCATACACTTCAGGTTTGCTTGAAGGCTCAAGTTCAATGAACTGCAGACTTCAAGGGGAACATTCCATATGCAGACAGTCCTTGGGCTTGTAAAAAGGAGCAGGCATGACATCCAGAATAAACTTGGCAAGAACGTGGGCTGAGTTCTGAGAATGCAACTGACCTTGCACCTAAAACTAGATTACTCTGGAGTGGGTTCAAGGTCTGAGTATTTTGCATAGCTCCAGTGTACAATTATATTAACAATCATGGAACGTAATATGAATTAAAACACATCCCACCTCAACACACTTGTGAAAATAACCGATTAACAAATTCATAGTCCCCCCTCAAAGAAACTGAAATTTCTGTTTAACTGCATGAGTGGCATGTCATCACTATTCAGTGCCATTAAAGCAAGGTTCAAAACTCACCAACTTGTTCAGCTTATGCCCACTGTGCAACTGGATGACAGACAAGGTCTCCCCTATTAGTTGGGTTTTAGCTGCTGCTCACCAGTAAGTAAACCATTTACCAGATGTCTGCTTGCCGTTGAGAGCAGGACAGTAAGGGCCATTGAGAGAGATTGTGACTTTTGAAATTTGATAGGATGTAAGAAGGGAAAAGTTTGTTTGTTTGTTTTTTTACAAATCTGCTTCCCTTCTCCAGTATAGCAACTGATGGCATATTTTGTGATTTATTAAAAGGCTTGATTTGACAAAAAAAGTCACATATCATCACAGCTGTTTATATAAGAAAATATGTACCATTACTATTCAATCACTAGGACAGCCACAAGGCAGGGAATCACCTCCACCCATCTGGATATTCCACTGGCTGACGGCTTGAGCTAAATGGTAAGGAGATTTCATATAGCACTCTAACCCTACCCAGATTGCCTGAGGTTATACTCAGCTCAGCAACCTGGTTGGATATAACTGGGAACCCATTGATACAAGTATTTTAAAGGCTGTTGGAGGGGATCCAAGGTAAAGTTTGTCCATTAAGTCCACAGCAGGCAGGCACAAAACTAACTTTAGTGGAGCAAGACTGGGAACGTGAAATTAACAATTCTACAGAGCTTATGTTTTGTATTGGGAGCCTGATCACATTTTAGGGGAAGAGGCTGTGAGCTCACTGAGCCCTAATTAAAATGGACTGAAATGTAAATGACGGCATGGAAACGGAGGTATAAAAGAGGATGGAAATGGCTGCCTTAGCATGAAATCAAGGATTCTGGGGAGAGGGTGTATTTTTAAATTGGCAGTTGAAAAGAAGAACCTTTTTTCAAAGGTTAAAAAATTAAAAAAAGAGGATGCAAGCTTCAAAGGAAGGAGACATAGGCCTCTAAAGAGAGAGACAGAAAAGGCACATTAGAGACCATCCACATTGCCAGGGCACAGGATAATCACTGGCCTTTCCACAGTTGACTGCTAGAGTAATAGTGGAGACTGCTTGTATTAGCAGCTATTTAATGGATGGGGAACACAGATTAACTTCAGAGATTTGGCTGACTGCTAATACTTATTTTTCTTTAGTGCTGCCTCTTAAGCCTCTATCATCTAGTGAATTCACTATTTAATGGAGCTAGTTGGAACATTTTCAACAAAATGAAATTTCATCAAAATATGTTGTCTACTCAATGTTAAAAGGTTTTACAGAGACATAGTGGCTCCAACGAAGTTGTCAAGTGTAAAGGTGGAGGATGGGAGAGAGACTCCCTTATACTCTACAACCTGGTGGTTAGAGTGCTGCCCTGGAATGTTGGAGACCCAGGTTCATCCCTCCTCTGCCTGCTTCAGAGTGGGATAAAAAACTTTCTGAATCAGACACTTGATGCTGGGACTCCCACATCCCAGGTCAGTGCCCTACTCACCAAGACACACACCCTCCTGCATTGAAAAGCTCAGGTTTTAATCTGAAAATAGATTTTTCAACACAATTCCATTTTTGCAAAAACATTCCAAAGGTTTTGGTTTCAATCCAATGCAGAACAAAACTAAATGCAGAAACCATGACAGCTGCCATGAAATTGAATTGTCGTTTTCCAGTCAGCTCTACTATTTAGTTCTTGGAAATGCATTGTAGTTTGCTGTAATGAGTTACTAATTTGATATGTTGAAGAAGTTGCCATGCTCCATTCTTATAATGTTGGAATTTTAAATTCTGTTTCCAGAATGTTTTGTGTGTTTTCAATCCCCTGTGGAACTGTCACACATTTAAAAAGTGGTATCACTCTACCTGGGTCTCGGCTGTGTTTTTTCAATAAAACGTCTGTTCAAAATGCTCTGAATGTCAAACTATGTTGGGAATGCGGGGTAGAATCCCAGAAATTGGCTTGCCAGAATTATTGTCAGACATCGTAAACTGTTTGTAAGTTAATTTAAAGAAAAGTCTAGTACAAAATGAAAATATTTTTTTTCCACAAGCCTGAATTGAATGTCCATCTTAATACTTGCACATGTTTCAAAACACTGTTAAAACACACCTGATGACCCTTTTTGGATAACTTACACTCTTATTGGGAGGGGAATGAGGTTTGAATTGACTGTTCCCAGTGAAGCCCCAACTTAATTTTATACCACAGGAAATACTGCGGAATACTTACTTTAACTATTATTGTTAATTATTTATACAGTGCTGTAATGAACTGACGACCTCCCCAGCTCACAGATGACCCACTGCCACATGCAGAGTCTCTTTCCAGAAGTTTTTTTTTTTTTTCAAACTTTGGCAAAAGGTAACAAAAACTCAGCCCACCCTGGGCTACAGCTCCCAAGGATTTTCCCCCCATTTCCTGCAGGAAGGACGGAGAGATATCTTCCATGTTCTGTTCACTGAGCACCACTACTCAAGGGCTTCTCTTTGGAGGCCATTCTTTCCCTAGCAGGTTTCCACTGCCTCCCTGTCCCAGGGAACTTCCTGCTGCTTCTTCCCACACTTTAGCACTCCCTCTCCCTGGTTTTCTCTCTCTAGTCCCAGATATCCTATTTTAAACCTAATTGGGGTCAGCAGACCCGTCACAGGTTCACTTGCCCTGCTCCCTCCTAAAGGGGCCAGCCACCCTGTGACAAGCACAATGACTGAGATTGGTGATATACAAAACATAACATAATCCAAGAAATTTTATGTCTAACAGACAAACAGTTCTAACAGGGCAACAGTTCCAATGTAGCTTTGTGCTTAATGAATCTTTCCAATTATAATTTCCAGTTTTAATATGTAAAAATATTATCAAGTGGGTAATCTTCACATAATAAGGAATAGTTATTTATTATGTAAAAATGTTCCTTTAATGAAAGGTACATTAACTTCTTATTCTATGGTATGTATCAGGGACGTGTCTGTATTTTAAGATGAACAGTACATGGGTATAATAGTATCCCTGAACAGCTTTTTACCATTTCCAAACTGACTTCAGAAAGTGCACTGCCTTACCTCAGATGAAGTTGCCATACTAAAAACTAAATGGAGATATAAAATGAGAAAAAGTCTATAAAATACTTACTTCATCATCACAGCTTATAGAACATCTTCCATCAAGAGATGGACACTGCAGGGGACACCAATAGGATATATATTTTACACCAATTTTTTTTAAAAAAATTTATTCTGGTGGTTGTCTGAACTGATATTTTAAAAACGATAAGTAAAAATTTAATCAAGAACAGTAGTTAATCTAGAAAAGACCACAAAAGTAGGACTATATTACATTAATTCCGCATTCCTGTTGTGACAGCATCTGCATCAAGGGGGTTAATTCATGCTGTGCCAATTTCATTTGCTTATTCCAATCTTTGCTGCCTATCTATAATGATACAGGGCCTTACAAGGCCTTAAAATGATAGGCAAGGCTCCACTGGGACTTCAGTAGGGGTATTGTGTGAGCCAATATTTCACAGAATACTTTAGAGATGATTATTCTCAGAAATAGTACAATCTCAATGTATTCTCAAATCGGCCATGTAAACTCTTGATCCTTTTAAAACTGGAAGAGATTATTTTGTTAAATAAATACACATTTTATTATTTATTAAAAACAAACTAGCCAAAAATGATTCACTGAATACAGTTAGTCGCTAGATCATTACGTCAGGTCGCTTAAAGCTAGATAGCAGATATACCATAAACCCTGAAAAAGGGACATAACTGTGCCACGCAAGAGAGACCAGGAGCCAAATTGTGACTCAGTCACACAATCTGGTCCTTGTTTTCCCCTTTCCTCCAGGAGGGACTTTATCTATGCCAGCCCTTTACCTGACACAGTTTACTTCTCCCCCTGCACCAACTGTGCTAGCTGGTCCATTTTAGGGACAGTGGACTCAAAGCTCCATCCATTTCTTGCCTACCTGCAGTGGAATGGGAGTAGCAGCCCCATGGAGGCTGCTCCCCAGGTTGAACTGTAACCCATGGTTACATGCCCTACCCCTGCCTTAATTCCCTGCATAGGCATGATGGGACAGCACAGTCTTGTCCCTAGTAATAGCAATGCACTGGAAGAAACGAGGGAAAAAAAAGGTCATTTGAAACCATATACAAAAATTTTGAGTGAAATCAGGTTTGTATTAAGTATATTTATTCTTACTGTTATCAAAATGCACTGATCAACCCAAAAGATACTTGAATATTGACAAGGTCATTCATATTTTTCATGTCATTGTTGCATTTTTTAATGCAATGTACCCTTAGGATAACTGTTCATGGATCTGTAGGTTATACTTGGGAGACTGGATTTGGGGAGCCTCTCCATTCATGACAATGAGTGTTGGATCAGTCCCATGTGTTTAGCCTCATGATCACACTTTTGTGTTATAATGAATTGAAAAGTAAATTAGAATAGCTTACAAACATTCATAGGAAATCTAGAACTGACTTGGCTAAACATATATAGAACATCATCACCGGTACAGGAAAAGAGTTGCTATGGTCTCATTTGCATAAGTAGCATCTAATTGGAACATACCTGTCTACTGGCAGTCCAAAACTTCCGCTGGAAAAATTCAAGTTTCATCTGGATACCTACAGCTGGTAGAAATTATAAATAAAACCAAGGTATTAAAATATTTTACATGGTTATTTCAAAAGATTCATGGGGGGATATACTGGTGAAACCTACTTGGAAAAAAAATATCCCAGTGGTTAAATTTAAGAGATCGTCATGGTCACACATTAAACCAGATTTATCTTTTGCTTAAGAAATCAAGATACTGAGGACACAATATAGTAGGAACTCATAAATCAGGAGTTATTAAAATTGTATGTCCTTTACAGTTAAAATAAAGGAACTGCAAAGTGAGCACCAAAGCTATGGCAATTCTTTTTTTCTAGACTGGTCCAATATCTCAATAATCCAACTCTGATGCATGCTGGAAAAAACATAACTATTACTACTGACAGGCCAGGACAATAAGTAAAATTTAGCTGCTGTGGAATTCTGCACTACAGCGGAACCCCACTGTGGGCTGAAGTCTTAAGTTGTCCAAAATGAGTGAAAGATGGCAGAAAGGCCATCTATAGATATTTGACCTTCAGATATTTGTGTCAATTTTGTGAAAGTAAGCCCAAGGTGAAGTAAAAGGAATGAGGTAAAATGAATGAGTGTGTCTAATTTAAAATATTGTTGGTTAAAGAGTTTTAAGACTCCTGATGAGGTTACCAATGGTAACACATTATGAACAATTTTAAAAATGGTTTACTAAAACATTATAATTAAAAGCTTATATGCTTTTGGAAACATATTATTAATATCTTCATTTTTTAAAAGTTACGATTTTGAAGAAAATGGCAGGAATTACAAGACAAAGATTTAGGGATGCCTTATGTTGCATGGCTACTTCAATTGCTCCTGTTGGCCATTGCAGGGAGGCAGATCTGCCCTGATATCTGGCCCCTTCTGCTCCATCCTAGAGCACTCCTTTCTACTAGTGGGGTCTTCCCTATGGCTCCTTTATGCTAATCTGGCCGAAGCACAAGGACCAACACAAGAACAAACCAGCACCTCACTGGGCATGGTCTATCCTCAAATCCAATATAAAATTTCCCTGTACAGATCTTCCTGCAGGTCCTCCATAGGAGCTGCAGTTCTTGGAGCTTTGGTGACCAGACAAGGATTCCAGCAACTTCATTGTCATTCATTATCGAAAAAACTCCCACCAAAATCCAAATTGTTTTGGAAACTCTAAGGAGACTTCATTCATTCAATCTTTCTCTAAGACCTATGTTATGGACTGCTTTTAATCATATTTCCATTCTTCCATAATATCTTATTCAGACTGGCAGTTGGTATTTGTTTTCACAAATACGCTGAAGATGAAATCATGAGCACATTTCATACTATATTACCAAATATAAAAATGTATGTGATATGGAACTCAAAATATACTGCTACAATGGGATGTAAAATTAATAACAGAGGAACATTTTCATATTGTATTGGTGTAGAAAAAGTTTTGTCCCTGCTGTGCATCACATGCAATACTCCATGGTGCTCTCAGGGAGATCAGCACCCCTACAATGTTCCATTAGGCATAAAAATACATCTTTAGGTGCCTAAATACCTCTGAAAATCTGGCCCTGAGTCCTTTATATTTAGTAATAAATTTAATAGCCTATTTAACAGTTATTAAAGAGCACCTTTCATCAAAGGATCTCAAAGCACTTCACAAAAGTAGTTAAGAATATCATCATTTTACTGATGGGAAAAATGAGACAAGTAAGATGAATGAAAGAATTCACACAGTCAGTGGCAGAATTCAGAATAGAACATAGGTCTTCTGACTCCAAGATGCTTGCTCTAACCATTAGATGACAATGCTGCCTTTCCTAAAAGAATGCAGATATAAATATAAAGTAGCTTGGGGCTCAAATATTTCATTATGAAGTTCTGAAAGGCTAAAGGTCTGTGGATAACCCAGAAAAAATGTATTGTCTCAAAAATCTTTTTCAAGTATATTTGATTGGTCTTAGGGCATAAAATAATCTGACCAAAACAATATCCTGTTCTTGTCTCAGTGCTCTTGAAAAGCACAGGGAATATATATTTCCTCACATGAAGCCTGCAAAAATGCTTTAGTATTACCTCAGGGGTTGAAACTAAAATTATTACTCCATTCACAAGCATTGTTAATTCTTCTGAACATGAGTTCAGTCAAATAATTATAATCTGAAATGTAGGAAACATTCGTAATTGCCATTTATTATACTTTACATACAGATGACTGTTCAAAGCACTGCATGTCAGGAAAAATGAATTCTAAGGAGTTATTCACTCAAAAAAGCATATAAAACACTATGTAGACTTCCTAATGACATTGCACAAACCAGCATATAAACAATAAAAAAGGATAGGATTAAAATGTCATATTAGGATATACTCTCTTCAAAGAAAACTCCTGGTGCTGCTTTCACCATAAAGTGTTAATGGGAGCTGTGTTTTCTCTTCTTGTCTTTCACCATAGAAATATATCATGTAGCACTTTGTTATTTAAAAACAAGTATAAGAAGGATTACAAAGCTTTCCTTGGGGGAATACTTCACAAGGGAAGTATGTAATCTGTTAGGCGTGATATTTAAAACTTTGCCACTTTTGACATCCTATAACCTCGAACAGCGCAGACTAAAATATGTTACATTTCTGTTTTACTTTCTTAAATAATATTGTACCTTAGAGATTAATGTTGCAGCCCTACTAATAGCCAAATAGCTAAATGATCTGAACAGTGTTTAAAAAAGGATAGAAGAACACTGGCAGAGTTGGTAAAGTCCAACCCTGAAGACTTCACACAAGTGAAACTCCCACTGAAAATCGTGGGAGTTTTACATGAGTGAGAGCAGGCCCAGCATTTCTGTCTGCTTTTTCCCCCTCCTGGTCTGTCCAAGTATACACTGAAATTCACAGAGCTGACACCAATAAAAACAAAACTGCAGCTGCCTGCCTTCTCTCATCTTCATAAAGAGAGCATGTTTCGCAGAAATTAGTCCCAGGATTTCAATTGTCTTTATATTCCAACATTACTTTGTGAAGTTCATTAAAATGTGCACATGAAATGTTTTACAGATGAGCTATGTCATAATTATCTCATTACAGTTTCAAATTCTCTCTCATGTGGTAAGTAATTTATACTGGGCATTAGGATATGTTCAGTATAAATTCATCTTTGATTTAAGCAAGGTTATAGGCTGTATATTTAACACTTGTCTACAAAGGTTTATTATGGAACTTGGGTGTTTGTAAAATGTTATCAAAGAGGAACAATATTATGGTATATTATGAATTGCTCTTATATGTTGATTACGCTTACATTAAAATGGTTTACAAGAATCAAAATGACTTTTAAACAAATGTTGTTTTTCTAGGTACTAGGTATGAATGCCAAATATATTTTTATGATCATTTTCTGATGCTTTACGATTTGGATATCAGATAAGTTGAAGAAATATCTTTCTTGTACTTAGGCTCTAATTCAGGAAAGCACTTAAGCACATGCTTAAAGTTAAGCATGTGAGTTATCCTGCTGAATTCAATGGCTACTCTTTTGCTGGATTGGGACCTCAGCTCTGAAAGGGGCAAGGTCCATGGTCATCCTTTTATTTTGTGAGAGTGAGTTCCATAGTTCCCATGAAAGCTCTGTCTTCCACACTCCCCCTAATAGTTGGCAGTTTCATTGTTCCATAGTCATGGAGAGAGAAGCAATCTCTTAAGCAGCCATGGCCTGTCCCATGGAGGGCTTTGAATGTCAGGGCAGAAACCTTGAAGTAGTCTTTCCAGTATAGAGCTCTGGGGTGATGTGTTCACAGTGACCTGCGTTGCTAAGCAGGCAGGCTGCCCTACTTTTAAATCATAGAATATCAGGGTTGGAAGGGACCTTAGGGGGTCATCTAGTCCAACCCCCTGCTCAAAGCAGGACCAATCCCCAACTAAATCATCCCAGCCAGGGCTTTGTCAAGCCTGACCTTAAAAACCTCAAAGAAAGGAGATTCCACCACCTCCCTAGGTAACGCATTCCAGTGCTTCACCACCCTCCTATTGAAAAAGTTTTTCCTAATATCCAATCTAAACCTCCCCCACTGCAACTTGAGACCATTACTCCTTGTTCTCTCATCTGCTACCATTGAGAACAGTCTAGATCCATCCTCTTTGGAATGCCCTTTCAGGTAGTTGACAGCAACTATCAAATCCCCCCTCATTCTTCTCTTCTGCAGACTAAACAATCCCCGTTCCCTCAGCCTCTCCTCACAAGTCATGTGTTCCAGTCCCCTAATAATTTTTGTTGCCCTCCACTGGACGCTTTCCAATTTTTCCACATCCTTCTTGTAGTGTGGGGCCCAAAACTGGACCCAGAGGAGAATGATCATGTCCCTCGATCTGCTGGCAATGCCCCTACTTATACATCCCAAAATGCCATTCTTGGCAACAAGGGCACACTGTTGACTCATATCCACCTTCTTGTCCACTGTAACCCCTAGGTCCTTTTCTGCAGAACTGCTCCCTAGCCATTTGGTCCCTAGTAGCAGTGCATGGGATTCTTCCATCCGAAGTGCAGGACTCTGCACTTGTCTGTGTTGAACCTCATCAGATTTCTTTTAGCGCAAACCTCTAATTTGTCTAGGTCCCTCTGTATCCTATCCCTACCCTCCAGCGTATCTACCACTCTTCCCAGTTTAGTGTAATTTGCAAACTTGCTGAGGGTGCAGTCCACGCCATCCTCCAGATCATTAATGAAGATATTGAACCAAACCGGCCTCAGGACCGACCCCTGTGGCACTCCACTTTATACCGGCTGCCAACTAGACATGGAGCCATTGATCACTACCTGTTGAGCCCGATGACCTAGCCAGCTTTCTATCCACCTTATAGTCCATTCATCCAATCCATACTTCAACTTGCTGGCAAGAATACTGTGGGAGACTGTATCAAAAACTTTGCTAAAGTCAAGGAATAACATGTCCACTGCTTTCCCCTCATCCACAGAGCCAGTTATCTCGTCATAGAAGGCAATTTGATTAGTCAGGCATGACTTGCCCTTGGTGAATCCATGCTGACTGTTCCTGATCACTTTCCTCTCCTCTAAGTGCTTCAGAATTGATTCCTTGAGGACCTGCTCCATGATTTTTCCAGGGACTGAGGTGAGGCTGACTGACCCGTAGTTCCCCAGATCCTCCTTCTTCCCTTTTTGAAAGATGGGCAAATTTTCATTGGGAGAATTTTCAGGGCACCTGGTTTCCTCTCCAGATACAATTAATTGCAATGATCTAGTCTAGAGATCAAGAACGTCTGAATCATCTTAGCTAGGTGTGTGTCCAATATGCGGAGAGACAATCTTCTGGCCAGACATAGATGAAGTTGGCACTTTTTGCTATCATGACTATTTGGGCACTGAGGAGTCCAAAAGGGCTTATTTAACAATCTACAGGCAGAGGTCTTCAATAGTGGGGCATATTATAAAGAAAAGGGGCTTATTATAAAGGAAATAACCTTTTCTGCTAATATCTCTAACATCTTGCCTGGGTTCAGCCTTAGCCAGCTGCTCTGCATCTAGATGCTGCCTAGGTCTTCAGAAAGCTAGGAGACTTGACATTTAGGAGATGTAGCACTGGGCACTGACTATGGTACTCCAGCCCATGTATCTCATGATGCAGTCCCACCTCACACCCTACTACCATTGTCTGCTTATCGATAACAAAGTTGAGACTTGGCCTTCAAAATATGAGAAAAGGCTTAAAATCAAGACAAGTTAAAAACTAATCCAGTGCTGTGAGTTTCCTCCTCCTAACACTCTCTTTAGACTAATCAAGAAAATCTATATTAGGGGAGTTGCAGCTGTTCCTCAAGTCAGGCCAATGTTTTCAAATGAAATGCTACTGAGGGTACATTATTATGTCAGCTGTGGCTACAGCACTGAAACAGTTGAATAATAGGAGAGATGAGATTGAGTCCTGCTTTTCCTTTTGTACTATATGCACTATTAAAAGATAGCTGGAGCTAAAGAAGCTACATTGGGTAGCACTCCCTGTGGGGTTCATTACACTCCTGTCCAAACTATGTGCACTATACGTTACTTGAGAAAAGTAATGAACAGAATCTGTTAGCCACTAAGCAAAGGTGGCTTTGGCTACGAGTTCTTACGAGCCCAACTGAACATTGTTTTGTGGCCCCAATACACCACATAGGATGGAATAGAGAGGAATGCTGAGGTGTAAGTGCCACTTTGATGACATTATGTGATGCCATCCTGTTACAATATTGTGTTAATGTGATGACGCTGGATCCCTACACAACCGCTGGTACCAGAGGCCATGCCAGGATGGCTCTGGTCAGTGATGAAGTGACTCTCCAGATGTTGAAGGTTGAATACTTCTCTATATGATTCATTTGGCAGAGTACAGCATTAAAAGAGATTCATGGCATCAGCAGTTACAATAACAAGTGAAGTTAAAACTGAAGGGGTAGTTTGAAATTTAAAGCATATCCATACTATGAATATTTGTACTGGACCAAGCAAATCCCTAGTGCAGTTGTGCTGCACTGAGGTAAAACAGGGCTTGCCGTGGTATAGTTTACTGTAATTTATGCCAGTCAAGCAAAACTACTTTACTAGTTTTCACAAATCTATATTGTGCATCGCATTACAGGAGTACAGGGGGCCCAATTAATGACTATAGGGGGCCCAATTAATCATTGCTCTGGGTCTTGTTTTTTTTTTTACTTATATACTACCACTCTAGTCTAGTAGCATTTTACATTTACGTTGCACAAGGTGGAGGACTCAGCAAAATCAGACCCAGAAAGTTACATGGAAAAATTTTCACCTGAAGTGAGTTACTCTCATTACCACTTGTGAGTGATGAGGTCATCCACAAATACAAAGTCTGAGTTTCAGCACAGCAATACTGTGCTGAATTTTAATAATCCAAACATTTGATACCATATGAAATAATAATTTGTAGTCAATCTACTAGCAAGGCAACAAATAGCCTTTGAAAGCAACTAAAGACAATAGGCAACATTAACTCCATGGAAATATTTTTTTTTCTTTTGACAAAGCTACCCATATTCCTCAGCACACAGGCTATGAAATAACAGATGGCAGGGACCTACAGCTTGAAACTCAGTTTCAAGAAGGCAGTTGCTATTCTGACTTTTCAATGTGTATCATAATCTAGTCAGTCATTTTAAAGCACAAATATGAGAACATAAGGGCTAATGTGCTTGTTTAAAGGACCAAAATGCAAAATACTAGACATGATTAATCACTCAGGACTCATTTAGGCTGCTCAGTCCAAATACTTAGTTACTGGCCATTTGCAATGCAATTGCATGCAAAATTTTCCTTCACTTCATTTGCTAATGGTTTCACTTGTATGTGTATATTTGCCAGTTCAGGTACATTATATTTAAATAATAGATGGTTACAGGGATCACTGAGGGAATAATTCTACTGAAAGGTGAGGGTGGATGGTTTATAACAGGGGTCTCAAACATGCGTCCCGCAGGCCGCAAAGTTATTTGCTGCAGCCTGCCGCCCCGGAGTTATTTCCTGCGGCCACCAAGCTCCCTTCCCCTGCCACCTCCCCTCTTTCCCCCAGTGCGCCACATCCCCTCTCCTCTGCCTACCTCCAGGCACTTCCCGCTGCCAAACAGCTGTTTGGCAGCACTTAGCACTTTCCAGGAGGGAGGGGGGAGGAGCGGGGAGCGGCACGCTCAGGGGAGGAGGCGGAGAACAGGCGGGGCAGGGGCAGGGATTTGGGGAAGGGGTTGGAATAGGGGCAGGAAGGGGGTAGAGTTAGGGTGCGGACTTTGAGGAAGGGGTTGGAATGGGGGCGGGGAAGGGGTGGAAAGAGGCAAGGCCTCATGGAAGGGGTGGAGTGGGGGCGGGGGGGTTCTTTTGTATCTTTATATGAAAACGTGTCAGTGATGCAGCCCTTGGGCCAATGTACTAGTCCTCATGTTGCCCCTGTGGTGATTTGAGTTTGAGAGCCCTGGTTTATAATATCACCAGAAAGCTCAAGTCTTCATTGTAGCCCTTTGGATCCTTTCCTTTTTCAATTATATTGGAACTCCACACGGCTTTTAAGTTTCAAAACATATATATATATAGGGTGACCAGATAGCAAGTGTGAAAAATTGGGACAGCTAATAATCTTATAAATTAGGTATATTACAGAATGATTTGGTTGATAAGACACTGAACTGACACTTCAAGACTTGGTTCAATTCCTGGTTCAGTCACAGACTTCCTGTGTAACCATGAACAAGTCAATTCATCTACCCCGTGCCTCAGTTTCCCATCTGGGGATACAACTTCCCTATCTCACAGGGGTGTTGTGAGGATAAAATACATTATTGATGGGGAGGTGTTCAAGTACTACAGTGATGAGGCACATATGTATCTAGAAAGACAGAGAGAAAACAAATAACTCCTCAGAATGGACCAGCATTTCTCACACTATATGGGTAAAACCTATGTTTGAAAACATGGTCAGCAAATACAAAAAGCAAATTTGTAGCCAGACAAGGAAAATGTTGTTGCTCTGTAACCCTTTCATCAGCAAATAACCTCTTCTCTATGCATTGGTGTATGCTGAAAGTACAGGAGTTCCCATACTGAAAATATAGGGCCTGCTTCCTCCTGTAAAACAAGTGATGGCGGCCAGACTGGGCAGTTCTATAAGAGGGGAAAAGCGGTGGCATCGTAACGCCTTCTACAAGCCAGCTGGGGTTCTGTAGGTTTTTTGAGGGCGAGCTTGGGGCAAAAGTGGCAAAGCCAAAAATCTTCTTCACTCTCTGGGCTATCCAAATGGGAGTGAATGGTACTTTGAAGTTAAAGCTGCACTGACTGCCACAGCACATCCTCTACAGTTCTACTGTGAGGGAAGGCATCCAACGGGAGGGCCAGAGTCTGTCCACAAAACATCATGGAAGAGCCCGCCACACACATGAAAGCTCTGGGACCAGTAGAGATGGAAGCAGAGTTCCACACAGCAGCCTGGGTTCAACAAATGTGGAGACCCATGTCCCTTGCCCTACTCCCGACTCTCCTCCCCTGAAGATATCATTAGAAGGTGAATGTTGTGGAATATCCAGGACCCTGTCTCCCCTCTTTCCACAGAGGATACAATATGGCCCATGATTAGTGATCTTTTCATGCCTGATTCTTTTTATTTAGCAAATAACTTTTATGACAGACTGAGGAGTAATTTAGTTGTCTAATCCACAGGTGCAGGAACTAGGGTGCTGGGGGTGCTGCCGCACCCCCGGCTTAAAGTGGTTTCCATTATATACAGTTTGGTTCAATGGCTCTCACACCCCCACTATAAAAATGGTTCCAGCACCCTTGGCTTAATCTGGAGTTTAGAAGATTCACAGCTTTTTAGGGTAGTTTTATATTGATGTTCAGGCCCTCATATCTCTTCCTCTGCTAACAATTACTTTAAATTAAATTTACGCGACTCCAAAGTCAGAAATATTGGAGTCATATCTTAACCAGAACTTAGTAAGAATGATGGGCAGGCTTTTAGGAAAGAGAAAGGAGGGTGGAAAACTAAGACCTTGTTTCTGATGTAATCCTTATCCACGATTTTACCCTTTCTGTCTTGACTACTCCAATTCTCTCCATTACAATCTTCCCAAATCACTAGTGTGTAAATGTGAACTATTCCAGAATACTGTAATTATACTACTGTCTCTGCAAACAAGGAAATAGCACTTCATAGGCTACAACAAGAGCTATCTCGGATTAGGTTCAAAGCTGTTCTTTTAAGTACCCTGGGTTTTCAGATTAGCCAAGGACCAAATAGCCATAGAGACTGAACAACCTCCTCACACCAGAGATGATTTCCGAGGTATACTGTGAAGCAGCATGCTCTGTAACTGCCTACAGTGTGTCTGCATTGTATATTAAAAGAGTACTTCCATGTCCAGAGCTGAAAGTCTAACACTTTTCACAAGTGCTAAATTCACCTCAAAACATGTATTTGACATATCCTGTAATGAGGACATAAAGAGGATCGTACACCCGAAAGTCTCTTAATTCCAATACCTTTTAACCAACAAATATATATTTCAGTCACATCATTATGTAACATAAGCATGTTCGAGTATCCTCTCGTGTAGCTATCTCCTAAGATAAAGTAATTCTTTCATCACCAAAGGAAGAATTAAAAATTATGAGTTAGCACTGATATACTATTAATTGTTAAATTTATAACTACTGAATGATAAAAAAAGAAATATGGCCAA
Source organism: Lepidochelys kempii (assembly GCF_965140285.1). Lineage (NCBI taxonomy): Eukaryota > Metazoa > Chordata > Testudines > Cheloniidae > Lepidochelys > Lepidochelys kempii. Next base: position 27,314,497 of record NC_136386.1, read on the forward strand.
TGACTGCACCAAACTATTTACTCCTTTTGTGTCTGAAGTACTTGTATGCACCTTTCTTAGAGCACAATGCAATACCTTTCCCTGTAAGAATAAAAAACTATCATTTATTAATTTGGACAGGGTGTCAGAGGTATAGGTAAACACTGTCTTCCAAAATGTGCTATTTTTTGTATTCAGTGCAGATTTTTAATATATTTTCTGATAGGTTCTCCAACATGAAGATTTTTTTAAATGGAGCGTTTTAATTACAAATGTCAGCACTGACATTATTTCACTGGAAAGGTCACAATTACACAGGACAAGTTAATACCGAAAGCAGCGGGCGAAGAAGGGGAAGTAGCTCTTTGTCTGCAAAAAGCACCTATGTATTAGCTGCATCTGCACATTACAATAAGAATCTCCTAGAGTTAAAATGATATCTATAATCAATTGGTCCTTTACCATGTTCAGAGTTTAAGGAATATTATAAAACATTGTTTCACCATGTTGAAGTATGCCATATCCAAACTAAGCAACGAAGCTACCTAGACTATACAGGATCATGCCATTGTTTCCAAGTTTTGTCATGTTTATTCCTATTTGCTTCTCCCAGTTAAACAGTGTAATGTTTGCTTGTTTGTGGTTTCTTTCTTGGTAAAATGAAAGAATGTTAAACTACACTGATTCATAATTGAAGGGACACTATCAACCTGGTGTAGGTCCCCAAATGTATTTCTTTTATTAGAGGAAAGTATACATCAGAGATATATACTCCCATATCTAAATGTATATCTATGTCTGGAACATAACTAAATATCAAATCAATATTGTATCTGTATGCATACACATACACACATCTCCTGCCTCAACCTGAACTATGGAGTCGCTATCAGTGCTTATTTTGTCCATAAAATAACCTATTGTTAATCTATAAACAAACTTGAAATAAAAACATTTTATAAATATTAAATTACATGCAGATGCATACACACATTGAAATGGTTTCTGGTTAAAATGTTTTTGTGTTCTCAATGGTATTAAAAATTGTTCCAGGTATTATTGATACCTTGATTTAACTGTTATAGGCACAAACATCCTGGCAATGTTGCACACACATCTAAGGTTGCAAATATAATTAATGATGCCACCACAGCTTGGTAGGGTGCTCAAGCATAGTTTGCTAAAGACCAAGATGTCACAATACAGCTCCCCTGTTGGAGCTATGGAGATGCCAGGTATAAATGAGTGAATGTTCATGAGTGGCGATAGTGGAGAGCTAAAGTTCTGTACAATGCTCTAAGTGAAACTTGAAGCTGCTACCCCTCCTCCCAGAAGTTTTTTGGAATTAGTGGTGGGGTCAGTTGTTCTGGCTGGGGGACTCCAAAGATAGAAGGGAGGTTGTGCCAACTGGCATCTCCTCGAGGCAAAAGGAAAGCAGAAAGAAAGGCGAGCATGGGTGCTTGATGGGAGGCAGCACAGAAAGGGGAACAGAATGATGATCCTTGGAGGCCTAAGTTAATTGAAACTCAAACCATCAGGGAAAGTTGAAAGGGCTTGGTTTGCAGCCAAGCCTTGACAAGCTGAATTGTGGAGCTCAGTCTGTGAACACCACCGCTAACCAGACCCTCTTTGACTCCCTGACACATGTCTTCCTTCTGGAGGACTAATGAAACAGTCGCAGGAGGAAACATGAAAAGGAAATAAATTGAGTGAATACATGAAAATATATAGATGCTGCTGACTGAAAATACATTGTATTTCAAGCAGGTTTCAGTGAGATGCTTGGAAGAAAACAGGTATCTGTGAATTACCATTATGACAGTTAGACTATATTTCAAACTTTACAAGGTAGCAGTTGATATGCTGCCAATATTTTAACAAAAGGCTCCCACAAAAAAATGTTCTCCTTTACCCTGTGATAAGCCTGGTGTACGAGGGGTGGGACTCAGGGGAGGCACTCGAAAATCCATGTGTTGTTTTCCCATTTCAGCATAAAAAAGCTCTCTCATAACCAAGGAGGAGGGTGACCAGATGTCCCGATTTTATAGGGACAGCCCCAATTTTTGGGTCTTCTTTTTTATATAGGCTCCTATTACCCCCCACACCCTGACCCAGTTTTTCACATTTGCTGTCTGGTCACCCTACCACTTGGCAAACTTACTTCACTGGAACGATAAACAGCTTGTTCCCGAAAAATTTAATGAGTGCATCGACAGTACAATGCAGCGGTTTTTCCTGTGTAATTTGAAGGTGGGACAGAGGATGGGATGAAAGTGTGTCTAGTGTCTGCAGAATACTCCTGTAGATTTTTAGAAAACACCTGCCACCTAATGCAATCTGGTCCATTTCATTGCCAAAAAGGTGTCCTTTGGTAGTATTTTTATGAGTCTCAGGAATGATATACAGGTATCCAGAGAGGGGGCAAACTTCATCTGAGGCAAGAAAACTGTTCTGGCAGCAGAATTTTTACAAGGAATTCCTATGAGCCTTTGGGAGCCCTCCCTCCAGCACCTCCCTAGAAGGTAGCTATTTCTTAATTTTGATGATAGAGGAAATATGTAAAGATGGAAATCTGACTGTACTATGATTAAAATAAAGAAAATTTTATTTTAATAAATCTCTAACCATTTTATAGTGTTTGCTCATTCACTTTTTGGCAATATTCAAACACATCCCATGACTGGAACAAAAAAATAATACATTTATAAATCTTAAGGGAGGCGTCATGAAATGTCATGTATTTTTTTAAAAAAACATTAACTCTACTTGTTACAATTAAGGTTTTAATCTTACTAGTTGTTAGTGTGGCTTAGTTGGTATTCCTTTCACCTCTGGGCCAAAGGCTCGTGGTTTCAAGTTTCTAATTAGTGAACCTCAAGAGGCTCAGAGTTCCAATAAACAGCCACAAGTTGTGGTCCTTATCTGAACCCTTTGAGTCTGTGACTCCACTCTCCCCTGAGACTCTTCCACAGTTAGTCTCGACTGAAATGCAGCAAGAACAATCCTTCTTTCAACAGTTCCCTTCCTCTAGTTCCAGTCCTGATCACCAAATGGGTTCAAAATCACTGATCTACACATTCCATAATCTCAAGGAAGACTGATTACAGAAACGGGTGCAGCTTCTCTGGTTCTTATTTCCAAATAGGTTGATCTATTCCCTAGTTCAAGTTTTAATGCTAGAACGGTGACTCATGCCCAATCCTGACACAAAAGTGCAGTGCTGGGCAGGTCCTGCACTGTTAGGGATGGCATTTTTTAAAGTTTAGATGAAGAAAAGATCTCTCTCTTCCTGGTGACGAACAGTTATAGATTCCTTACAGATCTGTGCTAGGTTTTGTGGAGCCCTACATGAAATAACTTTTGGGTCTACATCCAGTTTCTCCCATATGTGACTAAGTCCCTCCCCTCTCCCTCGCTTCTCCTTACCCATGGAACACAACCTGACTGCCTCCTTCTTCCTGAACTGCAACTTCCCTGTGGTTCGATGACCTCATCCCTCTCATCTGTTTGTGTGATACATCCATAGATTGGGAAGCAAGGAGGTGGGGCAGAAGAATGGGATTCTAAGCAGGGAAGGAGTGAGAACAGTTAGGGAATTCAATTTCTGCTGCACCCTGATGGTTTCAGAGTTATACTGTACCACAGACTGGTAACAATACTCCATCTAGCATGATGGGTGTATGCATCTAGTGCCAGGTCCTTGGAAGCATGAGACCCTATTGGTCCAACAGGCCTAAGACCAACACTAGAGAAAACTGTGTCCAGGTCAAAATTCCTTTATTCATCATCACTTGAAACCAACACTCAAAAGTATGTGTTTGATCTATTACTGAACAGATAATAGTTACCATTTTCCTCTACACATTCCCTGTGCTATCCCACTACACTATAAATTGCTTCAGGTTACCATGAATATAAGTGGTAGTATATAAAGTCAAGTACTATTCTATTGTATTTTCTACATGAGAAGTATCTGATTACATGAGCATAACTTGCTAACTTTTCAGTAGTATGTATCTCTCTGCTAAATATTTTTGAAGTAAAATAGCTATTTGCTATAAGGACCAAGAATAGCTTCGGTTTTTTGTTTGTTTGTTTGTTTTTGTTTTTTTGACAACATGAATTAGTTTAAGCACATTGTGGTAATCTACAGATTTAGGAGCTCTTTTTAGAAGTGTGTATGCAGAAAAGAGCTGGTGCTTCCCTTGGGGATTTTGTGGGTACTCGTACCTTTGTGTGCGTGCAACTCTGATTTGCATGGTCACTTGAGGCACTCTCCGGAACAAGCAAAAGTGTGCATGCATTAAAAAAAAAAAAAATCTGTGCCTTAATTTTTGTACCTCTTAACTATTTTTAGTAGGAGAGAATAAATGCAAAAAACATGGACAGTAATGGGTAGTCTCCATGAATGGCATTTGCTGTAAAAGCAGCTTTACCTGCCTGTTATCCACTCCTTTGTTTTCTGTTAGCACAGAAAATGCAGTTTTCTTTAGTCTGTACATGAAAAGAACAGAGTAACATGTTTGTTCAATGTAAGCATAAGGTACTTACTACCTTGGCTAAGAGCCAGCTATCCCGAAGTACCCCCTGAACTGTAGGTTTAAGCCATGTTGAAACAAGAAGTCATTAAACAAATACTGGATTTTACTGTACTGAAATGCAGGAATTTTTCCTTTTCATTATCCTCCCTCTCATTTTATCTACTTAAAAGAAAATCAGGAATTCTTTCAAAAAAGATGAGTAGTTTTGTGTGTTTATTGTTTCTCAATATATCAATTACAGGCATGCCTGGTGAGAACTTGAATGGGTGTCCAAAACGTATTTCAGAAGATTGATTAATATGAATTATACCTCTGTTTCCATATTTTAAGTTGTTTAGCCTCATTCCATGAGAACACTTTTCCATTAGCATTTTGAAATCTAATCCCGAAGGGCAAAATTAAACTTGGGGCCAAATGCTGTATCTGGATGCTCACGCAATCCTTACCGATTTAACTGGGACTTACATATATATTTGCGAAAAGAATTTAACCCTTGACCCCCCTCTCTTATACCAAAAAAGCCAAATGTGCGAATTAGTGGACTAATCTGGACAGGTACTGAGCACTTTACAGATAGGGTGCTTGGGATGGAGGGACAGCCTTCATTTTGATTTTGCTATCTTGCATTATTTCATCTTCCAGTCGGAATGCTATTCAAATGTAGAGCTGAGCAGAAACAACTGGTTTTTTCAGTTCACTGGCAGAGGATTTTGGTTTGGGGCAACCAAAAATTTCACCAAACCAAAAAAGTAAAAACTGTTTGGGGTCAAACAAAACTTTCAGTTTGAACCAAACCAAATTTTTCATTTAATTTTCAACTTTTAACCCTTTTAATTTTTTTTAAAATGAAACTGAAATAAATTTTGACTTGAAAAGCTGATTTAAATAAAAAAAATTCATTCTGAAAATGTCAGAATGAAACATTCTGATTTTTTTCCTGAATTTTGGAGGGGTTTTTGACTGATACAATTTGACATGAGTTTACAAAATGTTTCAGTCAACCCCTGTCTACATTTTTCAATGAAAAAGTTGCATGTAAAAATTTCAACCAGTTTTACTCAAATGTTGTTCTTTGTTTTTTGGTAGCCTTTCAGGTCCTTATGCACTAAGGCATAATTTTGTTTTATGACTTGCATATTACTGTATCTAAATAATTAAAAAATTACAACTTTTAAAAAAATAGACTACAGAATAAAAACAGTAAAAATATAAGTACTGATATTTAACAAATGGTTTAACATGTTCAGTGTGCTGTATAAACATTAACTAATTAATCCTCACTACCCCTTGTGAGGTTGGTAAGCACTATGGCTTAGATCTGAAAATGCACTTAAGCATATGCCTAATTTTGAGCATATTACTCGTCCCAGGAAAGTCAATGAAACTATTCACATGCTTCAAGAGAGGCATGTGCTTAAATGCTTTGCTAGATTGGGTCTAAATTCTTTCTCCCAGAATATAAAGAACAAACTTTAACCCTGAGATAAGGGTGAACCTAAAGGGTCCAGATAGGGAGACGCCAAGGAAAGAAGCAGCAACTAATTGAATTGGGAAGCTTGTGGCAGCTGGGGCTAGTGAGGGCAGACAGACTGTTGATTTATTGGACTCTTTAATATAGTCCCGAAGACGTTCATTTGGACTTTGTGACATGGCTGGAGGGCCAAATCATTGAAGACCCAACGAAGTCAATTGGCAGCCGATCGGGGATACAAGGGGCAAGAAAGGGCACAACCTGCTGCTTGAAGGTGCTCCAGAGGTGAGTGTCCCATTACAGTGACATTTTCAAAAATGTCTTAGTGATTTAGGAGCTTAAGTCCCATTAAAAAAATTATGTAGGCACTTAGGAGACTTTCAATGATATTTAGGTTTCTAAGGGCCAGATTTTTAAAAAGGTAGTTAGGTCCCTAAAGATGAAGACAGATTCTCAGTGGGATTTTCAAAAGCACATAGGTGCCTAACCCATCCTGAAACTGATGGGATTAAGGTGATTAAGACCCAGATTTTTAAAGGTATTTAGGCATTGCTGCACTTAGTGTTTCAATGCCTAATTGAGTTAGGAGCCTAAATCTCATTTTCAAAGGGATTCAGGCATTTAGGCACCTAATTCCCTTTGAAAATCTGGACCTAAGTGCTTTTCCACTAGGTGCTTATCTGTATCTTTACTTGGGAAATGGTATTTAGGTTCCTAAATCACCTAAATTAGGTGCTTTTGAAAAATGTCCCCATTTTCCCCACACTTTTGCATTATTTTATAAAATGTTCAGTTTATTAACATTCCCATACAGTATCTTTAATTAATCATAATAATGAATAAGGAGAACACTTTTCATTTCTTGTTACCTTTCAAACATAGATGTCAGAGTGCTTTACCAGTATTAACTAAACCCCACATCACATCTTTGAGGTAAGTATGTTTTTTTTCTCCCTAATAACTAGAACTTCTTAGCACCAGAAAAAATGAATAGAAACTAAGCTGTAAACCACTGAACACTAGTTTTCTTCTTTTTCATTAGAAACAAAGGAAATACAATAAAACAAGCACAATAAAGATACAATAAAGTATTAACTGACTTCAGTAAAACATTTTTAAGGGATTTAATTTTATTCTGGTCTTAAATCATTTTTATAATAAAAAATTGGTAAAATGACAGAGATGGAAAAATAGGAGGATTACATACAAAGCTCTTTGCTTGAGCCAGCAAAGGAGTTAGAAAATGGTGTCTATAAGGAGCTCTGCTTCGAAGACACGATTTCTGCCTATGTAAGGATATGCTTATAGGGTGTTGACTTCATAGCTGAGATTCTTTTTCATTTAATTCACTTATATTAGATTATGGTACTGATTATGATCATATCCACAAATCAGTATTTTAACAGAGTTTCCATGGGAACATTATATGCCCCTGTTTTTTAACTTTGTAGACAAGGCAATGCCTGTTTAACAAGTTGAACTAGTTTGATGAGGACAACATGTTTTGTTTAAGTTACATTAACTCAGGCCAATATTTCCTAATTGCATTACCAGGAGAAACATTTACAGAAGTTCTTTTTTGTGGAAAACCTTCCATAGTCCAGAGTTTGAGTCATTTTAATCACTGAAGAACAGGAAACATCAGCACTGCCATTTCTTATCAAACTGAAAATGTGTTAACTGTTCTTAAATCCATAAAATTTAATCCTTTATCAAATGACAAAATTAGTCTTGTTTTCTACTCTTCATATGTAAGAAAACTATCCCACAGCATCTGGATTTCTGAGAAATTCCTAGCAGAGAACACATGCTTATGAAGCCAGGGTGGTCAGAGGTTAAAATAGTGGACTGGGCATCAGGAGACACAGTTTTCATTCCTGGCTCTTCCCCTTATCTTATCTCTTCCCCCTTAACTTTGAGCAAGTCTCTTTCCTTCATCATTATCCTCATTTCACAAATGGGGAAACTATTTCACTTGCTTTGCAAAGGGCTTTGAGGTCTATGAATGAAAGTGCAAAAAAAGGGAAGCATTATTAACAATATGTTGTTACAAAGTATATTAGGACCCAATCTTGGAACACTTATTCAACCTCCAGTCAATTGGATAACTTGCATAAATAAGCATTACCCATCTGAGAAAAATATGGCTGGAGTGAGCCTTTAAAATTCAAGACATAGCATGGATTGTCCCCGCAGACTTCAACAGAAGCAAGTCTTCCGAAAATATTGAGATAATTTTCTTTTAAAATACATAAATACTGTTTATAAAATAAGAATTTCAACAAAGCATACACCCATCAACTTTTAACTTACACAGTCTACAACTAAGAGAAGTAATCTATAGCAAGATTTTTTTAAAATACTGAACTTTATAAAATCACAGGGTGGGGATTTTACTGGCTGTAGTAGATGTTCCCCCTGCCAGCATAAAAAAAAAATATGGCCAAAAGAACGATGAGATATCTATAAATCTGAAATGCTAATAAAAGCTTAATAAAAAAAATCAGCAACGAATAGTTTAACAACATTAGTATATAGCAGTAAGTTGAGTGAAGCGAGCTGTGTTTTAATTCACTAAAGCAGTGGTTCCCAAACTTGTTCTGCTGCTTGTGCTTGTGCTCCCAGTGGCTGTGGTTCGCTGCTCCAGGCCAACAGGAAGCGGCACGCGCCGAGGGACGTACTGGCCGCTGCTTCCAGCAGCTCTCATTGGCCTGGAGCAGTGAACTGTGGCCAGTGGGAGCCGCACTCGGCCGAACCTGCAGACGCAGCAGGTAAACAAATTGGCCCGGCCCACCAGGGGCTTTCCCTGCACAAACGGCGGAACAAGTTTGGGAACCACTGGATTAAAGTATACTGTACTTCAGGGAAGCAGGCTACATTTGTTTAAAGACAGTCTCTACCCACACTTCCTATTTTTCAGAAGTCCTCTATTGAGAATAGTGATAAAATACAGGATATATTTGAATGACCCCACCAGGATGCCTTAAAGATAGTTGTCATTTTGATGTGCTCAGTACATTTAATGTAATCTTATATTTCACAAAACAGTATTTTCTCGTTGATCCTCTTTGGAAAGAAAATATTTTTACATTTATATTAGCAGGAAAAATGGCTTTCAGTCAATACTCAGAATAAAGAAAATGGAGTGTGATAATCAAATTACAGAACAGAGTCAAACAACAGAAACACAGAAAACCTGAGCGAACCCCCCGCAAACTTTACAGAAACTACTGCCCCACCAAAGAACTTATATTTAGGGTCAGTTGCATGGTCTGATTGATCAGGACACATTGTAGAATGGAGAAAGATAAGTGAATGTTGCAGCATGCTGCAATTTTTATTAACTTGAATATTAAAGGGCTTTGAGGCTGATCATTCCCCCACAAACTCTAAGGCATTAACTAAGTCTAGGCTGGTGTTCAATGCTATACAACTAAGGAATGAGAGTTAGGTCTGTCAGCCAAACCCCAGTACTGAATTCATGATTCAAACTACTGCTGAATCCCACTGGTTTCTCCCCACTCCCTACTGAGATTTTATCATGAGCACTGTGATAATTGGTGGGTTTTTTAAAGCCCCATTTCCTGGAATCATTATTTCATGAGAATCTCAGCTTTCATTTAAATGAGGCGGGGGAAAAAAGGTAAGTTCCCAGCTCTCATGACTGCAGGCAAAAGCTTGAAAAAGTGAACCATAAAGGCTCAAAACATTTTAAGCCAATCATGATTTCTGGGGTCTGATTCATGATTTTTAATGCTTGGGCTTCGCAGTACTGGATGTAGTTCAGTCTGAGAAGATTTTCCTTACTGCACAGGCTAACAGTGTCCACCCAGCCCCTCTGGGGCTTGTATCCAGTAATACCCAAGAATCTGGCCCTGAAATCTCTTTTAGCATTGGGTACTGGCCACAAATAATTTTAACATTTAAACAATTTATTTATTGACATTTATTACCTGCCTCGCATCTTTTGTGTGTGTTTGCTACCCCTTATTCTTATGATCAGGCATTCAGGATGCTCCGAGGAAAGTGAAAAAACCCACTGGGCACCTTGCCAATGCTAACACAGGGGGCAAAATTCCTTCCTGACCCCAAAAGGTGGTCACACCCACAACAAGCCCAGACACTGAGGTCTGACAATTGTACTATCTGTAGGGCATGGCAGCTTTCAGAAGCAAGAATGATTGCTGCATGCCCAGGAATGCTTAAACACAGAGGATTTGAGGTGGGGCAGGGGGGAGAGGGAGCCAATCAACTTCCTCTACTCTTCAGTTGGACAGTGGGTGCCTGGGGGAGGTTGGGACATTGCTACACCCTGCCCCTGCTTACACATGATTAATACATGTGTTTGCAGGAGGTGAAAAAGGAGGCCCTGGTGTCAGTAAGCAGACCCTCCCTCCAACCAGGGCCTCAGGGGTGGCCATCCCTCTGCTGACCCAATTCATAGGGTTGCCAGATGTCCAGTTTTCGACCGGAATGCCCAGTCGAAAGGGACCATGGCGGCTCTGGTCACCAGGCCGTTAAAAGTCCAGTCAGCAGCACAGTGGGGCTAAGGCAGGCTCCCTGCCTGCCATGGCTCCCAGCAGCTCTCGGAAGCAGTGGCATGTAGGGGCATTCAGGGGGCTCTGCACACTACTCCTGCCCTAAGTGCCAGCCCTGAAGCTCCCATTGTCCGGGAACTGCGGCCAATGGGAGCTGCGGGGGTGGTGCCTGCAGACGGGGAGGCATGCAGAGCCACCTGGCTGCAACTCCATGTAGGAACCAGAGGGGGAATATGCAGCTGCTTCCAGGAGCTGCTTGTGGTAAGTACCGCCTGAAGCCTGCACCCGACCCCTTTTCATGCCCCAACCCCTGGCCCAGTCCTGATCCCTCTCCCGCCTGCTGAACCCCTTGGTCCCAGCCCAGAGCACCTTCCTGCAGCCCAAACACTTCATCCCCAGCACCATCCCAGATCCTGCATGCCCAGCCAGACCCCTCACACCACCCTGTGCCCCAACCCACTGCCCCAGCCCTGATCCCCCTCCTACACCCCAAATCTCTCATCCCCAGCCCCACTCCAGAGCCCGCATGCCCAGTTGGAGCCCTCACACCTCCCCTCCCACATGTCCAAACCCCCTGCCCCAGCCCTGATCCCCCTCCCACACTCCAAACCCCTCGGTTCCAACCTGGAGCTCCCTCCTACACCCCAAACCCCTCATCCCCAGCTCCACCCCAGAGTCCGTACCCCCAACCAGAGCCCTCACACACTTCCGCACCCCAACCCAGAGCTCCCTCCCGCACTCCAAACTCCTCAGCCTCTCCTGCACCCCAAATCCCTCATCCCCAGCCCACACCAGAGCCCACACCCCCAGCTGGAGCCCTCACCCTGTCCCCTGCACCCCAACTCCCTACCCCCTACCCCTGGTGAAAATGAGCAACTGAGGGTGGGAAAAAGTGAGCGACAGAGGGAGGTGGGGCTTCAGGGAAGGGGCGGGACTTTGGAGATGGGGCGGGGCTTTGGAGATGGGGCGGGGCAGGGGTGTTCGGTTTTGTGCGAGTAGAAAGTTGGCAGCAACCCTACCCATCCAGCATCTCTAAGATGGGCAGAAGCATTCTCACTAAGAGTCACAATTCTTACTCAAGGCCCAATTATTGAAATCTTTGCCTGCTCTATTTTGCTCACCATTTCTTAGTATAGTTTTCAGCAAATCAGAGGGGCAACACATTTGCAATGAGAAATTATACAAATTTGTAATTAAAGAGTACAAACTGTACACTTTATCCTGTTTCTGCTGAATTCAATGGGAGCTTGCCTAATTATTTCACTGGGAGCAGAATCAGGCCCATTATCTTCACTGAGTGTATTTAAGGTTGTAAAGTACTTTTAAGTAACCACGCTCAGGCACGACAGTGATTAGGGCCATATACTGTAAGTACACGGATTTTGTTTTTACTTTCTAAACCTGGACTGCAGCGATGTGCCTGAAAAGTTGTGCAGAACAATTGTTTTCAGCTAAATTACATAATGTAACATTACACTGTAGAAATTAACTCTATTTACCTGGAGCCTACCTAGCAGCAATAACTGCCTTTGAGAAGAATTAATGAGGGCTTAATTAAAGAAAGACTGTCGGACTGCTCTCCCAAAGTGGATATCTGTTAGTTCCTAAGTTGAGAGCAATGCTATGTGAAAGTCTGAATGTTTTAAGGCACATCATAGGGCAGTATAGAGGTTTCATTTCCATTTCCTTTCCTGCCTGCGCTGCTCTTTTAAGTTGAACCAAATATTAATATAAATTAAACTGCCTACAGTCTATCACAGTGTCATCAGCTACAAGGATACTAATGAAAGTGACAGCTCTCTGCTCTTCCTTCTTACTCAGGGGTTTAAAGAAAGGAAACTTCTGAACTCAAGTAGTAACTAATGAAAACCTATTTAAGTTCTTATTGATGCTACAAATAGTGTCATAGAAATCATTAGTGCAATAAGTTTAGGCTTGGCAGAATTCAATTTAAAAAAAATTTGATGGATAATATTGATGTTTGGTTTTAAGCAATTTTTTCTATTTTTACCCATTTAAATTTTCCCAGTTGCAGGAAATTATGGAGGGCAATAATGACATTATTTAATGACAGCAGTTGTGATTCAGAAAGTTGAAGCTTTATAGTTGTTAAACACAAATTGTCAACATCACGTCAAAACATACAAGGCCAATATCCTGAAATCAAACTCTGCTAAGCAGCATTTTTCTTACTTTGCCTATCTGTAAATTTCATTAATTATCAATGGAAATATTTTTTTACTGGTTTTTGTGTGTATGGTTAAATCAACTTACCAACAATTACCAATAAATCCATCCAAGTAATAATTTGCAGATATTGCATAACTTCTCAAACTCTAAAAGCAGTAGCTTCCTTTCACCCCATATTTTCAGCATCATGGAAGCCTGTAATATGGTCCTTAGAAAATACCTTTTCTAATTCTGATGAAACTATAAGATGGGAAAAGATGAACACTGAGCCACGGACTGCCATTTTGGAAACTGAATGGGATGGAAAGGTCTTGGAGAAAATAGGAATCACACAGGTCAGCCCTTTCATTACATTTGAAAATTACATACTACAGGAGGGAGTAAAAGCAAATAAAGCAGATAAAATGTTGGCCAAGAGTGCTATAAATAGGTGGCTAGAAGAGGCCCTACTATGTCAGAAGCCTTTGAGGACATGCCCAAAATTAACTAGCATTAAACAGAAGTGATAAAATACAAAGGGGCACTCAACTGCTACCTGATAGAATAAACTGATATATTTTACCTGTATGTGTTAGTATCAGGCACTGCTAATGAAGTAGAAGTCAGGTATAAATACTGAGAAAGGATGTGATTAATACTGATGTGTCTCTTCAATTTCAGGGAAAAAGCAAGAGGAAAATAATCAATTTTATGCAGATTTTTTCTTTATGCTTGCCTACAGGCACTCAAAGTGCTGTCATAAGTTTGCTATCCTCTCAACTAATGCATCTACCTGAACCAGAAAGTTCATCCTTCAAATACACGAACAGCATCTGTGGGGACAGCATAATAGAACCTACAATAAAAGCTTGCAGACAACTTATGATAGAACAAACAACTAAGGGCATCTCAGTATCATGACAGTTAGGAAGCATTATCCTCATTTAAATTGAACACTGAAATGTATTCCCAGAAGTTGTTATGCTCTTATTTCTCTTTTCTTTTTGCAATCACAGAAAACATTTCACCCACCACAGAAGGAAATCTTGACTCTTGATGAGATTTAGAAGTAAAATACAGCTAGCTGCTGACATGGTATGTAAATTGTGATTCTGGACACTGTACAAATACATAGAAAGAGATGGTTCCTTACTCTGACAATCTTACAGTCTAATTACACAAGACAAAGAGTAACAGCTACATAACATAGAAAAAATATACAAAATACTTTTAAAAAAAATTGATTTCCTCCACTTCCCATTTCACTGACCCAGCACCTCAGCCAATGTGTTCGTTCCTCCATTGCTGACCCAATCAGCCCACCCCACAGAAACACACTGTTATCTACCTTTTGCATAAATTTTCCTCCCAGGGTCACTCCAATTCTGACTCAACACTCAGTTCTTCCATCCCCACTCCTTCTACTTCTGCAGTCTGGTTAAATTAAATTGCTATACCTGTTAAAGGACTGTAACTACCTATCTATTATTTTAACTATCCACACTATTATTTGTAAGTCCTTTTAGTGGCCTATTTTGGAGATACTCAGCAGCAACATCAACTGTGTTTCCCAAGCATTTATCATTTCTGACAACAGCACAACTGAGGCACATGTGGTAAAGGGGGAGGAGATCACCTATATACCTTTGCTTTACTCTCCAGCTTCATATAAAAGGTTTCTGTGGGAGAAAAAGAATTTTAAAGACATGGCGGGGGTTAGAAAATCTGCTTGCCATTAAGAAAAATACCAAGAGATCCCTAAGACGTTGTAGTAGTATAATTCTCTCAGTGCCTGCTGCTACATCATTTTTAAAAAGGCACTGCAGCTATCCTATTTTCAGCATGCTAGCTCGTTCAGAGCTAGGACAGGTATGGTTCAAAGGGCTAGCTACGTTCAAAGGGGGCAGGTGACAAAAGCCCACAGGTAAGCATAAACAAAGTAACCAGGGGGACAGTTATTTTAGACTTGATTCTGACCAACAGGGAGGACTTTGTAGTGAATCCATAGGTGAAAGGCAGTTTGGATGAAAATGATCCTGAAATGAGATTTCATGATTCTAAGGTAGAAAAGAAAGAGTTTCAAAGGGAGAAGAACAGAGACACGGGGACAGCAACATGCCACGTACCTCCTTGTAAAACAAATCTGCTATTGAAATAGAGAACAGCAGCAGCAAGCACAGGTATCAATCTCATTCTTGTTCATTGGAATCATATGGAAAGAAAGTATTTGCAATATCCCTATTCCATTTGTGAAACAGTACAATCATGAATCAACAGTGATGTTCCAGTTTCTATCCAGCTGTTATACTGACATATGCTTGCTGGTGATGACTGCAGCATAATGCATATAAAACAACACTGAAGAGGATTACTGTCTCACATTATCCAATACATGCTACAGTGTAGTTTATTGTGCTATTATACACCTGTAATACCTTTTAGAATTACTGATTCAAAATGACAGGTTTCAGAGTAGCAGCCGTGTTAGTCTGTATTCGCAAAAAGAAAAGGAGTACTTGTGGCACCTTAGAGACTAACAAATTTATTTGAGCATAAGCTTTTGTGAGCTACAGCTCACTTCATCGGATGCATCCGATGAAGTGAGCTGTAGCTCACGAAAGCTTATGCTCAAATAAATTTGATGCAAAATGTAATTCCTTACAGAAAAACAGATAGAAAGCCTGATCTAAAGACCATACTGTGGTCTGTTCCTGCAAGCTACTGAGTAGAGCTGGTTGGAATTTTATGAGTAAACAGCTTTCCCCCCCTTGAATATGCTGTTTTGTCAAAACCAAATTGTTTTGCTGAAACGTTTCAGTTATGATGGACTTTTGATGAAATACAGGCAGATTTCCAACGGTTTCCTGCCAGCTCGCCTGGTGGGGTGCTGGAGACACAAGGACTTCTAGTGTCCTCAGCTCTGGAACAGTCTCACCAGGCAGTCTGCCCCAGGGCTGGAGACCCCAGGACTTCTTGGAGCCTGGAAGCCTCAGTTCCTGGCCCCAAAGCAGGGATCCTGGAAGTCCTGAGAACCGTGGCTCATATCAGGGCTTTCAAACTCCCTGCAGCAGAGCTGGGAACATAGGTTCCCAAGATCCATGGCTGCTTTCTACTTGTTAGTCCACTAGCGCTGACAAGGAGCCAGGAGCCTAGAAGCCCTCTGAGCCATGGAGATTGGGCTCCCAGGCTCAATTTTGTTTCAAAAATTTTTAAATAAAATGTATTGATTATTTCAAAAGGAATTTGCTTGCAGAAGAGAAAATTCCTCCCAACGTCAAAAGTTCTACTTTTTGATCTGAAATACAGTGGGTTGTTTTTCAGAATTTCCTGTAAAACGGGAATTCTGACTTTTGAATATCTCTACTACTGAGCAATCTGTTCCTGATGCAACAGAGTATTTAAGCATATGATCAAACAAGTGTTCAAGTGCTCTCCTGGATTAGGGCCAGAATGCTTAGAACCTTGCCTAAGTCAATGGGAAGATTCCCACTGATTTTAATGGAAATTTCCTAAAACCAGAAATTCAGCAGTTAAAAAACTAACAATTTTATATCTGAATTAAATTGAGATTAATTCTAGCATTATGCCCCATGAAATCCCATTAAAGTCCACACACTCTGTTGTTCACATAACTATTTCATTTACACAGGTATTAAGTTAATGAGAGAAATCCCTATTATGAATCCACAGAACCTATAGTTTCAAACATTCATTTATCAATTTAACTAAATTGTTTATACAAACACTTTGCCACAAAAATGGTAGTGATAAATGCTATTTTGTAGTAGAATTAGAGATCTGCAGCTAAAGAGACACAGTATGTATTTTATTTTACTATCTCATTATAGACTGAGCGTGTTTTAAATATCACTAAAGAAACCATCTTTAGCAAAACCTCTTCCAATTTTGATAACAGATTATGTATTAAAATAAACATATACAACTCACAGAAAATTAAATTTTTATGGTATTAGAAAATACAATGTCCCCAAATTTGTCTTAGAAGTAACATCATGGTCACCTGTGACTGAAAAATGAAATTTCTAATTAAACAGTGCTACAAAAAACAACCAAAATGCACCAAGAAAAAGCTGACAAAAGAACTTGTTCTTTGGTGTAATAGGAGTAAATCAAGAATGATAATGAAATTGATCCCAATTTATACTTTTCAAGCTGGGAAAAAATGGTCTAAAATATCTAAATAAAACAACATGTAAATCCTATCCTTTATCTCAGACATGCTTTTCCAATTCCCATTTTCTTTATCCTTTTGTTTCTATTACTTTTATGTCAAGTAACATCTGTTTCTATTTACTGTAGCAGCAACATGAACTCACTAATTAACTTTAATCATACTTATCTGACATACATTTTATCTATATCTGCAAAGATGTACAGCACGCACAACAGCTTATTATTATAAGTTGGGAATTGATTGAAAATTGAAGCCTATTTTACTGCTGCTACTTGTGACGGCACCAATAAGTATGCAGACACATGAAATTTGATTTAAAGGCCTCTGGCTGCAACTTTATCTAACTTGTAATTAAGTGTAAGGTAACCCAGCATCGCTATTCCCTGCGGTCATTCTTGACTCCAAAGGCCTTGCATCCCCTAAACCAAACCTTCGATCAAAAAGACTGGGCTCACTGTAGAGGGAGTGCTTGCAACTGAGCCAGACCAGAAAGCCCGTGAGCCCGCTCCGCACCTACATGACTCAGACCCTGCTTATTCCAAACCCCTGCTGGAGTTTTGGGGAAAGGGGCTATCACAAACCAACCTCACAAAAGGCTCTCAGCCAAAGTTGTCACATACAAACAATACATAAACTGAGTCTCCTACTGGATTCATAGCCTCACCTCATCTAGCTGAAAAAGAAAACTGAAACCTTCCAGGACAAATAACTGACCCAACAGGCAAATATCTGTTCCTATCTCAGACACTGGCTATTCCTAGATGCATCAGTGGAAGGTGAAAAAAACCCTGCAAAAAAAACAGTAATTATGGAATACATTGCTCATAGCGGAATTCATGTCATTAGTGGTTAGTTAATGGCCCAAAGTGGGAGGATTTAGATCCCTTCTAAACATTTTTTATTCTATCCAATGTATTGTACCTATGGATGCTCTCATTAGTCATATACATTTCTAAATCTTATTTGAACAAGAACCAAAGGAAGGCAAAATAAGCCAAAAGGCAAGACCAAAATGCTGCTCCTGCCCCCAAAATCAGTTTTCCAAGTGGAAAGACCATAACTTCCATCCCCAGATTTGCTCTCCAGCATCTGACTGAAAAGCTTTTGCTTTACTCCGTTGAAGGGTTAAAGCTGAACAAATTGGAACTGCCACCAAGAGGAGGTAAGAGTAGTCTCTTAAACAGCATTTTACATCATCTCCCTTAAGCTATGCAGTAACCAAGCAGGGGCACTGGCAAAGTTTGACATTCTCAATCCCTAGCTGGTATCACTCTAGTCATCTCCCAGCCCAGTCAATCAGGAGCTTCCACCTCTGTAGCCAGCCTGGGCAGAGACACATAAAGGAGTTTGGTAAATACACCTGGTTAGCAGTTTCTGAGTAAACTGTGCCTCATGCAGAGTTGTGATGCTTCTCAGGGGAACCCATGGTCATGGGGAATCTCACTACCAGCTGCTCTTAGCATGAGGAAGTCTTGTCTGTGCCCCTCACAGGCAGGGGTGGCGAGTTGTGTGTGCGAGTTATATGGGCTCCAGCAACATTCAGGGCCCGGGGGCCCAGCTCCACCAATGTTTGGGGCCGGGTCTCTCCTCCAACCCCGCCTGCCATCCCCACGCACCTCCCCCGAGTGTCCCTCGACCCCCACTTGCTGCCCCCGCCTGCCTCCCCGGGGTCTGGAGCAGAGCATCCCTGACTCTCCTCTGCAGCTCCATGCTGCCTCCCTGCATCAACTGCTGCTTCAGGGTCCTAGTGCCCCCCCAACCATTGCTGCCCCCCATCCAGCCTTCCCCCTCAGACCCTTTCATTTTCCAGTGGGACCCTCCACCAGCACAGCCCCCCCCCCCACCTGCAGTCACCGTGTCACACCTCAATGGCCCCCCCTCCCTCAGGGAGTCTTCAGGGAAGGCAGATCAGCACTGTATGGCTAACACTGTTGCAAGCATCATGAAGCATTTTAGGGAGGGTCAAAGATGTGTGAGTGGAGAGTGGAAGTTTCCTTTACAGGGTACGAGAGGCCGAGAAGGGGGAGAAGAAGAAGAGAGCAGAGAACAACTAACGGGAATTTCAGCTAGCTCAGTCGGAAGATAAGACACTGGCCCCAGCAGCCCAAGGACACTGCTCACAGCCGAAACTTGGCTGACAGCAGAGAAAGACGGGGGCTTCAGGCTTTCCTGGGCAAAAGTGAGAAAGAAAAATCCAACTGCCCAGACATGCAAGACAGCAAGGTCAGCCTGATCAAAAACACAGTCCAGGGCTGCAGAAAGTAAAAACACCGACGAGATGACCTGTGTCCCTGGGAATGGTGAAGAGACCACAGAAAGCAGGTTTGGACTGGCACAAAGAGCACTAGGAGCAGAGATACACCCCCAAGGGAGCCCAGGACTTAAAACGTCCTGAGAGCCAGAGCAACTTGGAGAGCACAACAGATCCTTGGACTGCCTGGGCCCAGGACAGCACTCCCGTCTACCTCCCTCCTCCCCTTTCTTCTGACGTTACACCCAGACTTGGCCAGTCTGGGTCGTGCATGTGTGAGCATGAAAGTGGGTTAGGGCTTGGGGCATTAACGCTTTCTTTCTTCCCCTGAGTGACATGGGGAGCGTTCCCAATACTCTCTGCTGTTATTTTATTATTTTATCAATAAAGCTTTAAAATTTTGACACGTGGTGTGTTACATCATCTCCACCCTTAACGATCCTGTGGCCTCAGACTGATCACCTGACGCTTCAGGCACACTGGTAACAGAAATCTGTCACAACCGCTCCTGCCCCACGCTGGACAAGGGGAAGCCCCACCCCCAGTGAGGCTACAGTGAGGGGCAGCAGCAGGAGAGGAGGAGCACATGTGATGGCAGCCCCCCCTCACGGCACCCACCACAGAGGAGGTGAGGGGGCTTCCTGTACCTGAGAGGGGCCCTAGGAGCACGTGCAGTGACAGTGGTGCAAGGTGAGTGTGGTGCAGGGGGGGCCCTCCCCACAGCTCGATGCTGCCTGCGGGGAGAGGGCTGGGGGGGATCCTCCTCTCTGGCCCTTGCCCCAGGGCCCAAACCCCTCATCCCCAGCCCTGTCCCACTCCAGAGCCCTCACCCCCAGCCAGAGCCATCACCCCCTGCACCACAACCCTCTGCCCCACCCCGAGCCCCTCCCAAACCCCTCATCCCCAGCCCCACCCCACCCCAGAGCCCTCACCCCCGCACCACAACCCTCTGCCCCACCCTGAGCCCCTCCCACACCCCTGCACCCCTCATCCCCAGCCCTCTGCCTGAGCCCCCCCACAGCTTAACCCCATGACCAGCTCCACCCCAGAGCCCTCATATTTTTACATTATTTTAAAAAATATACAGTAACTCCTTGCTTAACATTGTTATGATATGTTCCTGGAAAATGCTACTTTAAGTGAAACGATGTTAAGCAAATCCAATTTCCCCATAAGAATGAATGTAAATATGGGGGTTAGGTTCCAGGGAATTTTTTTTTGCCAGGCAAAAGACTATTTTATATATATACACAGTATGAGTTTTAAACAAACAATTTAATACTGGTACGCAGTGATGATGATTGTGAAGCTTGGTTGAGGTGGTGGAGTCAGAGGGTGGGATATTTCCCAGGGGATGCCCGACTGCTAAATGATGAACTAGCACTCGGCTGAGCCCTCAAGGGTTAACACATTGTTGGTAATGCTGCCTCACACTCTATAAGGCAGCAGGAATGGAAGGGGTGGGGGGGAGACAGCATGGCAGAGAGACACATACCCTTTGTGTGAGAGAGAGACTTTGAGACAGCAGCTGCTGCCAGCAAGCTCCCTCCATTCTGAGCCCTGTTGTGTCCCTCGCTGCTCTGTGGAGATGGGTGGGGGCAGGAATGGGGGAGGGGGACACCCTGACATGAGCACTCCTCTTCCCCCTCCCACCCTGCACAGCAAGCAGGAGGCTCCCAGAGCAGCTCCAAGGCAGAGGGCAGGAGCAGCACAGGGTAGTGTGGGGGGGAGGGACACTTGAACTGTCCAGCAATTGATAGTCTGCTGGGCAGCAGTCACACAGGGAACTTAGGGGAGCTGGTAGGGGGGCTGCCGGCCCACCCTGGTTCCAAGCCCCCACCACTAGCGCTCCAACGGGCTGCTCCTTCTGCAAGCTGTGGACAAAGCAGGCAGCTGCCAAACAACACTAAAAGGGAGCAGTGTGCAACTTTAAACAAGCATGTTCCCTAATTTAGAGGTTCTCAAACTGTGGTCCATTCAGGTGGTCTGCGGAGAGTTCCCTCTAAGGTGCACTCTTGGGCGGCCGCACATGAGAGAATGAAGGGCCATCCACCTAATTATTGGAGCCGCACAGGCTTGGGGAGAGAGGGAGAGAGCCCCTCATCCTTCCCAGCCCCAGCTTGGGGGCTGCTGCGCTGGGGGACAGGGCACATCCATCATATTAGAAAGGTTACGACTACTGATTAAAATATGAGTTGTGTGCTTTTCCGTGTAGAACAAAAAAAGTTGTTTATTATTAAGGGGTTTTTTTATATAGCAATTTTATCCAAAACATTTTACAATAGTTAGCTAACGTTACAAACAACATTTGGAAAGATCATTAAGTGGTCCACCAAGACCCTCAGCAATTTTCAAGTGGTCCGTGGAAAAAAAAGTTTGAGAGCCACTGCTCTAATTGATCAGTAACAGAACAATAAAACAACGTTAACTGGATGACTTTAAGTGAGGAGTTACTGTATATTGGCTTACAAGGCAGGTGTGTGTGGGGGGGGGGGGAGAAACTTGGACCTGTTCTGGGCACCACCAAAAATTATACAAACCTGCCGCCCCTGCCCACAGGTTGGCTCCCTGACACTACCAGCCACAAGCAGCACAAGCACTTCCTTCTCAGCCTGCTGGACTCTGCTGTCCTCTGCAGGTTAGCGATAGGGACACTCGAACCCTCAAGTCCACCAAACATTTCCCTGGAGTGCCCAGCCGCTGATCCACTGGACACTCACAGAATTCCAGATTCTCTGTTCCTAAATGAACAGTACACCACAGTTTACCAGTTTCACTGTAGAATACACCTCCGCTTAACACACAGCACTTAGATTGGTTCACAGAGAAAGCAAGTATAATTTTATTTAAGAACAGAGATTCAAATGATAGCAAGCAGAAATACTAGGAACAAAGGGTTACATATAAAATAAAATCCTAACATGCACTCTAGAGCTTAAACTTAACTAACAGCACATTATTATGTCACGAGAGCAAACGCTAACCCAAAATCCTTCCAGCATCTTACAGCCAGGCTTGGCTGTCATCTTCCAATCATGAAGCAAACCCACTGCCAGCTTATTTCATAGGTGAATGACACAAAGGTATTCCTTTGCAACCCCAGATATATCAAAACAGTCCTTTGACTGTTATTCGTAAATAGGACAGAATACTTTGTATTCCTTTCTGAAGATTTTGCCATCTCTTGTTAATTACTTTATCTTGATGAGTTGGGGGCTTACTATGCAGAAGGATATTCATTGTTAAGTATACAATGTTCAATTTTGAGAAGGAATACTGAACAAGTTTGGTGGAGTCCTCGCACTCCTTGAGCACCAAGACTGTCATCAGATCCAGAAACTGAAAGAGCTTCTTGTGTCCTCTCACCCTCTTGTATCAGAATGTGGCCCATAGCCAGGAAAGACTGGGACAGTCTCCCATGATACAATACTATGTTTTCTCACGCAATATTATGCTTATTTTGCAAGAGGTGATAGGTGGGCTGTTTCAGTATTATTCATGGGTTTTGTCCACAAGCTCAATTTGAAGAAGAGACTGTATTGCTTTGAATTGCATCAGAGATTTCCAAGACAAGATTATTCGTTTAACTAGTTTAAAATCATTCATTAGCAGAATGGAAATCTAATGTTCACACAATTTCTAGGTTAAGCAACTGTTGCTATTTTAGCCGATTCCATGTCAAAAACAGAAGGAAAGTACAAGCGTGAAATGACCAGAAAGCACTGTGTTTATGAGCAAATTTCATATGTAATGATGCCTTTCTGTACTTGATATAAAATGTATTAGAAACAGAATGTTGTAGCTTTAAAGTATTTGACACATTTGTTTATCTTCATATTATTTCCCTATTGCTAGATTCTCTTTAAATCCAGGGTGTTTTTCTGTAAATAGAACTTCTGTAAATAGAACCATACTCCTTCTTCTGAATATGAAGTAATCAACTGCTTTTGGCTAGAACTGTGACAAACTATCTTCTAATCATTGGTCAGTGGGGTGCCCCCACTAAGGGGCAGCAGGGATAGAGGGTGTTAGTTTAATGGGTTGTCTTTACATTTGTGATGGGAAACATCATGTTACATTCTGATACAACAAGGCACAAGTTAGCTTAAGTGGTCACAACAATAGTTGCTGCACCACATCAAAAAAGAGAAAATCTTAATGTTCAAGTGCCGAGAAGTAGAGCAGATTTCATGGTTATTCTGTTTCTGGCAAATCTCTACTTGCCTCAGTATTGTAATTTTCACCACATCAGACTTTTCTCTCATAACCAAAGCATTACTACTAAGAAACAGGAATAGAACATGTATTATAGGGTGGGAAAAACTCTGTTTACAAATACAAATCTTCACTGATTTCTATATAGGGAAGAAAACACCTACACACACATGAAAGGTGAATTAACAGATTTAATCATAGGTTTCCAAAGTTGAATGGGGCATGAAGATTTAACTAAAAAAAGCAATAACTTCTTATATCACGATGCAGAGAACATAAAACAAGCCCTGTGTTATTGTTGGAAATGAACCTCACACAGTGCTTAACTTTCAATGACCTTGCCCTGTGAACATCTTTTCAATTTGTTGAGTGCTAAAAATAACACAATTGTAGCTGCAAAGGATTACTCAGACTAAGATAGGCACTTGAAAGGCATTCTTTACAGCTTCTGTTAGTTCACACAAGAGCACAGGAAATACACCTGGATAGCAAGCTCTCTTACACACACACACACACACACACACTCAGATCATTGAATTAATCAGCCTATGGAAAACTTTACTAAAATCCGTGGAGAATTTTTAAAGTGAGAAAAAACAGAGCCATAGCAGGAAACAACAACATGAAGAGTTACTGTATCCTGTAACAAGGTCAGGAGTTGCTAGGGGGGCCCTAATGTCAGTCATCATTGATGCAAGGGATGGGATATGTCAAGAATGGAGGAATGGCCTTTGTTGCAGGAACTGCAGTGAGGCAACACTTAAGGCAAGGGCATTCCCAGCTGCTGTGGCTTCAAACAGCAAAACATAAAAATCAAAGATGTGGAACACTTGCTGCTAGCAGGGCTGCTAAAAGTGTTATTTCTGAGTGTTACAGTGGCTCATCTCTAAATGTTACAGTAGCCCCATTTACATCTAGGTCAATCCTAATTAAAATTAGTCACTGTTAAACACAATATTTACTTCCATTTGTGCATGCATTTGCAGGGGGTGGGGCAGGTAGCAATAACTTATAGCACTAAGGTTTGGAAGCCTTTGTTTTAACCTTTTATATAGTTTGGTATTAATGTGAAGGCCACTACCCCTGGCCTTTAAATTCAACACATTTGGAAAGTCAAAGCATTTAAGTGCTACTGTGGTGCCATGTGACTCACATTCATAGGATTCTTTTTCACTGTGTTGTCTTTCATCTCGAAACAACATGATGTGTCATTCAACAAGGGTTTAAGAAACTAGACCGGGGTGGCCAATCTGTGGCTCTGGAGCCACATGCGACTCTTCAGAAGTTAATATGAGGATCCTTGTACAGGCACCGACTCCAAGGCTGGAGCTACAGGTGCCAACTTTCCAATGTGCCGGGTGTGCTCACTGCTCAACTCCTGGCTCTGCCACAGGCCCTTCCCACACTACACCCCTTCCTGCCCCCTCCCCTGAGCCTGCAGTGCCCTTGCTCCTTCCCCCTTCCCCCCCGACCCTCCTGCAGGCCACAAAAGAGCTGATAGGGAGGTTCAGGGAGGGAGGGGGAGCTGCTGATTGGCAGGACTGCTGGTGGGTGGGAGGTGCTGGGATCGGGGTCGGGGAGCTGATGGTGGGCTGCTGACACATTACTGTGGCTCTTTGGCAACGTACATTGGTAAATTCTGTCTCCTTCTCAGGCTCAGGTTGGCCACCCCTGAACTATACAGTCTGTCATCTACAGCAGTAACTGTACTATTCAGTGGATGAAAAATCATGATTACTTTACAGAGTGTCAGTTGCTCTACATTTTCAGTCACTGTTCAGCTTTCCTTCGATTCTTTTGACTGGTGTCAGATACAGTTCAACAAAGTACCTCCAGATAGTAACAAAGAATTATATAGTTCTAATTTTTCCAATTTTTTCCTCACCTTCCTTGAACAATTTCTATTTAGTTACCACATTTGTAAGGTGCCACAATTTGGGGCGGAGTTGGGGAAAGCATAAAAGCTCCACTTTGGAAATGAATCTGCAATATCAACTCTCCTCTCCAAACTCAGGGCCAAAAATTCTACCCTTGCATATGCCTAGGCAACTCCTGCTGGAATCACTGGCAGGTTCATGTATGTGTGAACTGTTAGGACACCCAGGAGCAGAGACTTGTCCAATAGCAGTAGAGGCCAAATCAGCCTTTTCAGCATACATCTGACCAGGAAATGTTGTCATTTTCTGCTGGAAGAAGAGCCGGTCTTTTGAATTCCTGCTTTTGTCAACTCCAGGTAAGACCAGTGTAATGCCCATGAAGGCTACGTAGAAATTACAGCTAATATAGCCTATAGTGGTCCACCTCCTAAAGAAGAAACACTGACAAGAATATACTGCACAAGTGCTTTGCAATCTACAGGATCCTATCCAATTCAAAGTCCTGCTCCTCTGCCACAAAGCCCTAAATTGGGCTGAAACCTGTCCATATCTGTGACCAATGGGTGCTCTCTCTCTCTGTCTCAGGGCAGCATTCATTCCGGGCACTTCAAGTGAAAGAATTCCATATGCACCTATATGGGGCCTTGGCGAAAGCTTTCCTGGTGAACAGTCTGGGTTGCAGATCTAGGCTCTGAAACAGTCAAGACTGAGTCCAAACTTTGCCACGTTCACAGCATATTGCAAGACCCACCTCTTTGATCAAGTGTTTTCCTGCTGGGAGAGTGGAATACCCTAACTCCTACTGGAGTACAACCTTAGTATTAAAGGGTGTGTAGGAGAAGTACGGAGTGGATTGCTTTGCTTTCTTCAGGGTGGCAATCTTACTTATATTTGTATTAGATATTTATAATTCAGCTTGGAAAAAAGGAGACTAAAGGGTGATATGATAGAGGTATATAAAATCATGAGTGGTGTGGAGAAAGTGAATAAGGAAAAGTTATTTACTTGTGCCCGTAATACAAGAACTAGGGCCCACCAAATGAAATTAATGGGCTGCAGGTTTAAAACAAATAAAAGGAAGTTCTTCACACAGCACACAGTCAACTTGTGGAACTCCTTGCCTGAGGAGGTTGTGAAGGCTAGGACTATAACAAGGTTTAAAAGAGAACTAGATAAATTCATGGAGGTTAAGTCCATTAATGGCTATTAGCCATGATGGGTAAGGAATGGTGTCCCTAGCCTCTGTTTGTCAGAGGGTGGAGATGGATGGCAGGAGAGACACCACTTGATCGTTACCTGTTAGGTTCACTCCCTCTGGGGTACCTGGCATTGGTCACTGAGGGCAGACAGGATACTGGGCTGGATGGACCTTTGGTCTGACCCAGTATGGCCATTCTTCTGTTTTTATGTTAAGATTAACTAGAGAAGACAGAACTTCAGAAATTAGTTTATAAATTATTGTATAAATAATGTAGAGGCAGAATTTGGCTCTCGGTCTCCTGAAAGCTCAAGCTAATTCATGTACAAACCAAAAATTAAGCTGAGACACTTTCTGCATCATCTCATAGTATTACAAATAAGACTAGTAGCTGAGTTCACTGCAAGCTGTTCTTGTGCATCCAAAGGCAGAATTTGGCCCTAACAATGTTACATTGTATGGTCAGCATTTGGAGAGGCTTGACATTTTGTGATGGTGCAGTTTCAAGGGCCCTCTTCATGACAAAGCTAACAGATGCATAAAAGTGAGCATGTGACCTTAGAGGAGCTCATTATACCAGATTTCACATTCCTTTGAACACCTTATCGCAGCTTTAATTCTATGGCAGTCATACGCCATTAGCCCTTTTACTATTGTGAATGCTACAATGTGAAGTGTTATTTTATTTCTAAAGAAGTTAACAGTGAGATAAAGTCAATATATTACCATGTGAAATATGAGTTTTCAATCAAATGTCACTTAAAGTGTCAACGCATTTGCGAAAAAAGCAGACCAATATTTTTAGTATCCCATACAAATATGTTTGCCATTCTTACCAAGGAAGGCACCAGCTCTGTGTTCCCATGCAACAAAATCCTGTCAGCACAGTTAATCCCTGTGGATGTCAGAAGAATAAGCCCCAGAAGAGCAAACAACTGCACTGTCAAAACCATGTCATCAACATGCAAGCCTATTTCTAGTATTATTACACACTCCATTGCCTCCAATCACAACCCAGGAAAACTAGAATCCATGTTCAGAGTCATCTGATCTTGAGGAATTGACACAGCATGGCTAATAATCCCACAGAATTCAGAAACTACATTGGATTTTAAAAAGGCAGCCTTATTTTTGTACCTTGGATTTGAAGCAGATTAAATAATAGAAAAGGGTAGGCTATCAGCTCATGATTTGTATACTACAGCTGTCCAGTTTGAGCTGACAGACATTCTTTGCAGGGCTAGTTGACTGAATAAGAAAGGCAGAGAAAAACTCAGAGTAATAGGTGGACTGTAAAAAAAAAAAAAAAGTGTGATAGAGGGGGGGAAATGAATGCAACAACAACCAAAGCTGATGGAGTTACTCACTAGAACAAATAGTTAAAGCTCCTTTGTAAACGACAAAATGAAGGTATAAAGGAAACTGGATTAGTTCATAGTCCTGACACACACTTCAAGTTGTAATATAGTGTAAATTACTGTTCTAAGTAAACTTGGACTAAGCTTTCTGCAAGCAGGACAACAATAGAACCACCATGAAAGGTGAGCTATAATTTACTTTTTAGACCTATAGTGAAGTGCTCTGTAAAGAAATATTTCCTTTGCCAACCAGTTTCTATTTTTAACTTTACAGTGGAAGTTACTGTTTAAGTTGTTTTTCTTGTTTCTGAAGCTAACAGTTGTAAAACGGCACAATGCTACAGAATATTTTTTTCTTGAACACAGAATCAGGCACTGTAGCAAAATTTTCAAATACAATTTCATTTAGAGTGTTAATTAATAAGTGGTTTGCAAGGTAAATTGTTGTCACAAAAATCCAAACCTTTCACTTACAGATTTAATGTGTTCAATACGGAAATCTCATTCTGTTGTTCTTTTAAGATAGTGTTCCTGTTACTAATTAATGTTTGAGCTCTACACGTCAATATGCACTGTATCCTTTATTTTCCAAGACTTTTAAATAATAATTGATGAGAAGCTTTTCTACTTTGAAATAACAGATACTATTAATGATTCGATGCATCACAAAGACAATGTTAAAAAGGATTTATCCACCTATTGCTCTGATTCTCCGGAGCCAACATAATTCATATGGGATCAGCAGCCAAGACTCCCTAATATATCTTTATTATTCCATTGTATGCATATTAACATAACTTTAGGCAGCATGATGTTTTTAAAGGAATAGCGTTAACCACATATGACAGGTACAAGGTATTATTATTTCAGTCAAAGCCAACTGGATCACTGTCAGGAGCCATGGGAGTAGATAATTTTAAATATTAAATATCATTGAGTACTCCTGTCACCTCATTTATCATTTTAACAACTGTACTTCACAAATGTTTGCTTAGTGGATAGATGTTCAAATCTTTGGAAAATACAGCTGGCATTCAGATAAAGGAATTTCAATTAATAAGCATAAACATGGGTGGATATTTTAAAGAACAGACTAAAAAAATCTGGCTCACTGGAAACTTTTGTTGAATCCTCTGTAGTGAAGTCTTTGAAGATTATTGTTTTCTCTAAAGGAACACAAGCTTAATTCTTTAAGGTGCAACATTCAATCAAAAAAGTAACTAAACAGGGACTGTGCTTGCAATTTTAACATACAGTGATTCAGAATCACTGGCTCGGAACCACTATCACTATAGAAAGATAAACATTACAATTTAATATCCTTGGGAACTCTATGAGAGTGTTTCATTCCTATGGGTATGTAGCAGCTAGAAATTCATCATATTTTTATGGCAAGGGGGTGATGGCTAAGCTTGCTAAAAGTTATTTGCATTTAAGATAAAGCCATGAAAAGTAGCTCAGTTTGAAACTAGAGAAAAATTATCTTTAGTCTACATTATATGAGGTTTCCAAAATTTTATCTAGGGCTGATTTATACTATTCTGATGTACCAAACTGTGAAACAAATGTACATTATTGTCCATTACCAAAAAGTACATCTTTTGTCTATGCTACCAATGTTTGTATTACCAAAACACACCGATTATAAATTAGTTTCACCACATTATCACTTCTTTTACTTCTTGTACAGGTGAACTGCTTTTGGTTTCAAGTATCATTGTACTAATGCATATGGTATGTGGATGCCCCGAAAAGTGCCTATGTCATCAAACGTCAAAGACAGTGGACTGCAGGAATCAAGGACTTGTTGAAATTCCCTCCCACATACCTCCTGAAACTCTAATATTACAGTTGCAGAATAACCATATTTGGAAAATCAATCAAAATGCATTCAATGAGACCCCTTTGCTCAAAATTTTAGACTTGTCTAATAATTCTGTTTCAAATTTGTCATCGGGTGCTTTCCAAGGATTACGATATCTACAGGTTCTAAACCTAACCAAGAACTTGATTCATTACCTAGAAAACAAGACTTTCAATTCCCTCCCTCAATTAAAAGAACTGGATTTGTCATCCAACAGTATATTACATTTGCCTGAAACTCTAGGAAATAATACAGAGAATATAACTTTATTGTCTGTTAAGTATAACAAGGTTCAAAGACTGGACAGAATTCTGCTGGAATCCCTCCCAAACCTGAAAGTTGTTCTTTTCAAGAATAATCCATGGCAATGCACTTGTCATGTCATTGGCCTTAAACTGTGGCTAGAGAGCTTTTTATACAGAGGTAAGTAATTTTCTCTATTAGATAAAATGTAAAGAAAATGGTCTAACATATACTTGATCTATCCGAGCTACCATGGCCTTGATACCAGAAAGC
The DNA here is from genome assembly GCF_965140285.1 of Lepidochelys kempii. Lineage (NCBI taxonomy): Eukaryota > Metazoa > Chordata > Testudines > Cheloniidae > Lepidochelys > Lepidochelys kempii. The sequence continues at coordinate 27,344,669 of NC_136386.1, forward strand.
ACTTAAGTACATACTTAACTTTCTCTCTGCTCTGGACTAGAGTTTGGCAAATACCTGAGTTTTCAGACTGCTGGAAGTTCAAGAACATAAACTCAATTTGGGTTAAATTGAATCCAGAATTTAAATAAATATTGGCAAAGGAAACATGTAGTTTGACGCAAAGCATTTTGTTTCCAGACTTTTAAAATAGGCTCAATTAAAAAAAAAAAAAGAGGAAGTAGAGGTAATGGTTGTGGTGTGGTATATATCTTATAACTTTTAGCCCAGTACTTAGGATATTCACCTGGGATATGGGAATCCCCACTTTGGAGCAGGGATTTGAACCCCCAGAGATTAGTGCCTACCAGGCTATTGACTACTCTGGGGGAGGTCTCTCTCAGTATCTCCTGGTGAAGCTGCTTGTATAAATAATTATTCATTCTAGTAAGGACTTGAACTTGGGTCTGCCCCCTTCCAGCGGAGTGCCCTAACCACTGGATTAAAATGATAATACAGAAATACACAATGCCACGGTAAAGGAAAAATTAAGTTTGTATGTAGTTTAAAAGCAGCACAAAGTTGTTTGGCCATATCTCTACCTGCATTTAATCTCTTCCATTTATAAATCCCTTAGTTATTCTACATAAAAAGAGAATAAGACTTAACTCTGTTTTTTGTAAGTCAGAAGTTGTCTCGCTCTGCTTTTGAATGGCATTGCAATGCTTTGTTCTGAGCAGCTTTAGAATCCAAGATGATTAGATAAAAGGGAAAAAAAAACATTTATAATCCTAAAATGTTTGGTTTTTTTAAGTATATCTCTTTTATATGCAGTGTAGGAAGTGAAAGGTATTAAAATTAAAGGAAGACCTGGCTCTGATTGCTGTGGGAGCTAGTCAGACTTTGAGAAGTCAAAAGAACAAGCCAATCCTATTTCCTCTAAAATAAACATTGATGCATGAATGTGATACAAATACTTCCTTGGTTTCCTATCTGTACGTAGATCAACATATTGGCATGGTACAAGGCAACAGCTCATGTGAAGATGCGCTATGTCTTCTGTTTGCCCTCTGTAACACAATTGCTATTCAGTGTCCATTGATAGCCTTCACTCATAGTTATATGGGCAGGAATTTTGAAGATGAGATTCGGTTTGTGCACAGAAGGAAGGCTGAAGAGATGAGATTGAAAGGAAATCTGACATGTCATAACCCATGACAGATTGTCCTTTGTTGTGCCTAAATAGAGTTGCTTTAATCATTCAACAAACAGAAGAGTTTCTGTGGAACTAACCAACTAATTTTCACTCCTTATTTCTCCTTCTAATTAATTACTTTTAAATGACTTTGTGCAAGAATAACTTTAAACCTTGCAAAAATAACCTTGAAAACCTCACACTTTGGTTACTAGAACTGTTTAAAGTTCATATGCACACTTCCTTGTTAAAATGAAATGTATATAATTGGACAATTTATATGTCCAGTTAGTGAATTGGTAACAAACAATCAAGTCTCCAAATGTTTCACCGGGAAATTCTCACTACCATCCAGTCACACACTGAGTACACCACAGGTAATCACTAAACTACACCCCCCCCCCCTCAAAATTTTATTTTTATTTCAGGAATTACCACCATGAGAAGAGACATATTTCTTTTTACAGTAGCTCTCTTTTTATGCTGTGGCCAAATCATAGGGCCAGTTCCTTAGCATACCCAGCGCAGACGGAAAGCAGCATTTATTGTGTACCTGAAGGAAATGGTTAGCATAAGGGGAATCTCCAGCACAAGTTAAGCCATTGCAGCTGGGCACAACTTAGAGTGGACTTGAGGCTGCTCTAAACTGTGCTGGAGGCACAGCTCTCAGGCGTTCTAGGAGTGGGGAGCCGAAATGATAGTGTAATAGCACCTCCAGAGCCATCTGTTCTAGAAGCAGCATTGGCACAGACAAGGATCTGGTCCATTGGATCTGTGTTAAAGCATCTAAAGTACATTTAATTAAGTTCCATCAGTACAAGATGCCTAATACTTGGCTAGGTAACAGGTGGGATTAGTTATAGAAAATAATAAATAAAATTAAACAAGCTTTTAAGCCAGTGATATGTGCAATTTATCAAAATATTCAACAGGCTAAGTTGATAGAGTGGGTCTGTAATTTAACTGATAAAAATTAGTCTCCTGAGGGCTTTCTCTCCCAGGGTTAAAGTCATACGACTTTCTGGACTGTTAAACTATTAAGTTATTTCTTTCAGCCTCCAGGCTTTTGTTACATTTTGCTGGACCTATTCCCTAGAACAAATTTTAGCAGGGGTTCTGAATTCCGTATGCAACAGAAGGTAATGATCCAAGATAAGCATATCAGATTATCTTAATTACTATGCCAGCAGCACAGCTTCTTTAGTTTATCTCAGAAACACAGCCATTGTTTGGCAATTCAGTGATTTTTTTTCTTGTCTCACCTTTGCTTTACAAAAATTTGCCAAAATTTTAAAAAACCAAGTGAAATGCAACACACAAACGCATTTTAACGACCAGTGTTGGAAGAAGTCTAGATATTCTGTACTCTAATATTTCTCCAGTATTATTCTTCTGTGACTTATACTAACCAAAATAAGTTATGTTCCTGTAACAGGGTAGCTGGTCCCTTAAATGAAACTGGGCTCAGCTCTTGCATTCCAGTCAAGTTCACCCTAGCTTGATGTAATGAGTTGGGCGTGGCTGGCCCCAGGGAGTTATAAATGAGAGTTCAGAACACTGATAGCATTTAGAAAGGAAGAAAGAGTCCTGAGAATAATACAGACTCCAAGGAGAGACTGCTAAATTGGAATTAATTTGCAAACTGGATACAATTAATTTAGGCTTGAATAAAGACTGGGAGTGGATGTGTTATTACACAAAGTAAAACTACTTCCCCATGTTTATTTCCTCCCCCCTCGCCCACTGTTCCTCACATGTTCTTGTCAACTGCTGGAAATGGCCCACCTTGATTATCACTGCAAAAGGTTCCCCCTCCCCTCCTGCTGGTAATAGCTCATCTTACCTGATCACTCTTGTTACAGTGTGTATGTATTGTTTCATGTTCTCTGCATATATAAATCTCCCCACTGTATTTTCCACTGCATGCATCCGATGAAGTGAGCTGTAGCTCACGAAAGCTTATGCTCAAATAAATTTGTTAGTCTCCAAGGTGCCACAAGTATTCCTTTTCTTTTTGCGGATACAGACTAACATGGCCGCTACTCTGAAACCTGAGAATAAAGAGCACTCAGAGGAGGGGATGCCCCTGAAGGTGGAGCAGTGAGAGTTCCCTCATTGAGCAGTGAAGCCAGATCAATGCAGGTGAAAACAGAAGGTACAAAGGTAGTCAGGAGGTCACCTACAAGCTTCCCCAGGCCCAACAGCCATGACTGGAGAGAGCTGAAGGCTGAGAGAAGCAGAGGGAAATGCCTGCTGGCTCTCTGAGGTTGATAGCTAATGCTGAAAGGCCAGAGAGACCTGAAGAGTATAGGTACTTGGAGGGGGTGGAGGCAGTAAATGACTACAAACACAAGGGGAAGGGAAACAGAATAAGTTTGAGAACCACTGATCTAAGAGCATTGGGATGCCCAGGGCCTCAGGGGAAAGACCTGTCTGTTGGGCTCAAGAAGTGAAACACACCCATTTTGCTTGGTAGGATTGTCTTGTGGAGTTCTTTCTGCTACTGGAGAGGACTGCCTACTCTGCATACTGCCAACAGACACTCCTGTGCTAGCGGAGGCATCCACCCAAAAACCAAGCTGTCAAGTGAAGCGTCCACGGATTGGGGTGCCAGAGTCTGCAGCTATGTTCTGTGAGCAGTCCCGGAAACGTCGGGAGTGGGAGAGGGTGGAGAAGAAGAGGAAATCAGAACTGGCAAGGCCAGAACGGAGCAATCGGGATGACCATCACCCTTTCCCACTAGAGTTTGTGACAGACACATGACAAGAGTGGTAGGGGAGGGAAGATGTAGTTGCTTCAGTGACCACATAGAACTTTGGCTAGCGAAAGGAACAGTTGAGGCATCTGAGATCCAAGATTGGTCTCATCCCCCTTCTTGTGTACCAGAAAACAGTTTGAATACTTGAAAGGCTGTGGGGACTGGCTCCATTGCACCTCTCTGCAGGGGGAGTCCACCTCTAGGGTAAGAATACTGTCGTGAGAGTGATGCCTGGCATGGGATCAGCACAGGGGATGTGGAAGAGGCAGCGTCACAAACTCAATGGTATAGCCATGTCGAATGACACCCAGGACCCATTTTGTCTGTTGTTATTACTCTCCATGCTGTCAGAAAGAGTTTGAGATGGCCCCCAAAAGGGGTGGCTGGTAAAACCATTGGGGTGCAAAGTGGTTGATGGCTCTCTAGTTGCACTCAGAAATATCGCTTAGCAAAGATTGGGCATGTTGTGCAGATGACTTCATCATCAAAACAGGTGGATGAGATCTGTGGGCCTTCGGGCATTTCTGTGGAGGCTCATAGATGGTAGAACTGGGGCCATGAGCTCCAATATGGCCTACCTGGTTGATCCTGCTGTTGAAGCAATGGTGCCCAAGGAGTCAAGTACCAGTGGCTCCTGGGCTGAGCTAAGGTAGGGTATTGCCATGGTGCCACTGGGACCTTCTGATAGGTATGTCTTCAGAACAGGCAGCAGACCATGCGTAGCATCTGGATCCTCAAGCTCAGAGGAACCAGAGTCCTGTGCAAATGGTGGTGCCAACAAAATGGGGTGTGTTGGAGGAATTCAGCCAGAAGGTGGCAGATTCGAGACAGTGGATGGGGCTCTCTTAGTCGGCAAGAGTTCTGGAACTCATGGAAACCTCACCCTTTCCAGGGGAGGACAGCTGATGAGGTCCAGGAGGATTTTTGAGTCTCCCTGAGTCAACAGCTCCTGGTTTATGGACAGAACTGGGGCCAGTAAAGGGATCCATCTCTGGACCAATGATGCCGACGCAGGAGTGGTATGTGGGTCTGGAACTGGAACTGGAGGGTCTGTTGAGCAACTTTTTGTTGCTCTTGTGGGACTTGGAATTTGGTGCTGCTCCATGGCCGGAACTTGTGGACAGCACAGCATCTTTCTTAGACTGGAGAAAGACTTACTGTCATGCTTATGTGCATGCTCCCATGACTCACGACTAGGCCTTGACGCAGGGTCCATAGCACTGGTACCAGTGGAGCCGGACTGAGGATCCATGGTAGGAGACACTCTCTTGGACTGTTCAGGCCAATGTACGGAGGGAAGGGGGGGGGGGGGTTCCCTGACCAGGATCTGACTGCAGCCCCATGGTAACTTGCATGAGGTGCTTTTTAGGACAAAAGACTCTGCCTTCCCATGAACAAGCAGGGAAGGAGAGGCAGATACCGCATCTGGACACGGTGAGGGCTTCCCCCAAATAGTACAGGCAGTGTTGGTACTCATCGCTGAGGGAAAACAAGCATGGACAGAAAGGGCAGACTTTGAATCATGGACTTTTTGGCATAATCCAGTACCGGGGGGAATTGTTCGGCAGAGAACCGCAGAAGCACAGTCCCAAGTCCTTAATCGTACCAAACTTTTAGAAACAAGAAAATTGCTCCAGAAACAGCAAAAATCTTGACTATATACAGTACCAAGACCTGGGTGCTGTAGGGGGTAGAGGGAGTTGGAGATTGTTTGCCAGGTAACCGCCGAAGTGAGATCTCCAGCCCTTAAACCAACAAAACTTCTAAAAACAATAAAACCACTACAAAAACCTGAAGAATCCTGACTAAATATGAAAATAAAAAAAGTTTTTCTTAAAAGTTTTGGAAAATGCATTACTAAGGACAAGAAGACAGCAGAAGCTCTAACACAGACCATGTGGCGGTGAGAAGGAACTGCAGATGTCTACCCCACCTTTTATCACCTTCGGCGAAACCATAAGGCAGTGCAAGGGTGCATGCATGGACCGATGGACATAACTACTTTGAAAAGCTCTGGTTCCAGGCATTTGCGCATAACCCTCAGTGGAACACTGATTGGGACCATCACTTGACGAAGAATAAAAGATTTCTTGAACTGAATGCAACTCAAGCAATTGATTCTTGTTTCATATACTTAAATAATTAAAGAGAATGCTTAAGTGATGGTAGAATTGTAGTTTTCCATTCCAACACCCTTTTCAGTCACTCATAACCATGGAAGGATCAGAGCTGCCAAATTTGGAACTTCAGCCATATCCACACTGAAAATGTCCATGTTTGGAAGTCTTTGGATCCAGGCTTTTGGTTTGACCTGTTACAGATCAAGGCTTCAGCTGCTAGGCTCTGATTCATCTTGGAACATCACCAATATTTGTCGGGAAGGTGGTCTTAGAAATTTGGTATGGGCCAATCTTAACTCACCAGCTTCTAAAACAAATTCTTTTTAAGATTAAAATTTCCATGCCTGGCCACAGAGGGAGAGGAATTTTGAAGTGACTTGATTCAGTTACTTTTGAATAATGCAAACTTGAAAATATACAATGGTTGTAGCCCTACCCAGTAGCTATAGGGCCATGATATGTGGGATGGTAAGGGAGCTGACTTCTGATACATATGTGCTCTAATGCACTAAGGACTGATCCTGCCCCGCTGCTTGAGCAAGGGTGAAAAGGCTCCCTACTCCATTCCCCCCACACCAAGTTCACCCATTCAGCGGAGAGCAGGTACCAGCCCTAAAGGCTGCATGGGGCACGAGTCACTTTCAGGTTTACACTAGTGTAGATGGTGGATTCTCTGTAACTTGAAGTCTTTAAGTCATGATTTGAGGACTTCAGTAACTCAGCCAGAAGTTATGGGTCTATTACCGGAGTGGGTGGGTGAGGTTCTATGGCCTGCAATGTGCAGGTCAGACTAGATGATCATAATAGTCCCTTCTGGTCTTAAAATCTATGAGTCTAATAAAATACATAGGATATACTGTATGGACAACTTTGAAATTAGAAAATTCAACTGCTTTACTTTTCTAACTTTTGTATGGAGAATACTGTTTTTGGCATGTAATGTGAATGGTATCATGCTTTTATAAACTATGTAGAAAAAATCAGGGCATTTAGGATATTTTATTTTAACAATTTGCAGCATGGCAAATGTTAGCACATAGTGTCAGAATTATCACTACTTCAAGGACCATTGCTGTGAATGCTAATAGGAAATGTTTACAAAAGACATATTGTTTCCATCTATGTTTATTAAAAAAAGTAGTGGTAAGAATGTGCTTGGTAATAATAGCTCTTTGGTTTCACTTATGGCTTTATACCTGCCTATTTTTATACTACTGGGTGTGTGTGTCTGGTGGTGATGCGGGGATGGAGGGGTTGTTTTGTTTTTACTATAAACATTGATAAAGTACAGGTAAATGTACTCCTAATGAATTATTGGTTACAAGTAATTGCTTATTTGAGTATATAAAAGTGTTATAATCCTAGTGTTTAACTAATTGGAAACATACACAAAATAATATATGGTTGTAAATTGTTTAAAAGTAGAAAAATGAAGCAGTTTATAAATTCCATTGGGCTTCGTTTTGTTTTTACATACAGAAAATTCAGAACGCCAAAGAGCTCAAGACTTTAATATGTTCTTTTCAGGAGGAATAAGTGATGGCATTATATGCTCAACACCAGAAAATCGGAAGGGAAAGGACCTCCTCAAAATTCCTTATGAGATGTACGGGGCATGCCCTCCCACAGTCGCTAATATTCATCTGGCTAATATTCATCACCACAACTTTGAGCACAGAAGTTCTCTGAAGCACACTCAGCACAATGAAAATGGAGAAAGTAGCCGTTCAGACTGTGAACCTAAACCAAAGCCAAGGCCAGTTAGTTTGCGTCATGCAATTGCCACTGTAGTAATAACTGGAGTTGTCTGTGGAATTGTGTGTCTAATGATGTTGGCAGCTGCTGTGTATGGTTGTGCCTATGCTGCAATTACTGCTAAATACCACAGAGAACACTTGGCCCCAGTAACAGAGCAGGGGAGTCCCGAGGAAAAAGAGCCATTTGGTAGTTCCTTGGCTTAAGTTACTTTTGGTCTTTGGTTTCACCCAAGTAAGACTCCTCGTTTCAATCAGAAGCTTAGTGTCAGGTATGACTGATTTACTTCTTACTCCTGTATTTTGCTTTTTCACATTAAAAAAGTTTCTGTAAAATAAGCATTCATTCCTGGGAAGCAATTTATGTTGAGAGGTGAAATAAATATATTATTTATGTTTTGTGCATGCATACATTCTGAAGTATTACATGAGGATGTGAGTTTGAGATTAATTAAATCTTCATGTAAACACTTTCAAATATTCTGTTCTACATTAACTAGTCCACTGTGTAACATTAGTATAATTCATGGCAATTACAAACAGACAGTCACTAGCCATCACAATGGAATGGAAAATGCAAAGCAATTTTAAGTGGCTTGGTAAAGCTTGCCTAATATGTACCTAAGGAATACATGGCAGAACAGTTACCTCTAAATACAGGTCATACTATCTAATAGTAGAACTGTCCAAATTATTCACTGCAAGTAACTGACCCAACAATTTTTTAAAAATAAATAATTTGCAAACACATTTTCTACTATTCGACCGGCTCTACTAGATAAACCATTTTAATATTGCACCCATGATGTAGTTTATGACATGGAAAATCCATAATTAGCTATAGCAGTTCAGTTCTAGGCCTTGTCCAAAGATAGAAACATCTTTCTCTTACTTGGGGAACAGTAAAGAGGAGCTGGCAAGATGGAAGTGAAGGAGAAATGGTTAACATGACTGCATCATGGCATTCTGATAAAAGGATTTGAGAAATGGCATGGACAGAAGCAAAAATAAAATATAGACATAGAAGCTACACTTTCTTCCTCAACAAAGGACTAATACACAACCACCACAGACACTTCTGATGGTCTTAATTCATAAAACTTCCATTTGGCAACTCTCATAACAGGAATAAAATAATGGATTTGGTACTGAAACCAATACAATTATGTGTTTGTATACTGTTATTCTCTCTCTTATGTCTGGCTAGATTCCCCGTAGGATGTATCCTAGCAGAGGAATCCATAAGCAGAAAGTTTGCTATAAGAGGAAGTTGCAGTCACAAAATCCTCAACACCAGAGAACCAGAAGGGAAAGAATATTCTTAAACTGCAGAAACATTTTTCAAATAAAATATTTGGCTAGGGAGTTCACTGCACCATTTAAATCTAGTATTAGATTATTATAATATATATGTCTAAATTTTCTAGCCTGGATTTTAGTTTCAGAATTAGCATTTTGTAACAAAAAAAAAAAGGAATTTTATTTTAACTAGTGTAGTGATGCAAGGGTATTGGATGGAATTTTACCATCTGTGCACTAAATGAAGATCCTCAGTGCCAAACCAAAGGCAAAGGCCCTTTACTGGTGGGAATTACAAGGGAGCTGGGAGACACATACACACAAGCTAAATTTAGGGTCCAGGGCACCCATGCAATTAGACTGCAGATGCAAATGTGAAAAATGCTAAAGCTCCAATTGACTTCAGTGGAGCCAGGATTTCACTGACACTGCTCCCAGTAACCTGGGACTCAGCTATGGCCCTTTAAGTACAAATACCCTCTGCTCACCCCTTAAAAAAAAACAACCCAACCTACCAAAACCTTTTAGACCGTCTTCCTAAAGAAGCAAAAAAAGATACAAAAATGATTTTTAAATATTTTTTAGGTCACCTTTAAGCTGCTTTTGCCATTTTCATGTGCACTTAAGGCCTTAAGTCCATGTGAAATTCTGCCATAAAGCAAGATACTTCTTACTTCCATTAGTGCATTCCTTTGTATGACTGGAGTAGGCCAATCCATACTAAATGTGTCATATACATTCTAACATGCTGTATGTTAAAAAAAATGCAGAAACATCACATTATGCTTTGATAAAATTGTATACATTTATAAATTCAGCCCACGGTTGCCACAAACAGCCATTTAAGATGATAATGTTTACCAACAGTTTAAATGTCAACAGAGGAAAATATAGAGCCAATCATTTAAATTAACAAATGCAAACTTACAATTTTGCAATATGAAAAATGTAATGTTTATCTGTAAAAATAAAATTCAGATGAAAGACACAATTTGCTGAGTATTCTGTGAGAACCACAAATTATCTTTCACAACCACTGCAGTTCAGAAGGGATGATTTTCAAACGCCTTACAGATTATTTTTAGCTGCTCATTGTATACTGCTGAATCCAGGGATTCCCTACAGAAATGGCCTTAATTTGTAAAACTATGGACATCTGCTGCTGCTGAAATAATGAGTTATTTGCACAGATTTATTTTGTCAGTAAAGGTAATTGACAAACAGTTTCAACAATGCAATGTAGAGTATTTCTATAAACACAGTGTTTCCCCCGCAAACTCTGGAAGAGCCCCTTTATTCCTGAAAACATCAGGATAGCTTGTTCACTGCTTGCCATTTGGAAAGACAGCTGAAAGAAATGGATTGTACTATTCTTATCTTTCAAACAGGGGTCACCTTGTCACTGCTTTCAGAATCGATACCTGGAAAATGGAGACGAAGAATGTGGTCCTACTCGCAAATTTGTTCCCCATTTAGAATAGGAGACAAAACCACACAGATTTCACTTTGTTCTCTACAGAAAAAGCCCATTAATGGTTATACATGGAGAGAAACACAAGTACTGAGTTTTCCATACTGAGTGCTGTATGCAAGTCTTTCCATCCAAAACTTGCAGAAGGATAATAAAAATGTAACTTCATTACCCCCAAGTGATCCCACTTCCAATCAGAGAGAGAACGCCCCTCCTTGTTTTTCAAAGTAGGCAGCTCAATTACATTATACATAGTGTATCTTTCATTTGCAACATTAACAAAATAAGACACCATTGTTTGCATAATAGTGACCTCCTATTTGCTGCTGGCCAGGTGACAAAAGTACAGAGGCTCCCTTTAGTTCAGCATTGAAAAAGTATGCTTATTTGAACCTCTTTAGTCTGCAAAACAGGTCTGGAAAGGTCATATTAATAACATTCACACAAGATTCTTGGTATTTCCTGGTTTTGTGTTACCTGAAATATGACTGCATGCGCCCCTGGTAAGGCAGCCAGCAACATCAATCACCTGGATGTAGCATTGACCTAGGGTTGCCAACTGTCCAGGATTGACCTGGAGCCTCCAGGAATTGAAGATTAATCTTCAATTAAAGATTATGTCATGTGATGAAATCTCCAGGAATACATCCAACCAAAATTGGCAACCCTCCATTGACCCATCATGGGGGAAGGGACAGATGATTCAGTGACAGCAAAGTACATGACTACAGCATGTTATGAACAGAGGTTGAGCCTGTGGTCAGCTCTGCGTGATTAGAGAGCGATTGATAGATTTAGGGCCAAAGTTTTCCATGGACTTCTTGCCTTTGTGGATATTGCAAGCTGAGGTTCTTCCACAGGATTGCCATTCTTGCTTCAAGGAGGGAATGAGAATCTGCAAATCCTGTGCGTTTTTGGAAGCAAAAGGTTTTCCATGGAAGGGGATAAACTAGCTAACCCACAGTATTTAATTTATAATGAATGTATTTATTATCCTCATAATTGTAGAGAAACAAACAATACATTGCTTAAAATTCAAACCAATGCAGCATTATCTTAATTTCATAAAATCAATCCAGATTCTTTGCCATGTAATCTAATCAAGGAATTATTTGGTTGGCAGCAATGTCCTTTGGCAAAAACCTCTACAATCTGCTACTAGAGCACACTGCTAGACCCACACACCTGCTAAACTTTCCCACGTTAGCTACACTTTTCAAAAAGAACAGCCTAACACAACTGGCCAAGAGTGAGGAGCAGAATCCTCTTTGAAGTTCACTATACATATCAGCATACAGATCTACTCTACCTGTGCAGCACTTGGATTCTAGGTGATGAGTGCTATAGAATAAAATAGACAGATTAGGCAGCCGTGGCACTTATGCTCAGAAATTATGATTACATTAACAGAGAAATATCCCCCTCAAGAAATGTGCTATCAGATAAAATCATCATTTCTAAATGGTGAAGCCAACTGAGAGTGTGTGCATGTGAATGCCTTGAACACTGAACGTACATTCTGTTTTTTACTGAAGCCATTAGTATACATTTCATTATTAGATTTATGAATATGAAGAGAATATGAAAAATGTATTAGGCCCTTTGGAAAAATATAAACTAACTGTTTTCCACTAAAGCATGCTGGGACATGCAAGGGATTTACTAAGCATTACTACTGATTATAATGTTCAGTGGCTTACAAACTGGAGTAAAGATTAAGTAAATCACTGTCTTGACTGATGAGAAAAGCATATATTTTAGAAACTTAGAATCTTTGGATGGCGTTTCAGTGTAACGGCCATTTTCCCTTAAACATTACTACTAAGAGAGACTTTTTATAGATGAGGTTATTGCTTTAAAGCACTTTTCATGGTTGTAGTCACATTCAAAGTAGTGGCAGGTAAAACAGTGGGTAAGCTGAACAGTACACAATATTTTATGAACAATTAATAGATGCTTTATCCTACCTAATACTTTAACTTAATATACCATAGTGCAGTAGAATGGAGGAAATATTTGACTACGTGGGAGACATTTACAATATACTTCATTCCTAAAGGTAATTGGTACTTACAGAGTGTTAACCTGTTGAAGTTAATGGCTTAATTTACAAGGCTCATATTTGTAAAAGTATGTGTTGGGACTTTTCATTTACAAAACTCCCAAAGCATATGCTTACAGGCACATCCACATGACACACTGGGTACACATTTTTAAAAATCTGGATCCAAGGCTTTTAAATGTCATTGACTGAGTCTACTGTACTAATTCTTAAACCACTACCAGTATCCTGAGATAACTGACTGAAGAACAGAATTTTTCACAAAGCTAATAATGGGTAACTAAATACTAACAGGTAACCTGGAATATTCCCATATTGCAATACAGTCAAACCTCACTTACCTGAAGCCTGGTCAACCGAGAGTCTTAGATAGTTTTGGACAGTTGACATGTCCTCTGAGTTTGATTTCAATGTATAAGTCTTTCTGTGCTGATTTAGGCACAAGGACCTGAACATAGAAGTTTTAATACACATGTGACCAGCACCATAAAGACAGTCACTTTCAAAAGCGACTCATGATTTCGAGTGCCTCCATTTTTGAGTGTCCAACTTGTGACACCTGAAAGGGGCATGGTTTTCAGAGAGTGGGTGTTCACTAAAATCAGGCCCCTTTAAAATGTCCCAAAAAACAGAGACACCCAAAATCATGGTGTGCTCCAGGCTTGAAACTTAAGCCTGAAACACAGCAGCTGCCACCTCCTTCTTAGCTGTTTATGACTGAGAGGATCTGGCTAACAGACCAACATCTACTAGGTGGGGTCATTCAATTTATCTAAGGGATTATATATTATTTAAATGACTTTCTTTAATTTTGAACCATTGTAATGACTTTGTATAAATGATGAGCATGTGAAAATAGAAAGTTAGCAAAGAGGTGAGGTGAGGCTGGGAGGTCTATGAAAGAATCAAACAAAAACATGACCTGTCCATGAGTTCAAGTAGACTTGCCTACCTCTGGCTGACTACCAACACAAAGCATCAGGTTAGGATTAAAATATAGGAAGCAGTGATTTAGCACTGAAAGTAGAACGCTGAAGGTGACTGATTAGGAGACTGTACAGAAAAAGTAGTGACTAACAAAGGTTTGGAGATAAAATGATGGAGCATGTTTATGAGCTGATCTATTGAGATTTTAAAACAGTAGCCTTTTGTACTTTATTTATTTATTGCATTTCCTCCATTCTAAGGTATTAAAAGATCCTCTTTGAAAAGTTAAATATTTGAAAGGGGAAATGCCCTTGTTCAGTTTTATATGGGATGATTTATTTAAAGCTGTGAAAACCGTATTATATGTTTGCATAATATAGTGTTGTGGTGAGACAAGGAATATTCAATGAAATTGTCAGAGAAAAGAGCTGTTGCTAGGCTACCTTTACCAGAAAATTAGTTTCATTCTCCTACTTTTAATTTAAAAATGGCTTGATACTTTTAAACTTTATATTGTAAGCAAGCAAATGTATATTCAAAAAAGCCCTGAAAATACTTTAAAACAATCTATAGTTTTAAAATAAATAAATTGCACTAATGGATTCCCTTAATTCTAGTAAGCCATTACAACATGTTCATTTACAAGAAATCTTTCACCTGAGAATTTATTTCTATCACCACCACTATATATCAGTGAATAAGTATTAAAAGGATATATAAACAAATAGCTGTCACAGTCAATATGACTTTTCCTTGTGCACTGCAGCATTGACACTATAGAATAAAGTTTCTAGTTTCTCAAAACTTTTGACTATTTTTATTCCCGTGGCAAAGAATAGTGAGCAACCCAATACACATTGTGTCCTTGTGCTCTGACATCAACTACTATGGAATTAAATGCACCAGCTAAATGTGGCTTGTTATTATGTGATACTTGAATGACAGATTCCTTAGAACTTTAAATACCACATGCCTATAGACAGATAATATACTGTGTAAAGAAATTAATCAGTTACACTATGTACTCTTTTTAACTTCTGCCTCTTTGTAGTGGGAAAATAATTGCACCATCCAAAGGTTTGGGCCAGATTCTGTCATCCTCACTGAAGCTGAGTAGTAACTTGCTGCATGAATACTGTTATTGTTTTGAAAAGTTGTATTTGCGAAGTAAACAATTAATTAACATGTCCATTAGTGGCAGAATCCGGCCCTTAGGACAAGTGTAATGGGGTCCCTGCAGGGCCCTCCTGGCTCCTGCCAGGCTGAGAAAGTCACACAGAGACCTTGTTGCAGTGCTCACCTGGTGCCTTTATTTACAGGTTGTGTTCCCACCACCTTTCCACCATACACATAGTCCCTTTCTTACAGTCCACCAGCAGGGGACAAACTATCTCTCTCTGCTTCCCCTCACTGCCTTTCCTCTACTGCAGCTTCCCTCTTTCCAGCTCCTCCCCTGGCTTCCCTCCCCTGGGGCTTTTCTCCAGCCCCAGCCTGATGAGGCAGCAGCTGTTCCAGCTTCCCCAATCAGGGCTCCTTTAATTGGAACTGGAGTGACAGAGAGTTGGCTAGGCAGTTTTCTGCTTAGCACCCTGTGACAACAAGATACACAAGTCTTCTCTTTTACATATATAGTAAAACCTCTGGAGTTATGAACTGACCAGTCAACCACACACCTCATTTGGAAATGGAAGTACACAATCAGGCAGCAGCAGATTTACACACACAAAAAAGCAAATACAGTATAGTATTGTGTTAAACAAACTACTAAAAAAATAAAGGGAAAGCAGCATTTCTTCTGCATAGTAACGCTTCAAAGCTGTATTAAGTCAATGTTCAGTTGTAAACTTTTGAAAGAACCATAACGTTTTGTTCAGAGTTATGAACAACCTCCATTCTGGAGATATTCGTAACTCTGACGTTCTATTGTACCCCAAAAGGCTATAAAAACTGGCTGTCTCGGGGCCGCGTTCTTAAGGAAACAATTTGGCTTGCTATGTAGAGGGAAAACAAAAACCTCAACCAAGAGTCTTGTAACAGTGGAGCTGCAGTGGGGCTCCCCCACTTACTACTCCTTAATCTTAATTTGTCCCCAACCTTGGTGCTGTGCTTGTGCAGCAATTGCTTCAGCACCCTCTATGTACCTCCAGCAGAAAGGGGGCATTACTGGACATACCTGGAGATACTTGGGTGTCTCTCCCCATTAATCACCATTTGCTGATAAGGAGTCGTAGTGGAGGTGCATACCTTGCTTGAACAGTAGATTTTGGAGAGCAGAGTTTCCTTCTCGTCTCCTGATTACACTAGGCTAGGAGAAATCTTCAGACCAAAAGGCTCTTTTATTCAGCTCTATTTTGGAACTGGGCCCACACAGGTTTGGGGGAACATAACCCACCTTTAGTTAACTTGGAGTTTCAGTTAATTGGACGTACCTTAATCAGGGCTTGCTTGTATTCAGAGACTAAAATTTTTACCTGATAAGTAAGAGTTCTGATGCTTTTAAAATGTGTTATGGAAGATGTTGCCCTGACTTAGAACAGTAATGTAGGGATCGCAGGAAGTTCTGTCTGCACGCAGTGTCCATCTAGTGCTTTGCATGTAATAAGGTGATTAATGTTGACATTCAAATATAAATATCCAATAGCAAAAAAGTTTCTATTTAAAAATTATTTAAAAGTTTCCTCAACAGGAAATAATCAAATTAAACAACAGAACAAAGCTACTAGCTATTTGCCCCATTAGACCCTCCTTCCTGACCTCACCACCCTTTAGTAGTATGCAAAACAAGACGTATACAATTCCACATTTTCACCAATAGGTGGCACTAGTGCTTTCTACTTTTATTAGAACAGACAAGGAGCCCTCAGTTACCTCAGGGGAAACAAACCCTGTTGTACTTAAAAAGTGAGTTCATCTAATAACTATAAACTATTCTTCTACTACAATGACAGGTTTCAGAGTAGCAGCCGTGTAAGTCTGTATTCACAAAAAGAAAAGGAGTACTTGTGGCACCTTAGATACTAACAAATTTATTTGAGCATGAGCTTTCGTGAGCTACAACTCACTTTCATCGGATGCATTCAGTGGAAAATACAGTGGGGGAGATTAATATACATAGAGAACATGAAACAATGGGTGTTACCGTACACACTGTAAGGAGAGTGATCGCTTAAGGTGAGCTATTACCAGCAGGAGAGTGGGGGGGGAACCTTTTGTGGTGATAATCAAGGTGGGCCATTTCCAGCAGTTGACAAGAACGTCTGAGGAACAGTGGGGGAGGGGGAACAAACATGTCACTAGCTGGGTGTCTGGCTATGTAGACTCCCTCCTCAGGCTCTACGCTACCAGCACTCCCAGCTATCAAGACACCACTGACCTCCTGAGGAAACTACAATCCATCGGTGATCTTCCTGAAAACACCATCCTGGCCGCTATGGATGTAGAAGCCCTCTACACGAACATTCCACACAAAGATGGACTACAGGCCATCAGGAACAGTATCCCCGATAATGTCACGGCAAACCCGGTGGCTGAACTTTGTGACTTTGTCCTCACCCATAACTATTTCACATTTGGGGACAAAGTATACCTTCAAATCAGTGGCACTGCTATGGGTACCCGCATGGCCCCACAGTATGCCAACATTTTTATGGCTGACTTAGAATAACGCTTCCTCAGCTCTCGTCCCCTAATGCCCCTACTCTACTTGCGCTACATTGATGACATCATCATCTGGACCCCTGGAAAAGTAGCCCTTCAGGAATTCCACAATGATTTCAACAATTTCCATCCCACCATCAACCTCAGCCTGGACCAGTCCACACAAGAGATCCACTTCCTGGACACTATGGTGCTAATAAGCAATGGTCACATAAACACCACCCTATACCGGAAACCTACTGACCGCTATGCTTACCTACATGCCTCCAGCTTTCGTCCAGACCACACCACACGATCCATTGTCTACAGCCAAGCTCTACGATACAACCGCATTTGCTCCAACCCCTCAGACAGAGACAAACACCTACAAGATCTCTATCAAGCATTCTTACAACTACAATACCCACCTGCTGAAGTGAAGAAACAGATTGACAGAGCCAGAAGAGTCCCCAAGAGTCACCTACTACAGGACAGGCCCAACAAAGAAAATAACAGAACGTCACTAGCCATCACCTTCAGCCCCCAACTAAAACCTCTCCAACGCATCATCAAGGATCTACAACCTATCCTGAAGGATGACCCATCACTCTCACAGATCTTGGAAGACAGGCCAGTCCTTGCTTACAGACAGCCCCCCAACCTGAAGCAAATACTCACCAGCAACCACACACCACACAACAGAACCACTAACCCAGGAACCTATCCTTGCAACAAAGCCCGTTGCCAACTGTGTCCACATATCTATTCAGGAGACACCATCATAGGGCCTAATCACATCAGCCACACCATCAGAGGCTCGTTCACCTGCACATCTACCAATGTGATATATGCCATCATGTGCCAGCAATGCCCCTCTGCCATGTACATTGCCAAACTGGACAGTCTCTACGTAAAAGAATAAATGGACACAAATCAGACGTCAAGAATTATAACATTCAAAAACCAGTCGGAGAACACTTCAATCTCTTTGGTCACTCGATTACAGACCTAAAAGTGGCAATTCGTCAACAAAAAAACTTCAAAGCAGACTCCAACGAGAGACTGCTGAATTGGAATTAATTTGCAAACTGGATACAATTAACTTAGGCTTGAATAGAGAATGGGAGTGGATGGGTCATTACACAAAATAAAACTATTTCCCCGTGTTTATTCCCCCACCCCCCACTGTTCCTCAGACGTTCTTGTCAACTGCTGGAAATGGCCCACCTTGATTATCACTACAAAAGGTTTCCCCCACCCCCACTCTCCTGCTGGTAATAGCTCACCTTACGTGATCACTCTCCTTACAGTGTGTATGGTAACACCCATTGTTTCACGTTCTCTGTGTATATAAATCTCCCTACTGTATTTTCCACTGAATGTATCCGATGAAGTGAGCTGTAGTTCACGAAAGCTTATGCTCAAATAAATTTGTTAGTCTCTAAGGTGCCACAAGTCCTCCTTTTCTTCTACTGTAATCTTTGCTTTCTGAAATGAACATAGGAATGACATTCAGACTAGATTTTCAAAGCAGCAGCATCTTTATATATAATTACTATTTAAACTCACTTAGAAAGGTCTTCTTCCAATGACAGCATCAGTATTTATTAAAATGCAATACAGAGATACTCAATAATCATACCTAGTATTTAAAATATCTCATATTAGCAAGGTGTCATGTCGCTTTTGCATCCTGCGACATTAGACATGCAGACACATTTAACAGTCCCTTTGTTAATGTTTATTCTCGTACTCCTCTCTACAAAGCAACTAGGACTAGATAGGTTCGTAAATTAGTTGAGAGATTTTAGATTGTACCTGATCTCACCCAGTAAAGGAAAAATAAGAGAATTTCTCTACTTGTATCCCAGAAGCCTAAGAGGATGGAGAATAGACTAAACCTTGGGTTTGACATGCCTCAAGATTCTGGCCAGCTCTGCTCAGTCCTTCATCTTTCTGAGGGAGATGCACTGAGCACTATGCAGTTTACTGCTTGCTTATGGGTCTTTTGGCTGATGCTTTAAAATCCAAGGCACTTTATTGTCTGTGGTGACACTAAAGAATCCCTTGACAATTTTTTTTGTAAGTCAGAAATTTGCTTAATGTTCTTGATCAAAATTCTCCCCTGTATAATTGGTTTGCAATGTGATGTGTATCTGTTAACGGCTGTTCTCCATTTCAAATGTGGCTAGATTTCAGTGGTGCAGTTTTGCATATTGGTTGTGAAGTGTTTGGGGACCATTCAGAATGAAAGGTGCTACATAATGTAAAGACTAGTCTATACCGTAGCATTTGGACCACAACCTGTACACAGGGGTGGGGTGAATGAAGGGAGCAAATCAGAATTCCTTCAGTGTCCCTAGGGAGGTGGCCTGTGGAGTGGGGGCTGTGCCAAACACCCTTGAAAAGGAGCACGCTCTGTAATGTTTCAGCTCTGATGGCCCTGTCTTCATTCCTCCCCACCACCCCCATTTTGACTCCCTTTGACGAGTTGGGCACCAATAATGATACTAGATCTTCTTTTCCCTTGTATTTAGGGAGGCAAAGGACTGGGCCTTCTTACTCCTTATGAGCAACTGGTCTGGGCCAACCGTTACTGCATTATCACTGCTTTCCATTTCTAAATGTCGAAGAACACTAAAGGCACCCCTCTGTCAAAGGGCCAACATATAGAATCTACTGCCAATCACTTTGAAATTTAACCACAGCAGAGAATAATACAAGAATACAATGGTCCAATTTGTGTTAGTTCACCATAAGATCACATTGTTGCTGCCTTTCACACAAGCTGCAGAAGAGAAGCTCAGTCCTAACCTGTGTCATTCTTAATCAGCAGCGTTGCCACCAAAAATAAAATTCCCATCCAAAGTACCCTGATCTTGCTAGAATAAAAACAACAACAAAACCCCGCAGGTTGACCTTGCAGCACGAGCAATTTAAAAAATATACTTTTTAAATGTAAATTCGATATAGAAATCACTGAGGGAACATAATGCGGAACACTAAGACATCTCTCTTGTGAACATAACTGCATTTTAACTACACGTCATATACACATTTTTCAGGCTTATTATCCATATCTCTGCAGCAAATAAATTAAGCTTTCAGATTGTACACAAACACAATAAATATATTTGTGTATATTTATAGATACACATACAGACATGCCTAACTCAAATCTGCATTTATTTAAGTTGATAAAGTCCTAGTTTGCTAGCTGGAGTGAGAGGAATTTAAAAAGCATCTCATGCTTTTCTCCAGCATTCTCACTTTGGACTGACAGAGGGGGTACAGATGGTAAAGCAGCAGCAGGACTCAAATTCTGTGTGGCAGTGTTGCCAACCATTCTAACTCTACAAACTCATTGATTTTGAAGATCTCCTGCCATTATTATTGGATTATGCTTCCTCCATTTGTAATAAGCATTTCTGTTAGCACAGAACTAGATAAGTTAGCATAGATAAGGGGCCTATTATCAGTGATGCTCTTCTACAAAAGAGGAAAACAAAAAGAGAAAGAAATACAAAGAAAACAGAAAAGGAGGACTTGTGGCACCTTAGAGACTAACCAATTTATTTGAGCATGAGCTTTCGTGAGCTACAGCTCACTTCATCTGATGAAGTGAGCTGTAGCTCACGAAAGCTCATGCTCAAATAAATTGGTTAGTCTCTAAGGTGCCACAAGTCCTCCTTTTCTTTTTGCGAATACAGACTAACACGGCTG
Source organism: Lepidochelys kempii (assembly GCF_965140285.1). Taxonomy (NCBI): domain Eukaryota; kingdom Metazoa; phylum Chordata; order Testudines; family Cheloniidae; genus Lepidochelys; species Lepidochelys kempii. Next base: position 27,365,590 of record NC_136386.1, read on the forward strand.
TTCCTCTGAAAGAAAACAGAGAGGATTGGATAGAGAGTAGCAGGAATTTTGTTTCTCCCCCATGGTTAGGTATAAATGAGGCTCCTCTTTAATATTCATATATTTTTTGTTTATAAAAAAGACTTACTATTTTAGGGTGTTCTGCAAAGAAAAATGTTCTGGTGTAGTTTTATTTTCAGCCAATACCTCTGTGGTGAAGACAGTGATTTTATGCCAAAGGAGTATCTCAGTTGCTAGTGTGCTGTAATCTATTGACTTAATAGGAATCAGGAATATTTATTTCATAAAATAGAAAGTGTGGTTTTGGCAGAATTTAGATTTTACATATAAATTCTTTTGAAAATATTACCATAAATGACTTAGGAGCCCAAATCCCATTTTCAAAAGTGACTTGGAACCTGACTTAGGACCAGATTTTTAAAGGTATTTAGGCATTGCTCTGCTCAGCGCAGCAACACCAAGCTGATTTCGGAGTCAAAGTCTCATTGAAAGTCAATGGGACTTAGGAACCTAAGTCACTTTTGAAAATGAAATGAAATTAAAACAGTCAGATAGGGGTTGCAGCACTGTCATACCACTGCCTAAATGCCTTTACAAATCTGGATCGTAGGCACTTAGGAGTTTAAGTCTCACAGGTGCTTTTGAACATATTACTCATAATCCTTTGCAAATCCCTAAGTAAGTTGTACAGTGAAACCAGAACTTCTAGTTGCCCACCACTTCTCCACTTCCCACCTTTTTATTTTTACAATAAGTAGAATACCTTAGTTCAGTGAGATCTAAAAAGTTGTACTGTAACTTGTTCCATGGAAAAAATGGAATTGATAATGCCCATTTATGCTCTGCAGCTGAAGTATAAATAGAATAATGCATATAATTGTTGTCTCTCTGAACATCTGTTATTGTCTGATGGCTACCTCTAAGCAAAGTAGTTGCTGAAGATGCAGGGAAAAACTGAGTGAGTGAGTGAGTGAGTGAGTGACTGAAGCAGGAAGAATTGATCTTATACAATCTAGTGGCCAGATTTTTTAAAGCATACAAAATTGGTGGCAGATTTTTCTAAAAGAGCTCAGCTCCTATATAGGCACCTAAATGCAGTGGCCAGATTTTCAAAACATCTCAGGGCCCAGCAGCTCCCACTGAAAACAATCAGGTACTGAACACTTTTGAAGACTAGGTCTTTAATGTAGGTGCCTAGATGGAAACCTGTTGGGTGCACAGTTATTTTGAAAATCTGGAACTAGAATTATTTCCCTGTTCAAATTGCCAGTTCAAATGCAGAACAGAGAAAAGGGAACCAAACTCAGATCTCTTGGCTGTTTCATGGCCTACATAAAACTATTGTTACATGATTTGTTGAAAAGGGATTAAAGGTGGTTATGTGTGACATATCCCCAAAGCAAATCCTAAAGTGCAAGAAATGTCATGATATAGGACACCTGTTAATTATGCCCTTAAGCCCACCCAGCACATTTGCACTGATGGAGATAGACTTTGGACTTTGATAAGGAACTTCATTTTGTCTCCAACTAATAAAGGAACACATTATACATAACATATCAGTATCCCTCATAGTACAATGAAAATCCGTAGTTATATCTGCAGCAACATTAACCATTATCCACGTTGACATTTTTGCACAAATTAATTGTTCTCGTATGTTTTTATAAGAGAATGATGAATTTATAATTAAGATTTTCTGTTATGCTGTGAGGGAGAACAATGGTTTGTGTATCTTCTCATCAACTGGGGGCAGAAGGGCACTTTTCCTGTGACCTTGTGGAATCTGTTTTATCAGTGGGGATATGCTGAGCTTTAGAGAATAGTTGATAGGTGTCCCATTATTTGGCATACCCTTATTTTTCAGGGATTTGCGTGCTGGGGATAAGACTCATTTAACCAGCTTGAATCCCACTTAAACTATTTTTTGTTTGTTTATGGAATTTCCTGACTTACCTTAATATGATAAATATAGAGTGGTTTGGGGTAGTATGCCCCCCTAACTTTCCCTCCAGTGGGACAGGAAAGAGAGCCAAAGGCATAGAGAGGGGCACGGCGGGCTAATTGTGTGTGAGTGTGTGTGTGTGTGTGTGTGTGAGAAGTGGAGGGAAATTAGTTTTATTTCTACCCTCCCCGACTCCAGCTCAATGGTTCCTGCATTCCTGTGGTGAGGTCAGCTTGTGTATGGCCACATCTGCTCTGCTGGGCCAGCCACAATTCCTCAGGGTGGAAGAGCCTCCATGAAAGCTGCAGAGTATAAAACAGAGGCCAGAAAGCACCCTAACACTGGATTTCAAAAGTTCTCTCACCTGGGAACCCCTGATGCTACTCTTTGACTGAGATGAGGTTCACAGCATAGACAGCAGCCCTCTTCCCAACAACAATATATTTCTTCAGTTCCATTGGAAACAAGAACCAAGAGGTGACCATCTTGCCAAGGGGCAACCTCACTTTGACATAACAAGTATAGCTCTCAAATAGACTGCATATCAGTTGAATCAGACTCCCAGTTGGTGGGGAGAGAAAGAAGGAAGAGATCCCCATCAAAAATTAAAATCCCAGCTCTTAAAAACATTGATGCTTATATTTGTGTGCACTTAACAGCACTTAATGCCTTATATGCCTTCCTTAGAAGGCAGTCAAATACCAGCCACCCCATTTTACAAAGGAGGTAATCGAAAGTATGCATAAGTCACTTCTAGCAGAGCTGGGAACAGAGCCTAGATCTTTAATATGACAATCACAACCTCTCAACTCAGCCACACCGCCTCTAAGAAAGAACCTGCCAAATTTACGTGCTTGGGTACACGCTGGTTGTAACCACTAGACCACACTCCTCTTCCAAAGATTGGAATAAAACACTGTGTTTTGCTGTGTTGCCCACTGGAAAAATGAGTGTTGTTTTCCCCTTTAGAGGCTGCTCCACAGAAAAGCAGAAGTTACTTCAGACACTTAAGTGATAGAGACTTGGGCTTGGGATATGAAGAAGCTGGATTCAAATGCTGCTAATGACCCATGCAGTGGACTTAGAATTCCTGTTTTCCAAGTTTTTTTTTTTTTTTTAAAGAAACTGGTGTATTTAATTGATAGTGTGAAAATACTGTTAAAACAGGATTTATAGTGGAAAACCATTTAAGCTGGCAATAATGGTGCAACATACAACAAAGTACAGGTGTTCCAATTTCCATCAATTTTCCACACACTGATGTCCCACACTGGCAGATTTGAAGCTTGAGAAATATAGCAGCAGAAGTGGTCTAGTGAATGGGGGTCAGGTTCTAGTAGGCAGCCTGTGCTTTCAGAAATGGTAGCCATCTTTACAAGAAACACCTCCTCAGTTAGTAAAGTAGTGGTCACCTTTATTGAGTGTATTAGTAGTATCTATCCCATCGGATAGTATCAGATCTTTTGTAAATGACGGGAAATAGTGGCCATTTGAGAAAAGGAATATTATGACTAGAATGGTAAAGATAGGAAAAAACAATTGTTGATAACTTTGCTTACTTACAACCTAATTTCTTGAATTGTAGATTAGAAGGTGGCTGGCAATGAAGTTTAACGATATTGAATGTGTGAATGGTAACATACCAGGCATTTGTTAGTAAAAGACTTCTGAAAAATTTCAGATACTGGAGAGAAATTTCCAAAAGAACCAATTTTTTAAATTAATTTGAACTCTAACCAAATAAGAGACAACTGAAAAGCACAGGTAAGGGCCTGTAGGAGTGGGAGAATGCTTGTGGGGAGGCAGAATTCCTCACCTATATTCACAGATTTTAAGGACCAAAGGAACCATTATGATGGTCACCCATTCTGACCTCCAGCATAACATCAGCCAAGGGACCTGAATTAATTCCTGCTTCACTTCCAATAACTGTGGCTGAACTAAAGCTTATCTTTCAAAAGAAAAACATCCAAACTCGATTTTAAAATTTCCAGTAATGGAGAATCCATGACAACCTTTGGAAAGTTTTTCCAATAGTTAATTGCCCTCACTGTTAAAAATTTGTGCCTTATTTCTAGTCTGAATTTGTCTGACTTCAGCTTTCAGCCATTCGATCTTGTTAGACCATTGTTTGGTAGACTGAAGAGCCCTCTATTACCAAATTTCTGCTCCCCATGTAGGTACTTCTAGATAGTGATCAAGTCACTCCTTAACCTTCTCTTTGATAAACTGAATAGACTGAGTTCCTTAAGTCTTGCACTATTGGGAGTGTTTTCCAAATTCTGAAGAATGTGTTGAATCATATTATATTTGAGAGATTTTTGTTACATTTGTTTTTCCTTAAGGAAACTCATTCTGGTTTATAATTGTGAAGATTTGCTCCTATGAGTACTGAATAATCTTTGCTGATTACTGCTGTGTTATTACTGCTATGTCAACCTAGCAGTTTACAGGGGGGGACTTGGGTGCCCAACGAACACAGACTCAAGCTCTTAGGGAGAGGAGGCCTGCAAAGACCTAGGCTTTAGGGCATTCAATTGCACTTGAGATGTTTTCTTTCAAATTGTTTTTTCTGCATGTAATTTCCACTAAGTCAGACAGTCTGAAAAGGTAAGGAATTCACACACTGCTTTCATATAGACATACATATAAACAAACAATTTTACCTGCAACCACTGGAGATTTTCTGTCATCTAAAAGTTGAATGGCAGTACTAGCTGTCACCACATTGCTTTTGTTTGCTGTTTCTACAAGGTGTAAAAAAAAAAAAAAAAAAAAGCTATTAAAATCAAAACATATTGCAGTGTAAGCAAGTTCAGCTGTAGATTTTTAGTTTGAAAAAAATACCAAATCTTCATATGAATTTAATGCTCAGGAAAAGTGCTGGTTTGACATTCAATTACAGCCCCTATTTATCCACAAACCTGGTACAGCACAGGCAGTGACACTGCAAGTTTCCCTACCATGCCTGATTACAGAATTTGTGAACCTGGTGAAAATTTCAGTGCAGATTTCAGAAGATGAAACTCAGTTCAATACCCTCTCCAGAACATAACAACGTATGTTGGCTCTTCCCAATGTTATACATGCTTCAGTATTTAAATATGACAAAATTACAGACCTCTACTAAATGGGATTGAATAGACAAAGCTGCCTGGTAGCTGCTCAGCGGCTCTTCTGTACCAGAGTGGAAAATGATCAGCATTAAAAATATTCTCTTTATCTTCAGCTGTCAGGAAGTCTCTTGAAACAGAAGAAAGAAGAAAATATTTGCTGCTTTTTGTATATCACCAAAACATTTCAAGCTTGGCAATCAAAACAAAACAACATCTTTAATCTTTGGGAAAGAAAATGTGGGTTCTTTTCTATATCATTTGTGCAGTAAAAGAATTCAATATATCACTGAATAATTCTTGATATACTTGCAGTATCTTCTCAGAGAACAAATTTGGTAGCAACCCTGCTGTGTACAAGCTGAGAAGGGTGGGAAAAGGGGTAAAAAACTCAGCCAAAATCAAGTAGTACTTTGGAAAATTGTACTACTGTAGAAATTTAAAAAGATGCCTTTCTTTCTAGCAACTTGTTCAAATAATGTTTTACTTTTTAAACTAGCTGTGTGTGGTGGAAGAGGTGTTGTAACGAGTGAGGGCAACTGTTTCAAGCAATCCAAGTTCAAGTCTTGAGTTAGGCCAACACGATTAATAACTGTTCTTTCCAAGAAGATATAGTGGGAGGGGTGAATAATGAACTTAGCTATATCCTTCCCCAAAACAGGATGTCAGGGAAAGGTGCCTGAGGTAGAAGGGAGGGGTCATATGAGGAAAAAATGCAACTATCTTCTCCATGCTCATTGCTTTCCGTGTGCTGGATGAGGACACTAGCAGCACAAGCTGCAAGTCCACTGATTCCGGCTAACATATTTTCCACCAAACAACAATATTGTGTATTCAGATTAAATACCTTGCAAAAATCCTTAGTTATCATAAGTATAAGTACCAGATTACCTTGCACAAAACACATACACGTTTACCTGACATTTGCAATACACAGAGCCTCTTGCAGTAAGCTTCACCAACTAGAGAAAGTTTATTTTAAGAGAGCTCCATTTTAAGCAACACATGCGTCCAAAAATTGCTGCGTAACATTTTCTGGCACTGAAATCAGTATGTTCCACACATATTTGCACTTGCATATTGCAATTCCTTAGAAATAGGTCCTGAAAGATAAATCCTGGGTAAAGATGTCGTAGGGAGATCAAAATGAATACCTTCTTTCTTAAAACCTTTTCACACACCAATGATCCAGCTTTTTAAGTGATTTCCACTGTTGTCTTTGCAGTTTAATGGTGAGGAATATTTAACCATAAGAGAAGACAAGTATCTCTTCCTACACAATGCTGAACATTGCTCTAATATTGATTTTCACAGAATTACATTAAATATTATTGGCTCTCATAAAAGGACTGACATTGATTGCAGATGCTGATTGAAGCATAAAAAACAGTTATACTGTCAACATGATTTCCAAATAATATGACATGTATTCAAATCGGTAAAAATTAAGGGCATTTTCCTGCTGCTGCTGAAGTCAACAGGAGTTTTGCCATGGACTTCAGAGGGAACAGGACTGGACTCTAAGTAAATACAAATGTATGTCAAAGTTATGGACTGAGGGGTTTTTTCTTTCATCACTGTGGTTATTGTACAGGATTAGAATAGAACTATATGAGTAGATAGCTAGAAAGTTGACTTTTACTAGATAATTCTGTGTGGTTTTACTTGATAAAATCTAAGCTCTAAAACACCAACTTCTGTCTCATGCTAACTGTGGGAATTAATCTATTGTGTACAGCTAACCTCTCAAGTTTCTGTCTGAATTTATCTCTCTCTCTTATATGTACATGGTGTAAACATACTATCATGTTGCTATAACATCTTTGCACTTATGCCCAGATCCCCAAAATAACTTAGGTGCCAACTCCTCGTTTAGGTCCCCTTAGGACCTAAATTTCCACTGTTTAAGTCCTTGAGGGGCCTACATTTCTGCCTCTGGGCATATGCACTGTTGCCTCAGTCCTGGCCAGTACCTATCTTATGCCGAAGGTCCAGCAAAGATCCTCAGACCAGGTAAAACTAGACATTGTCCCACTTTGCTTGCCTGGAGAGCCCAATCCAGTAGGTATGCTCAGAGCAAGCCTAACTACACACAAAACAGCTAGGGAGGAAAAGAGAACTCCTTTATAAGCACTAGCCCAGTTGTTAGGGAACTCACCCAGGACATGGAAGACCCCTGATAATGAGCAGGAATTTGAACATGGGTTTCCCACCTCTCAGCTGAGTGCCCTAACAACTGGACTATGGAGTCACTCACTCACTCTCTGGCCCACTCCAGAGAGGAGAGAATGGGAGAGAGCCACACCAGAATATCCCAAAGTCCAGTGAGCTAAATATTGTAGGAGAGACTGCTCCCTCTCCTCTTCACCTCTTCCTCCACCAGGCCATTTTGGGAACAGTTTGGATGTGCTGCCACCATTCTGGCAAGAAACAGTTTAGGTGACTGACTCCGGGACAGGGTTTATGGCTGTGGATCCCAAGTAGAGACAGGCACCTTCCCCCAGCCCAGACGTAGCACCTAACTCCTTGAGAGGGGCATGGCTTAGTACTTACCCCTCTTCTTGGCATGTGATATTGGGTATTTAAGGCAGCTCCCTGCCTAGTGTGCCAGCTTTGGTAAATCCATTTCTTAGGTGCCTAACACTCCCCATTCATTATATAGGAAGCCTGGGTGCCTAACCTAGGGTCTGTGGATTCCACTCGGTGACTAGGCACCTAAAAGTTAGGTGCTGCAACCTCAGTATTGCAACACCCTAAGTCCCTTTATGGCTTTGGGCCTTGGGGCCTGATCCAACTTACACTAGTAAACGAAAGGACTCCCACTGACTTTAATATGTGTTGGACCCTTTTATGGCAGCTTTCTTCAAAGAATCTCATTGGGGATATATTATATTTCCCCATTTTAAACAGATGGCAAACTGATGCACACAGCGTGTAAGTATCTTGCCTAAAGTCATGCAGCAAGCCAATGCAAAGATGGGCATAGAGCAAACATTTCCTGACAACCCTGCACTAATCTCTAAACAACACTGCCTCACCCCAAACATTCATATTACTCATACTTACTAAGTTTTCCACTTACTCAAAGTATAAAACAATCACACTGACACTAAGTTATTTAGAAAAAAAGTCCAATATATACAGATAAACTGTTTCCCATAATATTCAACATGATCCTATTGTCTATATTATCTAAGCTTAATATAATTGGTGAAGAATTATTTTCCTTTCTACACTATGCAATATTCAGTATTAAGGAATTTTAAAATGAGCATTGTGATTACATTTTAAAAAATATTTTTGTGTGGCTTTTTTTCTCTTCCAAATTTAACTTTATAAAATACTTGAAGAGCATGGTTGAATGGCATAGATTATACTTTAAAGCCATAGCAATCCTCTGTGCAAGTATCTCACGGTAGACTGTGATAAGAGACAGTGCTCAACCTATATACAACCCTTCAAACTGAAGTATCCTTCCGTATGTTACAAATGACATAATGCATATCTAACATTTTGTGAGCCAAAGGCATTACAGAATAAGCAAAATTAAAGTTTTGATTTAGCAATATCAGCACACTAAGTGTTACAGACCTTCAGTTGAGGGAATTCCACAACTGGGATGAATAACTGCTGGAAACACCTAAAGACATTTGTTTTGGAGTGGGCTTAAGAAAAAATTGCATGATTTCCTCCATCTTCTGCAGCTCCAGTATCATCTTAGTTTTGCACTGAATAATCAGGATGTGATTTCTAACTCCAGGAGGGTGGAAAAAAGCAAACATATGGACTGAAAAAAGGCCCCTATTATAGCTGATATGCAGGTGAAAAATATTACACTAGTTTCAAAAGTTACAGAAAAATCTAAAGAAGACTACAAGAACTGTTCTTGTTTATTCTATGTATTCAGCTTTGCCAGTGTGAAACTTTGGGGAAGAAAAAAAGAGCATATTTCCTAAAAATTTTCTTGCCTACCCATCTGCTCCTTCAGCACAGTCATGTGACTTACTGATTAGTAAGTTGCTCTGGTCCCACAAACAGGTTGATACGAGATAGACCCGTCCGGGTTCCAAGAAAGGCAACTTCCACTCCCTTGTCAGAATTTCTGAAATAGAGCAGCACACAAGCAAAGATAAACATTTCCAAACAGTAAATAGATAGAGCTAGTGAAAGAGAATTTTTGATCTCATTCCTCTTATTTTTGAATTTATTGAAAGATATGTTCATTTTTGTTAAGATAAAACACACACACAGTTTGAAAAGTTATTTGGCCGCTGCATGAAATCTGTTTCTTCAAGATGGATTTGTGTGGTGGAATTACCTGAAGACTGGGGGAAGAACGGGAGTGGGTAACTAGCAGCATAGCTCCTCATGGTCACTCATCCTGATCCTTGGCTGAGATAGGGACTACAAACCCTGCTCACCCACTGCCTCAAATATAGTGCCCAACTATAAAAAAGGGACATAAGGTCAGCCCAGAGAATTACAGACCAGTCAGCTTAACTTCAGTGCCCAGAAAGATAATAATCGAGCAAATAATTAAGCAATTAATTTGCAAACACCTAAAAGATAATAAAGTGATAAGTAATAGTCAGCATGGATTTGACAAGAACAAATCATGTCAAACCAACCTAATAGCTTTCTTTGACAGAGTAATAAGCCTTATGGATAGTGGGGAAGTGGTAGATGTGGTATATCTTGACTTTAGTAAGACTTTCGATACTTTCTCACATGACCTTTTCATAAAAAAACTAGAAATACAACCTAATGGAGCTACTATAAAGTGGGTGCATAACTGGTTGGAAAACTATTCCCAGAGAGTATTTATCAGTGGTACAAACTGGAAGGGCATATCCAGTGGATCCCAGTTTTCAAGTACATAAAACGTTGTTACAAGGAGGAGGGAGAAATAATATTCTCCTTAACCTCTGAGGACAGGACAAGAAGCAATGGGCTTACATTGCAGCAAGAGCGGTTTAGCTTGGACATTAGGAAAAACTTCCTAGGTGTCAGAGTGGTTAAGCACTGGAATAAATTGCCTAGGGAGGCTGTGGAATCATCATGATTGGAGATTTTTATGAACAGGTTAATCGAACACCTGCCAGGGATGTTCTAGATAATACTTAGTCCTGCCATGAGCACAGGGGACTGGACAAGATGACCTATCAAGGTCCCTTCCAGTTCTACGATCATCTCTGAGGATTTGTAGGCACTGGGTTCACATTATCACAAAACCAACTACACCTTTGGCCCTCCTACCGCCAGCGTCCAATCCCCTATTCCTCCTCAATGAACTGTGTCTGTAGTGGCAGAGCAGATATAAAAGGTGTATAGGAGTCTCCCTGTACATGCCCTCTGAAGTTGCCTTCCACGCACGGAGTGAAATAGCTGTAGTTCCATTGTGTTGGAGGATTCAGAAGACCTTATTCTGCTGTGCGAATTTTACCCTCAAAGCTTAGGGTATATTAACACAAGTGGCCATCATAGAACATCATTTCTTATCTCTCAAGAGTAGACTGGCTAACCCCAGTTGGTTATCAGTTCAGTGCACAATATAAGCACAATTAATTTTATAGGTAGAATAATTAAAACACTTTTTCAGGCTGGATTTTTGATGTGTATTTTTAAACTAAATTTTAAATCTTTTTTTAACATTTGACTTAAACAGAACAAAACTTATATTTCCATGGTATTTTCTCTTTTCACCCACAGTTTCCTAAAGACGGAGATGGAAAAATCACAATCCTAGTAATTACAAACCAACCTCAACTAATTACCTCACTGTATTATATGTGGCTTTACAATAACAGGCCTTTTCATACAACACAGAAAATTGTACAAACTTAACCAAATCTCATCTGGATAGTCTCCAGAATTCCCTTTCTACAATTATAGCTCACATAGGCTTTGCTAATCGAATTACCTATTTCCCCAATATATATCACATTTCTCTGCATAATACTATAGCTTAAGTATATTGTATGTAGTGTAAAAGCTCAAATAAAGGAATAGCGAATGCACTGTACAGTAGAGCATTTAGTTCCAATCTGGTTTTGAAAATTTTAAAATCTATACACTTTCATATCCAAGACTTATGTCTAGAAAGTCAGAGTGAATAATGTGCAATGAATAATTTATGTTATTAATTTCACTGTTTTATGTACATAACCTGCTCTCGAACAAATTACAAATTTCAGAGATATATTCATTTTTAGAAAATTTTCATTAATTTCTTAGAGAATAATTCCAAATACTGTGTTGTATTTTCATTTCCTACTTTGTTTGCTAGTTTCATGTGTTATTCTGTATTGTTAAAGATCGTGCAACCTCAAAAACCACAATCACCCACAATTTTTCATCATCTGATCAGCCCAACTACATAGGTATTTATAACACACTCATCTCCACCGTATCTGGGTAAAAGGTTCTTAAATTGTTAAGGTGTTTTTCAATAATATTTCATAATCATATTTCACTGCATGTGCTAGTGTATACTTTATTATTATACTAAAATGTGCATATGTATTTATTTACTTACTCTGATTTATTTAGAGCTAAACTGGTCCAATAAGCTTCTATTGGTGCACTCACCACTGCATCAAACAGAACTTCTTGTATCAATTCTTTATCACCTATGAAAATATATTAAATAAATAGCAAAAAATAGATTATATGTGTGGTGAAAAAAAGTCAAATCAAAATATTTTATTAGGTGAACCACACATAAATAGTATTAATTATTTATATTCAACCTATATTTCATCTACTTTAAGCAAATGGGCTCTTCACAGAATTACAAGCTAAATATGTAAAGGTGTAAACTACTTTACTTCAACCATCACCAAAATTCTCCTCATGCTTTGTGCTCGTGTGAAACTGGCAGCCTTTACAATGGCACCAGCAGCAATGTTAGATGAGGAAGTGACATGGGCGTTTAGGTAAAACAATGCAATTTCTCATGTTGGTATTTGTGCAGGAGCCCAGATTAATGCACAATGTTTTGCAAAACAAGCTATCCGGTATATTAAAATGACCCACCCAAATCAAACGAAAGGGTCTGCTCCCAGAAGTAAAACTCCTGGGATTTTGTTGGTGGACCGCGGGCCTATGGAAAAAGGGGAGACCTGAAATCTTTGCAGATCAAGGTCCCTCAGTTGGTATCCTCTGTCTCCCTTGCCGGGGAGAGGGATTTATGAGTTTTATGGTAGGAGTCCTGTAACCTTTCATTGGACCCACTTAAATGCCTGGAACAAAGGAAACAGGACAGAGAGAGCCCTTCCCCAATATTAAATTAATAAAGTTGCAGCCTGCTACTTAAACCCAGCTCTGTGTCATTTTACTGTGTGTGTTGATCAATGATCATGAAAGTTCCAGGTCTCAGGTTTACATTTCATCTAAAGGACAACCTGCCTCTTCTACTGGACTGGAGTACTGGCGCTCTTCTAACTCTTCGGGAAGAGTGCCACCTCCCTAAAAGTTCACCATCACCACTTCCTGAAGCATGCGGTGTTTTCTCTAGAAGTTTCGTCCAAGTACTCTCTCAGCCCCCTATCCTTAATTAATAAGATCTGAGGAGACCATGACACAAGATAGCATGACTGCCTAGTGTGAACTGGAAATTCAGTGTTTGGATTTTCAATACTATATATGGTAAAATATCTGGGTATCAGTACATGTAAGTACTAAACCAATAGATTGTCTTATACTCTCAAGTAGATATGGAATTTGCAAGATGATGTCAGTTAATCATACCTGTCTAACCATATTAGCAATTCAACTAATTCGCATTTTATTATGTAAAGTTTAAATACAATCATTGTTTAGATAAGAGAACATTTATGAAATTTATCAGTATAAAAATATTTAACATACTCACATTGAAGCAATGGCTCTTTTCCTGTGAGGTAGAGTTTAATAGCTCCTAGCTGAGTCATTTGATGGTGTTCAGGATGTAAGTCAGTGTTGCAATATGACCTGAGAACATAATGTTGCCAAAATACTGCAATGTAAATATTTATAAGCATGATCTCTCTTTGTCTTTGAATGTGAAGAGTTGGGCACAGTAAGCACAAACAATATTAAACAAAGAAGGGTAAAAAGCACCGATTTCATGCTTTGTTTAAGACTTACCATTCATCTGCCAAAGATACATCAGGGTGTTCTAAATCATGCAAACCTGAAACAGGAATAATAACATGTTATATAGGAAGCAGTCTAGGTAACAGATGGATATTTACATATACTTCATTGCATACCCTCTTCCTTCTTGGAAGAAGTATTATTACCACAGCATAATAAATCACAGTAAACTATGTTCACATACACTTCAGGGTCTGACAAACTGGCAAGAGCCAAGTAAATGAGCATTAAGGATGAAATGCCAGGAATAAAATCATTTGTTTGTGCCCAGATATTTAAGCTCATATGATATGTTTAGCGATCCGAAGAAGATCTGAGCAAAAAGAGCTGCATTAAGGTAAAGTACCAGACAACTTTGAATTCACTTGCTCTCGTTATTTTAATAAAGCCCTTTATGTTACATCATAATCTAGAGTTGCAAGGAAGAACTTTTTTTTTCAGAAATGATAGTATTTTTTAAACAAAAGGATGCTATGGTCTCATGAATATGAATAGGAATTTACAGAATAATCTGGAAGGAGTCTATTGTTATTAACACTTCATGGAGATGCCTGTAAATCAGTACTGTATTATTAGTTATATAGAACCATAAATTTGAATTTTGGAAGTTTTAAAACTCTTAATCTCATATCAGTAAATGTAGGCATGTTGGTCCCATGGGATAAAGCAAAATGGGCTAAATTTTCATAATGTGGACTCTGGGTCTTACCTATGAAGATGTAAGTACATAAGTAACCATGGGCACAAATGTGGGGTTTATGAATGCAATTACACGTGAGTACATATGCTCTGCAGGTCCAACTTAAGGTCCAAGTTTTCAACATTCAGGCAATAATTTATTATTACTATGTATTATGCTGATGGTAGCATCAGTCATTTTAGAAAGAAAGAAAGAATTTGATTAGAGGGAACCAGAAACTGACTTTTTTGTTCCTTTCTTTTTTTACTTAATACACATGTAAACAATATGAACTGTAGGTAGCATGGCAGAAGTGGATCTTTAAGAGGGGCTTAACTGTGCATATGGTAAGGGCCTGGCAATGAGCTCAGGAAGTTCATGACATTAATAAGGTAAAATACAAAAAAGGGGGCATGCAGTTTATGTGAGAAGCTGACAAAGACCGATGAGGGTAGGAACATTAGCTAAGCGAAGGGGGCAAAATTGTGATGCAAAGTGAGAAAAGCTTGAGTAAGTAGGGAGGGAAAGAGTTATACAGAGCTTTGAAAGTGGTGACAAACAGCTTGAATCTGATGTGACAGCAGATGTAGGATTCAAAATTGTGGTCCTTAGTGATTGGGCAGATGGCAATATTGTCCAGAGGGATACAGTCAGAAAAGTGGAGAGGGTTTGGGAGAGTAGAGTTTGGTTGTGGCTATGTTAAAGCTTAAGGTGATGATGAGACATCCAAGAGCAAATGTCAGACACACAGGCCAAGATGTGGGACTGGATGAAGGAAGATAGGTCAGAGGCGTGTTGGGACCAGCTCAGAGCATAAAGACTTACAAGGCTCACACCATGCTACCTTTCTTTCTAGGTATTTATATAGTCCCCTCACAAACATTAATGTACTTACTTACTTTCACAACAACTCTGTGAGGTAGGGAACTAAGATCCACAAACATGAACTGACTTGTCTGGGGGTCTCAGAAAAAGTCTGTGGCAGGCCTGGGAATTGAACCCAGATCTTCTCAGTGTTTTTCCTCAGGCCTTAACCACAAGCAGCAAGCATTCCCTTTTTAACCCCCTTTTCACACAATGCTGATTATTTGGAGCTACCACTACAACTTCTCTCCTCACTCTCTCAGCACAAAGCTCCTCCGTTGTAAATGGCCAGCATACAGTTATAGCCATTATATGTTGGTAGCCACCTACCAGCTCCTGGGGATCCTTCTGCCTACCTAGCTCCCTCCATTATTGCTGTTCCTTCATTTTCCTGATTTCCCTTTCCTAAGACCCTCTCATACTGTATTCCATACAGGTCCACACACTTCCATGCCTGACCTCATCCCCACACAGCTGCCTCTATTCACCCAACCTCTCCTTCTTGGAAAGCTCTTTGATCACCATTTTAATTCTTTCATCCATTTCACTAATGAATTTACCAAAAATTAAAACTCTAGAAAGAAGAAGTGTTTTTTTTCTTTTAGTTTTGCTAATAAAAAGCAAAAAAAATCAAAACCAAAAGCGCTCAGCTCTAGACCTAGTTCTAAGTTGATTAACATAGACTTGCTCTAAATTGTGTGGTGATAAGGCTTACTATACTGTAGTCTGTGCATAGCAAAATACTACTTTAAATGTATCCAATATACTGATTAAGAAATTAGCACGACGTTTCTTCTATAAGGATTATTAACAACAAACACGAGCCTTTGAGTGATTCTTCAGCATGGGAGGCTTCCAGAAAAGAAGATCCGTAAGCACATTCTGACTACATGTCATATTAAAATGCTTAAATGTCAGGAATATCATAAATAATCTAATCCCGCTAGGGAATCTGCAGAAAAACCATGTGAGAGATGCACAAGCTTTAGGCCCACTAAAGATCAACAATAAAACTATTGTGCAGGCATCACGAGAAGGTAGATGGTATCTTACCTTCTTCTATAGTTACGTTCCCTCTGAAGAAATATTTGCCATGTCCTCTAGAGAGAGACACACCTAAACTGTGCAGAGAAATAAAGCAGACCTTGAAATCTGTGGCACAAATAATAGCAGAGACTGAGAGCTATTTTGCCTTGCTAACAATTCTAGTTAATGTACTATGCATATTTTAAA
The DNA here is from genome assembly GCF_965140285.1 of Lepidochelys kempii. Lineage (NCBI taxonomy): Eukaryota > Metazoa > Chordata > Testudines > Cheloniidae > Lepidochelys > Lepidochelys kempii. Next base: position 27,381,560 of record NC_136386.1, read on the forward strand.
AAACAAAACCCCACTGATTATATTTATTGTTCAACTACCTACTTGAATGCCATTTGGGGTTTGATATGCCAGCAACAATTGGTTGTATTTATGTATGCTTAGAGGTGCAGCAAACCATTCACTCTTTGGCAAACTAAAAAACAAGTCACTCTAAGTACACAACTATTCACCCAGCATGCTCATTCTTCATCCAAATACTGAACTTGCCCACACAGGCTTGTAAAGAGTTGTCTTCTCCATTGCAAATCAGGCTCAGCTATTGAGAAATTTTACAAAGTTTGTAAGCCAATGGAGATGGTGAAAGGAAAGAAATATCAGAACATGATAACGGTGTCAGGAAGAAATTCTCAATGTAATTTTTCTGTTGCTCACATTTTTCACCTGTTTATATATTTTTTTCATTGACGTTATTTAGCTCCACTTAAAGTTTTTCAAAAATTAAGTAATCTGTTGGGGTTTTTTTGTTTGTTTTTTTAAAAAGGAAATCATCACCCTGCACTGGGTTGCTCATGTATGGGAGGCGACCCTAAAAGTCCCTCCCACTTTTTAGTGAACTCATGCAGCTGCAATGCAGGATGCCTTCTGACAGTCATATGTGCTAGGAGGGTGGCTAGGTTCACAGGAATATTTCAGTAGAGTTCTGCAATTACCAGCTTCCCTCTTTGAACACAGGCTACCGTAAATATACTTTTATTAATGCATTATTTCTAATTCAATGTTGGGCATTCAGTTAGTGATTTCTTGCCATTTTTGTTAAAACCCAGGCCAAAATAATATGGCTGACTTATTCAGTTTTAGTTGTACAAATACACTGAAGATAGTTCAGGGAAACAAAATATAAAAACCTCAAATTGGAAGTGAAATACTACCTCCATTTATATTGCATTTTTGTTGTGGAAAAAAAAATCAAAATGGGGCTCAATATGTAGTTAGTTAAATGGATTATAGTATTTATAGCTCTCTGAGTACTTGCAAAAACCTCTTGTTCAATGTAAACCTCAACTGAATATTTTTTTAGTGAAACGTAAGCCATGACAAACACAGTGAGTTTGCCTATGTGAGGTTGCACAAACTTTCCATCCACGGAAAAGCTGAAAGGAATGCTGGAAAGCCTCTTTTCTTTGCTATTTTCAGCATTGTCCAGGAATATTTCATTGTGAACTCCTGCTGGTGCTCTTTTAATAAGCTCACAAGCTTTGTACAAATGCAAGTACAATGAGTCTGATGAAATGTCCATTTATTATGGTCAGCTCTACCTGAAAGGAGTACCCCTGATGTCTGTATAATAGTAGTCATTTGTCATCACCAATACCCGTTTCTAGATTCAGAACAAGAAAGTCAGAGAAAAGAAAATAAGGTTAGTTTGCTATGAGAAATTTGTAAAAGAGTAAATGGTTAGTTTGTGATAAGGTTAATAATGACATAAAAGGTACATGCGTGGCTCAGGATTATTAAAGGCAAGAGAAAAATAATCTTAGTGAAACATATCTATTCCAAATAATCTTCAACGATCATTTCAACATCTGTTTGCTTTACATTTAGCAGGAAGAGCATTTTATACATTGTACCCCTTTGTCCACTGTCTTCTTCACCTCCATAGAAAATTTCCCTGTTTTCCGATTCACCATTGCATTTCGAAGCTGAAATGAGAAAAACATTTTTGTCACTTCCTTCATGTGTATATTTAGTAATTTTCACATCCCAAAGTTCTCAAATATTTCCATTTGGTCACAGCAGTTCTTTGTTTTCATATGGTTAGGACACAATTTTTCAGCAATTACTGCTGCACTTCCAATAAGTGTGTCTGTTAGAGGTGTTATGATAAGGCAGTCCGGTAGGAGGGAAATAATCTGTGATTCAGCTATGCCAACAAGCCATACAATGGCAAAGTAATAAAGAATAACTACAGCTATTTCATTTTTCTTTCAACTTCCATTAGGCTACACCTTAAATCAACCCAGAAACTGAAACTGGTACAGAATTGGACAGTCCACTAGGTAAGCAATGTCTCACCAGGAACACACAACAGCAGCGATCTGTGATCTGCACTGGCTGCCTCACAGATTCTGTGTGGAGTTTAAAGTATTGATTTTTACCTGTAAAGTCCTAAGCTGCCAAAGAATACCTTCCTGAAGTACCATACTGTCACAAGTCTACTGTTTTAAGGTGCTTGGGCTGGAGCCCCCACAGTGTAAAAGAGGACCAAATGGCAGGGCATTCTTTTTGAGGAACCCTTACCTTTGTAACTTACTACCCCTGTCTGTTTATTTGAAATAGGCCATTAAGTTCAATATTTTAGAGCTATCTATCCAGGTTTTTGGGAAGGGAGAAATATGATGAGAGCTGCTATGTGGGAGTAATGTGAGTATTGTTTGGATGTCTTTTCTGTATTTGCATGCAATGTTGTTCTAGCTGCGTCAATCCCAGGATATTAGAGACAAGTTGAGTGAGGTAATATAATTTATTGGGCCAATATCTGTTGGTGAGAGAGACAAGCTTTCAAGCTACATAGAGCTCTTCTTCAGGTCTGGGAAAGATACTCAATACTCAACAGTGTTACAGCTAAATACAAGGTCGAACAGATAATTTAGCATAAATAGTCGGCACATATTCTAAGGAATGGTTCAAGGTGAAGTGGTATTTGGTTATTTACCGGTTTAGGGTCAGAAGCTCCTGACACTTTCTTATCCTGTTGTATTTTTAATTAATGGCACAGGCACAGAGAACTTAGGAAAGATATCTTTATGATATATTTTAAATTAAAATATTGTTCTGTTTGTGGATATTTGTCTGGTAAACAATAACAATATTTGTTGTAAATACTTCATAAACATAATTCTCATTACAGATTCCCACTAATTACCTATTCATTCATGCTCACTCTGCAGATGAGCTACCATATTTTCAGATATAGTATTATATTTTATCTGGCAAAATATGTTCTGTAGAGGACAATGAAATAAATAAATAAATGCAGAAGAGTGTTATGAAATGAGCAATTTCAATCTCCCTTAAATCATTGCTATTTACAATATTGGAAACAATGTTGCACCTAGTGTTATAGCAACATCCATCCCTTTCCTTCTCCAATACCACATGCCACATATGACAGATTGGTCAATGAGGGCAGATTTCAATGACAATTTGCAAATGTGACCCTATCAAGGTGCTATGCAGGCTTTTCTGGTTAGTTAGAATGAGCGGGGACTGCCAAAGCTTGTTAGTGAAATATCTGTTTATATTTTCATGAAAAGAAATTGAGCATGGCTGAGCTATCAAAAACTCCAATGTTTGTGCTCTTTAAATGTAATTCTAGCTGTCTAGATTTGAGTTAACTATCTTACTTTCCTGTTAGTGAGTGTAAAAGAATAATTTTTAGCTGGAGGCATGCATAAAATAAAGCACATATTTTCCTGTAGATTTTTTTAACAATACATAATAGGCAATTCTGGAAATATTTTCCCATTTTAACTTTTGTGGTTTTGGACTTGGAGAGCTGGTCTTAATTAACAATCTACTTTCTAACATTTAAAGAACTGTTCCATTTATCTTTAACATGTTTTTCATTTCCTCCCCTTTTTGGTGCCTCCAGTTATCTAGGACCCATTCCTCCCACAAACCTCAGGCAAGCCATAGATTTACTAATAGGGCCTCAAAAACTCTAGTCGCATTTATGATCAAGTCTGCTTATGGCATTATCTTTACTTATTTGCTTTCTGCAAGTACATTTCTTGGATTTATAATCTGGTTTCTCAGCTCTTCTGCAGTGTCAGCTCTGCTCTGAGTACATAAAGCAAGTACTGCCTCAGATGGCTATAGACACTCAAAACATCATTCAGACTTCTTTCAAAAACACACACACACACACACACACACACACACACTTTGTCCAACTACAAATTATAGTAAAAGAATTTTAAGAAGTAACTTTGTGAAAAACAAGTACTCCAAGGATTTCTGTTCCTAATAGTGTGTCAGTAAGATCAAGTTAGTGGCTTCTATAACTTGGGGAAAGAATTAATGAAAAAAAATACCTCCACTGAATCTGCTTGTTGCTACCGAAATTCTAAATTCAGCTTTGCTACCTTCTCCTCACTAGGCCACAGGTTAGGTCCTAATTTATGTCTACTGTATACATTTTTGTATTACAAAATATGCCCTCTATTATGTGTCTTCATGTCCTACTGAGAGATGAAGGAAGGTCCAGTGGTTAGAGTTCTAGCCTAGGATTTGGAGACCAAGGTTCAAATACATGCTCTGCCACTCACTTCCTGTGTGAAACTGTGCAAGTCATTTAGCTTCTCCATATCTCAGTTTCCCATCTAAAAACCCTATGTCACAAAGGCTTGGGGAAGATAAATACATTAAATATTGTGAAACTCAGAGATCTACTGGAAAAAAAAAGCTATATAAGAGCTAGGTATTATTATTTCTGTCAGCCAACACACTCTCAAGGCTAAAGTATGAGATCATTTAACGTGCTTGGAAAACTGTGAAATCATTAAGTCAATGTAGTAACTAGTGAAAAATTCTCGTACACAACTTCAACAGAAGTGTTTTGTGGGGGTAAAATATGTCAGTAATATGTTTCATGATTACAAGCAGCTGTATGAATAAGCTAATTCTTTACTTCTTCTTGAACTTGAGCAAACAATGCCTATTTGGTCTGGCACAGGGAGAAACAAGAGCATCAAACCCAGGCCTTCTGAGCAGCTAAGCAGCATGCTGCCTTCAAGTCAGCAAACTGTATCACAAAGCTCTAATTCCCCAATGAAATGTCCAGCAGCCTCACTGACCCTTCCTATTACCAAGGAGGGGCTACATTTTCTTCCAGGGAATGGTGACATAAATAATCTCTGAAAAAAACAAAACTAAACACCACCACATTTCAAAACTTTCTGGATAGTCCTTAGACCTTAGAAGGGTTAAATGAAGAGTGGGATTAGTCTAGGGTCGCCAGGTGTCTGGTTTTCGACTGGAACGCCCAGTCGAAAAGGGACCTTTGCTGCTCTGGTTGGCACTGCCAACCGGGCTGTTAGAAGTCCAGTCGGCAGCGCAGTGGAAGCCCAAGGCTAAGGCAGGCTCCCTGCCTGCCATGGCTCCATGAGGCTCCCGGAAGCAGCTGCCAGGTCCCTGCAGCCCCTAGATGCATGGGCAGCCAAGAAGGCCTGTGCACTGACCCCGCCCCGAGGGCTGACTCCGCAGCTCCCATTGGCCAGAAACCACAACCACTGGAAGCTGCGGGGCTGGAGCCTGTGGGCGCAAGGGCAGCATCAGAGCCTCCCTGGCTGCCCATGCCCCTACGTAAGCGCCGCTGGGACCCCACACTCCCCCACATACCCATCCCCTGCACCAGCCTGGAGTCCCCTCCTGCACCCAAACTCCTTCCTGGTACCCTCACCCCCCAGCACCCCAACCCCCTGCCCCAGCCCAGAGTCCCCTCGTCCACCCCAAACCCCTCATTTCTGGCCCCACCCCAGAGCCTGTTCCCTCAGCCAGAGCCCCCCCAACCCCAACTCCATGCCCCAGCCCAGAGCCCCCTCCTTTCCCCTAAACACCTCATCTCTAGCCCCAGCCCAGGGCCTGCACCCACAGCTGGAGTCATCATCCCACCCCCGCACCCCAGCCCCCTGCCCCAACCCGGAGCCCTCTCCTGCACCCTGAACCCCTCATTTCTGGCCCCACCCCAGGACCCACACCCTCAGCCGGAGCCCTCATCCCCCTGCTGCACCCCAACCCCCATGAAAGTGAGTGATGGTGCGGGAGAGCAAGCGACAGAGAGGGAGGATGGAGCGAGTGGGGGCGGGGCCTCGGAGAAGGGGCAGGGCAAGGGCAGGGTGTTCACTTTTGTGCGGTTAGAAAGTTGGCAACACTAGACTGGTCATTACTTTGATGAGGAAAGTCCACTCCAAACCTTAAAATTCTATTGATCTCTAGTCATGTTGCTAAGAATGGTTCTATCTGTAGCCTTCATCATGCATTTCCTTATTTTGAACTGCTCCTCCTCCATCCCTTTTCTTGATCTTTCTGTCTCTCTGTGTATCTGTAGCTCTCATATATGTGGCATGTATAGTTATATTAAACATGCGCACACACACACACTCCTCTCCCATTACACAATAAAATTGTAGCAGTGCTGGGCTTGGTTTCAAAAATCTCCATAAAAGTATTCTTTTCACTTTGTGTTTTCTCATATTTAGACATCTGCAAGAATATTTCCAGTTGCAGGTGGCACTGCCAAAGCATTAGGCCAGGATTTGGAGTTTTACTACCTTTTTCCACAACATTTAACATATTGTCTATTCAGAAAATATTTGGTGACTAATGATCTACTAGTAGATTTGTAGGCCATTGTTGTACAAAAAAAGATATCTATTGTTGAGATTACTTTTGAAGGAGGATTTGTTTACTTAAGTATGTGATGATGAATTGTAAGAATTCTGGAACCTGCTAGATTTGACCCCTGTAAGGGAGTTACTATGATGTGTATATATTATGCGCAAGTATCCAAGACTGTGGTTATTAGTGGTCCAAAGCTACAGTACTAGGCCCATATATTTCCTGTCATGTACTCTGTATTCCTCAAAACTAAATCATCTTGCTTTTTATCTAGTTTTCACTTTTATATGTTGGGAGCCGACCTGGACCCAGTCCACAAGCTTATTGCTCAATTTAGTCTATTAGTAGTACTAAGAAAACTATTAGGTTTTTTTCGAAACCTGAAACCATGGGAAACTCTGCTTGTTTCAGGGTTCGAACATTAAAAACTAAAACTAGCAGAGTTTAGTCCAAACCTTTTTTGGGCCCCATGAACCTTTCATCAAAAATTGAAATAAAACTCTTTGCTGTCTCTGGATAGACACAAAACAGACTTTGGTTTGGTTTTGTAAGGAAACTTTGGTGACTGTTGGTCACACGATAAGTCTTCTGGGTCTCACATAAACTGCCCAAAATTGAATCCACAGGCAGTGCACAGAGATGAACGTCTGCCAGTTCTATCAGGAGCTTTGCTGGCTTTGTTGTATATTCAGACAAAACCAGAATCCAAGCACAGCTCCATTGATTTAAATCTTTTTGAACCAAAATCAGTTTGTGTTCAACAAGAAAACCTGAAACCACTAACTAGAGTTGTGTGGAATTTGTTGCAACTAAAGTGAGAACACAAATGAAGAAATAAAACTGTATAAACCAACTAGAAGGAATTATAGAATTATACAGGAAATGCTGAGTAGAATCAAAATGGGATAAAATATAGAAGGAAATAGGAAAAAAAAAGACAAATTCATGAATGCCTAAAAGGATGCATGTTCAGTTTACTAATAGTAGACTATTAATACTGTAATTTTTGTACATTGAGATTATATTTTTAAAAACATCAGTTAGTAGTAGATACATTAGGTAGAATGATATGTAATCAAGGATAAGAAAAAGGCAATGTAGAAAACATGAAGGATTTCAGAGATTACAGAAGGACAGTTAGAGAATATGAAAACATGAAAAGGAAATTTTACACATTGAAGGAAAAGAAAAATGCACTAGGTGACATAAAGAAGAAGAAAGGTTTCATGTAAAGTCAGCACAAAACCTCAAATATGGAGGCAATATGGCTTCTTGAGAGACAATGAGGACAATCTATCAACAAGAAAGAAACATATTGCTAAAACATAAATGAATTGTTTCATTATTCACAAAAGGAGGGAATGGGCAGTGGCAGACACCGAAATATATTTTGCAACCAAGAAAAAATATATAGACTTATGTCAGAAAAGGGATCAAGAAATTAGTACATCTGAAATCTGACAAAACTCCTGGGGAAGTTGTACGTGATTCATCCCAGATTTCAGAAGGACATGACAAAGTAAATATGGGAACCTTCAGTGTGTGCATTCAAAACCTCTCTGGAAACAGTAGAAGTATGAGGGATTCAAGAGATGCTACTGATATTTGAGAAGGAATCTAGGAAAGATCTATGAAAACACAGACATGCAGGCATGACTTTGGCAGTGGTGAAGTTATGGGAAAAAATAAGTAACAGGGACAGAAAGGGGAGCACCTGGAAAGTTACGATTTAATTAAGGTCAGTCAGCATGGATTCACACGAAATGAATCATGCCTAACAAATCAGATTTATTGAGGAAGTAACAGAAGGACCAGGCAAAGGTTAAGCCATGGACATACACATAAGGAAAACTTTTGATACAGTACCACAAAAAAGACTAAACCTGCAAGGTAACTAAGAATGGGACAGAGGGTAAACTACACAGTGGATAGAGAAATATGAGTAATATTTGGAGAGATCTTGTGCATGGCAGCAGGTGAGGATAGAAGGAATTGATTTGTATGATGTTCTTCAAACCTGAAATTAGGTGTTAGGAGTAAATCATTGATAGAGGCTCCATGCTAGCTACTGTGATCTAAACAGACTTCGGCATCTGTTTTTGTTTGTTTTTTAATTTAGTTTAGTTTGTTCTTTTTATTTCTAAGGGCAGCATGAGCCAAGAGAGCTCCTCCAGAAAGGTGGAGCAGTCAAAATCTGGTCCAGATTTCTCTGTTTGATCTGATAGGTGGGCCAGACCTGAACAGATGTACTGATCCTTAGTGACCAGCACAGTGCCACTGGGGTTGGTAATGGGACACATGGAATATGAAAGTTAGATGATGAATTTTACAGATGATACAAACAGAGAGGGAGAGAGAGAGAGAGAGAGAGAGAGAAACATGCATATGTGAAAGAAAGAATCAATACAAAATAGGAGGGTAAATAAAATTCTTAATTAGGTAAAATGGGACTACTGTCTCTGGAGCAGTTAGGTGGCCTCTTTGCTGACTACTTGAACAGTTACCAAGTACAGTAGTGGGATACAACAATCTCTTCTGACAGGCCCTTAAAACAAATCACTTACCACATCATCTCTGTCTTCCCACTCAACCTCAGAAAGATCAACACTGCTGTAGTTGGGTTTTCTTCGCTTTTTTCCTTCTTCATACTAGCATTCAAAATAAAATTAAAAAAATTAAAACATTAGGCATGTTATATTTCACTTGCACAAAGATCCAATGTCAGATGATTTTACGAGTTGCTGGATGGATACTGGTTAGATGCAATGTACATTTTCAGTGTGTGGTTTAATTAATATAAAGTGAAGCACAACGATGCTCAAACATTTTCTGTGAACTGACAAACCTGCTTAGTATATGTTTATACACAGGACTCCTATGCTGCAATGCAAATCTTTCCCTCAAGCAGAATTCTCCTTTCTGCATATGACTCTAATGTCAGACCCCTTTTAGAAATGTGGGGAAAGTAATACTCCTAATAAATTAGTTTGTTCTCTTTGCCACATTTTATAATCAACTCAGCAATTATACCTTCCACACATTACTAACCATATGGAAACTACATAAGGCCCTGATCTCAAAGTTTATACTAAGTGTCCCAAACTAGCTTTCAGTCAGGCAGGAAGTTATATTTCCTACAATCTTATCAACAAAATGTTTACACGTTTCTCTTTAAATAAGATAAGCTGTGAGTCTCGAGAAGCTTGGTGTTAATATTTACTGATATTACATTTTATCTATGATTTAATAGGAAAAAGAAAGTAATATACTAATAATGGCATGTTATAGTTTTTATCACTACAGCCATTGTTACTCTGTAAATTTCACATTTTAAGTAAACATCTTTAATGACAAATGGGGTGTTTATAATATAGGAAATTCTGCCCTCTGCTGAACATCAGAAATCAGCGACCCCACTAGTTTAAGAACAAACATCTTGAGGTATGGAGCAAGAGAGTATGTTTTACATAGGATTTCCCAGCTTTCTAAGTGGATAAATTAATCCATATGGTTTTAAGTGAATTGATGGGAACATATTTGAAACATGCGTACATTTTGCTGACAATGTTTGTGTGCTTTAAAATGTTGAAGACTCATTTTCTAGGCCTTTTACTTTTTATAATGGCTAAAAGGAAAAAAAAAAACACAAAACTTTCTACCAAGAGCGGTCAGAGAAACAGGAAGATCTTGGGCAGTTCTGGAATCAAGTTTGTAACTTTGCAGGCTTGGAACGATGGCCCCTCTACCACACAGACTGCAGAGGCAGGAACTTTCAGTCCTCTTTTGTGGGGAATACACACTTGCACTTGCACTAAGCCTAATCTTCCGGGGAGATGCCTTCCTTCTTCAAGGTTAAAACTGACTTCTATTCTCATGAATTTTATTCTGAATTAAAGGAACTGGATATTGAACTCATGGTCATATCTGTAGTCTCAGAATAATTTAAAAAATAGAGATGTCAGAGAAGGAATTCCTTCTGGAGAAGCTGCATATTTCTTTCAGGGGATCAGTTGCCAGATTGTATTTACAACAGAGATGTTGGGGGAGGGGTTGTAAACACTGGCCAGTAGTAGATCACAATGCTGCTCTGCCTTCTTACTTTTGTTCACAGTGATTTCGCTCCTCCAATCATTCCCATGGGCAGTACTTGTGAGAGGCCAGGTCTGATTACTTCCTGAATCAGTTCTCATTATTCTTTTTGAGAAAGACAAACACTTGCCAGGTCCTCTGTGGAAAGCCTTAGTCGAAGGTCACTTAACAAGTTGAGGGCTTAGTTTTTGCAGTTTTACACTCAGTTTGCAATCCCCTAGTGTGGATGCAGTTATACCAATATAAAGGTATTTCAAAACATGCTATAATGATATAAAAATATTTATACTGGTATAACTGTGTCCACATATGGGGTCACACCAATTTACCCAAATCATTATAATTTTTTTTCAACTAATTTAGTTAAACTGGGACAAAAAATTGTGTGCAGTCAGACCTTTAGATACTGGGCGTTGACAAATACTACATAGTTAGACATGAGGTGGGATAATTTGGGTGTAGTAAACATGTAATAACTCCTGAACTACTGCCAATATATAATTATACCTTTATTTAGGACTTGTCTGTACCAGAGGGGTGTAAATTTTAGTCAGCACAAATGTGTCATGCACTAACTGGCCTGTGTGGACGCTGCAGGTGCACAATAAAAGTTCCCTAGTATGTGTTAATATAGTCCCCTTTCCAACAGTACTACGTTAACGTGACCTACGCAACTTTTAGGGTGCACCAGCAGCGTCCACATGGGTCAGTTAGTGCATAACACTGTGAGGCAGGCTACAATTTACACCCTCTGATGTGGACTAATGCATGCTGTAGAAAAGCCATTACATACATTTAAGACTTTCTGGGGTATATTCTGTTCTCATACACATGTGAGAACTGTTACTGAAGACAAAGGGAGCTGTGCTTATGTATCTGAAGACAGAACTGTGCTGTCAAATATGAGGCAACCCAACTATATCATTTTGTTTATGGACTTCTTTTTCATACTAACTCTATGGTTTTCATATGTTTCATTTAAGTAACATGCATTCAAAGAGAGATGGAAACAGAGTCCAGAGAGCACACATATCCAAAGTATGAGCTATACAGTGAACTGAACCACAGTGGAACTTGTTAACAACCAGAAGACAAGTGTTCAAAAATTCAGAACTTACAGGTAGAAACAAAAGTGCATATCTCAAATGAAGTTTCCTATAGCCATGCAAGGAAGAAGAGCAGAAACCTCCCTCAGGTTCATCAGGGAACTCACGATAAGAGCTGGGCAAAACATTTTTGACTAATTTTTTTTCAATGAAAAAATGTAGATTTAGGTCCAACAAAGCAATTTGCTAATTTTTGTAGAATCCACTGAATCCTTTCAGTTGCAAAAAGAACCCCAGAATTCTGAGAGTGTCTAAATAGCTTGTTGTGACATTTTAAAAAAGGAACATTTTTACTTTTTGATTCAAAATGACTTTTGAATTTTACTTCAATTGTATTAAAAATATTTAAAGGTAAAAACTTGAAAATGAAATGAAACATTTCATTGCATGCCTAATAAAACATTTAACCTGACCCCAAATGAAATTTTTTTACCATTTCCAATTGACCGAAAAATTCAAAAAGTTGTGTGTTAGGACAACCTGAAATTAATTGCTTTTATATACTCTTTGATTTAGCTACCAAAAAAACTAGTTACTCACACATTTCTCCTTGCCATGCAGATACGGGAAACCCTTAGATACTACAATAACCGTGCTAGACAAAACACAAAAACTTTCATTGACTTCCATAGGGCCAGCATACGACCTGAAATACTCAATCCAGCAAACACTTGTGCAAGTGTGTAACTTTTGCATATCTGACTAATTGCACTATCGTATGAGCAAGATTACACATCTGTGTAAATATTTTCTGGATTGGGGCCTAATACAAAAAGATGGATAGACAGATTATAGAGCAGTTAATAATAATACTCTTTGGTATATTTAGAACTTCTCAAGCTGTCTATCTACTCTGTTCTAGTTCCTTTCTAATTTTAGTATTTAACATCCCCCTAAGATTAATTTTTACATACTGAAAACAAAGCTTGGGGTCAATTTACCTCTTTAAAAATCTCTTTACAAAATGTAATTCATCCATATATTTTCTTTTTCTACTGAATTTAACCTATCTTTACTTCTGTGTCTGACACTCTCTGTTGAAGTATAAAATACTGATTGAAGTCTGGAGCCAAACCCATTTGCAAGGTTATTCATACTGTAATACACTGAAACAAATTAGTAAAATATACACTAGGAAAGATGGAAACTAGGAATTCTACCAAATTAGCTTCCTTTCAGAGCATGCAAGAAAGAGCTAGATCTAAGGTGGGCACTGTTAATCCAGTTTTCGGCCACCACAAAATGTGTGGTGATATTATTTAGTGAATTAACATCTGCAAAATGAAGGATACATGCTGCATTTAAAAAAAAAAACATTTTGAATAGCACACTGGACTTCTTCTTAATCACCTTTTAAATTAAAAACCTCTCTCACAAGAATGCATATTTTTGAATAAAATAGGCAACCACTTCCTTTGGTCATTATAATGACCTTTTTCTTAATCAGTGTCTTTTATTTGAGGTTTGGCCAAACTGTTTTAATACTTGATGATTCATGAACAATGTGTGAGGTGTTCTGCTTGAAGATTTTTAAGTCACTTTTTTTGCTGCCCAGTATAAAACTATTTATATGTGCCCTTATTAAGCTCTATGCTTTGATTTTTTTTTACCCCTGAGAAGTCCCCTATGGGTTAGGCAACATTTGCATTTAACATGACTTGGCATGCGATTATAAAGTCACAGTGTAGCAATCTGAAAAGGAGTACTTGTGGCACCTTAGAGACTAACCAATTTATTTGAGCATGAGCTTTCGTGAGCTACAGCTCACTTCAATCTGACTCAAGAGGGACTGAGTGGTGTCTTAACAACTGAAAATCTCAGGTCTAAGATGATGAGAATAGGGTGATCAGACAGCAAATATGAAAAATTGGGACGGGAAGGGGGGTATTAGGAGCCTATATAAGAAAAAGACCCAAAAATCAGGGTTGTCCCTATAAAATCGGGACATCTGGTCACCCTAGATGGGAACTTAGTAGATACATGCTCCATCTTGATAATGGGTAGTAGTGGAGGAGAGTAAACAACTGAAACAGCATCCTCTGAAGTTCCAGTATATTGCAGGGAACTGTAGCCCGAATCCCCAGTGGAAAAGTACTGTAGCAAACAATATACTTTGTGACCAAATTCCAAGGACTAGAGTGGCAGAAATAATCTCTCCCTGACCAAAGTATTCTGGCATGAAAGGTAGCAATCAGGAAAAGAATGAAAATTTCTAATTTAAAAATTTATCAAAAGTCTGTTGTGTTCACACCCTTATGGACAAACACTACAGAATTTAATAAGAAATCAGTAAATTTTTATAGAAATTCCATAGGGATTTATGGGAACGACACTAAGAATCAAGGATCTGATTCAAAAGTCCATCTCTGTTCTCCAAAGCATTTTAGGCAGATGCTTAACGTTAGGCACATAGTTAAGTCCCATTGAACTCAATGGGACTTTAGCCCGAGTCTAATGTTAAGCTTGTGCCTAAATGGTTTGATGAATAGATATGTGCTTAAGCATGTGTGTAAATGCTTTAATGAATTGTGATCATATAGAAATGACCAAACAATGAGATTTTATAGACCTATAGATATGCAGTTATATTGAGCCATCATATCTCATTCTAAACTATCCTATAAGGTTTTTTTTAATATAAAAATTATGTTCTATCTTATGTAAGACTTTTCCATACAGATTTTTAAGTTACTAGGAAACTCAGACACTACAGACATACTGTAGTAGTTCTATGGAGAGCTTGGTTATTGTTGTCAGTTCTCTAAGGTTCTGGACATTAACATTAAAAATCATTTATGGTCTGAAGTAATTCCTAGTACACTCAATGGAAAGACCCTCACTGTTGTATTGGGAACTCATATAACACTGAAATTTCCCATGATGCTTAACAAACAGAGGGCCAGTAGCTGAGGACTTTACTCAGCCACTGACCCAAGTAGTGAGTTATTGCTTGGTGTGCAGACGGATTGCCCAGGCTGCACCAACCTTTAAAACAGCACAGACTATTCCTGCCACTACTCCCCCAAATGTGGCCTGCCTGCTCTGTGGGCTTGTGCACATGGCTGTGGTACACAGCCTCTCTCCTCCTTGACCCCTTTGAGTGATATGTTCCTGCAATGGGGGACTAGTCCCTTCACTTCCCCAAATGGAGGTACTGTGTCAGGCTCTTGCATGGGCCATATAAGTAAGTGGAGACCCCTTGAGTCCCCCTTCTCTCCATCTAATGGCAAACGTCAATGGTAGTTCTTCCAAGCACAGGCTGAGGAAAAAGCCACAATGTAAGGTTCTCAGCATTTGGTTCACAGATGAGACAACTGTCCTGCCCTGAAGTGCTTACAGTCTAGATAAGATAGGACAAACACAAGACAAACCCAGAGAAAACAGTTCCGGAAAGGGTGAGGATTATTAACGATGAGAAGAAGGCAGGAGGGACTGTTTGAAGAGGGATTTCATACCCTTATGTCTGGAAAAAATACCTTCCTGTTCCATCCATTTACATTAAATCATGCAAGAGGACTGAGTGTTCAGTTAATATGCACTGCACTGCCCTAAAACACACTGCCTCAGGATGTGAGTGTGAGGCTGCATCCTTTCTCCATTTAAATCTCTTCTGTCTGGCCTTTAAACCATTTATTTCATTTGCATTTTCTCCTAGCTATATGGTCCTGATTTGTCTCTTGTAGTACTTGTGCTTTGTGACCTGCATTTATTTTGTGACTTTGAAATATCTTTTATTGAGCTCTGCTGGACCCTGGATTTGTAGAGCACTTGGAGATGTTCAGTCATAAAAGGTGCTTGTAAAAGAAAACTCCTAGGATTAAGATTAAGAAAATGTGACTTCTTTACTCTCTGAGAAGTGAAAAAGAACTTCCCTTTCAAAAGAAAGGCTCACACATAAAAGTCTATTATTTAAGACTTTAATCCAGAAGTTCTTAGGTTATGGTTGGCAATGAAGACCAGTTATTTTTGACTGATCATTCATGCCAGCTGGCAGTGAGAAACTGCCATACTGTAAAATTTCCAGCAATATTGCAAAAGCTGACAAGGGTAGCCATGTTGCTTAAAATGGTGTATGTGTGTGGAGAGAATGGGGGAAGGGGGTGGGAAGAGCAGGAAATATACAACCTTCATTTTTCAAGTAAGAAAGTAGTAGGGGCAAATAGATGTGTCCTATACAGTAAGATCCCCCTGTCTAAGTAATGCAAGAAAATCATTTTCATGCCATACCTGTATTTCAAGGATTCTGGCAACTCAAAGACATACATATGTGCATGTTTTACAAATAGTACAGAAAATGTATAAACTGATGACATGGAAAATATGGAAATAGTACAGGGGAAGGTGGAACCAAAGAAACAGAACACAGCTTTATGTCACATGACTACCGAGACCAGGTGAACAGAACTTTGTTTTAGATCATATCATCAGCTAGATCACAGTTGAGTAGTAAAGTGACATGTATTTGATTCATTTCACTGAAAAAAAACAAAACACCCAGGTTTACAATTTTATTTGCATTCTCAGAACCTTATTTGGGATTATGTAAAATTGACAGCTGCTTATAATTATTTTGGGTTTCAGCTGAAATAATTAAAAACATCTGCCTTTATCTTAACACTACCAGACTTAAACCCATGAGCTTGGTTTTACCTAACTTCAAAGCTGAAAACAAAGAATAAAAGAAACCTTTGCATATTACTAACAAATTTCCAGTGATTCATTTATATGTACAACCAGTTATTCGAACAGCCTGCAAACCTTTAATTATCTTTTAAATATATGTAATTTAGAACTGCTAATTAGATAGCAATTTAATGCTCTCACAGGGATTCAGATGCTCTGTCTTTTTAAAAATGTAAACTCCAATAGGAATAATCATTGGCATTCAAGTGATTGATTTTTTCAGTTATTTAAATGAACATGAGGCATTTACACTGTTCAAATCATTTAAATATTCTGCTGTCAGCTGCAGCTGTAGAGTTTTACGGACTCTGAATAAAGCAAGGGTAAGTGTAGGTTATCTTACGTTCCAGGCGGGACTCCCCAGAGAGGAATGAGATTTGCTGCTTATGAAAGGCTAACACTGCTTAAGTGGGGCATTAATGTTTCCTCTGAGACTTGGATTTCTCTGTTTTCTATATTTGGAGAAACAAATTTTCCCAGAATTTACAGCTCTGAAAGACTTAATACTAGTTTAGCAATCTTTAAATACACAGGTCTTTTAGCTATATACAATATATCATGGCATTTAATGTTTTAATTTAAACTCATTGACTTACTCTGGTAGCCAAACTGCCAACATATTTAGGTGAGGGTTTTATAGTACATGTAGAGCCTTTGTTTCCTGAATATACCTTCCCCTATTAGGACCAATCTTTAAAATAAATTACATAAAGATGTGCATCATTTTGAGGAAAGCAATTTATCAATTAGACTACATATCACAATGATAGAAAACATTATTTATGTATAACCATTCCAAATACCATCATTGCTAGCATTCCTAAGCTAAAGCTAAGAGTGAGTTTCAGTTTCCCCATGAGGATACAACAGTTTGATTTAAACTTAGACATGTTAAAAAATCCTTAGTCAAAACCGAGTAAGAAACTGAAACTCTGGTGCAGCAGTATTTAAATTCTAACTCATCATGGATTATATAGCATTTATCTATGAGCCATGACACATTCATGATCTCAAATTTAGCAAAAATAAAAAGGTAGAATATGATGCTTCTCAATTCAATATTATAGTGGTCATCTGTGAAAAACAGAGAAATTAAGAGGCTCTCCTCCCCAAATGAAATTTTGTTAGTGTATTCCACCCCATAAAGCAAAATCTCTCATTCCTTTTGTGAACAACAGCCCAGATTCTGATGTCAATTACAAGGGAAAAGAACCAGAGATTCTATGCAGTCCACTAGGGACTTCACTATTAGTGATCAAATTTCTGTGGAAGGTGCTCAGATACTGTGGTGATGGCCGGCAGTACAAATCTCTAAAATAGACAGATAAGATAGTTACACAGGTATAAGCCCAGAGTAACTGTATTCACTACAAATTAAATGACCTTTCTGAATTTCACTGTAACCCCTCCATCTTCTCTTCAAGAACCACTTCTCCTGTGACACTACAAAAACTGGCTAACCAGTAATGGCTAGGCTGAGGGGTAATCAGGTATTGTTGATGTTTATATTTTTAATTATTATAAAAATTGTATACAATTTGATTGTAATCCTCTCTCCAGCCCTTAGTATGGCAATTGTCTTCATAGACTGGAAGCTCTTCAGGATAAGTACTATGTCTTCCTGTGTGTGGACAGCGTCTAGGACAATGGAGGTACTCATAGAATATCAATAAAAAACCAACAATATAAAGGCATAAGTGTAAATGGGATAGAAATCTTTCCTCAGGTGTGCAAATTTCAAGAATCCATAAGGACTAGGGTAAGCCAATTAACACTGATTTGAAAAACCTAAATAAAAGGATCAAAATCAAATGTATTTATTGTTAAATCAATGATTCCTAGGTTCATACAAATATGAAATTGTGCATGATTAAACAGAAGTAAAACAACTTTGTTATGCAAAATAAAATTCTGCATTCACTACAAAAAATAAGGATTTGTAATAGAAATATGACAGACAGCAGTGATCTTATAGAGATGCCCAGATAAAAAACAAACTAACAAAATGGATAAGATCTACTTCTGATCTCATTTACACAAGTAAAACTTCAATAAAGTCAATGAAGTTACTCCTGATTTAAATTGGTCTATATCAGATTTGGAGAGTTATCCCCATCAAAAACTAGTAATGTCTTACACATATGAGGCACCTTCATCCAGAAGACTCCGAAAAGTAGATAAGGGGTTGTTGCACCCACAAGTGAAATGAAGCTATATAATGTTTGTAAAACCATATAGCAGTTCTGGGAGGGGAAGAGATTATTTCACCCAATAAATCTTCCAGTTGTCTATGACTAGCACCTTCTATATTAAATATGGATGTATATATCAAATATCATAGTGTGCATGAACTTTACAGACACATAAGGCAGGGGCCATCTTTTTGCTATGTGTTTGTACAGTGCCTGGCACTACTGAAATATAAACAACAAATAATAAAATAGTAATAGACTCTCTCCCAGCCCTGAAAAGCTTGAAATTTATATCAAAGAATAATGACACTAGACCATGATGAGAACAAGAATAAACAATGGAAAGGGAACAAAGCCAAGAAAATAATATTATTTGCTAAGGAAAGCAGATGATACAATTTGCTTAGTTTCAGATGGTTGTTTTTTATGGTCTTTTTTTTTTTTTTAAACATGTTGTCCTTTTTGGACCAGAACAGAGATTAGTGGCAGAAAGAGGTGTGAAAGAAGTAAATTTTAGGAGGAGAAAGAGGCTGCTTTCAATACATTACTATACAGTATACTACTGTGTTTGCATCAAACCTAAATACAGTATACAAGATTGCATGCAGAGTGCAGTAATATCTTGATTTTCCTGACTCAACTTCCAGTTTGCAAATTTGGTTTCCCCTTTAGTTTTGATTCAGAATGTTATTTACTTTTCTTTGCAAAATGTATGAAGCCCTTATAAATATATACAGTATTCTACAATAATAATTTAAAACACTGCAGTCTCACTACTGTAAGCTCTAGTGTGTTGGAGCATTTCGGTAGTTTTCTTAATAGGGACATTTTTTCTCAGCATAGAAGCACTCACTATTTATTTTTCCATACTACAGTACAAAAACCACTCTCAAATATATCAGAAAAAGGAAATATATACTTTTTTCTTTTTCCCTTTTTAAGAAATTCCAGTAAATATTTGTTTCTGCATTCTAATACTGTATTTTGAAGTCAAGAGAAACACATTAAATATCAGTTTTAGCTTTCTCTTTTTTACATAAATGTAACATACTAAAAACAGGTGTGATTCAAAGTTACATTCATATCTGTTTCGAATAAGGAAAGAATTGGCACTGCCTAGTCCCAGTGCCCATGAGGTCCACACTTGGCAGTGCTAGGGTGCCACCTAATGGCAATTCTTCCTCAATTCATCACTGGTTTATAACCACAGGGGAACTGGAAATTGCATTTTTCTGACTCAGTGCTCAGAAAACAAATCATTATGAAATGGATAGAAAATGGAGCTGAAAAACTAGCAACAAGGTGTTGAATTTCAACACTTCACACAGGCACATTCTCAGTAAGCACTACATAGAGCAGAACATTAGACAATCTATTACTAATTACATTGTTCCTATACTATATTGCCCTCTTCTAAGGCAATGTCTCCTGGTATTCCTAGTGTGGGTGCACTGGCTATGAAAGACCTGGTTTCGTGTGACAGAGCTAATGACAATGAATGTAACCGAAGAGAAAAAGTATTCATCACAGGAAGAGAATGAAAAATAAGAGATGGCCTGAAGAGAGGTGGGATAGGAAGGAAAAACAAAGGGAAAAGCTGTTTCTCAGAGCTACAACTGGACTATTCCACTCCGTTATTAAAACCTTTGGTGGAGCAATGTAACTAAATACAGGTACACTGCTCCTGGAATAGTTCAGTCAGCTCCCCTGCATGACCACAATGGTCTGTGCAAACATCCTTGCAGCACTGCTTTGGAAGCTGCAAGTGAACATTTTCCTGATAATTTAAAACCTGATTTGACCTCCTAGAGGTCACAACTCAGTTTCTTTCCCTGCAGGGTGCCCAGCAGTGATTGTTCCCACTAACAGTCTACACAAAAAACTCCAGTTATATTAAAATGAAAGCAAAGTTTATTCAACAAATGGGAGAAAATAAAGAGAAAATCACTACCACAATGAACAACAAAAAACAGTTAGTGAAATATAAACCCAACATGACTAATCAGTACGAGAATTGTACGTAGCAAGGCTCCACACTGAATGGCAAAAGATACTCATTAAATAAGATAAAATCCTTACACATTACAAAGCGTCCCCTCCCCAAACCAGCTGTTGCTAGCCTGCCTGTCTTTTCAGGCACCCACAAAGGGAGTTTCTCAAGAAATAGTATGCCTCTCTTTCCCATGTTACTCCAGAACTTAACAGATATGGCTCATTGGAGTTAGCCACTCAGGAATCTCTGAGTATAATAGCATTACATCATCTCAGACAAAACTAATGATAATCTAAACCAGTTTGAATCCAGCTGGTACATTGTTTGATTGGAGGTAACCCCAAATTATGCAGAAGTTTTAGCTAATATCCTCTGTTAATTATTTAATTCCAGTCCTGCATGCATGTCACAATCTTGATTGCCAGGAAGTTAATGGGAATTTCCCCATTGGCTTTAATGGGACTTGGAATTGGCCACAATAATTGTGATTTTCTTATAAAAAGAATTACATCCATAATGGCCCAGCCCAGCCATCACTGCATAAACAAAAGCCCCACTACAGTCAATGAAAGCTTGTCAATATGCAGTGATTACAAGATGCCAATTTTAAAAAAGATTCTTCCAAAAACTGAAAGGAAGATAGACTGAACATACTGTATTGAGCTCACTCCAGCTGACAGCTTTCAGGCACACTTCCCAACATTTTGATTTTAAAAAGAAGGAAGATTGTATAGGTAATGAGATAAATACACCCAAAATGTCCAGTGATGAGAGGGGTGTTGATGGTAATGGATTCATTTCTCCCATTAAAAAAATACCGCCACATCTTAACTCAGGAAGGTGGGTAACACCATTTGCCAGACTAATTTACATTAGGCTTTCTTGTTGGATTTCATTACAATTTGTTCCTTAAATTCTACTGCATAAAGAATGGATAAGATATAATTTCTAGTATAGTGTTTGAAGTCAGTAATTTTCAGGAGGAGGATGGGAAGGTGGGGTGTGCGTGTGCATGTTTTAAAACTCTTGTAGGGGGGCTTTAAATTATACAAATATATTGTGCGAAAATACAGGCCATGAGGTGCATTCCATGGGACAAAAAAAAAACAAAAAAACGCTCTTCAAAAGTTTATTTAAGAACCAAGGATGAAGTGATGGTTATCTAGAGAGGGAGGTGAACCCTATCAAACAACAAAATCTCTCCTCACCTTTTTTAGAGCATCTTTTCAATTAAAGGAGCCGATGCCATATCCTTAGCATAAGGCTGGGTATCAAGAAAATGAATCATCCCCTCAACAAAATATTCACCTCAATACACAAAGAGAAGGGAAATACTGACATGTGATAAGTTCCAAAAGAAGGAACACCCCTGCCTCCATACCAGGACCTCTAAAAAGTGGATAAGAACAGAATACCAATTATTCCAGCACTGAACCCACAGCAGACAATTAATAACTACAAAGGTAACAGAAATGTTTAAATAACTAGTTAGTGCCTTCTTTTTTTCTTTCCACAAAATCTACAGATGTAGAAAATATAGGAATTTTAATTCATTTAATGAAAGTATTTAACCTAAGAGGTTTTTTTCCTCACTTTAACCATCTCTTTTATTTCCCCTTTTTCCAGTCTCTCTCTCTTCCACTCATTCCATCCATGTATCTCCACATAGGTTTTTTTTTTTTTCTAATTTCTGCTGAGTGATTCCTCCTCCCTGGCCTCTTTTGCCATAAGGATTTCCACTGACACCTTTACCTTCCTCTGCAAGGCTCGAAAGGAGATGTGGACTAATATGCTGACACTTAGGGCTTGTCTATAGAGCGGGGTAATGCGGACTATGGAGGTGTGACTTCTGAAGCGCACTAACGTGCTGCACATTGATTGGTCCATAAAGACCTGCTAGTATGCATTAAAGGTTCCCTGTTGCACTTTACTATGGTGCAGTACTACATTAAAGAGCACTAAGGAACCTTTAGTGTGCACCAGCTCAGCCTACATGGACCAATTAATTCTTAGCACATTAGTGTGCTTTAAAAATCACACCCTCTAGTGCACATTATCCCATCATGTAGAGAAGCCCTAAGAAAGATGGGAACCCAGGACAGGAGGGAAGTAGGTCACTGTTCTCACACTCTCTCCTCCCGTACCATCTTATCATCTTCAGTGAAGAGTTAAGTTGAGGGTGGGAGGATGCAGTGACACCAAGAGAGCTGAGTCTTATCCCAGATCAGTAGATTCATGGCTTCGACCCCATCCACTCCCTCTTTGCAGTGAGATGCATATACTGGAGAGTGGGTAGTGGAGGTGATGAGTGGGGAGAGGAGATAGTGCTAAAAAAGTTCATTAACAAAACCCCACAGCTTGTCTGTTGTGAAATTTTCAAGTCCAAAAATAAAAAATCTGCCAGGGTGCCATGGAATGTGCATAGCTATTTCACATTATAGAAGTAGCTGGATGAAATCCGGGGAGTTCTGCCCTTTACTTCAGTAGGGCCAAGATTTCACCCTCAATCTACATGTGTTAGACAAGAGATCATCATCATTAGTACTAATCTGTATTGCAGCATTGCCCAAAGATCCCAGAGAGGTTCACTGTCCTATATACTAAGTGCTCTACATACACACAGAAAAATGCAATCACTGCCTCAAATAGCTTATGGGGTAATTTGAGACAAATATTCAACAAGAGTAATGAACAAAGGGAGGAAATGGGTGGAGGGAGGACACAATGATAATAAGATCATGCGGTTATATAGGTCAGCTATGTGCAGAACTTGATGGTTGCAAATTGTTTGAATTTAAAAAAAAATATCAACTACGCTGACTGTCATCCAACGTAACCGCTATTATCTGGTTGATTTCTAGAGAGAGAGGGTTGGACCACAGTAGTAAAGTATGCAAACCTCTTATTATAGGGTAGAACAGAATTCTTTGGTTCATCATTACATGTACATGTGAAATTCTATCAGTTCAACTCCAATAATGAGGAACAAGATCTGTGCTTTATCACCGTACTAGCATTCCTGGCTAAATTCAAGCATTTCCTTGCAACTTCCTCAGTTAATAAGGTTTGTTAACTAAAAACAGGTGGAAAAGGAAGACATACAGGAACACTACAGAGGAAACCCTGTTTATCCAAAATACGTTACAGAAAATGGTTAAAGATCAATTCACATATATCAAACTACGAGCCCTTTAATGCAGCCAAGGCCAATGAAACCAATTAAGTGTTAGTTGCACACGTTAAAGCTACCTCCCAGGCAGAGTTCACATTCATGCTCAAACCATGCAAGACTTTTTAAAACAAGAATGAAACCAAAAAACAAACATTGAAGCGAAATTTTGTCACGGATCAAAAACTGGCTAAGAGTCAGGGAACAAAAAATAGGAATAAACAGTTTTCATCTTGGTGAACAGCAGGGAGCCTCATGGTTCCATAATATGTCTGATGCTGTTTAATGTATTTATTAGCAATCTGGAAATAGGGTGAGCACTGAGGTAGCAATGTCTGCAGATGAGACAAAGTTATCTGGGTTATTCAAGTGCATAGAAGACTAAAGTACTTCAGGATCTAACCAATCTAGGAAAACGGGCAACATGATGGCAGATGACATTTAATGTTGGTAAGTGCAAGATAATGCACACTGGAGGAGAAAAATGAAATTATATATATGTCTTAGAAGCAGAGCCCTGTGTGGATACAAAAAGGTGCATCTGCATCCGGTCCATGATTCGCAAAAATTGTCTGTGGGTAGACGCATCCACGGATGTGGATATCTGCAGATTTGCAGTGCTCTAAATAGCTCCACAGGTAACTGTGCAGCAGTGATGCAGGGCTGTGTCAAGTCCCCAACTGCCCTCTGGCCCCCGTTCTCCCCAGAGACCTCCTGCCCTGCCACCCGCTCTGCCCCTGCCATACGTCCTTTCTTGTTCCAGGCAGGGAGGCTACAATTCTGGGTCCTTCTATGCAGTGCTGCTCTTCCTGTGGTGAGCTTGGACACCCCTACGTAGTTACAGAGGCTCTAATGCACGCAGTTATTGCCGCCTGCTCATTTAAAGAACAACCCCACCTTCAAAATGGTGCGTGGCTCATTCCCTTTTGGGAGTTATAGTTTACCTCCTTCCTCAGAGCAAGCGGGGGACTACAACTCCCAGAATGCCCAGCAGGCTGGCTGACCGCTGCTCCATTCCGCTGAGTGTGGGCTGCAGGGCCCTGAGCTGATACAAAAGTCGTATCTGCATCTGTGATATGAGCTGCAAAAATGGTTTACAGAAATCCGCATCTGCGGATGTGGATATCCGCAGATACAAAGCAGATACCTGTAGATTTTCAGGTCTCTGCTTACAAGGTTCTCAATTAACTGTATCAGCTGAGAAAAGGGACCTGGTCAACCCTGTGAACAGCTCAATAAAGATTCTGCTCAGTGTGCAATTGCAGTCAAAAAAGCAAACAAGATGTAAAAATGGGTTACGACAAGGATGAGGAATAATATTGTAAAAATGATAATGCCATTGTATAAATCAATGGGACAGCCTAATCTGAAATACTAGCCACTGCATCTCCAAAAGAAGATACTGTAGAATCCAAGGAGGTTCAGGGAAGGGCAACAAGAATGAGTAGGAGGATAGAACAACTCTCGTATGAAGAGAGAGTGAAAAGATTGGGATTGTTTCATATAGCAAGGAGTTGAACATTAGAAGATATGATCAAAGTATATAAAATAATGAATGGTATAGAGAAGGCTGATCAGGAGCTCTGTTTTCTCTGTCTCATAACATGAGGAAAAAGGGTATTCAATTAAATTTAAAAGGTGGCAAATTAAAAACTGATAAAAGGAAATACTTCTTCCCACACAAGGTGTAATTAAACTGTGGAATTCATTGCCACAGGATGCCATTTAGGCTAATAAGATTAAAAAAGGATTAGACATTTATATGGATAGGAAGAATATTCAGAGTTATCATAGTTAATATTAACAAAATCTTGGAAAGGTATAAAATCTTATGCTTCACAATTTAAGACAATCTCTAGATCTACTGAGGATTAAGATAAGACATTCCTGGCGAGGGAGGGCAGATTACAAGACTTCTGCCCACTATGGGGTTTCTTGCACCTTCCTTTGGATCATCTACTGCTGCAAATTGTTGAAGACAAGATACTGGACTGGACGGACCATGGTACTGACCCACTATAGCAATTCCTGTTTTTACATATATAGTACACACACACTATCTTGCCACAGATACAGTGCAAATTTGAACAATAGATGGAATGGTGAGATGTTGATTTAGAACTCGCTATTTTGTTTATGAATAAACTGGCTGAATGGAGGCATAAGAGAGTGGAGGCTTCTCTTTTCCCAGTCTTGAAGTGTTTCAGAGGCAGAGACTCTAATTCCAATGTTTAGCAAAAGATATAAACTCACCATGATGGAGGTGTAGCCCCATGGAATGTGGTACAGTAACCAATCTCTTAGGGTAAGATATGAGGGTCGTTGGAGTACTTGTATTTAACTTTGTGGCTGTCTGGGAGTTGGGATGTGGAACTGGAGGTAGGGATCTAGTGGTTCCATGTTTGTATGGTAACAAACAAGGTGGGTTAATTTGCAAGGACCATCTCAGAGGACCTTATTGTTTCTTGGTCTATAATTTGCCAAATTCTACCCAGCTGCTACAGTCCTCCTTCCTGCATGCCTGTGGCAAATTCCACAAGGCAGAAACACAAGGTACTTTTAACAGAAAGAGAAATCCTCCTTACTATATAAAAAAAATATAATGAGCAAATTTCTGTTAGGTTGCCTTTAGAGATACTATAATGTCCATCTTGCTCCATGCTTAGTTCTCCATTTCTACCCAAAAGCTGGTGGAAAAAAGCTATTCCATTCACCCATGGAAGTTCCAGCATTGATCTTTTCATTTCATTCATCTCCAGTCAAATAATAAATAAGGAAACAATCAACTCAAATACAAATGTTAATTGAGTGTGTAATTCCTAATCCAAATGTTAAACAGACAAAACATTTGTGCTGACTGAAAATGCAGGATGTGCTAATGACTTCATAAATCATACTTTTAAATAATTCTAATTTATTTATATATGAAATTAGCCATCCAATTAATATTGCTGTTTTCTACTAAAATATTGTTAAAATCAGATATTACCCTAAGTGCCTACTTGAGAAATACATATGGCACCCACCTGTGTACTAGAGTGAATTCATTAATACCACTGCTTTACTAAGGGTTGATGGTGATGGAACACTTGCATACACTGTTCCTAAACAATGATGCAATCAAGAATGAAGCTATTCTTCAGGGTATTATGTCGATAAACATTTGCATAATGGGCACTTCTATTTTACTTATTTTGATTAATGCAAACAAGATGACAAAGAAAATAAAGGTGAACTTTGTTGCTATTATTTTACTAAAAATCCCTTGTGTCCCTCTTTTACCATAAAATGTGCGATTTTGGAAAATTCTGTACATATTTTAAATTGGAATCCACTTTAAAATGACAAATAGGGGTTATTACATAGTATTAGAGCATTCCGTTTCAGTGTAAAATGCACATAATTATAGCAACGTTGGGGTTTGCCATTCTGTAGAATAGAGGTCTGTATCTTTTACAGACTGATTTGTATATTTATGTACCATGGAATTATTTGTGTTAACATTCGTTTCTATTATGCTATAAAATATACTGAGCATTTATACTCAACCCTATGTTCAAAAGTGGCATTTCTCAAAGGCATGAGGTATTATATTTTGATCTTCATCACCAATATTATATTCTTCACACATTAAGTAAATATAATAACCAAAAATGCATAAAATAAGTCAATAAATAGCTTTCTTACCAATGGTCTGAGTTCTGGATGTGTCAAAATGTATCCATTGTTTGTAATTGCAAAAGCATATCCATGAATACCTAACTGTAAGAATAAATGAGAAAGGAGCATTAATTCGCTTGGTCTCCAGTGAATTCTGAAACAAAAAAGCAGCCAAACATTTAGTCATTTACAGCTTAAACCTGGCATTCATAACCCTTATCTCAACACAATATTTCATTAAAATGAATGCAAAGCACCAATTCTTGACATTTAGTGAACTTGGTAAATAGCACAATTTTAAAATGTCACAAATACATTTTGCTATTTCAGATACTTATTCCTACGTACTTGATGTGAACATTTTAAAACATTAATCATAAAAGAAAAACATAATAGGTGTGATGTGATACACTATGTGCTAAAATGAAGGGATACTGGAATTTAGTAAACTCACAAATCCACAGGAGAGGCCAGGTTCTGCTTCTCTACTTGTGCAAGTGGCTGCATTAGATCAATGGAACTACTGAAATCAATGGGACTGCTCCCATGAGTCGGCTGAACAAGAGGTGGCCTATTATCAGCGATATTTACATACAATAGTGTTGAGGCTATTTCATTTCCAAATTATTTCAAGTTTACTTTGATATACACAGAACAAGGATTAATTCTAATGCAGAAGTTCATGTAATTTATATTTCTGGATTGAATGGAACGGTGGGAACTCATTTGAGAGCAATGAAATGTTTCATTAGGCCCACAAGTACAAGTAATCAAAGATAGCACTGTGCTTATTTAAATAACAGTCCTATCTTTTGATAATATTCCTATTACACAGTTGGCTGCTCCCATTGACTACAATAAATGTACTTTCAAATCACTGATATGGTCATTAAAACATCCCTTAGCATAAACTTGGCACCGATACCATATCTTTCTGTAGGTGCTGTGCATAACTCAATTTTAACACAGTAAAGATTTGTATACAGATTTAGATATCAATCACTATCTTTTCCACTGAGTTATTTCAGTTTTGAGACACCGTAACGTAACATTTATCTGTAAAATTATTCCTTGTGTTACATAATAAAGGAATGTGATTGTGTTCAAATACTTAAGTACATTGCAATTCTTTCCAAACTAGAAGTACCCTGGTTTGTCAGTTACCTTAAATTTCTTGTTATGAGACTACTTTTTATAAAAATCGCTATCCCCTATTAAAGCCCTGATTCAGCAAATGATCCATCTTCAGCAATGCACTGAAGTATATGCTTAAATTCAGGTACATGATTAAAACTTTACTCAACAGGGATGAACTATAGCACATACTTAAATGCTCTGTTGAATTGGGTCCTAGTACAAAATGGTCTGGATAGAAATGTTAACAGTCAAAAGTCAGAGCCATTTCTCACAGTGATGACTATAACGGCAAGTCTGAAGATTTCTGTAATTTACTGGAAAGATAAAACTCAGGGTGGTATTATAGCTAGATCAGAGAGAGCTCCTATCTGATTGAGATTTATGTTGTATTTTGCTCAGAATTATCAGATATATATTCAACTCTATGTGCCATAGAGAAGGTTGCTTCATGAATTAGCAGTTGCAATAAGTTTTAGTAAAGGGTAATAGAAGGTGGTAGGCTCTTGGCATCTCTTCATAAAGCAAAAAGAAAACAATTTTGGACATATTTCACCTATTATACTATGACATGTGAACTTGCATCTGGCTAAATATCAGATCTCAAGTATAATTGTCTATATGGCGATAATTTCAGAAAAAAATCTTAACAATTAAAGTCAGGTAATGAAATAAATGTAGGTGGTATATATCCTAGAAACAATATCTATTTAAAATGTTCTGTGCCTTCAAGTGTGGCACTTTGTCATAGTTTGTGCCATGGTTGAAGATGTACAATGTTTGCACTTAAAATGTTTCTTCTGTTTTCAGAGACATTGCTCCTTCCAGCGGCATTCCCCATTAGAAATATTGGGACTCTCTCTCAAAACTGATAGATTATTTCAAAAGAGAAGAAACTTTGTGTGACCACTGCAAAGTGACACATAAGAATGAAATATTTATGAGTCACATCCCACTTTCTTCATTCAGGACAAACTCCCACTGAAATCAATGCAAGTTTTGCCTGAGTAAGGACTGCTGGTAACAGCTCATTGTTACTGTTCATCTTCCACCGCCCAAGGCCCATCTCATCTAAGCTAACAGAATTCCAAGGTAGCAGAGTTCCATCTCCAAGAAACAGTATCACATCCCTATATGAATGTCACTGAATAAATAAAGCATTCCATATATTGCATCTACAGGATCAGATCCCATATGTTGCCCATGTTCTTCTATCAAAATAACGATATTTCATATTATACAATGGACAAATGCTTATAGTGTGTGAAAAATGGACGTTATAATTCAAATTTTTTTGCCACCATAACTAAACTGCATGATGATAAAGTGCCTGTTACAATTATCTTCTCTTGTGTTACACAGTGTAGTGTAAAATACCTCCTTGAAATCAAAATCTATTTCTCAGAAAGAGAGACATATATTATTTCATAGAATCAGACTGAGCCTTCAATATATAATATGGTCAACATAGATAAAACAGAGCTTTTAATCTCTCCGTCCTCAGCGCCCCCAAAACAAACAACAACAAAAACCAAAACCAAGAAACAGTCCCATGCCTCCTTTCTCGATCACTCTGGACAACACCACCATCCTGCCTGTCACTTAGGCCTGTAACCTCGGCATCATCATCAACTCAGACTTCTCTAGGTCCTCATATCCAGGCTATGTCAAACTCTTTCAGATTCTTTCTGTGTAACATCTTTAAGATATGGTCTTTTGCATTCAGCCATATAGCTAAAACTCTCATCCAGGCTGTCATCATCTTGTGTCTCAATTACTGCAACATCCTTCTCCTGAGCCTTGGCAAATATAATCTTGCCCCACTCATATCAATTCAGAATGCTGCTGCGAAGATAATTTTCCTAGCTCATTATTTTGACCCTGTGAGTGATCTCTCTCTTTGTATTCTTCAACTAGCTTCCCCTTCCCTATTGCATCAGACACAAGCTACTTGTCTTCTTTTTAAAGGTCCTTCAGGACCTATCCACACCCAACCCATCAGCTCTCATTCACTATTGAGATGTCATCTCCTGCTTCTGATCAGTTCTGATCATGATGTCACCCTCCATTGCTCCTTTTTGTTCCTTTTAAACAAGCACTTTTGTGCTTCCCCCCCGCTGCTCCTCATGCTTGGGACAAGCTCCCCATAAACTTCTGCAAAGCTACCTTGTTACCCTCCTTCAAAACTCTCCTTCAAACTCTTCTTTCTTGTGATGTCTACAAAAAACTTGACAACAGTTAGGTTGCTGTAATGCGGAGAGAACACCACCTATCATACTGACCAATATTGTCTCCAGGTATGTTTACACTTAAAACACTACAGTGGCATAGCTACACCACTGCAGCTGTGTTACTGTAGCACTTTAGTGTAGACACTACCCACGCTGGTAGGAGGGCTTCTCCCATCAGCGTAGGTAATCCACCTCCCCGAGAGGTGGTAGCTAGAATTTCTTACACTGACCTAGCATTGTCTACACTGGGGGTTAGATCGGTAAAGTTACATCTCTCAAGTGTAGACCAGGCCTCATTATTTCTTGAGCTCCCACATACTGTCTGCTGTATCATTAGCAAATCATTCATGATAATTCAGTAATTGGTATTGTATTCAGTTATAATGAAATTAACAGTAGAACTTGGAAGCTGAGGTTCGCTGGTTTTGTGACTTCCTAGAATGGTCTCCTAATCTCAATAATGCCCGCTTCTCCACTAGAAAACTAGATGATTTAGGTGATCAAGTAACTAAGACCCAGATAGTATGATTGAAAATCAGATAAGAAAGTAGGTGCTGAATAAACTCAGTACAATTTAATTGTTACCTGCTATTCAAATAGTGGGCCTATCTCAAATAGAGACGTATGGCATCACAGTATTTGCCTATTTGTGTTGCAAAGAAACTTCCATTAGTGATTATGTTGAAACCATCATATTAATGTTCACTTGTTACTGAAACAGGATTATAATCTAGCACTTCAGAGATGGAGGACTAGTGAAATAATAATACACTGGATCAAACATAAATGAAAAGTAGTATTATCTTTACATTCATCACTAACCTATTTTTACCAAGCTACAAATGATTCATGATTGCCAAGTTTATTTTGCTTGATCTATTTTATTTATAGCTCTTTTTAAGAGTTTTATAAGTGTCATCTATAAATTTGGAAACCTAAATATAAGGGAATATTTAATGTATCCTGAACAGCACAAAAGACGATAGTAAACTGGGTTGGACAGAGTGAAACAAGTCTATGAAAGATGGCATTTGCTTTAATTCAAGGACATAGGAGCTTTCAGGTCAAGAAGTTCTAGGCAGGCAGGAATTCTGAAAGGAAAGTTAAGGATGGACTGAGTACATCTTTGTCTGGCTTGCACACAAGGATATTCAGGCCACCAAAATCATTTTCTGGTTAGTATATGTATGTGATATTCTGTAGCATGGAATTCTCAAAATTATTTTATTAAAGTTCACTTATTTATGAACATTAATTGACAGAGGGGACTATAAAAGTGTACAAAATCTAGAATGCTGTGCCCCCACACTGACTAATAGAAATTTGATTTGATCGGTGGGGCTGTTCAATCTAGTCATTAGTGCAAGAGAATGAGGACTTCTATGGAAACACCAGTCAGTCAGTGGCGTTACTAAGGATTAACACAAGCAGAAGTGTGTACAGCATTTGTCCCCTGGGGTTCCATTTCTGATTCTGTCACTAATTTGGATATATAAATTGGGTGCTATATATCTTACAATAAATAAATCTAAAATATTATTGTTAATTCAGCCCTATACTCTAAATATTTTGAATACATAATCATATGTAAATTACCTTATATTTTGGAATGGCCTTTAGAAGTTCTTTAACTGGAACATCTGTACCAACTACTCCCAGAAGAATCCCTTTGGATCTCTGTTTGAAAAGAAAATGCAGACCATTCAGAAGAATAAACAATCATTGTTGAAACAACGCATGCCATCAATAATTATGTTCATATTGTAAAAATTGTACTGAGAGTACAGATCGTAACATAATCTGCCAACTACTTAAAAAGATAAGGGGAGGTTGCAGCTAATGTGGCTGGCCACACACAACACACACTCCATCAGCAGTTGGCCTCCTTTCCTTGGCCTGAAAATGAAATCAAAGAAGTATGCAAACTTTCAGCAGATAAGGAAGGTCTCCTCAACTAAACTCTTCTACTTGTGAAGCAGTTTTAAGATGAAATGTTACAGATAAAACATGTGACTTTTCTTCTTTTCCAATTTGCACTGTCATCTGATACCCAAGAGAGAAAAATTAAACATTATGGGAGAAGTAAATGTAATTCTCTTTAATAATATAGCAGGATGTTAAAATAACAGGTCTGTAAAATACAGCTATTCAAACCACCTATATGAATATTACTAATGTGCTGGACCTATCTGAGATAAGAAGGTAGTCTGGAGGAGAAAATATATATAGATTATTTGTTGTAACAAAGCTAATGTAGAAGTAAGAAGACACATGGGTCTAATACCACTGCATCAAGTTCATCATCTAGGTGTTTTCTCTTATAAATAATACCATTAACTATTTTGAGAACTATAGTTTCTACACTATAATTATTTGTGCATAAATATATTTATCACGTTTAATTTTATTCTAACAATAGATGCAAATGGCAAAACAAATAATAATAATAAAGTTCTGCAAGTTATTAAATTTCACTGCAGACACCAAAGTATCACATTGTAGAAACAGTTTGAGTACTTACAGTCTCATTTTGCTTACTAAATACTGGCATGGCAACAGTGGTCATCAAAACCAATCCCTGATCCTCAGCAAGCTATATTTGAAAAGAAAAAGGTATTACCTCTAAGCTACTTCAGCCCATTATGAAATCATAATTATAGCGGCATCTAACTAAGTTTTCTTCTTTTTTAAATGAGATCATGCATTTCATCTAAATGGCTTTTGCAACTTTAAAATTTCAATCCAGCCCCCTCCCTCCCCCAGCCCACACCACATCAATTTGCTAGTCATGGGGTTACCTGGCCAGAGTATCTTTGCTGGTGTCTCTGAAGAGAGATACCAGGGGGCTGAAATGAGGGCTGTGGGAGCAGTATGTGCACCAGGTAAACAGGCGGAGCTAGAGCTACCTCTTTCCCATTGGCAGCTCTGCCATGATTGACTCAGGGTGAGATCATGGGTTCAGACAATTTGTCTCAGGTTCAGACTCAGAATTCTCATCAGCTAGGACAGAGGCAGCGGAATGACAGCCAGTCAGCATTCCAGGAGCACCTTTGGTGCCTTAGTACTCAACCGGTTTAAGTTTGTTGGACCAGCTGGTGGCATCAAGCACTGGCTGGTTCTGTATCTCAGGTTTTAACATGTTTCTTCAATTAGGGAGAGACCAGGCCTCCTGAACTTTGGCCCATTCAGGAGAAACATGTGGAACAATTTATCATCATTGACCAAAGGAGAGTGGGATTGCTTAGGAAATTGTGTCTTTGCACCTACTTGCTATTTTTTCTTTTGACAGGTGGCAGAGTTCCCATATGCATCTTTGTTACAAGACAAATGATGGAGGGACGTATTTGGCTGGGATTCCACAGGGTGGACTGGCACCGCTCTGTCACCCTGCAGAGCTTGAGGGACTTGAACATCATCATATGAAGGGAAGTGCAAGTTACTAATTAAAGCAGCATTTTCCCTGCAGGTTTTTTTTGGGGGGGGGTGGGAGGGGGAAAGGGGTGAGAGTGCATTTAAATTAGGTGAGGTTATCCCAGCTATCAGGGGCACCAAGCATCCAGGTACAATAAGGACTGATGATTTGACAGTGGGGCTCAGGTAGATTGAGTTGTGCACATATTTTTCCAAAAGGAGGGAGCAGGGGAGCTGATCATCCTGAGAAAACACCTAGGGAAGCTGCATGGCCAGTTGCAGTTGTGTGGACTATATACAAAACCTCCATCCAATCCCCATGTTGCTGTTACTACATTGGGACACATCCTCTTGAACTAAATTTCAGTTCAGGGCCATATTTTGGAGAAACTTGGCACCTTTTAGTTTCCACACCCAGCCTGTTTTGAGCACAATCCTTTTCCTATAGGAGCAGCCATGGCTATTGCCTGTTCAGATTTTCAGAATATAGACGTCACAGTCATTGGTGGCCAGGTCATTTTAAGAGACACATTAGGAACTAATAAATTTGACTGTTGAGATCTCTGACATTTTATTTCTTTTAATTCCCAGTTTGTTGTATGGCTTTCATTCTCCCAAGCTGCCAGCCACTCAATGGGAATGCAAATGGGTTTCAGGATTGAGAAGGTTCATACCGGACAGGACACACACAGGAACATGGAGATGGGATCACCTCATGCTTTGTTTTTTTAGAGATGCTTATTAGCACCTAATGTGATCCTTGTCCTATACGTCAGGAATGATTTAAGTAGAGAAGGGGGAACCCGGGGTCTGGGCTGGTAGCTAGAGTCAAGTGTGATTGTACCAGTGTAAGAACTTATTCTCCTTAGCCAGAGTAGTATGGTCTAGCATGCTGAAATGGTGGGTATGGAGGAGAGCCTCCTTGGGTCACATTAGACAAGGCCAGAACAAATGTAAATAGAGACATGAAAAAGCATTCCGCTAGTTATGGGATGACATCTTGGAGGTTTTAGATGATTGCCCAGGGTTACTCAGCTCTGACAGTGTGTATTTGTCAGGCATCCATTAGGATATGTTTACTGTGGAAGTCCAATTCAGGCTTAAGGGATAACTGAGAACAATTTGTTTGCTGGGAAGTCAACTATGCAACTGATATCTATCTGGTGGTGTTCTTTAAAATGGGGTGGGAGAGAAATCAGACCAGAATTTGGCTGAAAGCTTTGGGGAAAGGGGTCCTTAACACCAAACATATACTAAGGGTGCATAGGGTCAATCAATGTCCTGTATTAGTGATATCCATTGGTAGAGACTGCTGCGGGTTGCCCAGTGGTTGTTGTAACCTTCTTTATGAGGTTAGAAGCGTATGCTTATGGTCCAGGCTTACTGCTTTGCTCTGGGTGGGTGGATGGTTTCAGATGGGCTGCTGGCCACTTCCATGATCTCTGGGTCAGGAAATGATTGGCTCAAAGATGGCTGACATTTTGGGAGATCGACTGCAATCACTCCTTCCTATAAAGGCTACATGTTTCACCCTTCATAATTTATTTTATACTAAATATTATTTCTGTATTAAAGTTGAATATTTGTGTCAGAAAATTCATTAGGTTGTGAAGAGTTTTTCTTGGGTGATTCCCTGGGCAATGATGTTTTTGGTGGAAATACTTTGAAATAGTAGAATGGTAGTCACTGGGTGTTTCCATCAGCACACATTGTGACACAATTAACACTGGAACAGGTAAGTAAATTACAAAGGAAGCCATGATCTAGGAATTTTGCATGGATGTTAAGTCTTTTAATCCCTTTTCGTAATAAAATTAATAGTAGTGTATCATGGTTGCTGAAAAACATTAATTGTCCGAACAAACTTGGTAAGAAGTAAAAATGATGTATTCTTTTATCAATAATTAAACTAAACTTCATCCTACATTTATCATAACTGGAACCAACATATATCACTGATACCTACAGAACAGGCTAGGGTTCTTTATCTTGTACTATAAGTAGCAGCAAATAGTTAATTAGAAATTCATATTTAAAATATCTTCCTTTGTCACACATATAAGAATTTAGATATCAACAACTCTTAAACCAAAATGTAATTACATCCTCACTGAAATGATGCTATTTATTTAAAAACTCAAAGACGACAGTATGATTACTAATAGCTACTCAGATGGTCAAATTTTCAAAATCCATTTTCCAATCATATAGACCAAACTGAGAACTTCCAACTCCATCAACACGTCCCATGCTCAGAAACAAGCTATGTATGTATGTTAATAAATACATAAATAAAGCATTTAGACTTCCATTACAAAACTACACATCTGTACTTTCTTTTAGATTTCTGAAGAAATTTCAATTCCTAAGATGTGTCATGTGCGAAACAAATTGAAATGGGCAAATGTCTTTTTTTTACCGTAAAACATGATCAAATATGTTTTTATGCAGACTTTTAATGGCAGCTTAGTCACAAATATAAAGGAGGAAAAAATATTTCAGTTATTATAGACAATTATGTTGAATGGTATTCATCTATGATCTACTAATGTAATTTTCAGTTAACTACAACGGAGCATCCTTGGAAATGACTGAAATACAAGTATGCAGTGTTACTGTAACCATGTCAATCCTAGGATATAAGCGAAACAAGATGGGTTGGATGACCTGAAGAAGAGCTCT
Organism: Lepidochelys kempii; assembly: GCF_965140285.1. Taxonomy (NCBI): domain Eukaryota; kingdom Metazoa; phylum Chordata; order Testudines; family Cheloniidae; genus Lepidochelys; species Lepidochelys kempii. The sequence goes on from NC_136386.1 coordinate 27,418,249, forward strand.
GTGTAGCTTGAAAGCTTGTCTCTCTCACCAACAGAAGTTGATCCAATGAAAGATATACCTCACCCACCTTGTCTCTCTGACATCCAAATGACATGATTTTAACCAGCTGCTATATATATGGTCTGACCTCAGTTTAACGGTCAATTTTGCCTACCCATTTTCTATTGCCACCGAGGTGAATCAGATGGTGGAGGTGGCGCTCCCGTCCCACCCCCGAGAGGGATGGCCCGGGCCCTGACACGTGTAGCTGGCATGAGTCACCTAGCATTGCTGCTCACCCCCCTGAACATTCCTCCATGCCTCCTTAGGGAGATGCGCCCCACAGTTTGAAAACCCCTGTGCTATGCTTATTCTTGACCTGGGGCACTATGTAAATTAACAGACATAGGCTCAGAATGAAATTAACGTTCTTTCTCTTATTATTTGATAGCATATGAATTACTACATTTTGATTTCCTTCAACTAAGTATATTACAAATAAAAAAATATATAAGAAAACAAAAATAGTCGACAATGAGTAAAACACAAATTCCACTGGCAAGCTCAAACACTTGAGGATACGAAGACATATGTGAGCTGAAAGAAAGGTATGTGCTTTGACGTGTTTTCAAAACCATTTTAGAGTACAGTATTTAAGCTATAAAATTAAGTGACAAAACAAGCATTACTTAAATGCTTTTGAACAGTTAGAAGGTTAGGCAAATCAGCGGGGTGTAAGATGCTGAGAGCCCCACAACAGTAAAATGAGGAGAAATGGGGTCAAGAACTCAAATTTTGGAGTCATTCATGTAATCAGTAAAGCTGGTTGAATGTAAAAAAATTGTCAGATTTTGCAGCTGTTCCCAAAGGGTAGCTGGAACTTTCAAAGGGGCCTCCGGACATTTGGTACTCAAATCCCATTGACCTTAACTGGGGATTGGACGCCTAACTACCATAGGTCCTTTTGGAAATTCCAGCATACTTTTTTGTTTTAATAAACAGTGGCAAAATTTAGTTGACACACTATCTATTGAATAATATTTGATCAGCTCTAGCTGATAGTGAGGGCAGCTATGCAGCAGTTAAAATAGAACTGTGTCCAAGGTAGAGTTGATAAGCTTTTCATAATTTTCTTCCATTTACAAAGAATGTATTCACTGGCTCCAGAAATGGATGTGAGCTCCACCTCTGTTTCTAAACTACTTGATTCTGGAGAGAAGAAAATAGACGGAAACTGATGTATACAAAAGCTGTAAATTCAAGAGTTATTTTTAAGGCACTGTCAGTGACTTTAGTTAATACTGGACTCAATTCATTATTAGTCAAATGGACAATAATTACTGGATCATTTTGATTTAGGAGATCCCTAAGTGAACATTGCTTTCCTGAAGTGACAGGTCAAATGGAAGGATACTACTAACAATTTATAGAAAAATAATTAAAGGAACACATTCTCTGCTCTGGCCCTCCTTGAGGCATCATAGGGATCAAATGATTTCCTTGAAAGAGGGCAAGAAATATTTACATGCATCTGATCCCTGTATCCTGCCATGTGTAGCTTGTTGACAGACTCTTGCACCCATTTGGAGTATGACTTCAGCAGAGCTCCACACAGGTGCCATAGGCCATCTGCATCTTACATGGTCCAGGATCAGTCTCTGCTTATACAAAATATGGCTCTAAAAGGGAGTTCTGCACTTTAAAACTCCTCTTTCCCTGCAGAATATATCCTCACCTGCAGCCTGAAGTCCACAGAATAACAAGGAGTTCCTGAATAAAAAAAACCTCTTTTCCTGAAGGACATGAGAAATTTTAAAGGGAAAGAACAACAAAAGGATGCAGAGAGAAAGGTTTCTAGTGAAGTACCAAGAAGTAAGGTAATATTTTTAAAAAGTCTATGAATGTTTAGGATTCTATGCTTTATGCCAGTGGTTCCCAAACTTGTTTTGCCGCTTGTGCAGGGAAAGCCCCTGGCAGCCTGGGCCGGTTTGTTTAACTGCCACGTCCGCAGGTTTGGCCCATTGCGGCTCCCAGTGGCCGCGGTTCGCTACTCCAGGCCAATGGGAGCTGCTGGAAGCGGCGTGGGCCAAGGGAAGTGGCAGGTAAACAAACCGGCCTGGCCCGCCAGGGCCTTTCCCTGCACAAGCAGCGGAACAAGTTTGGGAACCACTGCTTTATGCGAAAAAACACACAGTGTAACTAAACAACACCCTCACTGCTGAAATAACCAGTAGTTTCTCCACTAATATTATAAAATACGTTTAAAAACCAGCAAACTTCAACATTTTATTTGTAAACACACAGAGCTGACTCCATAGGGCAGCCCAATACATTGGCATCAGTCAAATGCAAGTGTTTGAAAGAAAACACTGGCTTTTATTATGCTAAGAGTTGCATTAAGAAGTTTTATTTGAGAAGCTGCTTTATCTGCCAGAACATGGGACAGTTTTGTTCAGTAACCATAGAATGTAATAAGAAGAAAAATGTTGGACAGTATTTCCTGGAATGACCCAAAGTTTGTAGTCTCCTTTTGATCCACCACCATGACCACCAGGCAGTACTTAAAGAAATCAAATAGCTCTGTGGCATATTTATTTTGATTATGTATCGCAACATCTGTACCCTACTTGGTGTCTCCGGTAATAATTTAGAAAACTCCCTTCGATTTATGCATGCCCACTTACTTAACAGAGAAATTAACGGACAGGAAGATGAAGACATTCCAAATATCCCATAGGATTTTATTTTAAAGGAAGAGAGATGAGTGTGAACAGACTCAGCCCCATCCCCTGTTCTCAGAGCACAGATCCTGAGATAGTCTCCAAATCAAAACCTTTCCGGAGGGTTCAATTTTATAGGTAAATGAAAAATAAACATTCAGCCTATGCTTCCTCCTTGTGCCTAGCTATTCTGAAGACCTCAAGGACCTTCTCTGTCCTACTAGGCAGGGTAAAAAGCACATACCCTATCAGAGTTGGCCTGACTGCTGCATCACATGAAGACATGAGTCAAGGGATATGTCTGAGTCCCCACAGACAAACTGACCTGAAAGGGTTTGGCCCTCAGTAGCTGCGGTTTGGTTTTGACTAAGCTCTCCCATATTAATATGGAGCAATCCACTAGGCTGGATACCATCTTCCCTTCTCGTAGCATGGTCACAGTACACCTGCTGGGTGTCCGGGAGCTCCTAACTTCTGGCACACTACATCTCTCTCACTAGTTGGAATGTATGCAGGAGCAAGGTTTTTTTCCTGCATCCCAGTTTTCTATGTGAACAGCATAATAAGAGGACTTGCCCTATATTGTGAGTGAGCACCCTTTTTTGACCCCTGTGGTAGGGCTGGAGTCTGAGTTTGCTGTTGCTGCAGCTGCTGTTCTGCCAGCTATTCTGGGACTTCTTCAGTTTTCCTGTTTTGGTATTACATGTGAATGGGCTGAGTTCCTACTTCAACCTCAATAGAGCACACAGGCCCAGGATTAGTAACAAAATCCTTCCTGGGGTTTGGCTTTATTAGTAACTCAAAAGCAACAACAAATCTCAGTTTCAGTTTCTTCTCAAACCAGGTTTCAGTTTTCTTCCTCAAACCTGGTTTCCATCCAGGATCTCCCTTTACTCCATTATTTCTCTCCTGCCAGCAGACCCTTCCCATCTCACTTAAATCACAGGGAAAATGAACAAGTCACACCTGCCACAATGAGTCAGCCAAATTTCTGCATCTTTAAGGAGTGTTCTAACATTTTCGAAAAGAGCAGGTCAAGAGAAGAATCTCACCACTCTGTTACACTGGCCAATTAGCTTAGAAATTGTGAGGCATTCTGGTGTGTGGTCATTTGATAATACTTGAGAAGGTAAAAGGATCACCCTTCATTTAAATCCTGTGTAGGAAGAGCTGGTTGGGATTTTGATTCAGTAAGACATTAAATAAAGGGGAAATGTGCATATATCTACACAAAGATGGTTCACATATCATGGAAATAGTTGATTGGGAGAACAGATCTAGATTCTGCTTTAAGTCGTGATGGGCAAACCTAAAAGACTGGGAGGACCTCTTCTGGCAAAACATTTAGATGCTTATCTTAAACTCTCTCATGTCTGGCACTGGAAATTTCACAAGACATTCAGTATTTCTTGGTTTTGGCTGGATCAGGTATATTGTACCATATTTCTAGCTTAACTCATAGTGTTTCAGTTTCTGACTGAAACTAAGAATTTTACAGGGGTAAAGTAAGAAAAATATATACTTCAGGATTTGTGTTCAGTTTGTTTAAAGTTCTGGGTGAAGTTTAGTATTGGTTGTTATTTATTTTACACTTGTTTGCTATACCTAATCCTAAAGCACATAAACAAAGATGTGGTAGTTTTACAATAGACCAACTATCTCAGGCATATTTTAGTCCCATAATTGCTAGGCTAGTTTGGATGATGGTTGGAAAGCAGAATAATTTAAAAAGGCCACTGCAGAAAAAATGTATCTTTGTTTTTTATGTGGATCTTTGGGGGGGATGTTAAAGTTATTTTATCACTTCTACATAAAAATAATCTCCTTGAAGCTTATGGATAAAGCAGAACCAGTGATAGTTGGCTTCCCCTAGAAGGCTTTTCTAATCCAGATATTTATGGTGGCATTGGGGGTGGGCGGAAGCTATACAGGGGCCTTGAAGCTGTGGCCCTAATTAAGTAGTGTATCATAATATACTTAGCAAATAATAAGACAAGCCCCAAAAATTAAAAAGGGGAAGGATGAAAAATGCATTCCTTGGCTTAGAAGTCACTGAATGCTTAGAACCAAGACACAGAGTTTAGAGAGGAGAATTTCCCTGCGTTATTCCCTCAGATAAATGGCTGATCTTGTTCTATCTAACTATAGCAAAAGCATTATGACTGGGAAATAATCCCCTTATACATACTAGATTTACAGTTTTAAGTGCCGCATTCTTTTTCTCCTTTGCCTCTGTGACATTTTGAGGTCCACCCAGGCCAGGAACAAGTCCCATCACTACCTGCCCTGTAACTTCAGAGGGCCTTTGTGCTGTGCAGCTATGGTTCAATTCCCTGATATCAATAGCCTGCCCACAAGAATAAGGTCTCACCCTCTCACCAGCCTAGTTACACTTTGTAGGGTGAAACCAACAGCCCTAAGTGAGCTGATAACTGGAGGGCTGGTTTCACACCTTTGGGGGAACCAGAAAGGAATACTCTGAGTGTCTGGTAATTAAGAACTTGGAAGGGCTATTGGAGTCACCCTGAGAAGTGTAAACAGGTTGGTGAGAATAAAGGTGAGACCTTATGCTTGTGGGGAGGCAAATGTCAGAACTGAACCATAGCTATGCAGAACAAAGACCCCCCGAAGTTATAGCGCAGTTGATGATGGAACCCTTTACTGGTGTGGATGGACCCCAAAATGTCACAGCTTCCCTAGCCCCATTTCCATCAGGAGTCTCCAATACAGTAGCAGGAGTTTAGGAATGATCTCTGCACCTTAAGCAGTGCATTCTCCTTATGTATGTATAGCCAAGGAGGGATGCACTGTCTTGACCCAAATTCTGACCTAAAACTACCCGTTTGTAGTTGTTGCTGATACCATATTATTCTCATTAATGTGTTATGTGTAACAGTTATAATAAATCTGCATGCTAGAAATGGAGGGGTGGGTTCCTGTCTTTTGGGACGTGAGAACAATTAACTTAAGGACAATAACAAAGTCCAGATTTTTTTCATATGTTCCTTTGTTTTTCAAAAGGAATACACAGTACTGTTTCATTTTAACTGCTATTCTGAAGGGGTATTTTTATATTTCACAAGACATGTACATTTCCTAATTATTATTAATGATTAAAAGAATATGAAGTAAACAATATACAAATAATTTAAATGCAAAGAAACTCTGAAGGGGTAATCCTGTTTTTTTTTTTAATAAAGTATCATTAGACCTCAGAAGCGGGGGAGGGAAAAATCAGATCTTAAAGCTGTATTGCTCTTTGTTTAGTATTTTTCAGAATTTATAGCTTGTTTTTTGAGGAAACCATAAGTTACAACAGTATTTTCAGAATATTTTCCACCCACTTTTCCAAAGAGTTTTGATTTTTGAGGGACTTTTACTTGTACTCATGTACATGAGTTATTAGACTTGTAACAACAAAATATCTGTTCTCTGTTAAAATGACTTACAGAATACATCCATAAAGCCCAAAGCAAAAGATAATATAAGCAGAAGTTAACTGATACTATGCTGCTCCTATCCAGCTTTCATTTCCCACTTTATAGAGCTTTTTATAACAGGGCAAAAAGGATTATTTCTTGCAACAATTACTATCATTAAAGAGATGCTTATGATCATTATCAGATAACTTGCCTCTTGTTATTATACAAGACTACTCCTAGGAGCACAGGGTTTAATGGGTTTGAGAGGAATACCTGCTTACAGCTGAAGTGCACTCTTATTGTACAAGAAGTTTACTGTAGTATTTTTGTACCAGTTGGCATAGCCTTCTAATGGAGACCCTTACATTGAAGATGAACTATATGCATGCATTGATAGGTATCCCATACAAAGAAAAACTTGGTTAAATTAACAGTTGTGCGGATGGCTGCTCAAGTGTATTCCTTTTTTACACAACAACTAAAAATTCAGGAAATCAAGATTCATCTTCACACCAACATGGACCCACATGTATTAGCACCGAAACACACTCATGTGCTCTACAATAACATTCTTTTGAATCCCAACATATAAGAAACCATATCTCCATTCAATTCCTCACCATCACAATGAAACACATAACTTGAACTCTCACTTCAACAAGGTTAAATGAAATTATCTACACGCAGGTGTGTACCAAAAGTCTATAGTATCCTATTTCTAGAGGGGAAAATATGAAATTGGAGTTAAGGGTGTGAAACTGGGTATGAATGCGATACATATCAAAAGTAAAACAGGAATGAAAGACTGGGGATAGCATAGTGGGACAGGGACTATGGGGGAAGCAGGCTTCTGCAGGGGACATGGGCTATATGGGGGCATGGGAGTGAGTGGGGAAGTGTGGGGAGCAGCATATGGGAATTTGACCTGTATATGTAGGAAGATGGGGAGCTTGACTTAGGGGATCCTAGAGAGGAAGAAAGAGAAGCTCTGCTCTGAGCAGCCATGTGAGGGAAGCATAGGAACATGACTAGGGTATCATGGAAGTGTGTTGGAAGGCCTTGAGTGAGGTGGAACTGGGGTGGCATAGGAGCTCAGTAAACTATCTTACCAGTATCCATGCTGGAAGGGTTCCCCAAAATGCTACTGTCTCAGTTCCCAGGCATACCTGGCCGCAACCCCATAGCAGACACTTAAAGTCTGAGGCCTTGGTGCTGAGGCGCTCACCTTCCCTCCACCCCTAGCCCCGGAACTGCCCTACTTTGACCTAAACCTTCCCCCCAGTCTGCAGCCCCATATCTCCCCAACTTCCATATCCTCTTATGGCTCGGCCTTCCTCCTTGATTATCTTGCTTGTACGTGCTGCGCAGAGACAGTGATAGAGGCTGGGAGCATCAGAGAACAGAAGCAGCTAGTGAAACATGACAGTGTCATTGGCTTTTTCGTTGTATTATATAGACTATTATGGAAAAGGGTAATAGCTCTTTTGTGTTTACATTTAAATTGTGACCTGGGATGTTAGGGAAATCTCTGTGTGTGAAGTCTGGAGAGATCATAGTTCTTTAGTGACAGGAGCTATGGAGAGAATGTCAAAAATAGCTAATTTTTAAATATTTACTCAGTCAAAGTTACTAAATCACTGACCACAAAAATATTATTGAAAATTAATCACCCCCTGAAGAATGTGTGGTAAAGTTGAAGACTAAATTCAACAATTTATTCTTGTTTTAAGTACAAATCTCAATGTAGACTTACTACAGACCCACTATAGTGCCTCCTATATATATATCTGAGATTATAAAGGTGAAAACAATTAGCCCCCATGCAGAATTAGAAAAAGGCAAAAATCAAATTAACAATAAACCAGGGTCAAATGTAAATATTTACTGAATGATTCTTTTGTACTTAATTTGATTCAATTTAACTTTTATCATTTTAGTAAAAATGCTAAAATTGCTAGTCATTCATTTCAGTGAAAATAGCAGCGTTACAAATTTTCAATTTTCTATTCCCAGTGACAGCTTCAACACTTCAAAGTATAAAAAGGTAAATGAGGTGAGGAATGATAAATGATGCTCCAAAATTGCTGAAACACGATAGCACCAAGATAAAAGAGGGCAAAACTCTACTTACACAAGTTAAAGGATAACACAAAAAGAAAAAAGAAAGCTGTCAGGAACTTTGGGAAACAAACATCACCAGACATTTAAAAAAAAAAAAAAAACATTTGAAGGAGACACAATTCCTTTTATGTGACAATAGATTAAAAAACCCTAGATGATTTTTTAAAAACGTTTACGTGTTCTTATAACTATCTACCTGCATTTTTGTGTCTAATTTATACACTTCTGCGTCTTCATACAAGTTAAGTAGAACAAAATATCACAGCAGGAGTAGGACAATAGGTCTTGAACCCTACTGTGTTTGTTCAAGAAAGAAAGCTATTTCTAACAGGAAACAAAACACCCTGTTGGGCTATTAAAGAGGAATAGCTTTTTGCTATTCTATAAAGCCCAAGTGAATCAAGTGCTGTTCAAAACTGGTTGGAGGCTGTGGTTCACTTTAACTATGGATTTGAGAAAAATGTCATTTCCCCTCCATACAAACATTTGGCCCAAGAATTTTTTCAAATCCATAACTGAAAACATTTGAAACTTGGCAAAATGATTAAGTTACAGATTTATTTTAAATTATTGTTATTTGCACAACTCTTTGTAGTGTTCTCTGATGGATCATTCTAGCCACACCTCTTTCTCCGTTTTTGTTGGCCAATATTAAAAACAGAACCTTTACTACCTACAGCAGTTAAGTTTCTTACTGTATTTGTGGTATTTTCCATTCTCATTTTAGGGAAAACCACAAAAATCTTTGTAAAGACAAATACCACGGTACAGTAAATAGCTGATTTAAACTGCACCCACTTCATGTCACCTCCAGTCCAGTTTTGAATTCACAGTAATTAGTTCCACAGTGCATAGCACAGTAATTTACACACTAGGTTTTGATTTGTATTTCATTCCCACAGACAAAATAAAATATAACAAGCTTCAAAGTGGGTAGTTAAGGGCTACAGAGCAATGACTAAACACTCACTGTCTCCAAATTTGTTACATGCAAAAAAACCCAAAAAGCCCAAAAGATTTTATAAACTGACTTACAATGGGTATTAAATGCTAAAGGTAAACTTGGATGGTACATTTTTATTTTAGATCATCAAAAGATTAATGTGAGCATGTTTAGAGAGAGGCGACTGTTTGAAATGTTTATAGAGAAAACATTCACAGAGTATACACAGATTCCAACAAAAACAATGTACAAGTTCCGTCATCATATGGAAGAACATTTGCACTAGGGACTAAGTCATTCATAAAGAAGTGCATCAGTCCTGTACTGCTCCCCTTCACCCTGCAAACAGCAAGGGCTTCCCTGATATGGAATGTGCTCACCATGACTTGATTTGCTGAAAAATTTCTGGAGATTAAACATTTCTTGTGTTGCATGTCATGGGAAGAAAGCACCCAAATTAGTTACCCACATAGCCTTATTTACATCTGAAATCATGACTTACTTTAGCCAACAAGCAACTTTGCATTGCTTGATATAGAGCTGCAGCAAGCTGCTGGTCAGTCATAAAAACTAATCTTGCAGCTTTAGGCTGACCATAAATCCAGATGCACCCCTCCACTGACCCATTAGGCTTCCATTTGCATCATGGTAAATTAGAATGAGGGTACCAGAGGAATTCTGATATGATCCCAGGCATCTGCTGAGGTTCAGCCGGCAGGAGATAGGCTTGGGAGGAGCAGCATGAACAATACGTTTTGAATCAAAAAGGTAACCTTTATGTACAGAGTGCTGCAAAGTGCAAGAGGGAGCAGCAAAAGGTGCCAGAGAGTAGCTGAGAGATTGGAATCAGGTGATTCTGGGAACGGGGGAAAGAAGCATGATAGTGGGGGCAAGACTGGTATGATATTACTACACAAATCAGTAATATAAAGCCTCATTGTGAGCATATTAAGGAACTAGCAAGGACTGTCACAAGTTATACAGCTAGTACAGAATGAGGAACAAGTATATCTCACAGTAAAGCCTATAATCTTTCTAAAGTAAACCAAGCTATATTTTAAAAATACCATATTCTTACCTGGTAGGTGAAATATCAAAAGCCCTCATGGATTATTTGTAACTGTCCTCTTCCCCCTCCCCCTTCCCCTGAAAGTAGGGCACAGTCTAGCAAAAAATGCAGATGGCTTCAATTCTGCAATAATCTGTTTTGGGGTAACACAGTGAAAAATGGCTTTTGAGGTCTTGTATGTAAGCTAGGTGTAGTTTTTACTGATCTGGAACAATAGTAATTTGTGGTGGAACATTATTTGATATTTCAACATTGTAGCACATAAGGACACATGACCCGAAATCACGACACAATCTGCCAAACATTTTTAAAAGTTCGAAGGGGATATGTACTTATGAACCAGCCTCTTGTAACCTCTCTTTCTTCTGTGTTCAGATTGTTAGAGAAACATTTCACAGACACTCTTAGACAAATGGGTGAAAACAAAAAAGGCTGTACTGTAGCTGAAGTTAGGCAGGCTGATTCCTACCACTTATCCAGGAAGCTAAAAACAAAGTATTCTTTAAACCATCAATTTTCAAAAATTACGTATTTCCTGTTTTTCACCATGTGTCACACTGGGTGCCCACTGTGTATTCTGCCATCACTGTCAGAGAATAAAAACAGACTGCAGATGTAACCCAGTGTCACATGACAGCATGTTACCTGGGGGGCTGGAAATGTGATTTTTTGGTATCCCTGAACAAAGATATGTCAAATTTATATGGTATCATACAGACATAAATTCAAACACATTAAGCAATCTTTTACAGATTTGCAGGCTTCTGGGTGTCCATTAGTTCTGAACAGACTTTTCATTAGAAAGAGCATTTGTTCTGTATCTCTCATTTAGAACTGGATTTGCTTTTTTCACCCAAGATTATTAGTAATAATAATACTTAGTACCTATGTATAACTTTTCATACTGAAAGTGCTTTATGAACTTCAATTCAAGGTAAGTCTGCAAAACTCTTTGACCTTATAATATTGCCCCCAAACCACAAAATAATATCCTAAATTTGGTGATTATTGTATTTTCTTGAAGTTTTGATTATATTTGTGAACTATACAAGAATGATGCAACAGGCATCAAGTGATATGTTTTTGTCACAATCATCGTGATATCTTGACATGCAATGGTGACTCTGGTATCATACCATATCAGTGCGGAAGCTGTACAAGAACAAGAGCACACTGTATGAAATCTACTTAGACAAATTATGTTAGATGTATCAAGAGGCTTTTTGATAGACAATACAATGGGGACCAGTGAAAGGCCATGGGTTTCACTGCCCTTCCAGCAGAGAACGCAAGGGCCCATGGATGGTTCACTTGGGCTAATCATGTCAATTTGATGTTTGCCTATTATTTTCCAGACAAAATGGCTCCCCTGTTGTGCTCAAGTAGCAGGTCACTGCTTGTCCATTTTGTTCAATTAGCTGTTACATTGTGTTTGAATTGCAGCTATCAGCAGGTGATTCAGCTGCTCACAATGCGCGGCTTTGATGTCAGCTGTGTTACTTGCTGCTCCATTTCAGTGCAGCATTGACATGGTGAACCATTTCACTGATTGCCACTGTACCATATTCACAACATTGTGGAAACATGAAGAGTTGGAGATTTCTTTGAATGATTAAGATTTGATTGAAAGTAGTTTACCTTTTGAGCCTGAGGGAGCTGGAAAACAACAAAACAGAACAAGCAATCATTATATGTTGAATTAGTTTGAAAGGTGACAGCTAGTTTATTAATAAAATCAGAAAAGTAATAAAAAGAAAACAAAGAACAAAGGGAAGCAACTATAGAAACTAAATGTACAATGCCAATTAATTCCACTTTCTGTATAAACATGGGGCTACATTAACAGAAGGTTTATTATGATTTGACAGCTTCTCTGTTAGGTAGCACAAGCACCATGCAACTTGTTAAAATACCACAGTGCTAGGACAAGGACCGTTTCCCCAGTAGATATGGTAACACACTTGAATTGTGAAGTTCCATCTTCCTGTACACAAATATAATTCATCCTGGGAAAGCTGAAGTTTTGAATTCAATCTTTCTGGTTTTATAAAGGACTGAACCTGCTCTTTACTGTTCACTTAGTATGGTGAATACAAAATAAGATGGGCTTATTGCACTTAAACTGAGAATTTCAATATCCATGATATACGTAATGAGAAAAAACAGATAAGTAATATGAAGTTACTGTAAAATGAAAGACATACCGTGTGCTTATAAAAATATGTGTGTATGGATATATACATGATTATACAGTACGTGTAGATATGCATGCATGTACAGAGACACAAATATACTGTGTGCGTGCGTGTGTGTGTATCTATATCACAAAGCCATTTCTTTGTAAATTGAAAAGGAGTACTTGTGGCACCTTAGAGACTAACCAATTTATTTGAGCATAAGCTTTCGTGAGCTACAGCTCACTTCATCGGATGCATACTGTAGAAAGTGTAGAAGATCTTATTATATACACACATAGCATGAAAAAATACCTCCTCCCACCCCACTCTCCTGCTGGTAATAGCTTATCTAAAGTGATCATTCTCCTTACAATGTGTATGATAATCAAGTTGGGCCATTTCCAGCACAAATGGCCCAACTTGATTATCATACACATTGTAAGGAGAGTGATCACTTTAGATAAGCTATTACCAGCAGGAGAGTGGGGTGGGAGGAGGTATTTTTTCATGCTTTGTGTGTATATAATAAGATCTTCTACACTTTCCACAGTATGCATCCGATGAAGTGAGCTGTAGCTCACGAAAGCTCATGCTCAAATAAATTGGTTAGTCTCTAAGGTGCCACAAGTACTCCTTTTCTTTTTGCGAATACAGACTAACACGGCTGTTACTCTGGTTCCTTGTAAATTGAGGCCATGTTTAAAATGAAATGTAAAGGTAGAAATTAGTTCAGGTAGAAATTCTCTGTGTGGACATTTAATGATTTCACTGTGAAAGTTGTATATAAACTGAGCACCATTAGTAATACCTTCATCCCAACAGAAAAAAAAATATTGCCATATTACCTGAAGACAAGGTGTGTATATTGATTATCATTTATCCCTAAATATGTCCATCGTATATGCGGTGAGCAATAATTCATATATATGGTATGAGGAGCAGTCTGTAAACTCCATTACATATCATGTACCTTGTTCATTAAAGATGAACTACTGGGTTTTGTTGTAGAAAATAAACCACCCTGCTGGTGGTGCACAGGAGTCAGGAATGTAGATCATAGAGAGGTACAATACACTACACTAAACTTCCTTTTCAATCCTTTTCCTTTTATCTTTTTCAAACTCTAAACAGAAATTCTCATTGATAGTAAATCCAAACCTGTGCTGAATCCACCTTCTTAGAAACATTTCTACCTCCAGTAGGAATTGCTGCTTTTATAGATATCAGGTGAGCACAGAAACATGCAGGTGAATAAAGACCAAAGCTCAAAAGGACTTCAGAATCTACACTGAGTTAACAGACCCCAACCAGTGCTCCAGAATTATAACAGACGACAAAAGAGCTCCCATCCAGAATTTTGGCTGCTGCTCATTCCTCACCTGTATCCTCTGCCTCCAGCGCAAATGCTGGCAATAAAGAGAGCTGTCACGTGACTCCTACACTATGCCTTGTATTATAAAGACAACCACCAGAGCTCTATTTTTATGAATTAATTCAAAACACAAAACTCCACCAACCTAAGAAAAGAATAATAGATACAGGTATGAAATCTTGAACACAATGCAAAAGATGACCAAATTAGAGGATGTATGTGTACTTCTTTAAGAAAGTGTTTGTATTTGAGTAACAGCTAAATAGTATGATATGCACAACTTGCTATGTGCATTATAGCTGTTTGACTAATTGTAAAATAAATATCATAATTAAGTCCTGCTTAAACAGCCAGAGTGCAAGTTAGAACTGCCTTGGGCCTTTCTGAACAGGTATCTACTTATTATTCTCTCATTTGATTAACCATTTGATTCATGGATGAAAATGCTGTTACTCTGAAACCTTCTTTTCACAAACTTTCTCTTTTTACAGACAAAAGGAGGATGTTGAAACATGAACATTTAAATTTATGTTTATGGTGCTGCCTTTGCTTTGCAACTGCTCTCTCTATGCTATTCTTTCTTGGTAACTAACATACTAACAAAGAGCATCGTTTCTATCAGTGGCTCAAACTAATCAAACTACAATGATAGATGCACTAAACAGAGAGTTGTACCCCTAAACCAGAGACCTTCGGAGCAGGTTTGTCTGAATCACTGGACATTGCCATCTTGGATATTTTCATAATCTTCTGCCTTGTACATACTTCCCTCCAAAACAGTATTTGAAGGAATGACATCATATCACTGGAGAACGTGGACTAGTCACCAACAGCATTATCATTTCAGAAATCCTGACTTCTGGATTAGATGAAAACTAAATAAGAAAAATCAGCATTATGCCAACTAACTAACTAACGTTCAGCAGAGATGGGCTTAATTAAAAACAACAACTTAGATCTGGATTCCAAGCACCTAGGAAGTTCAACTCTGTCAGATCCAGTTTGCTTCATTAAATAAAATAGATACAGTTTAATCATTTTCTTTACAGTATTTAAAAACGTTTTTCATTAACTAATTTCAGAACTGGAATAACTCATAAATGATCCTATACCTTCTACCATATATGGATTTTGCATGTTTGGTCAAGCCTTTTGCCATATGAGACATTTATTTAGAGAGTTACATTTACATGGAAAAGTGATGAGTAATTTTCTAGTGGCAATCACCATATAAAATTGTGGACTAGAGCTTGTAAACCATTACTCATACAAGCAGTCCTATTTACTTCACTGGGATTATTCTCATGAGTTGTTAAAGGTTTGCAGAGTCAGTTTGTAAAAATGTAATTCAGATTCCCAGGGTGGTTTATCAATTCCCTGTTACAGCCTTCCTGTAAACTGAGGAATATCTGTTTGCTTTGATTGTTTATCCTTTGAAGCATTAGCAGTCAAAACTTGGATTAAGAATATCTCAGTCATCAGATGAGGGTTATTTTCCATTAGGCTTTGCTGGGCTGGTACTTTGCTACTTTTCAGCCAGAGTCTTTAAGTTCAGGACCAGGGCCTTTTCCTTGAAAAATCAGCCTTTGTGACATCCAGATAAATCTTCATTCTGATGCGGGTTTGAAGCTTGGCTGTTACAAGATACTCTGTGTGAACAATTCACATTGTTCAGTTGAATTGTTACAAATTCCTTTGCAATAAACTATGGCTCTTTGCCGGACATTACCCTTTCTGGAAAGCCGTAGGAAAGAAATACTTTTCCTAACATTAACAGTACTGATCTGACCTATTATTGCAGACTCTAACAACTGCATGTCTCTGTGTAAAACCTATTGGGTATTTCTGATTCCTGTGGTTTGCTCTCACACTGCCAAAAAAGCAGCGTTTCAATAAACTACATGATCTTTTCCTGACTCTCAAAAGCATATTGTAGCAGTTTCTATTCTACTTGCATCTACCATAAATTGTCTTCTCCCAGGCTCGATCTGAAAAGCCACCTCTATTTCTATTTGTTTTCAGTGTCAGCATTTTTTCATGTAACACTCAAGAATAATTTTTGAAGGACTTGTTAATATTGTTCTCTCACTACATACCATACATTCAACATATAGAAATAATCACAATGCAGCTTCAAGACTTGCCATGCCTTATACCTTTCAGGCAAATTAATACAATAACAAAAGACACCTCTTAGAAGCCCCTCTGCCTCAGCCCCCCACCAACTCCATTGGGTTGGGATTCTGAAGGAGGAGGTGTAGGCAGCAGCTTCATTCTGCAGCATGCTTTCCTCCAGACCCTGCAGATGTTTTGTGCAAGAGTTAATGATGCTCTGTGGAGAAAGTACTAGGAGTACAAATCTGTGGAAGCCAGGGAATGCTGCTCACAACCCCCTGTAACTTCTGTAAGGAAAACTAGCCTATCTGTGTATGTTTACACTGCAATTAAACCCTTGCAGCTGGCCCATGTCAGCTGACACAGGCGTACAGGGTTCAAGCTACGGGGCTTTCTAATTACGGTGTAGATGTTCAGGCTTGGAGTGGGGGCCAGGCTCTGGGACTCTCCCTTCTTGCAGGGTCTCAGAGCCCAGGGTCCAGCCCGAGCCTGAAAGTCTAGACAGCAATTAGACAGCCCAGTGAGCCCGAGTCAGTTGACATGGCCCAGCTGCAGGTGTTTAATTGCAGCACAGACATACCCTCAGTGTTAAATGAAAAGCCTTCCTTTCTCTTGCTTGTCAGTGTAGCTGCCTCACAAGTCATGTTGCCATTAGCTTCCTGTGAAGAAGACTCAATAGAGGTAATAGCGATTGGAACAAACTCTGAAAGGTTTACCACGTGAAGTTTCCTGGGACCTGAGTGGATTTTTCCACAGGAGAGCACAATGTGGTACTCTGTTTTTAATATTTTCTTTCAAATTCCTGAAGTACTGAATTTAATAAATAAAGTTTACAATACAGACCAATTACTGAAGTAAAGGAGAACAAAATGAATCTGGAGCCATAACATGTTTTGTCTACTTATTCTCAAAAAAATTTGTATTATTAGTATTATTGAACATCTATACTGCAGTAATGCTGTCAGGGTTCCTTCCCCACTCTGAACTCTAGGGTACAGATGTGGGGACCCTCATGAAAGACCACCTAAGCTTATTTCTACCAACTTAGGTTAAAAACTTCCCCAAGGTACAAACTTGCCTTGACCTTGAACAATATGCTGCCACCACCAAGCATTTTAAACAAAGAACAGGGAAAGAGACCACTTGGAGACGTCTTCCCCCAAAATAGCCCCCCAAGCCCTACACCCCCTTTCCTGGGGAGGCTTGAGACTAATATCCTAACCAATTGGTTACAAAATCATCAAAGACCCAAACTTGGAACAATGGAAAAATCAGTCAGGTTCTTAAAAGAAGGATTTTATTAAAAAAAAGAAAGGTAAAAATCACCTCTGTAAAATCAGGATGGAAAATACTTTACAGGGTATTCAGATTCAAAGCACAGAGGATCCCCCTCTGGGCAAAACCTTAAAGTTACAGAAAACAGGAATAAACCTCCCTCTTAACACAGGGAAAATTCACATAAAACAAAAGATAAACCAATCCGCCTTGCCTGGCTTACCTATACTGGTTGCAATATTGGAGTCTTGGATTAGGGTGGGTTGGAGAAGATGGATTTCTGTCTGGCTTCTCTCAGTCCCAAGAGAGAACAACCAGGTAAACAAAGAGCACAAACAAAAGCCTTCCCTCCCCACCCCAAGATTTGAAAGTATCTTGTCCCCTTATTGGTCCTTTGGGTCTGATGCCAGCCAGGTTAGCTGAGTGTCTTAACCCTTTACAGGTAACAGGATGTTGCCTCTGGTCAGGAGGGATTTTATAGCACTGTATACAGAAAGGTGGTTACCCTTCCCTTTATATTTATGACAAATGCCTACAAACTCAACCAAAACAGAGCCTATTGTGCTGGGTTCTGTATAAGCAAATAGTAAATGAAAGTCCCTGATTCAAGGAGCTTATAGTTTAAAATACAAGACTAACAGGTATATGAGACAAACAATAAGGCTGGGTTGAGCAGTGGAGTAAAAAAAAAAAACTTCAAACATAATAGGATGTGCAAAATTTTAGCCAATCAGGAGCAGCAATCATAACTCATCACCTGCCTAACCATTATCAGATGACAGTTTTCTGCTCAGTCCTCATTCTCAAAGGAAATTTGCATAACTCCTTCAAAAGACAAGGCTAGGAACTTAAATTCTTAACTCTACTGGACATAAAAAAAACTCATGGATTTAACAGACACGGACTTCATGCTCATTACGGTAATTTGCAATACACCCTTCTGCCTGCTAACCCTGAATTGCCCACTTCATTGTAAGTGGTCTCCCACAGTATGTGTGAAACCCTTATGCTTAACAATCTGTCCCACCTTGTATTTAGCTCAAGACACTGTTTTTTTTCTCCAGCCCTAAGGAAAAGCTCTGTGAAACTCAAAAGCTTGTCTTCTACACTAACAAAAGTTAGTCCAATAAAAGATATTATCTCACCTACCTAGTCTTTGTTCATTACAACAGATAGTGGTGAATTTTAGTTTTACATTTCCCAGAATAACGGAAATGCTTTCACATAGACAGATAACCATGGTAAATAGGAAGCTTTGAATATTTGAAAGCAAAACATGAGTTTAGGCAAAACATGTAAGTGTTACAGATGAAAAGCATTAAAATCCCCTAATAATATTTTCATGTAATTTTTTAAAAAGTTTCAAACAGTTTTTAAAAATTTTGATTAGACTACTCCTTTACAATATTTGCAACTCAAACATTATACCATTATTGCATGAAAATTCATACATCTTATTGACTGTTAAGTTGATATACTTGATTGACCAGAAACTATAAAGAGGTGAAATTGACTAATCTATTTTCATTGTCAATGTTGAGTGAAGTGCAGAGGGAGTAGTTATGCTCCCATTGACTTTGATGATGCAAGATCAGCAGAACTAAGAGCATGTGTGATGAAAAAATAATTAGATTTTCAAGATTATTTTAGAGTTAATTATCTCAAGGTCCTGCCATGCAATCACATGCACAAGTAATTTTCATCACAGGAATATTTCCATTGACCTACTCCTGTGGAAAAAAACTACTCTTGTGATAAAGACCTTACTACTAATAGTTAACTTTTTAAAAAATAAACAGAAAACTTCTCAGTTTAATCGTGACAGCAACCCTATTATTTAAAACCTTACAAAATACTTTGATGTTGGCAATGCCAGCATACTCATTAGCATACTCATTAGCCTACTATCTAACTGTGAAATAGTTTGGGAAATCATCTACTTTACTCTTGGCTTTCATATTAACAGTCTTTATAATGCACCAATGATTGGCTGCTTTTTTTTTAAATGTATTACCTTTATCTAGCTTGGGTATGAAAGATTAATATTATTATTCC
The DNA here is from genome assembly GCF_965140285.1 of Lepidochelys kempii. NCBI lineage: Eukaryota > Metazoa > Chordata > Testudines > Cheloniidae > Lepidochelys > Lepidochelys kempii. Next base: position 27,437,497 of record NC_136386.1, read on the forward strand.
TCCCCTTTGCATACATCTGTTGATGTTTAGGTTACACCACTCCCTTGGCCAAGAATTTTCCACAAGGATTTGTTGCATGTTACCAGCTTAAACCATTTTTTCTACATTTAATTACAGCCAAAATGTTAACAGTAAAATAGTGTAGGCCAAAATTTTGATTTGCTTTAAAATCATTAAGAAATGCTTTGGAGATTGTAATATACATTTGTTTAAATAAACATTTTCCAATACTTTGTGACAAGAGAAAAACTGTAACAAAACCAATAGCCCGATTAGTTGAAACCAATACAAAACATTGGTCTGTGTTCCCTTAGCTGGCTCCGCAGCAACAGATAACCAGTAATTAAGAATTTTCAAAGCTGCCTAACTGCTGCCCAGACTTATGGGGGTTTGCCTTCTATTTCTTATATTCAGTGAGCATCACTAATTGTGCTAGGGCACAAAATAATCTTACTAAAGCCAAAATCCATCAGAAATACATGAAAGAAAAAAAGAAAAAAAAATCAAAGTAGGATAAAAAGAAAAACTCTGAAGAAATGGTTCATCTTCCAAATCATTTTACAAAGTATTGAAAACAATAGAGAATACAAAGAAAATAAATTGTAACACATTTTTCACCAAGTTCCTTTTTTGTAAGAGGTCAGACTTTCAGGATCCTACTGAATAGTATATATTCATTTATATGTCCACGAGGCAGTAAGACCACAATGTCACAGGACTGAATTTTATAAAAGATAAGATAAACAAATACCTGAAAGAAAAAAAAGTATGGAGAAAATTTAACTGTTCTTGCTTTGTCCAAGGTTGTTGTTTAATAGAAGAGTCCAGCTGAATACAAAAACTGTCACCTCACAATGTTCTTGGGGTACATAAGACATAATTTTTTATCAGTGGGAGTAATTAACTATTTGAACAATTTACCAAAGGTTGTGGTGCATTCTCTATCACTGGCCATTTTAAAATCAAGATTGGATGTTTTTCTAAATGATATTGTTTAGGAGTTATTGTGGGGGAAGTTCTCTGGCATGTGTTTCATAGGAGATCAGACTAGACGATTACAGCAATCCCTTCTGACCTTAGAATTAATGAATAATGACTATCACAGACATGTCCCTGTGCATTATAAGAGCCCAGTGGAGTTTTCCCTTCACGGAACAATATCCATCAGAATATTCTGTATGCCTTTTCTTTTCTAGTTGCTCTCATTGCCTTTTAAATCATATTAGCATTATTTAACTTATAAACCACTACAACAAAAAACATTCCACGAGTCTTACATTTCTTCCAATATGAAACTAGGAACACTTATTCCCATCAGTAAATAAATAAAGTATATCCTATAACCTATTTATGGTCCAATTTCCATAAGTGGCAAAGTTGTAAACTTACATATTAAAAGTCACAAAGGAAATACTAAATTGGCAACAGCCTAAAATTTTAAATCTCATAACATAAACTAGGTTTGATTTTGGTGTAAATAACTGCCTTCTGCATCTTGAACAAAGAAGAGGGGTCAGGCCCCACAGTAACCAAAGAATGTGTATGGTGAGTGTAAAACTACAGCAAATCATAAACCTCCATTCACTGTACCACTCTTCAAAGTGCAAATATCTTCACAAAAAACAAGGCAATGGAGAATATGGCCTAGTATCTTTAGAACAGTTCTGTATGATCCAGCACCACCACATTCCTCAGTCATTGGACTCAGTCAGAAACTGCAGGAGTTAGGGTTTATTTTTTTCTTCCCCCCCACTTATGGGCACTTTTTTCACTTATGGACAATAGCATAATTAACACCTATAAGTAACTGGCAGGATCTAAAGGTAGGCTGAACTTTGTTAATTTAAGTATCAGATATATATAAAAAATCCTCCCCCCCCCCCCGCAAAAGGAGATAATTTTAGGGAATAGCCATAATTGAAGAAGGTGAACACTCAGGAGAATAACTGCCTAACTGATATTTATTGCATTTTATCTGGAAATATATTCCAATTAGATGCCTGACCTGCATTTCTGTAAATGATTAGACAATGTTTGTAAGTTGTCCTCAGATGATACGGGGTGAAAAAATGTATTTTTGTCATGTTTTCAACAAACAGTAGTTTGAAAAACATGAAGCAACTTCCATAAGCCCAGACTGATGAGTCCAATAATCAAATGGGCTTCAAGTCTTTATTTCCCTGAATATATCATCTATAGGAGTTGAAAGGTAAGATGGATTCCAAGATAGTGTCTTTTCCCCCTCTCGTTCTTTTCCAGATTCTAAACGCCAGACCTGCAAAAGGATGGTCAACTAAACTGATCTGGGTTAAGTGTGATGATATTCAATGGTTCACATTATAAATGCTGTGAATTTAGAAGATTGCTCTCCATTTGGATCCAATGATCCTGGCTTGGCGGACTATGACAGTATTTTTTTTTTAAATGTAGTAGGGAGGCCTAGTAACACACTTTAAAATTAGGGAGTGTTAATCCTTCCATCTCTTTAAGGCCAAACAGGATAGACCATTTTACCCTAGCATTCCCATCTTTCCAAATAAAAGTGGGTAACAAAAAGATCAAGCTTCTCAAGGAAACTGTGAAATTGTTTGATAGGTGAATATGGGGAATAGTTGCAAGATAGATAATATTGGGAAGAATAACAATCTTGATCACATTCATGCTCTCCAGATAGCTAATAACAAGGTCTTTCTAGTACATGAGGTAGTTGTTCATTTTCTGAAGAAAAGGGAGATAATTTACATGAAACAGAAATACTAGTGGAAGAGAGCTGAATCTCTTGGTATCTAAAGAGGTCTGTAACTACAGACAAAGGGCATATGGCAACTGTTTTCTCTATTTTCTGAGGGTCTGCTCCAAAACCCGTTGTTAATTATTTTGGCATATTGATTTGTTATGTAGACATTTTTCCATGTGCCATAATTACCCACAGTACATATGGAACACAATGGGCTGGTTTGGAAAAGAATAGCAGGCTATATTCTGCATATAAAGCAACTTTGTGTTCTCCAATTTTAATGATCTGAGTAGAGAACTAACCTGATTCAACATGCCAGCAGTCCCAGAAGGAGGCTGAATTTAAAGGAGTTATAGGAGGCATCCGTGTTTTGTTCCTCTTCTGAGTTGGAATGTCGAAGATATGAATCCATGACAAGTGGTCATAATCCACTGCATCCTAATTAAAGTCCCACCTTACTTCCTGAAAGATATTCTCAGGACTGAGAGAGATTATTAAATGTTGTTGAGGTTTCAACCAGACAGACTGACGTAAATTCAACAACTCTCTCATACTGTCCAAACCATGATGGCTATTCACAAATATGGCCTGATTTCTGTGAATCAGTTTATCCATGACCATATCCAGTTAGGTTGCAATTATCTGAGCCAGGATTTTTTACATCTGCATTAAAGATGGAGATTGGTCTGTAGTTTGCACAATCATCAACTGGCCTTTCCTCTTTTGGGATTACAATGATTCATCAAGTAGGGAGAGTTAGCAGTCAAAATATGATTAAATACCTAAGGCAACACAGGGATCAGTTTTTCTGAAAAGTTTTCACAGGATTTGATTATTTTATGATTATATATGTTTTTTTATTTTAAGTTTCTTGAAAGGACAAGATAGATAAGGATAAGATAGATAAAATCAAAGTAAGAGACTTTATTTGTGAGACATACTATTTTTGTTCACATTGGTGTGTTTTTGATAAAGGCTCAAAGAATTCAGGCTGCATTTCTTTGGTAGTATGGACATCGAACCCTGAAGAGGTTTTAGTGCTCTGTTGTTTTTTTTTCTTTTTAATAGCCAGGCTAATGCTTTATCAGATGTGTTGACTTTCTCCTAATAAAAACTTAATGTGTTCTAATTGCATACTCTGAATTGTTCGTTCTAATTAAATTTATTTCTCAATTCTCATAATTTTTCCCATAGTGTTATGACCTAAGACACAATTCTATATTTTTTTCCAGCTGAGCCTGAAGTTGTTGATTTGCAAATTGTTTATTCATCAGTGTTACTGAGATAGCTCTACTCCTTATCACTGCTTTGGGAGCATCCCATGGCAAGTGAAGGAAAATCTCAGGATGCAGTTTCTATCTAAACAGTGGCATCATTCAGCACCTGCAGTATCTTCCAGGAGAAGTCATTTCATTAAAACCCTAGATTTCATATTTTTTAGTTGTAGTACCAATAGTCTTGGTATGAAATGTCAATTGAATGAACGAATCACACTTGAACACAAGAGAAATCAAGAAATAAAGTCATCTCAAATATATACTGTGTGCTTGCTAGAGTTAAAGGTGTAACTTCTTTCCAAGTGGTGAAGCTGGCACCAGATATTGGCCACATTGCTTCCTTATATAAATGTTGCCGATCTTTTTACCTTATAGTGTAGAGAACAGCTGGATGTGCCTAATCTTGAGAAGTTAGGGTTATGCTGAAGTTGCACCCTATTACCACTGTTCCTTTGGCATGTGAATTCACAGGACTTGATCCTTGATTGCAGCATTAACCTACAGCATTGACTCTTAAGTGCTTTTTCAGCACACACTGGATCTACTCTTCTACAGCTCTAGGCCTCCAGGACTGTGATAAAGAATTATTTGACAGTGTCCTCACAAGCTTCCTTTACACCCTGTCCTTCATTTTTCTTTTCCTTAAAAAGCACTTAGGTTTCAAATACTATTTATTTTATTGAAGCAATAATTATCCTAGAGGTTCATACATGGTCATTTTCAATGTTAACTTGATTTCCTTGTGAACAACATTCTATTTTTAAATGGAAACTTCTGTCAAAGGGATTTCTTTGAGTGATACCTTCCATAGCAAATTCCCATGGTGGTTTAACCAATAAGGACAATTTTAATTCTGATATATTTTCCAGAGCTGGCACTCTTGCATTCAATTTCTATGTAATATAATGAATAAACTGGGCACCCATAGCCAATTCAAACATATAACTTGATTCTGGAAAAGATGTATTGTTTGGATTTGCGCAACTTCCTCATGCTATGATGTTACAAATGACTTAATACTGGTTCCAAATCCTAGAAATAAAAATGCATATTTGATCAACTCACTAGTTATTAGAATACATTCCAGACTTCACAATTACATTTTAGATACTATGTTTTGTTCTGTGTTTGCACAGCACCTAGCAGAATGGGGTTCTGGTCCATGACTTTGGTTACTAGGTGCTACAGTAATACAAATAACTTAATAATATTATTCAATTTACCTTTGCAATAAACCAAGAAGTCAAGACATATGAAAAGAAAAGCTGCTAAAACATCACAGATCCTTTTGGGTATCAGACCTCTGGAACCCAAAATCAGGCTTCCATTTGCAGGAACCATACAGAAGGAAGAACACTAAATTTATCCAAATTATGCTCACAATTATCTGGAGACCCCCCCAAAAAATCTGATTTCTGTTGCGAGGGACAGAAAAATATCATTATTGTATAATCACTATTAATGTTACACTATCAGTGTTCCAAGCACTTCCATACTTCAGTAGAACCTCAGAGTTATGAACACCAGTTATGAACTGACCAGTCAACCACACACTTCATTTGGAACCGGAATTACACAATCAGGCAGCAATGGAGGGAAAAAAAAAAAAGAACAGCAAATACAGCACAGTATGTATTAAATGTTAACTACTAAAAAAAAGGGGAAAGCAGCATTTTTCTTCTGCATGGTAAAGTTTCAAAGCTGTTTTAAGTCAATGTTCAGTTTTAAACTTTTGAAAGAACAACCATAAAGTTTTGGTCAAAGTTATGAACATATCAAAGTTCCGAACAACCTCCAGTCCTGAGGTGTTCATAACTCTAAGGTTCTACTGTACCTTTAAGCAAAATTATTCAATAATTAACATCTTGGTTTCTTTGTGACACCTCCTCTAAAGTGCCACAGGACTCCTCGTTGTTTTTGCTGATACAGACTAACATGGCTACCACTCTGAAACCTGTCACCTGGGTTTCTGCATTGTAAGACCCCACTTCAGAAGCCCATCCCTATGCAGCCAAGTATTTAAGCACATACATAACTTTAGAACTGTGCTTAAAGTCTTACTGACTTGAGGGACTTGTGTGTTCTGTGTGTTTAAATGATTTGCTGAATTGCAGCCTAGGTAAACCAATTGTTACCAACCCATCTGTTACCAAATGGTTAGCATATACGAATGTGATTATCTCTGGAAAATTCATAAACAGCTGGGGTTTTGGATGCTGTTTGATTACATTATGACTAGCTTATGCTGTAAAAGTCACAATGTGGACTAGCAGCATTTGACACTGGATACCTGTGTCAGAAATTTTGCTTTGGGAAGCAGCACTCTAGCAGTGATGTGAAATACGGTGGCATGCAGGGTAAGTAATTGATTTAGTGACACCAGCAGAAAAGCATAAATCATTCCCATTGGCTAAGCTGTTTTATCCCTTTTGAGGGTCCTCGTTCATGAAAGTATTTAAACAAAAACTAAGCATGTGCTTAAGTCCTATTTAAGTCAGTAACATTAAGTGCGGTCCTGAATAAGGATGCTTTTCTGAATTGGGGCTATGGAGAATAAGCCATACAACAGGCAACTGTTAGCTAATGTTTCAAAGGTCTTGTGTTAAGCATGATATACTGATTATTTTGTCATGTTTCACTATATTCTGTCCTTTTGGTCAAAGAAAATTCTAAATCCCTCCAAGTTTTCACATCTGTTTTAGGACTGACTCACAATAATTACTAACACAATCTAAACAATCTCTTGTTAACCTCTCACAATGATGGACTTGTCAAAAGTTCACCATGTGTCATTCCGATTGTAGCATTCATTTATGTAATACAGTCCAAACAGTATATTCCTTATTGTATTACCTGAATTTAAAAAATGAAAGGCCTTTCTGAAAAAGAAAACAAGATGGTATAAAAGTCCTAGTATCTCTCAGAGGAGGTGAACTATGGATTCACTGGGGTACAGTATCCTGAACAATGTCAGTGTTTAAGCTAATGTGTTACTGCTGGAAACTGCAGGGACACTGTCCCGGACACATGGAAAGGCAAAATGCAAGGGATGTGGTTTAATTAGGCTGCAACTTTATTAACTCATCTGGGAACAATCTGGCAATAATTCATACAGTGCAGGTCAGGATTCCTTCCTTAATAGTTTCCACCTGGGGAAGGGCAGCCATCAGCCCCGCACCCTTTCACAGCTGGTCCCTAGCATGTTGCTGGGACCCCACTGCCCATCGTTTTCTCCACACGATCAGATGTTAGGAGCCCCAACACCACTTCCTTGCTTCTTTAGAGGATACCTTCCCCATAATCAACTTCCAATTCCAGTTTTATCAGGGAAGAAGATGCCCCATGGAATTAATACCTGCACAGGACACACGCCACTTGCTAAACTATGATATCTTGAAACTTACTTATTGACCTATCCCACAGGGTCTCTGAGCTGCTATGGGGAAGGCGAGAAAACCTATCCCACCCTAGCCAATCTGGTGGTGAGGGTAAAATTCCTTTCAAGTCCTGAAAAAGACAACTAGTTCAATGCCCACAGTAGACCAAAAATGGCAGTCCCAGGTGCTGGAAGGTGAGAGCTGCTAATCTGGTTGGGAGAGAGGGCTCAGGCTGGAGAAATAGGGTTATATACCCTCTCTCAGGTGCACAGGGGACAATGGCTTACCTGAGTCCCACCAGCCTTCCCAACAGTTCAAGTGATGGCTTCCAATCCCCAGCTGACAAGAGGAGGGGGGGCCTTAAAGCAGCCACAACCCTTTTTTCTGCCAGTAAAGTTAAAACCCATCTTTCCTGAGATTGTGGGGGTTCTATTTTGCAGAGATACTCCACTGTACAGTAGCTAATCAATATTTACCACATGATATGTACAATGCTATGTAAACTGATTATGGGGGCAGAAAATACAATAAAATCAAATGCTTGAAAAATGGGTTTCGTGCTCTATATGTACAAAATATGGGTTTACTTCTTCCTATGTACAAACTATGGGGATGTTTCTCCATTGCTTGAATATGCATGCCACAGCTCCCACTGAAGTCCATGAAAGTTTGGGTACACAAAGAAAGAAATGTCAAACTCACCGTCAGGGTTTAGCACAGGTTTTTTTTAAGACTCTCTTTAGTCTGCCTACTTAGGATTCCACTTATTCAGCTGCTTCAAGCTTCTCTTGACAACTTACTTTTACAACATAGAAGTTTATTCTCCTCTCCCTAGACCCATGTAACTCCTATTGACATTATGGAGAGTTATGTGCATAGAGGAGGAAATAAATCCAGTCACCTGATGTTAATATTTCAATGCAAGTATGAAGAGGGTGATGATATGCCTCACCTCAGAAGAAATTTGCACATGCTTTTTGCAGGGATAAATACTAAATCTCCTTTTGTTCATATAATTGTTTTACTGGGCTTCTACATATTTTGCAGTAACCAAAGTATCTCAGTCAAGAATCCATTAGACTGAGAACAGATTTTTAGAACTGCATGCAAAATGTTCCTGTCAGAAGGAAACATAAAGGTTGCTATGGTGAACAGTGTCATAACTTAAATGTGAAAGCCAACATTTAAGTTTCTAGCTTTAAAAATAATTCTCTCAAGGTATGTGAGAATTAAAAGAAGAGAAGCTCTAGTAAAAAGACAAAAGAAAAAACAAAAGGAACAAAGGTACCAAAGTAATATTCTGAAATAAAGAAAAGAAGACAACATGTTTTACCACAAATTTATCTGTAATAAGCATAGCTTGCCCATTTGAAAATCTTGCACTACTCTGGACTACATAAATGTTTTATAACATAAATGCATTAAATAATGTCTGAATTTTACATATACAAATTAGGGACATAAAGGAATATCCAGGGTTTTATTTTTAAATAACAGAATCATTCCGAAAAAGGCAAAATAATGCTAAATTTTAAACTGGTTAATTAAGTCACATCTGTCTGTATCTGATCACTGTCCTCTGTCTTGAACTGGAATTAAAATAGCTGTAACATCATTTTAATTACATAGACTAATAGTTTTCTCTTTCTAATGAGTGCAAACTGTTTACATAAAAGATTTTATTTAAATTACCCAGAGTGATTACTTTAAATGCACAGTTTGGTGGAAAGCTATAGTCATAAATAATTAATTTTCCTTTTTAACAAGACTTATGTTAATTTTACAAAGAAGCCACAAGGCTAAATAAGGAAAGAAAAGAGCAGATTCATTTGATGAGAATAATTCCACACAGTATTTCCACAGAGCAAAATTCCATACTCCTTTACATCAGTGTAAAACAAGACTGAGTTCATTCAAGTAACTTTGGATTTTCACCAGTTAAATGAAAACTGCCATAGTAGCTACTGGTCATTAATGCAATATTCCATTACATTATATAGCATCATAAAAATGTAGGCCTGGAAGGGACCACACAAGGTCATTTAAGTCCAGCCTCCTGAGATGAGGATGGACCAAGTATACCTAGACAAACACCTGTCAGGGATTGGTGTTTCTCAAATGCAGCCACCGTGGCCGCATGTGGCCACCAGGGGCTTTTCGTGGCCACCATGGGCAGTCACAACCTCCTGGGCGGAGTTTGGGAGGGGAGGCAAAGCAGTGTTAACAAACATACAAAAATCACTTTTCACAGAAACAGACTTACTAACTAGCAAGTCTAAAACAAAAAAAAGCAACCAAAAAAAAATAAAGCAAAAGAAACAACAACAAAAGACAAGAACGTGCAAAGCACCTTACTCGTCTCTATTCTGTGTAGGTCCAGTAAAGAATAGAGAGAACTGTACATTATTTTTATTATTGAACCTGTAAAAAAATCCTACATAAGTAAATTACAATGTATATGTGCACATTTATTTGTTTTTCCTAATTATTTTAGGAAAAATTGTCAGAGCAGCCACCACCCAGAGTTGGTCGCTGCATTCTGAGGCCACCAAAAAATTCCTTGTGAGACCTAACCTGATCTTAGAAACCTCTAATGATGAGGATTCCAAAACTTCCCTTGGAACCCTATTCCAATGCTTAACTACCCTTCTAGTTAGAAAGTTTTTTCCAATATCTAACCTAAATCTAGCTGATGCAATTAGTCCAATTACTTCTTGTCCTACCTTCAGTGGATGTGAGAACAATTAAACAATGTCCTCTTTATAAGAGCCCTTAACACATTTGAAGATTTATCAGGTTTCACACCCCTCTCCCCCCAATCCCAGTCTTCTTTTCTCAAGACTCTATAATTATCACTATCACTACTCACCTATACTCCTTGTTCTATCACAGGTGCGTCCCTTTCTTACAAGCAGAAGCTACATTCATGTACAGAATTTTTGTTTTTATATATTTTATTGTTATCTGTATGTAGAAAAAATTTAATTAGAAGAAAATTCATGCTGATATGTTACTACTAAATAAGATTTAAAAAAAAACCCTCATCTGTTCATGTTGGTATAATTACAGTGTGGTGTCATGTAAAGGTATTCCTGGAGGAGAAACATTGTCCGGCTATACCAGAAGGAGGACAGGAGACATCAGATATGGTTTAATCAGGCTGCAACTTTATTATTAGATGGCGGGACTAGCTGGCAGATAAAAATGAAAAGTACAGGCAACTCCATGTTCATTCAATAACTACCCGAAGGCTGTCGCTGGCCCCCCTTCATTTACCATCAGGTCCTCAAGCCAACCCATTGCTGGAACTTTACCATCCACCCCTCCATCATAGGGGGGTTAAGGTGGGCTATAAGAAAGGGGGGTTGGCTCCCTGCTGTACTATTCATAGGAGCTCCAACCCCTCCACCTCATTCCATTCCTTTAACCAACACCTTCTTTTTAAGTTCTTTACCAAGCCATTTATCCAGTCACTGGATGCCTTTCCTATGGAGTACCAGCACTGGACATCCGCCCCACACTTACATAATGAGTTGTGATAATAGTCTAACCCCCCTTCCTCCTAACCATAAAAAGTCCTCCCTGAACCCAATGTGGGGATGGTGAAAAAAACCCACTCCACCTCGGCTGATCTGGTGGTGAGGGAAAAAATCCTTCCTAGCCTCCCTTAAAAGGAGCAACTAGAACTAGAACAAACTTTTTTAAAAAATACAGCTGTAACAAACTCTAATAATAGTCAATATTTAGATGGTGAAATTTACTCTACATGCACACTGAAGGTATTTGGGTTCTGTGTGGGTGGATTGTGAGGGTGAAATCCAGTCTCCCGTCCCTCAGGGCCAATTCGTCGATTGGCTTTGTAGATTCCCCATGCGGCTACCCTAACATCTTGGCTTGAATACCCATTGTAGCTCCTCTACACTTCTTGGGTAAACTACTGAGGATATTGGATCTGTGTAAACGTGGATCCATAGCCACACTCTGGCCTATTCCACTCTGTCTCCATTGTGGCTTTTCCTGTCAGTATTGGTGGAACCAAAGAAGTCTCCTTCAGCAGTGTAGATGGTGAACAGACACTTCTGTATCACTGCCCAAACAGTGGACCCCTTATGCTGGTTCTCTTTGGCGTGGGTGTTTCAGAGGGTTTTGCACTCGAACTCAGCACCACAGGTGAATTTGAAAAGAGGAAACTATATACATTATAGCAATACTGTTCAAAACTACTTAAAAGGAAAGTCAACAGCACTGTGGCTAGCAATCTAGAGAGTGATAATCAAAGACAGAATAATTATGAAAAGCTTTTTCAAATTTTTAGGGATGTTACCAAGATGGGATGTTGAAAAAGAGGTTCTAAGTTTTGATGCTGATAGCTTTCATGTTATGGAGAGAATTAGTGTAATTGCATTTCAATTGTAAACTATATTAAAAAAGCACTAACATATATAAAGTATATTACAGTACATTATCGTGTTACAGTCAGAGAATGGTAACAGCTTCATGCTGTTTTATGAGGTAATAAGGGGAAGTTACTCACCTTGCAGTCACTGAAGTTCTCGAGATGTGTGTCCCTGTGGGTGTTCCAGTCTAGGTGTTGGTGCGTCCCGGCACCGTTGATCGGAGATTTTCGGTAGCAGTGCCTGGTCGGGACGCAGGCGCTCAGTTGGTATCTCCCATCTCATTGGAATCTTCCTGAGCGCCTGCGTCCCGCACCCCCCTCAGTTCCTTCTCTACAGTGGAGAGATTATACTAGTACTCCAAAGTAGAGGGGAGGAGGGCGGGGAGTGGAGCACCCGCAGGGACACACATCTCGAAGAACTTCAGTTACTGCAAGGTGAGTAACTTCCCCTTCTTCTTCGAGTGCTGTCCCTGTGGGTGCTCCACTCTAGATGAATGTGTAGCAGTTCCCACTATGGTCAGTGGGACTTTGGAGATGCAGCAGTGAGTACTGTAGAGATTACTGAATGGCCTACTATGGTGTCTACCGTGGTATCTTGCATGATAGCATAGTGTTTGGCAAACGTGCGTTCAGATGACCATGTAGCCACTTTACAGATGACAGAAATGGGTACGTTATGTAGGAAGGCAACGGATGTCGACATAGCTCGAGTGGAATGAGTTCTAATGCCTTCGGGTGGTTGAATATTTTGAATACGGTAAGAGGATCTGATGCAGTCAGAGATCCACTTGGACAGACGTTAGCAGTGTCCCTAAGGTGTGTCTATTGGGTTTGAAATTGGAATTGAGCCAGCCCTGAAGACATCTCATGTGTAGCCTGGTGTACTGGACCACGAAGGTGGTGGCTGCCACATGACCAAGGAGCTGTAGACAGATTCTTGCCTGTGTCCTGGGACAAACAGAGAGTGTGTGTATGAGCTGCGTGATAGTGAGGAATCTGTGATATGGGAGTGAGGCTCTGCTCTGGATTGAGTCGAGATGAGCTCCGATGAACTTGATCTGTTGTGTAAGTGTCAGGGTGGATTTTTGGATGTTTATTTGGAGGCCTAGGCTGTGAAAGAGGGAGATGGCAAAACAGGTAGCTTGAAGTGTCTCACCATAGGAGTTGCCCTTGATGAGGCAATCGTCCAGGTAGGGGAAAAGCGTGATCCCATATTTGTGGAGGTGAGCTATGACCACAGCTAGAGTTTTGGAAAAACCTCTTGGTGCTGTGGAGAGGCCAAAAGGAAGAACTCTGTATTGAAAATGGTCGCGACCGATTGTGAATCGCAGGACGCGTCTATGAGCTGGATGAATTGATATATGAAAATAAGCATCCTGTAGTCGAGGGCTGTGAACCAGTCCACTTGATCCAGTACAGGAATTATTGTGCCCAGTGTGACCATCTTGAATTTTTGTATCCTTACAAATTTGTTCAGTTGGCATAGAGCTAGTATAGGCCTCCATCCCCCGGTCTTTTTCTGGGTCAGGAAGTAATGGGAGTAGAACCCTTTCCCTTGATGTTGTGTCGGCACAGGTACCACACTGCCTAGCTGGAGAAGGTGAGCCACTTCTATGCGAAGTAGGTGCTCGTGAGAGGGGTCCCTGAAGAGGGACAGGGAAGGGTAGGTGGATAGGATATGAATGAGATAGAGTAACTAAACTGAACTATTTCAAGGACCCAGCGGTCCTGTGTAATACGCTGCCAGGCATGTTGGGAACTCTGGAGGCGGTGGCCAAATGGGCAAGTAGGCTGTGGAATCAAGGGATGGTCATGCAAAGCACCAACCAACGTTTCAAAATTGTTGTTTATTCCCGGATGGGTGGGAGGTGGTTGCTTGAGCTTGATTTTGTCTGCGCTTAGGGGGGGTCTAGCATGATTCCTATTTACGTGTATGGTTTGAGTTGAGGCCGATAATATTCTTGTGCGAGCGGTCTTTGGTAGGGTTGGTATCATTGTCTCCTGGGAAGGGATGAGTGAATGTCCAGGGTGCGCAGTGTCACTCTAGAATCTTTCATGGTGTGAAGTAGTTCATTGGTTTTTTTGGAAAACAGTTTGTCTTTATCAAAGGGGAGGTCCTCCACTTTGGTCTGCAGATCTTTAGGGATGCCAGATGCAGAAAGCCATGAAGATCTGTGCATAACCACAGCAGTTGCAGTAGTATGGACTGCTGTGTCCACCATGTCTAAAGAGGCTTGTAGGGCCGTTCTGGAAATCAATTGGCCCTCACTCAGAATTGATTTGAAGTCTACTCTCCTATCCTCTGGAATATAGGAGGCAAATTCAAAAAAATTTATTGTAGTTATCAAAGTCGTAGCTGGCGCTGAGTGCAGAGTAGTTTGCAATCCTGAATTGTAGAGTGGAGGACGTGTAAATCTTGTGACCCAAGACGTCAAGGCATTTAAGGTCCTTGTTTTGTGGGGTGGGCCAATATTGTGGCTGTTTCATCCTTTGTGTGACTGCATCCATGACAAGAGAGTTTGGCTGTGGGAAGAAAATAGGAAGTCAGCATACTTAGCAGGAACTTAGTATTTATGTTCAGCCTTTCTGCAGGTTGGTAATAAAGAAGTTGGAGTTTGCCAGAGAGTGTCAGATGGTTCTAGGAGTGCTTCATTTATAGGTGCAGAGGGTGCAGAGGGTTGCAGGATTCTGAGGAGTTTGTGTTGTGTCTCCTGAACCTCTTCTAGGGGGATGTCTTGACTGAGTGCCACCATCTTGAAAAGCTCTTGAAATTGTTTACAGTTGTCCATGTTCTGTGGAGGTGGGCGGGGGGGGCTCCATCTGGAGCAGATGGAGAATTAGGGTTTGATGAGTCAGGATATGGTTCGTAGCTCACGTTCTCAAGAGGGGGTTCAGGTACTCTAGAAGTGGACGGAGCTGGAGATCAAGGCACAGAAGCAGGTAGTGGTTTCGTGGAAGAGGTCTGAGGATGAGTGGTAGGAGGATGTGGCCAAGGGTACCACTGAGGCCAAGGCATAAGGTAGGAGAACCCAGGTGCCATCCATGGGGGGCGGAGGAGGGGCAAAGTAGGGAAACTGAGGCTGGTGGCTGTGGACCATAACCTGAGGTGGAAGAGGTTCCAGTGGAGGAGGAGAGGCAGGTGGGGAGAACTCCGCCTGCTGCTGTATATTGGGTTTGCTATCAGTGAAGGTAGCCAGTTCAGGTGGTGAGAGCGGCTGTTTGAAGACTGAGCCCTGTGTATCCAGGAGTGGAGAGTTAGGCTCAGGTGGCACTGAGGTCACAATGAGTGAGGAACTGGTGCTCCTACTCCCTGGGCTGCGCTCGAGCGCGTTAGCAAGTGAAAGTGAAAGTGTCAGTGGTCCCGCAGGTCTGTTGGAGGTGCCCTGCAGGGGGTCCACTGCTGATGCCGGGACAGGAGGCAGGCTCAGTGCCGACGTTCTTCCCGGCACCAGGGCAGAGCGTGCAGTCAGCATCGCGGCTATTTTTAGCACGGAGGGGGTCAGTGCTGACGTCCTTGTCGGCACCGGGGCAGAGTGCGCAGCTGGCACCATGGCTATTTTTAGCCCTGAGGCACTCGGTGCCACGGAAACCTTCCTGGTACGGGAGGTTGGGTTCCTGCCTCTGCGGTCTGCGGGAGCCGCAGCTGAGGCTTTAGAGAGAGCTGGACATCAAAGATACCGGGAAAGAAAGAAAAAAACATTCAATAATTTGGTTTAATTTAGGGTTGTTTTTTCTTTTAACCTATGGATCAGGAAATCATCAAGTGGTTTCTTTTGTCACAAATTCCTTTATATATTTGTGCTGTATCTTATTTGGTTAAATGGGGTTGCCACTTGTTTTTCTTTTCACAAAGATTTCATGGATTTATTGTGTTTTTTAATCATTTGTAAGAGATGCATAGAGTACTTGATAGGCACTTCCTGTTCATTTATCAGTCCAAACACATAAAGTACATTGTTATCAAGGACAATTTTATGCACAAAATAAACAGGACATTGCCTATAGTAGGTGTTACAGTGATGCACCATGGCTACAAAAAAAACCCTATAAGCTTAGTCGGTTAAATTTTTCCCCTACTTTACAATTTACCCTGAATAATAATAATACCTAGCTCTTAAACAGCACTATTCAACAACAAATCTCAAAGTACTTAACTAAGATGGTCAGTATCATTATTCCCATTTTACAGATGGGGAAACTGAGGCACAGAGCAGCAGAGTGGAGGGGAAATTTTGGCCAAGGATATCAGGGAAAAGTCATATTTTTACAAAAAGTGCCACGGAAAGTTTAATATCCAAAAAGGGGGGGGGGGAGACAAAGCATGTATTGACTTCATGTGAACATTCTGTTTCTTTATTATAGAGAGAATGTATTGATAATATTTATATTAAAATCAAGCCATTCCTCATATGTACTCTATACCCCAAACTTCAAACTTTATTGGAGATTTTCCGCCAGTTCTGTGACACTGCATCGCGTTTTGTTATTTTTTTTCCTTCTGTTTGTCATTACTGAGTGAGAGACTCTTTCCGGATATTATATTTTGCCACTTTGAAGTACCCTGAAGGTTAGACCAGCAAGCCACTAGCTCAGAACTGCTCTGAATGGCACAGTATATCAGAGAGAGAATGAAGTAGCTATTGTATGCTCATAAGGCTATTTGAGCTGATAATAAATATTAAAATAATGGGGATGAAGCTTCAGAGAAAAAAGATAACAAAATAACTATTAGTAGAATTTTATTATACAAAAACTAATTAACATATATTATAATGAACTACCAAGAACAGCACTAAGAGCAGACCGTAAAGGCAGTTTGGGCACAACTACTAATTAAAAGAAAACTATAAATAGTTCTAGGTACCTTTCCTTGCTATTCTGACCTGACATTTCCTCCAATGTAGGCACCCTACCCTATCAAAACAAAACAAAAAGCACTGGGACAGCTGAACAACTGATAAGAATTTACCTTTTAAACCATAGTAATATATAAATTGGACTTTACTGAGTCTCAAGTTCTTCTTTTATCTCACCTAAGAAAGGCAGACATCTTGTACTTCCTATCCCATTGTGACCATGAAAGGGCAAACACACAAAAGAACCACCTTGGTTCTCTTATAAAGGACTGAGTGGAGGTCAGAGGATGTCTGTAGGTAGGGAAGGAGCAAGCCACGTGCACACAAATTCAGTGGCTCCTCTAGTCAGAGAACCATGCATTGGGATGTAGATGTAAAGGTGCCAGGAAAGATCCACCCCTAGCAAAACCCCTCCACACAAATCTTGTTCATTTGTACAGGCATTTGAGAATGTCATCAATAATACATCAAAAGCATATTTTGGAAATAACCTGGTGATATGACTGAGCTCTCTAACACAGCGGTGGCCATTAGGTGAGATGGGGAATCAGCAGCTGCAGAGGTGTGCTTCAGGCTTGTGTGCATCAGCACAACACCTGATTTTAACAGCTAACAGTGATGCACAGCAGCAGAAGGTAGGATTAAGTCAATACATGTTACAAGCATTATTTTTTTAAATGTGTATTGTATTTGTAAGAGATGCATAGAGTACTTGATAGGCACTTAAATACAAGAATTCAAAATATGAATCTTAAAGAGGCTACAGCTTATACTGTCCTGAAATCTCTCTGGGTTCAACAAACCTCTGATTTAACATTAGATTTTCTCTTTTTTTCCCCCCTTCCTCCACCCCCCACCCCTTTTTTTTAACTAATTTAGGAAAACTGAGGTTATGACACAGCTTACTGGCAACATCATCAGCTGACAACACGGTGCCATCAATGCTTCTTATTGTTCATTAGCTTTTGTTGTGAGGAATAGAGAGTGCCTATCAGCCATAATAAGTATGTAGCTAATGCATCTCACCAGTCTAGTTTTACACCCAAATTTTATAGGTATACGTTTATCAAAAGGCCATGAAGCATTTTATGGGTGCATCACATTGCAAGCTAAATTCAGCAGGCTGTATAAAAATCCATTCACTTTGTGGAAAGAGCTATATTTCTCATTACACTTTTTATTTTAGAAGAAACACTTTGTTTTTACTTTGCACAACTTGAGGCTACTCAATCAAAGCTGCCTAACAGTAAGAAACCTTCTGGTTTGATTGACAGCATTTATGACCTTTAGCTATACTGAAAGAAAGTTAATTTTAATGTTTTTTAGAACGCATGACCTAAATTAATTTCAAATGCTCGGTTTATTACAGTTTAGTGAAATGCTTCTGCTCTCCAGTTCTCTAATACGTGATAGAAACCATTTTGGCCTGAGGCCTGAACAGTTTCTTCATCTGCTGCTGCTTCCCTTATGGTGTTACCCAGATGTTTAAAAAATGTTATCTTAGAAACTTCCCTCTTTCACCTTGACATCTCACAAGAAACAGGCTGTGAAATGCTGAGGCCGTCACAGAGTTGCCACTAGTTGCTCATGTTAATGGCTATCCTGAGAAGTACCCAGACCATCATGGAGAAGTATAGTCATCACATGTATCAGTTACATTAGCTAATGACAAATAGGTTAAACAAGGCTCAACAACTTCACAATTTTTTTAAATGTCAGTGTACATCTGTTTTCACTTGAAGCCAGGGACTCAAACTGGACTATAACATAGAAAGAGGGGTCACATTAAGACAAGTTGCTGCTAACTCTAATACTTACTCTTTTGAGTTCAGGTGAAGGCCTTAACCCAGAAAACAGAACATTAAAATTGTGGTGTCAATCAACGGCAGTAGAATTCAAAGCTGAAAACTAAGATTTAAAATGTGAGGGACCTGTTTCTAATTTCACTCTGGTTCTACATCAGTGTAACTCCAATGACTTAAATGGAGATATTCTGTACTGGTGTAAATCAGGAGTAAGACCCAACATATGCAGTATTGTACATGAAGAAATGCAAGGAGATATTAGATCTAGCTAGTTCTATATTGTTAATTCTTGATTGAATAAATCTAGCACTGTAGAAAACTGAAGATTTTAGTAAAAACTGTGACCCCCAACAGAGCAGCAAGACAAAGGACAGTTCACAGGGATAAGGATTAGGTGTGTTGCCTTGCTATTACTATTATTATAGTGTTTTAATGTGTTTATCCCTGTAAAATCTTTGTGCCACTACATGAAGGCTATTTAATATTAAACAACCTATAATCATATCTCAAATTTAAAACAGACAATTAATTTACAACATCAATTAAATGGACTCCCTCCATCAAATAGCTCGATAAATTGCTTTCGGGTTTGCTTGACTAGGAGTTGATAACAGTTAATTTCAAAGTTGGTTGGCTAGAATTAGGGATGTAAGCCCATACTTAAGGTTCTTATAAATAGGCTTGGAAGGATTAAATTTTTACCAGTAAATGTGAGTAAACATCAACTTCGCCATACACCTGTCCCTCCCGAACAGAAAAAAATATTTTGATCGATAGTAACAGAAATGTACAGATAGGCAAAGTAAGAAAAATGATGTTTGAGAACTTAATAGAATCCCATTTTAATGTGTATAAAATATGTTATAGAGCTGTGGTTACAAAATTGTCTGATTCCTCCCCCCCTCCACAATTTCACACAACTGCGACAATTTAAATTGTTAAAAATAGAAACAATGCTTAAAAATAAACATTGATTTTAGCTGTCAAAATTACAAAAAAAACCTAAAAATTGAATTCTACCAAGCCTACTTATAAATGGCCTGTTTTCCAGTGATGCTGAGCTCTTGCAGTTCCCATTAAAGTCAACTGCAGCTACTGTTGCTCAGAACCTCAAAAAAAAAATCAAAATATTTAATTAAGTACATAATCATGTATTTAAGTATCTACATTTTGGTACCTAACTTTGAAATTTTTGATCTGAGTAAACCATGGCCCTCCTGTTGGACCAGCAAGTGGAAGTGAGTTTCACAGCCAAGGGTCCTCAGCTTGGAACTCCCTGCATCAAGCAACAGCAGTTTAAATCTATGGATTATTATGGGGATGCATTTAAGCTGATCTTAACTACTATGGTGGTTTAAAGAGGGAAAGGTAGTCTCTTAAACAGTCCAGTTCTAAACTATATAGTACATCAACACCTTGAATTGCACCTGGAACTAGACAGGAAGCTAGTACTGTGTGTGGGAACAGGCACGATATAATCCATAATGTTGACACACCGTCTAGGTAGACAGCTGCATTTTGCACCAGCTTCCAAGTGATGTGCAATTACGGAATTAGCCATAGAGACCACTGCAATCATCCAACCTGATTAACAATATGCCAGAAGTGTTCATGTGTCAACAGAATATTCAATCATGCACACTCACCTTTTCTACAACACCCCAGTTCCACTAGAATGGAATACCTCATCCATTCTCAAATCCTCTTTCAGCCATAGCTTAATATCACACATGAAAGAAAAGCACTCCTGGACTTTCTCTTCTGAAAAGTGTTACATACGTGCATATAAATCAGCTAATATTAATAATAATAATAATACATGCATAATAAATCAGCTACATTTTCAAATACTTTAAAAATTTTCTAAGCACCCCACACTTACTCAGAGACTAGTAGGGCACCTGCCTCACTGAATTTCCTCAACTGGATGGAACACTTCTGGCCAGACAATTAAAGGAAATGTTTCCTCTGGAAGACCTGACTTGACACCACACAATGGTGAGGAGGTAGGTCAACTCGCAGCAGCAGCAGCATCAGCTGGAAGCTTTCCACAAACACCCCCCCCGCAAATCAAACCAAAACCCCTCTCCATGTACAGACTATCTAACTGCACTTACACACACTTTATACGTATATACCAATACGTAGTTAAGAGCTTGCAGAATAATGAAAAAAATCTATTTGTGAATAATTATTTCTTGATAAATTGCTAAACTTCACAATAAATACTATTTACAGTGTTATTTGAGCAACGCTAATTTTCATATGTACATAGTATTGCCTATGTATGTTGGTACTATACAAAATCTCTGACAAATTGGAGAGAAAAGAACCATTAACAACTAACTCACCCAACCTCAACACCTACCCAAAAAATAGTCTTTCCTTCTGTTTTCTCTCCCCGTTTTTTGTATTTAATTCTGTCACTGCAGCATAACTCAAATGGCACCGATAATTTAATGAGTCTTTATTCTTTATTTCAGTCTTTTATTCAAGTAGTTCAGATAAAGTATATTTCATCTTCACTGCCCTTTCTTTTGAAATGTCATAAAATGAGACATATGCGATGAAAAGATGGAATTTGTATATTACATTAAATCCATTGCCTTCCTGCATTATCATTTTACTCTAAATAATCCTTCATGAGAAAATGAAACATGAAAAATGTCATATATCCGACCAAGTAACTGCAATTTCCTTATAATCAACTCAGCTTCATTCAGAACATTTGTCTGTGATCTTATTAGTCTCAAACAGATATTAATTGCAAAGGCATTTAAATAGTAGTTTTCTTTGGGTAAGGACAAGTTTTTCCAGAGTGTTTGATCGAACATAATGGGGGGGAAAATCTAGAAACAAGTTCTCCCTCTGCTTAGTGATCTTTCACCTTTTGATTTTCAATTCTGTGAAATGACAAGAACAGCAATTCTGTGTGAAACTCAAAATGGAATGTCCCCTCACCTAAAAGCACTACACATCAGTGGCAGGCTGCAGATGGAAAAGGTCCCAAATTGCTGTATCTCTAGCATGCAGGTGTCTGGGAGCAAGACTGGAACCCTTTTGGCATGGATATACTAGTAAATCAAAATCAACATGAGAACTACTCTCTATAATTTATATACAATAATTGGTGGGAGAAAGTCCAGCAGGTGAACAGTTTCAGACATTTGTACTTCACTGAATTATTTTTAAGATACAACCTATTAAAGCCTCATATAGAGAGTAACAATAATTCCCTATATAATGTTGTCATAAACATACAGCTAAGGGTAGCCTAGAATTCCTCCTTACCTGTAAGGGGTTAAGAAGCTCAAATAACCTGGCTGGCACCTGATCAAAAGGACCAATGCGGAAAGAAGATACTTTCAAATCTGGGAGGTGGGGGAGAGGCTTTGTTTGTGCTCTTTGTGTGTGTGTTCTCTGGGGAAGCAGAGAAGCATCAGGTCAGAAAACTACTTCTCCTAAAATCATCCTAAAATGAGTCTCAATATTGCAAAAAGAGTAAGTAAATAAGGCAAGGTGTGTTAGATTATCTTTTGTTTTTAGCTTGTGAATTTTCCCTATGTTTAGAGGGAGGTTTATCCCTGTTTTTTGTAACTTTAAAGTTTTGCCTAGAGGGGAATCCTCTGTGTTTTGAGTCTGATTACCCTGTAAAGTTACCTTCCATCCTGATTTTACAGAGATGCTTCTTTTACTTTTTTTTCTTTATAATAAAAGTTCTGTTTTTTAAGAATCTGGTTTATCTATTTGATTGGTATATTAATTCTCAAGCCTCCCCAGGAAAGGGGGTGACGGGAGGATATTTTAGGGAACAGGAACTCCAAGTGGTCCTTTCCCTGAATCTTTGTCTAACTCACTTGGTGGTGGTGGCAGCAGTACCCATCCAAGGACAAGGAAGGATTTGTGCCTTGGGGAAGTTTTTAACCTAAGCCGATAGAAATAAGATTAGGGGGTCTTTCATGTGGGTCCCCACATCTGTACCCTAGAGTTCAGAGTGGGGAGGGAACCCTGACAAAAGTAATGATATTACAGGCCAGAAAACTGTGTAAAATAAGAGAAAACCCTGGAAACTCATGACAAAGTCCTAACATAGTGGTTTTAAAGATCATTTTCTTTAGATCTACAGTGCTAGTAAAAGAGAATCTGTTCATCAAACATTTGTACCTGACTGAATTTCCTAGATACTAAATTTAATCACAGTATGTTTTGTGAATGAATCCACTTTGAAATTTCAGTAGTACCAGTGGGAAATGATAACGCAGCTAAGCAATGCTGGGACAGCCAAAACACTTTCATAATAGTATGCTAATCCTACAAGGATGGGCTCCATCAGTCCCAAATCCTGGGCAAGCAATGTTACTGTGGGAACACAATACAAGTGAATGCCAGTATTTGAAAGATCTGAATAAGCACTTTTGTGCTTTTTCTCCCATAATGCCCCTCACACCTGGGAGGAACTCCCCATAAAAGTATGCAAAACTACCTCATTATCCTTCTCCACATCCCTCCTTAAACTCTTTTTTGCCACGATGCCTACAAAAAAAGTGACATATTAGGCTGCTGGTATGCTGAGACAACTGCCTATCATGCTGTCAAATAGGATTTCTATTCTCCTTTTTTTAAGTAACTGTACACTAGCAAAAATAATTATAATAGTAATCCGTTTCAATGGAAATAAAGTACAGTGATATTTATAGTCTGTGCCAGAGTTATAATGACTGTGGGGTGAGAAGTGAAGTGTCACAGCATGTTCCACATGTTTTTAACACTGTTTCTAAGGCTCTGGAGGCTATTAAATTTAATGAACCCATCTGCTATGAAATAGAGGTCCAACCATAATCAGTTTTCTCAGTGCCATATAATACAGATGGCATTCCATGTTCCACATCCCCAGCAGGAAATTTCATGCTCCTCTTTAAGTGCAGAGTTTTGGTTTGGTTTGGTTTGATGTTTGGACCATCTTTTTGATCTGTGGCATTTTATTGTGCACATACTGTACACACAGTGATGCACATGAAAAGTGTTAACTCATTAAAATAAATATTGCCATCTCTTACAACTTTTTTCTAGCAGCTCTGACAACCAGCAATTAGATCTGTGCGGCAACACTCTGTGGCTAATGCAATCACTGAAAATTCCCCTAATGGCAGACATTCCAACACTAGCACTGGGGCAAACACAAACATGTAATTTATCGGGCATACAAGGGTTTACTTTAAGCGCTGAAAGGTTATGTATGAGTGTGTACACTGAAAAGCACAATTTATCCATAATATATTTGTCTACATGCCTTCGAAATTGTATATTTGGTGCACACCAGCAGGGAAATTGCAAAATTAATTCTTATTTTAAACGATCATATTTCCATTAGTTCATAGCAGATTTTATTTTCTCTCACATGCCCATTTTCTTTTCAGGGTTCTCAATTTGTCTGTTTATTGGGCCATGCCGCTCTTATACCTGTTGTGTGTGATCTGGGACCCTAAGCTCTCATTTAAGTGGCACAACATTCCTTGCACTGATTAGCACCCAACTGCCAAGCATAAGTTTTTCAAGTTGTGCATTAGCTTACAAAAAGGAACACATTCTATTAATGACATTTTGAGCTGCACCTAAAAGATAATGAGTGTGCATGAATTCTATTCATTTGAGAGGTTTATACATTTACAATCTTGAGCATTCATTATATTTTGTCAATTGATACACAGGATCTTACTGGATTTAACACAATTAATGTCGTTAGCAGTAATTTGTTTACTCTTGATACAGCAGTAAAGCTAATGGATTAGAACAGTTGAGTGGAAAACTGGAATGTTTAATTATAGTGATTGGAAATTTTGGGCCAGACAGTTCTCAAAACCTCTGGGGAAGGCTTTTTGCATAGAAATCTCCATGATGATTCCCTGAGAGGTGCCCCCACATCATCTCATCGGGGGAGGAGGGCAGGTGGACACACACCTCTTTATTTTTGTGTGTGTGTGTTGTCTTACCAGTGTAAAAGTCACAGGACCCTTCTCCAAACCTGTTAGAGCCCAAATTAACTGCAGGAGGCCTTGGTCATCTGAGAAGAAGGCCTGTAGCTCCAAATAGGCTGTGGCTCCTGGCAGTGTTACTTCAGTGGAACAGCACTACCAGGGACCCCTCCTAGGTGTGCTGTATTTGTCAGAGATAAAATGAAAAGGTAATCCATGCTAGGGCTGTATTATCTTTTCCAGGTAAGTTAATCCAGGTTGGAGGGTAGACGATAGACATTCTCCAAACCCCATCCTATCTCCTCAGAGACACCTGAGTTGCAGAGAGAACTCTGCAGAGCTGTGGAGTGGAAGAGACAAGGATGCTGTGGAGGGGCCTGAGCCCCCATCCGCCTAATGGAAAGGCTGAGATCCATGCATGGGGAGTTTGCTCCGCATTGAGATCAAGTGGGTAAACCCAGGCTATTTATCAGAAAAGGGAGAAGAGTCTCCAAGGATTCAAATCCTGCCAAATAAATCCAAAAGCTCTCATTAAAATTAGGATCCACGACCAAATTCAATCTACAAAATTCCATCTGTAAAACTAGGTCTGGTCTACACTGGGAGTGGGGGGAAGATCGACCTAAGTTACGCAACTTCAGCTACGAGAATAGCATAGATAAAGTCGACGTATCTGAGGTCGACTTACCTCGTGTCCACACAGCGCAGGGTTGACTGCTGCCACTCCCCCGTCAACTCCGCTTCCGCCTCTCGCTGCAGTGGAGTACAGGAGTCGATGGCAGAGCGATCGGGGATGATAAATCTATCACCGATGGATCGATCACTACCAGCCGATCCAGCGGGTAGTGTAGACGTACATAGTGGCAGTGAACTGGTGCAACTCTCATGGGAATTTCTGAGCCATAATCTGGGATAACAGCACTCTCCTGTGAAGGGCAATGAATTGCTTGATTCTAAGGGATACTGACCTGGAAGCAGGGGAGGGTGTGTTTCTCTTGCCCTTCCACCCTAATTAGGGGATGAAAACAGGAAGCATCTGCCACTCCCAAGATAACTTGTGTTGGAGCAGCAAGAACCATTGTTCAAGATGGGGAAGTGGCTATCCGGTGCACCCTAAACACTCAGAGAGTCAGAAGATAGAGAACAGGTAATAGAGACCCTCCCCTTATGATAACAAAGTTAGCAAAAATTGTCCCAGGGGCCTGGGAGAAGGTGGGGTATGGGAGTACCAGAGGATTGTTATCTGGAAGATTGGATTATACAGGACATTAATCTCCAAGAAACCTTGCAGGGACTTTAGACCCATCCTCTAAAATCAGCCATGCACAGTTTCATTGACAATTAGTCTTAATCACAGGATCATGAGGGGCAGGAAAAAGATAGGGCAATGTAAGGAAGATAAAGCTGGAAAAGTAAGTACAACACAATGATAGCAGGGGCCATCGTAAAAAGTGTGGGACCAAAAAAAAAATGTCATGAAATCAAATTTAATCATTTATGGGTGGTGTGTAAATTCTCTTTTCATAGATGTTTATAAATGGTATTTACTAATATTCACTAACATAGTTATGTCTAATATTTACTTGCTGTGGTGACAGAAGATCTTTCCATACTTGCTATGAAACATATTAGTGGGATGCAGTACTGAAATACATAATCTACTAAAAAATTCCAGCCCTGGGCACCTTTTACCATGATAAAAATGCTAATTACATCCACTTATGATAATAGCACAATTAACTCATGCCAGAAAAGGTATGTGATGATATCTCTGGGAATAGAGTCTAGTTGAAATCGGGTAAGACTTCATTTTTATTCCTTCATAAAAGCTCCTACATGCAATGTGTGCAAAGGAAATTGAATGGTATGTAGTTTATGTAGTTTACCTCAACTTAAATTCTTGGAAAGAAAAGAGATAATAAAAGCTTAAGACCTAATGTAGCTTATGCTGCATCCATGTGTGTTATACAGAGGGCCTCATGTATTTTGCAATTCTGGGGCTGTGGAATTGCCACAGAATTAATTTTTTTGCCTTAGAATTGTACTCCAGAAACTCAGCTTCCATTTTATTTTTATTTTTTTACAAATAAATAGCAAATAGCCTGACGGTTGCAGAGATAATCTTGAAAATGTGACCTGATTATAATGCCTGCTGGATTCTGCAGAGAGCCAGAAACAATAGTTCTGAGGGTTTGACTAGATTTGAATTTTCAGTGAAGGTCTAGCACAAATCAACTGATTATGAATTAAGACATGTTAGTTAAACAACAAGTGTCAGAGTAGACACTTCAGAAATATCTGTTTCAAAACACAAGCTTTTGTTCTTAGTTATATTCAATCCTAGGCTAGAGCGAATTGAGTTCCCCCCCCTTAATCCTGCCACTCATGGGGGGGAATGAGGTGCTGAACCAGGCTGCCCGAATGTCATCATATGAGCCCACCAGCAGTGCAAACACAATGAAAAAGCATTTACTTGAAAATAATCATAAATGAATTTTATGCCAGTGATTATTTTGAACTATACGTTAGCAGGGGTTCTCAAACTTCATTGCACCACAAACCCCTTCTGACAATAAGAATTACTATATGACCCCAGGAGCGGGGACTGAAGCCTGAACATGCCTGAGGCCCACTGACCGGGTGGGGTTGGGAGCAAAGCTGAAGCCCAAGGGTTTCAGCCCCAGGTGGGGGGCCTGTAGCCTGAGTCCCAACACGCAGGGCTGAAACACTCAGACTTCGGCCCTGGGCCCCAGCAAATCTAAGCCAGCCTTGGCAAACCATTAAAATGGGGGTGTGACCCACTTTGGGGTCCTGACCCACAGTTTGAGAACCACTGCATTATAGCTCTGTGTGCCACTAGAAAGGAGTAGGAAGGATGTGAAAGAAGATAACATTGTAGAAGGATTTAGAGACTCATACAGGAGTCAAATTAAGCCTGCTGGTGATGACTCAAGTCAGTACTTTTTTTCTGAAGGCTGCCATCTTGTGCTTCAGACTCTACAATGTCATTAAAAAAAGCCTTTGCCTTTATGGATACAAAAGCCACAAGAATGTGAACTGACTGCAATCAATGTGGTAATGTCTGCCTGAGCTTGCAAGAGTTAAACTGCCCCATTCATCTCAGTGTGGTCTTAACCCTGTAGTTATTCTAAATGTTAATGCTGTTGACTTTTCTATTGATGAAAGAAGAGGGAGAAGCATATCATGAACAGCTGCTTAAGCGCCTGTGAGTGGCGTCTTATTTTGGCATCTAGAATTCATGAACATTAATCTGTAGATGGAGCCTACTTTGTGAGCAAAGCTCAGGTGAATATTGCTACTCCACTTCCCCACCCTCCATTTCAAGATCTGATATGCATTGTTCAAAACAATGTTCCTTTGCTACACTGACCTGATGGCTAGAATTGTCAATAAACCTTGCTAGAACTCCAATAAAAGATGCTTCAAGTTACTAGTCATTTGCCCCTTATCACATGCCTGAAAAGGCCCAGTAAGTGATTAACTGTGAGGCAAATTGTAAATGTGTATGAAAATGAAAAGCCCTCTTCAGTTACACAGAGGAAATATACTATGCTATATATATATAGTATTACATCACTGCTGTTGTGTTACGAATCTCTGCCTGACTAGTCCACCTCTCGCAAGTCACTGTCCAAACAGAAAGAAGGTGGGACATTTATTTACATATTTTCAAACATTTTCTCCATATGCCTCATTCTACATCCAGGTGGGATCTCTGGTACAGGGAGCCCTTTCCTTAGCAGAGAGATTCGAGGAACAACCATGGTTGTCAACAGTGTCAGCGGGACATCAGTAAGGATTTGTTTTTGTCACGGAGGTCATGGAAGTCATGGATTCTGTGACTTTCTGTGACCTCCATGACTTCTGCAGCTGACAGTGCACCTGAACCGGGGGTGCCTGAGCAACTCAGCCCCCTCCCCTGCCCCGAGACCACAGCAGCAAGAGTGTGTGGGGGGGCTCAGGGATGGGGTTTGGGGTGCACGGCGGTGGTTACCTGGGGGACTAGGCTCCTAGCTCCATGTGCTGCCTCCATCTGCAGGAACCGCCCTCGCAGCTCCCACTGGCCGTGGTTCCCAACCAATGGGAGCTGAAGAGTTGGGGCTTGGGGCCAGGGGAGGCAGCACGTGGAGCTAGGAGCTGGAGGTCACTGTTTCCCAGGAGCCGGGTAGGGAGCCTGTCCCAGCCCTGCCAACCCCGCAAGCACCGCTGCGCTGTTCACCCCCACACATACAGTGAGCACCCGTGGCACCCCTGGGCCATCCCCCCAAGCTGCCCCCCCCATGTTTTAGTCAGAGTTAAAATAGTGAATTTTGTTTACGGCCCGTGACCTATCCATGACTTTTACTAAAAATACCTGTGACTAAAACCTAGCCTTATTTAGAAGTTTACCATGGGGAAGCAGCTTCTATTATGATTTGAGCTGTACGAAACAATTATCTGAACCATAGCTTTTACAGTAGGGGAAGCTGCAGGCAAAACATTGCCCTCTCTCATATTTATATGAGAGAGAAAATTTTCATCATGAAAACTGACAGTGGCCTCAATTGGCCAAATTTCACCCTCTGATAAATCCACAAACTTTCACTTGCAAATATTCACAAAGTGAAAACTGAGGCACTAGTCCTGGGCTAGTTTTTTTGTACCACAGTTAGTGACTGAGGCCATATTTGTGCCTCTCTGTTTCTTGTGCTGCCCAGTTTGTGCCTAGTTTAATCCCCAATTTAAGGATTGTTCTTTACATCTAATTACATATGGCCCCAAGGAGCCATTCCTTCAGCCAGGGACCACTGGGGTGTCAGGATGCCACCACATCCCCTTTCCCAAGCCATGTTCACTTGCATTGACAAGTTGTAGCTGGACATAGAGTGATCAAAATGTACATTTGGAAGGGACCTTAAGAGCCACCTGGTCAATCCCCTGGCCCCACACTGAGTCAAGATTAAGTGTCCCTAGACCACCCTTGAAAAGTGTTGGTCTTTCCTGTTCTTAAAAATCTCCAGTGACAGGGATTCTACAGACCCCTTAGGAAGTCTATATCCTCGGTTGAAAACCACTCATTCACCATATCACACAAAATGAATCGCCACTCTCAAGTAGTTCCATACTTTTTATCAATCCCTACTCAGGCATAACATTACAGTTGATTGCCTAAAATTAGGCACATACATGCCGAGAGTCACCTGTAAGCGGCTCTATTTTCAGAAGTGCTGAGCACCCACATCTCCCATGAAAGTTGATGCACCAATAGCAAGGTTAAGGACCTGGCGCTGGAACTTTCACATAGATCTAGATCTGAGAATGGGGATGTTCTTTACAAGGCTCCTTCTGCACTATTTTCCCAGGGCTTGAACTACGGTTCTTTCCATTTATCCTCTTCCTGTATAGTCTCACTGTTGATTTGGGAAAGAAAAGGGATTTACCCTAGAGCACCAGGTATAATGGGGCCCTCAGGCCCTACCAAAATATAAATAACTACTAATCAAATTAATCAGAGTCTAGGGGTGGGAGGAGAGCACAGAAAGCAGAGATTTAAAGTGTTTTATTTTGATTGAAATAAATCAGCATTCATTTGGATTAAGATTCTTTATTCAAGAATGTAACACCTCAACTGTTTTTATTTTTCCTGTTTTCTCCTCCAAACTGCTTCTCTAAACTCACTCTGCTGTTCTCAAGTAGGTATTGCATTTACTCCCTCATGCTGTATTTAGTTAGGATTATAAACAATGTAAGTGGACTTGGAAGGATTAGCTTTTTATCTGTAAGTGTCAATAAACATCTATTTCTCCATACACACACAAACCGATGAAAAAATATTTCCACCAATAATCTTAATTTACACATAGGCAAAGAAAGAAAAATGCTGCTTGAGAACATATTAGCATTTGACTTAAGGCTATTTACTTTTGAATTTTGATATATGATGTTGACAATTTGTGCTTTAACTGTTCTAAATAAGAATCTACCAAATTCGCGGCCATGAAAATTGTGTTGCGGGCCATTAAATCTGGTCTCCCATGAAAACTGGTCTTTTGTGTACTTTTAACCCATACAATACAATAGGGTAAAAGTATACAAAAGCGTGCTAATAAAGTTTGCGGATGATACAAAGCTGGGAGGTATTTCCAGTAGAGATAAGGAGGTTTTAGTACCATTATACAAGGCACTGGTGAGACCTCACCTGGAATACTGTGTGAGTTCTGGTCTCCTATGTTTAAGAAGGATGAATTCAAACTGGAACAGGTACAGAGAAGGGCTACTAGGATGATCCAAGGAATGGAAAACTTGTCTTATGAAAGGAGACTCAAGGAGCTTGGCTTGTTTAGCCTAACTAAAAGAAGGTTGAGGGGAGATATGATTGCTCTCTCTATATATATCAGAGGGATAAATACCGGAGAGGGAGAGGAATTATTTAAGCTCAGTACCACTGTGGACACAAGAACAAATGGATATAAACTGGTCATTGGGAAGTTTAGACTTGAAATTAGACGAAGGTTTCTAACCATCAGAGGAGTGAAGTTTTGGAATAGCATTCCAGGGAAAGCAGTGGGGTCAAAAGATCTTTCTGGCTTTAAGATTAAACTCGATAAGTTTATGGAGGAGATGGTATGATGGGATAACATGATTTTGGTAATTAATTGATCTTTAAATATTCATGGTAAATAGGCCTAATGGCCTGTGATGGGATGTTAGATGGGGTGGGATCTGAGTTACCCAGGAAAGAATTTTCTGTAGTATCTGGCTGGTGAATCTTGCCCATTTGCTCAGGGTTTAGCTGATCGCCATATTTGGGGTTGGGAAGGAATTTTCCTCCAGGGCAGATTGGAAGAGGCCCTGGAGGTGTTTCGCCTTCCTCTGTAGCATGGGGCACGGGTCACTTGCTGGAGGATTCTCTGCTCCTTGAAGTCTGTAAACCACGATTTGAGGACTTCAATAGCTCAGACATAGGTGAGAGGTTTTTCGCAGGAGCGGGTGGGTGAGATTCTGTGGCCTGCGTTGTGCAGGAGGTCAGACTAGATGATCATAATGGTCCCTTCTGACCTTTGTATCTATGAATCTATACAGCATTTCTCATACTAGGTGTCCTGACCCAAAAGGAGGTTGGCAAGCCTATTGTAGGACGGGTCGTAGTATTGCCACCCTTACTTCAGCACTGCCTTCAGAGCTGGGCGGATAGAGAGCAGCAGCTGCTGGCTTGTTTGGGTTGCAACAAAACACACTCTTTATCCAGGTTAAAGAGAAAGAGGATAAGAAAGAGAATTGACCTCTAAGACATAACTTACAAGGAGTTTTCACCCAAAGGCATCAGAAATACAGATATGAAAGAAGAGTGTTATCAGAGATGCAAAATAAGATGTATTGACTACTTAAAGCATAGGAGATATGAGAGAGAGAGAGAAACATTATGAGAATTAAAACAAAACACTTTAGATTCTACCAGCCCTCTCCCCATTTCAGAAAATGTCTTGAAGCAGGGAACTTTGAGGCTCTATGTACTTTTTACCCTTCTCACCCTAACGTTTCCATGAAGAAAAGGAGGAGTGCAGATTAATCATGCTCTTAACTGCTACTTATTGGTAAAACAGGAAATAGGAAATAAGTGGATTACATCCAAAACAACATTTCCAAATGGGACTATTTTTTTTTCCTCTTTGGTAACTATAGATGTTCATATTTGTTTTAAATTATTCTGTCCAAGACCACAATTCAGACAAAAGAAGAAGACTTAACTCAACCTAAAACTGAAATAAAACAGCATCTTCAATTGTTTTTTCTGGGACATTTTTATGATGATTTTATTTTAAGCTTGCTAGCGGCTCAACAGCTTGGCAAAGTTTAAAACTTTCCCCCCCTACTCCCTTAAAGAAAAAGAAAGAAAAAAAAGCGGGGGGGGGGAGCAGGGGCTAGGGAGGGAAGGTTTGAGCTCACCTGATGGGGTTTTCTCAGTTTGCCCGGTTCTCATGAGGATTAAAAACAGTTAAAATAAATGAACAGCTTTGCAGCTGCTGATCTGTGATTTCTACTCCTCCGAACCAATATTTGTAACCATTTCACACTAAATTAAGAACATTTGCTGCAACTCTTGCTTTATGGAGTGCTTCTACAATATGTTACTCCCAATTAGGTAAATGAGAAAAAGAAAGAAAAAAAGCTTAACCAAGCTGCTGAAACCAAATAAAATGAATCTTTACCTGGGTCAGACACAACTTGCTAAACATATGATCAGTAAATTAACTGTCATTTCAAAAAAGAAAATCTGCATTAAATCTAATGCTTCCCAGGTGCCGAACCTGAAAATTATACATCAGTAAGGTAACCAAGTCATCTACCAACCAGAACAAAAAGGATTTGTCCTATTTTAATATATAACACGTACAACATTTTCAATATTCTTCAATTGAAAACATCTTAGTAGTCACCTAGTCATTGGCCTACCTCTGTAGATTAAATATATTAACAACTATTGCAGAAGTCTCATTTAATGTAGTTTATAGTTAAATTTACATTCATTTAAAGGCATTTGGAAAATGATGATTACTACAAGTTACTAATCTTTATATTACTGGTCAAGTCTAACAACCAAACTAAACATTGATGATCATAAAGGCAACAGTGACTGTTACTTTTTGGGTCTGACCTATGTATTCCTACATTATTTACAAATGTATAAACACCTACTAACTGCTGTAACTGGAATTAGTTCATTCAAACCTTGTAAAATTTAACCCCCACCTAGTGACAGTCAAAGGGTGGAAAGATGCACAACTAGTATTGTTAACCACAATAGCAGGTTTAAATCTAATTCCTCATCTTCTTCTGTAAGCATGTGTTTTAAATGCTTTCTCATGCAGACTTACAGTGCTGTCGATATATGCTTCAGTCCATACCACATCATGCTCTTGATCAATAACCTTTGGTCGGCTAAGAACATGGAGGTATTCCATGACGTTCTCCTGCACGTCAGCTAATGTAGAGATCTGAGTAAAAAACCCTGTGAAAACACAGAGATTCCAAGTTATGAGGCTAACAAAAAGAATTAAGGAAGATTCCAACAATAAATATGATGCATGTTATGTCTGCTGTGTTTTCTGTTTAACTGTCTCCAAAGGAGACATGCAAAAGGACCATATTTGATGAGAAGCAGCCTTGTCCAATATTAATTTGTGAAAGCAGAAGTCTGTGAAACAGTGTGTCAGCCTTTGAAGGACTCAGTTCCTGAGACTGTTCTACACCATTGCATAGCTTATCCTAAGTTTTTGGTTCCAAGACAGTTTTGTGGTTTCATGGTAAAGTAGAAATTATGGGATTTTTTTCATGGTAAATACTTAATAAAAATTAGAACTGTATTAACTCTTTACAACATTATACCAAACCATGCAAAACTGATCTAGTTTCAGGTGTCAGTTTACAGAAGTGAATTGGGGTCAAAATGGGGAAAAAATAGTCGTGGTACTCCATTTCAGACCTGTCCACACTCTCAATCCTGGGTGGCATGGAATGTGAATAAACTCCTGATACCGTAATACATTCTTTGCAAATGGCAGGGGCCAATGAGAATAGAATCAGAATCACTTGGGTAAATAATCACAACTTTGAATCATAAACCTTGAAACATGACACCTCCTAAAGGCAGTATCCTGGCAGCAGTGAAATAGGGAAGGCCACAGCCACCTACAATGTCACCAGCTTTATTCTCTTTCAATGACCTCAAATGCAAAGTATCCTTACATGTCCTTGCCCTGCCAATCCCATTTAATCCAAATATGATAAAGGCTTGGAGCAACTCCAAGGCCACAGCCCTGCCCAGACTACTGTATGCGTTTACCCAAATTTAACCTCATCTACACTACTGTGTCTGGATCTCCATTCAACACCAACCCTCTTCTCTACTACCAGAGGACGGATGCCTAATGGACAGGAAAGAGGCATTACCACAACTCCTGATCTTTGAAGGGTTAGAGCACCAGCCTTCAAATGGTGATAGGCAGCTGGAAACAACAACTGTTGAGCTGTATTTAGTAGAGAGGGAAAAACCAGATTGGATAAAACAACAGACCAAAATCTTCTATCAAAGTTCCAAGTGGAACTTTTGACTTTTCAAAAAGCTTGACTAACGTTTTTTCCTTCCTCATTTTTGTGACCTTTAATATTTTCTAATTCCATCCAGCATCAAAAGTACAAAGTCTGAGATGTCTAGTTAATTACCAAACCTAAAGGTTTTTGGATATATGTAATGTCGTCACGGTTACAGTGGGAGTCTGGATCTTAAGACATCTCAGCTTGCTCTGTGATTGTAGATAGGACATTTACAGTTTTCTTCATCTTTAATATGGTTTCATTTATGCTATCTACCACACAGGTTTGTTCTGAAGCTAAACTGAGTAACATTTATAAAGCAATTTCAGATCCTTGGAATTACAGTATTCTTCAACTAAGTGTACAAAAGTTTGGATTCTCATTTGACATAACCCAAACTTCCACACCTTTTAAGGTTTTTATACATTTCTATCATTAATTTATCACATTTACGACAAGTTTTTTGATCCACTTCTCTTTCATTGTGGGTTACATTTTATAACTCTCTGGCCATTATAAATATAATGCATGTGAGGCTCCCTCCTGCAGATATGAAATAGTCCACAGAAGTGAAAGACCGTGTCAGTTCCCATAGGTGTAATGGGAGAATAGTACCTCACAGGTGTGTTGTGAGGATGACTACATTAAAGGTTGTTAAGCAGTCAGATACCATGGTAGAGAGTGCCATAGATATTTGTGCTGAGAAAAATCAGTAACTCAGACTACTTTAGCCATCCATAATAAAGCATTTCACCTTATTGGTGACTACAAAAATACCTCAATCTTCAACGTAAAGTCCTAGACTGTGGCTCACCAGAATTGCAGAACCTGCACTAGGGAGAGGTGCAGAGGCTGCCCCCCTTGCCCCCACACAGAACCTGCTCATCAGAAAGGAATCTGGAAGCAGGCACAGCCTGAGCTTGATACTCCACCAGTTGCTAAGCATGGGAAAAATACATTGCCCTTTTAAGTGGGGGAAGGTGGCAGATTGTGCTTTCCTCCCCCAACCCCGAACAGGGAGCTCCAAGAGAGATCATGATTCTTTTAGGCAGATCTCACCCACTGCTCCTCTGTGAGGCACTGTATCTCTGCACCACAACTTACTTAGTGCTATTAGCATGATCTAGCCCAGTATTTCTCAACGACTGATCCGTGAACCGGTGCCGGTCCCGGAGACCTCCTTGACACAGTTTAGCAAGCTGGTCCCTGGTATCAAAAAGGATGAGTAACACTGATCTAGCCCACCCAACTTTACGGTCAGAGAGAGTCAGAAAAGATGATAAAACAGTACAAAACAACAAATTCTTGGCTAGACAAACATTGTAGCCAATCATAACGCACTCCTCTTTAAAGCTTGTCCTCATGTGCCAACCAATAATCCATGTGTCACTTGATACAAATATGGCATGTTTCCATATATATAGAATTCCTCTTGTCTCCAGAACATGAAATTATAGCACTTACATGAACAGTGCAAAGGTGTATGATGATGTGGCTCACTCTACATATCGGAAATATGTGGATATGAAATAAGTTAAAAAAACTATTTTCTTTGGTGCATATCTTCATACTCAACCAGCAAAGACAGATGGGACACTTACATTTCTCTGAGGGCAAAGTTCAGATAAATTTGGTTGCCTTATCTGTGAATTCTTATTCTTTCAAATATTTTAGCTTTTATAATTTTTAACTCTGCATTTCCTGGCATTGTATGGTTTGGGGAGTTTGGTTTGTGTTAAATTTTATTTACTAATTAGAATGTTCTATAAGGATATTAACTTACTGAAACATATTCTCAGCCTTAAATTTCACTTTAAAGGAGATGATTTGTTTTTGGTCTGGTTTTTTTTGGAGCTTTTGAAGCCTAGCAGCTTAACGACTGACTCAATCTTAATTGGGAAATCTGTTCTTGGGAAAACTACATTCTGTATAAATGGTGGAAAGATAGAAAAGTCTACCTTTATTTCATGAGTTATTGATTGAGAATACTTTTGGGAAAAGGTAATATGTATATTAGCCTTTCTGACATGCTGAGCTCTCCATTTTTGTGGCTGCAGGATAGCTGTAGCCAAAACGTGGGCTTTCCCTTCCTGTCAGCACTAACACACATTTCATTATCTAGCCCTTTTTATATTGTGTAAAGGTCACTACATACCTAAAATCTAATTACTTTTCTATATAAACTATTTAAGTATGGAACTCAATAAATAAAACCCCCAAAACATTTTGGTTTCTAAGACCTTTCATCAAGGACTCCGAGCACTGCACAGTTGTGGGTAAGTATTATTTTTATTTTATAAGCGATAGCATACATTTTCAAAGGTGATTTTGAAACACCTCAATTTTGGGGTGTTCACCTTGAGACATCTTAAAAAGGGAGATGCTCAGCATCTTTATGGGATCTCTGGTTGAGCACTCAAAATAACTAGCTACTCATGGAAATTTAGGCAGGTGAGACGGACACACAAAGAAATTAACTAACTTTATCTCCATCTCCTTCTTTTAGGCCAGTGTGTCAGTTGCAGCTGAGGAAAAATCCACCAAAAGCAAAACTAAACTATGCTAAGGAGCACACAAACCCTTTTAAAAATGTGCTGCTATTTCTAAAGCCTCTGGATAGGGGACTTAAAATAGGGAGTATTTCCCCCCACACATATGCCCCTTTTTACATTTTGTAATTGTTTTTCTGAATAATCCTAAAAGAGCATGGTTTAGTCATGAGTTTTTTTTAGATATTTCCACATGACCTTGAGTTATTATTCCAAAATGTATTATGTATTATGTTTTGCGACTTCCTTGTATGTTTCTTAATGCTTTGTTTTATATAGTGTACAGTTTATATGAGCTTATTACTATTATGTATTATTTCTAGATAGTTCCTAAGGACCCAATCAGGGATCGGGCCTCAGTTGTGCTAGGCACCACGCTACTGAGCAACATATGACCAGCCCTGCCTTCACAGAGTTCAAATTTTAAGAGGCCATTACACATTAGATCCTTGAACAAGTAATAAAAATAGAAGCAGATTACTAACTAGAGTAGAACCTCAGAATTACAAACACCTCAGAGTTTCTATGCAGAAGAAAAATGCTGTTTACTCTTTATTTTTTTAGTAGTTTACGATTAAGACGGTGCTGTATTGTATTTGATTTTTTTTTCCCATCTCTGTTGCTGCCTGATTCCATACTTCCGGTTCCAAATGAGGCGTGTGGTTGACCACTCGGTTTGTAATTCTGAGATTCTACTGTATCATAAAAAAAACTTTATGTGTATATGTGCCCAGGACCACGGAGAGATTCTTATCCAACAATTTTTTCTTTTCCACATATTTTCAAGTCAGAATTACAGGATATTTTTAATGTTAAATTTCTATTAAAATTACTACTTTGAATATTCATTTAACAAGTTTCTGAATTTCTAAGACTCGCGCATCCTTCATTCACAAGTCCTTATGCTACCTTTGAAATAAAGCTTGCCTCCACAGAAAGTCAGCATAAGCTAGGGTGCCCCATGCAAGGTTTTTATGTCACTATGTTTCAGATAAAATGGTCTTTCCCCCCTCTTTCTTTTTTATGCAGAAAGAGAAGACACTAACTCCTGGAGGTCGGTGAAGAATGGAACAACAGACATGACCCACACTAACCCAACGATAATTTAAACAACAATCAACAGGGAACCATGTGGTATTTTGTACCAGCTTTTTTCATTTTAAATTTGTGCATATGGCAAGATACAGCGTCAAAATACTGAGAATGACAAACATTTTCCTACTAACTTTATTTTGCAGATAACGAAGGGATATGTTTTGGTATTGCCAAAATCCCTTTTATGGCAATAGAGATATCCACTTAAGGAGGTTATTCTTGTCCATATCCTATATAAATACAAAGTACTCTCTTTTAAAGATACACAAAGAGGCATACACACGCACACATTTGACATTTCTAGGCACCATGACACATGTGAAGTGCTTCATTTCTTTTTGGAATAGTGCATCATACTCCAAAGGATCTGAACAAAACTGTATAACCAAAATAACTTTTCATGACATAAGCCAGTGATGTAGATGAATATGGGGTGGAAAGTTGAGACAAAAAAAAGTGTGTTACAGGGCTTAACCAAATGCATTTAATCAGCTAGGCTCAGCCTATTAAAATTATTGACCTTTTTAAAAATGTCTTTCTGTAAGAGTTTTTGTTAAGAAATTTAATTTTTGATTGATAATAGGAAGTAGGTGAGGACTGGAGTCATAGCTGTAACCATATACATTCTCTTTATTTTCCTTTGTGGTGTTCTTCTCAAAGCTGGGTTTGAGTTTGCACTGTAGGCTTTTGAATGTTTAGTCTCCCTTTTAATGTGTTTTTAGACTTCATGGCTCATGTTAAAAGCCTGCAATCAGTTTATAATTTCCATGAAATTATAATTAATACTAGAATTAGCTGCCTATTGTGAACTTTTGGCTCATGCTTTCCAGGTAGCATTGATTTATTTACTTTCTTCCGAGACACAGTAGTTTTCCCTGAACTTTAACTTCCACTATAATAAAGTGTAATGAGTTGCCACAGCCTGAGTGATGGAACTCCCCAAAATTTTTGCATACTTGTTCAAATATTTATTTTTGCATTTTCTCCCTTGTAAGTTATTATACTAGAGTTAAGGCCAAGGGGAGGCAACGTTGTTGTATTGCACTTCCACCAAGTATTTGGACTGTTTGATTATTTGTGTGTGTAATACTACCATATGTCACAAAAGCCAATCCTCAACTGAATCACACACTCACCCATTATATGAAACTGTTAACCAGGGGATTTCAGCTCCTCCTTCTTTAGACTTTGAGGTTTAATCAGGAAATAAAGAGTTATGCACTGAAATCCTTGAGCACAGCTGCGAAGCCTATGTGAGTTATACCAGATAAACCTTTGCTTTAACTTACACATTCTTACAACTTCCTCTGGCTGCTTGGTACAGAAGTTATATCGTCTAAGATTCACTTTCACACACAACAACTACTATTTTTTTAGGTAATAAAAGTTCTTCCAGGAACTATAGGCCATTTCATAAGACTCAACATGATGTTTCATAAAATTATTTGGTTAAACATTAAATATAATTTGGTTAAATGATTATCCTCTGAAATTAGACTTCCTTTCCATACTCCCATTATCCTAAGATAATAGTGATTTTCAGCCAAATGTCCACCAGTAGCATTAGATCCCAAACAGCTCAAAACAACAAACTATTTTCAACAGTGCACTGTGTACTTGATAAGAAATGTGTCCCACTTTCAGGTCATGGAACAAAATGGGTGCAGTGTTCTTGTAAGGAATACAAGATTAGAACCTAGTCTCCTTGGAGAGGGACTAAGGAGGGTATTCATCACTGCATTGGAGCTGTAATGCTCCCCAGCAGAATACCCCCAGCAAAAGGGGCTTTCCCAACAAGGTGAACAACATGCATAACTGTCTCTGTGCCACTTGCTGCAAGAGCCCACAGTGCTGGAGGTGTTGGGATGATGCTGTTTGTGCAAGGGGATGTAGCTGGTGCTTCCTAGACCTCAGCTATTTCCTAATAATATAACAGGCCATGGAGCTGTTGTCATTAAGGCACAAGTTGGGCAAACCCTCAGGACTGCACAGCTTTTTTGCTAGGCTCCCATCAACCCCAAGATAAGGGATGCACAAGCCTCTCTTCCTTTGTCCGTTCACCAGGCTCTCTGGTGTGGCGGAGATGAATCCCCTCTTTTGTCCTCCTCTGTGTTTTGTAAAGGGCCCACCACACTGAGGGTGCATAATTAATAACAAACATTCAAAAGAGGGACTGTCAAATGATTAAACTGACATACTTTTATCATATAAATATTTGTTTCATACCCTCTGTTTTGTAAGTAACCAAAAGTTTAAGGCCTATCTTTATTTTTACAGCTGGCCGACTTTCTGTTGAAAGTGACTGTTGAGAGAGATGCAGTGGCTGCATACTTTAAAACTTGGCAAGTTGAGCATTGGGAAACTTTACACCTTTGTTCACTTTAAGATCCTGGTAAATCTCCACTTTTTTTTTTTTTTTTTTAACTTCATGTGCACTTGCTTACAGAAAAATGGGGAAAATTATTGTAAATTTCATAAACCATTCTACCGGGGGTTTGAGGTCTTGATTCTTTTAATGTATTTAAAATGGTTTGCTGCTTAGCCTCATTAAGCCCATACTCCCTCAAGATATGCCCTACTTAAGCATAAAATATAGCAGAGAAATGTGGGGGAAGGGGGACGGGTGTCTCATGGTTTAACCATTAGATTCCAGAAGTTAAAGAACTTTTGCAAGGTGGTATGAATTTCCCTAGTGATCCTTTTCGAAAGAAAGGATTTTGCTGTCCACAATGCAGTCAGCTGGAAACCTTGCAAACAGCCTTCATCTATGCTGTGCTTCCAAGGGGAAAATCACTGCAAGGAAAATTGATTTTAGGGCCATTGACCTCAGTAACAACAACACGCTTTGGCCCACCCATGCAAGAAGTAAACTGCAGTGCAGTCATTCAGCCAATCTGCAGATCGGCTTTACTAGGTCTCTTCTCCCTGAGCTGTAATATGTCTTTTCACTAAAGAACTTGGCTGAACCAGAGCTAAAAAATCGAAGGGAAAGTTCTGAATCTCATGTAACTTGAGCTGAAGATGGTTGTGCTGCTTCCTACAGTGTCAGATCCTAGACTCTATAAATGAATTACAGATCAGAGATGGAAGACCCTAGTGTCAGGGAGCAAGTCATATAACCGATGCAATCTGAGGCAAAAGTCTAGGGAGACGATAATTAAAATAAACCATTCAGATGACACCTAATGGCCAGATTCTGCTCTCATTTACACACTCATTTAAGTCTGGAGTAGTTTCTTTAGCTTCAGTAGATTTTATCCAGATTTACCCGGGTGTGAGAGAGAACCAGATTTGACCCCCTCTGGTTTAGAAAAAGGCAAACCTACAATATTCTTCCATCAGAGTATACAAAAGCAAAGTGATGAGAAGTCTACTGTGTTTGTTGCTAGTAATGGTAAAGAACAAAGATGTGCACTTTCCCTTCATCAGGAACGAGACTGACATGTACCAGATGAACTAGTCAGGCAGCTCCTATTGCCTGGCCATAATTTCTAAGTTGCTGTGCTTAGATCTTTATGAAGCTATAGTACTGTACTGTCTACAAAGCTAAAGCATTTGGTTGATTAAATTGTCTTCAAAAAGATGCTTCAAAGGATTCCTATACAATGACTAAAACTAAATTATGGTGTAACATTAGCTGATTAAGACAAGACTTCAAACTGAGTAATTCCCATCAGATGGACACAACAGTGGTTAAAGCAATAATGTCTATGTGCATAGTGCCTTATGTGAGTCATCATAATGTAATGAGGCTCAAAGAAAAAACAAAATGACAGATAATATTTTTCAAGAATAAAGATAAAGAAAAATTGACTTTAATCAGTGATTTCTAAATTATTACTATTTATAGTATGCAATGTTGTAGCCATGTCAATCCCAGGTTATTAGAGACACACAGTGGGTGAGGTAATATCTTTTATTGGATCAACTTCTGTTGGTGAAAGCAACAAGATTTTGAGCTTACACAGAGCTGTGTACACCTTGTCTCTCTATTATATATATAATGTCCATCTCTCATATGTTCTATTATGATCATCATTACCATAGTACCCGAACATCTCATACCCTCATGTATTTCTCCTCACAAGATACAAATCTCTTTTTCCTATTTAGATTGTGAGTTCTTCAGGGGAGGGATGTGGTTTACTATACGGTTTGTACAGTGCCTAGCACATTGCAGCCCTAATCTCAGTCGGAGTCCTATGCACTACCTAATACCAATAAAATAATAGTAATAATATTACTAGTATAATAATAGTAATAGTAACAGTGAAGGAGCTTTTTAAATTGAGGCTAACCCTTTGAGAACAAAGAAGAAATTGAAAATCACATCTGTGAAATATTTTAGGTGCATTTTAATTAACCATAAATGTATATCAAACTGGTTATATTTTTAAGTCTTCATACTCTAGATATGTTTTCACAAACAAATCTATCTTCCTGAAAAACCAACCGATCCCCTCTAAACAGTTCACCTTAAACTGCTGGCAATGAGATGACTCTTGTAGCAAGGCTGAAAGATTGTACAAAGCTTAACATTATACCTTCCAGTTAAAGAAGGTAAACCAACCTTTGTTAGCACAGGCCATCCATTTGAGGT
This sequence comes from Lepidochelys kempii, assembly GCF_965140285.1. Classification (NCBI taxonomy): domain Eukaryota; kingdom Metazoa; phylum Chordata; order Testudines; family Cheloniidae; genus Lepidochelys; species Lepidochelys kempii. The sequence continues at coordinate 27,480,256 of NC_136386.1, forward strand.
TGTCAGCAAAAGCAGCTTCTCTTCCGATCAGATAGGTAAACATTCGAACCTGAAAGTACAATACAACAGATTAAGTCACTTAATACTTCAGTTCCATGCTTAAAGCATATGCAGTTTAGCTATTTTACATATGGGCAGTTCACATGTATAGAAACACATCACAAAGGTTTAAAGGATTGCTAGTTTAAAAATCTATGCCAGTAAAATATTTATGACATAGTGCGTTTCTTTGTTCTCTTTAACCAAGTGGTTATCACTCTGGATGTTTTTAATATCTGGCACTTAACCAAAGCCATGAGTAAAGATAAAAGAAAACAAATTAAAACTATTGGTACATAATATGAAGTCACATATTTGAGATGTCTGTTGTGCAGTTGTGAATTTAGAAGGCTGCTCTGGTCTTGGGGTTGTATTTTAATAATTAAATACATCATTGCTATAGATGTGGGAACTTGAAACAACCTGCTGGCAAATCCTCTCTGTCTTTCAAAAAATAATGTATACACAGTGGTATATATACACGCGACACTGATGATATCCAGGTGGTAAATTGCAGAGCCATGTGACAAATTACTTCGACTGCCCTCCTGAACTCTGCCCACTTATCCATCTCACTGACACTACTAAAGTTTCAATTTTTGTGCAGCTTCAAACAGCTGCCATTTAATATAAAACAAAATAAAACCAACCCAGTGAAATGATTCCCTCTCTTCAAACACCTTCACTCAAACTCTTCTCTCTAAATTACTATTTATTTAATATAGATACTTAAATTATTTCCATTTTCTTCCTAGCTGAGTATCTCACAAACATTAATGAATTTATCCTCACAATACTCCAGTAAAGCATGAAGCGTTATTTTACAGACGGGGAACTGACATAGAGAAGGGTTATGTAATTTCAACACAGTCATGCAGGAAAACTGTGCCAAAGCTGGGAACTGAACTCAGATCTCCGGAGTCCAAAGACTTCCCCTTTGGAAACAATATTTTCCCCTCAATTTTACTCACTCCCACTTCTATCCTCTGATGTATTTTATTTTGTAATTCTTTGTACTTCTCTAATGGCTTTCAAATTGCAAATATAATACAAGTGTATTACATATGTTAATGACATCTGACAATGCCCAGTAAGTTAGGTATATTATTATTAGTGAGGGATGAAACTTTTGTACTAAAACACCAAAACGGGTGAAACTTTCTGAAACTCATCTGTTTGGATTTTTGATGAAACCCCCCAAACTGACAAAGGCTGGCCAGGGACCCATAATCTCCACAAATCCATCCCTTAAAAGGAATCAGCTCTCTTTCCCACCCACTATCATTTTCTTTGTGTCTTCCAGAGACAGGGACTGCTACTTTCTCCCCACCATTAGCACAGGATGCTTATATCAATCTCTCGGTTTCTTCAGTAACCCATTCATCCTCATCTTGTGTCTTTGGGATGACAGCAAGACAGGCCTGGCTTCACACTAGACTTACAGAATATCTTCAGGGAAGCAGAAAATGTGCCCACTTCCAGACCACAGAGTTACAGATCTGAAAACGACTGATCAGAGCTCACTTAAACAATGCCTTCCTTCCTTAACTTAATGACTAGTGCATTTTTCCCTTAGGACCATGACAAAAGCCCAACTGGAAAGAGAACATTAGAACACCTGGTTCTTTTTCTTGACAGAGACTCTACACAAACTGCTTCAGTTAGTCTCTCACTTGCAAACAGCTTGCCATAGCTCTTATCAAGCCATCAAAATCAGGCTTAAACAGATTTATAATCTATTAAAAATGTAGAGTAAGAACACGTCATATAATACTTTTTATTCATATTAAATAGACATTTAATTGGAAACATAAAACAATACTAAATGCTGGTTTCCATCACCTGAAAACACCACCACAGATTTTAAGTCGTCATTGTCAGGTAAAACATATTGCAAGGGATGAGGAGTTGTTGTATTTTCTTTAAACACACTTTTTGACAAGCACACCAGCATTTTCTGATTGCAAATTGTTCTTTTGTAAAAAAAGAAACAGAATCAACTAAGTGGATCTCAATCAGTAAAACTGATAAGACAGTAGCGTAGAGATATTGAAAATCTTTGTCCCCAAAAGACCATCCCTTCTAGTGGATATATACTATAGAAAAACTCCAAATCAAATAGTTCAACCACCTCTTTAGCAGAGCTACGTTGTGGGCATTCCCACAGAGGTGAATATACAATGGACAGTGAAGCCCTGGTCCTGGTCCTACACCTTTGTAGTCAATAGGAGTTCTCCCATAGACATCAGGAAAACCATATCTTAGAGCACACCAGTTAATTAGCTATCACAAATATTTAAATCTAAGAATACTTCTTTTGCCGATAAGCTTTTTTCTTTTTAGTTCCACTTCAGCTGCTGTTTATTATGCTCCCAAACATTTCAGATTTAATTTTCTGCTCATGGAAATAATATCACTGACAGGAGCTGGGCATGATCTCCAACAACTTTTGCTATAGTAGTTCCATTCTGACCAGCAGTATCCCTGCTATTCCATTCCTTCCTTAAACAGAAACCACCAGTATCAAATTGCATGATTGTTTTGTGATGTGAACAAAAGGAAATTAAGGTGAGATCAAAAACTCTGGTATTTTGAACCCAGTCTTCCAAAAGTAAAAAAAAAAAAAAAATAAATCATGCATCATCTCACAATGACTTCCAGTCTCCTCTTAGCTGTTTAGAGAATGCTGCTTTCGTTTCTTGTCAAAGCCTCAAACTTGTCAGGTTTGTCCGACACGCAACATTAAAGTACACGGCATGCCGTTAAGAGATAATATTGCTTTTTTTTTTGGCACTATTACTGCTTCTTCGCTTTTTGACTAAGATCAAATGCAGTGTCAGTTTCATACGTGATGTGACTTCTATTGAAGAACTATATTCTGCTCTTTCAGGCCAGTGAACTTGATTAATTAGTAGATATCTTTTTTATCTCTAACTTCTGTGATCCTACTGATGTAACCCAGCAAAGCCAGACGAGCACATACACTTTGAAAATAAAAGTATTTCACCAAGATGTGTTTTTAAGGTATCTTTGAAACAAAAAAAGCTTCTAAGTAAAGTAAGATAATCAGATTTCATATTTGATACTTAAATCTCTGAAGGTACTTTCATAGACTTCGGTACATTTTTCTGGTTTTTTTTTTCCTTTTTCTATAGAATGCAGTACTTTAGAACATCACATCTCAACTTTAAAAAATGTTTAAGGTTTGAAAAGTAACAGGTAAAGACAACGCTTAGCAGATCTTTTTTCTGGGGCTTTTTGTTGTGGATCATATTTTGAGAGGAAGTTAAATTTGAGTCAATAAAGCCATGAATTCCAAGAGGTTAGATGGATCAGACGGTGTACGCAGTGAGAGAGGAGAGGGAAGTACATGCTGAGTAGAGGATACAGTGACACATTTATGTGGGAAGATAAGAAATGAATACGTCTATTTGTTTTTTGCGAAAAGTTACTAAGTCCTGCTAGGCTCAAAGGACCTTCAGTACTAGAAGTAGTGAGAGGATGAAACAGACCTTTATAGTTTAAAAAAAATGGTAGCTGCTTCTTTGGAAGATTTTGCTGTTTCAAAACCAATTTAATACACCGGTTATATGTTTCCTGTAGAAATGCAGACGTTCAGTGTTTTCAGATTTTAACCATGAGGAAATGTGTAATAAAATTATTTCAAGACTCTAGCAAAAAGAATTATTCTTGAACCCAAAGTGTGCATAGATTTTAGTCACACTTTTAGAATCCAAATAAATGCCAGTTTTTCGGTGCAGATATAGAGTATGCTAATCCCATTTAAATGAGCATCATTGGAGACATATTTAAGAAATAGTACATTTCTAAAAATCAGGTGCTTCTTCAAACACCTAGCAATAATATTCTGCCCTCTGAGTAGACCAGTCAATGGGAGTCTGTAGTAGTGATGTTGTTTATAATATTACATTCTCCTGGGTGGATGGATAGACAGGCAGACATATACATACACACATGCCCTTAAATTAAAAGAATCAAGAGTAGAAGCCTTGAACACTAGCAAAATATTGCATTTCCAAAGTTATTCATTACAAGAATGTTGCTCAAAGCATGACCAAACAAATACCTGAAACTAGAAAGAGAGACTCTTTGGATCTCTTTGGCCCTCTCTAGACCAGCAGAAAAACTGTTCAACAAGGATTGAGGAAAAGCCAAAAAGTAGCTGAGCTTGATGACAGATTCAAAACTTGTCTCATTTTCTAATGGCCTTAATTGTTTCTGTGTCTTGCAGACTCTCCGCAAGGAAGATATTTTAATTAAACACAGGAATATAACATGTTTTGTAGTAACAACTATAGTTCCCATATTTGTGAAAATAGAGAAAATTCTGAGCTGCATATTATATAATTAAGAGTTTGAATTCAATACAAAACCAAATCCTGCTTTCATCAGTAGAAGGCAAGACAACTTTATTGAAGTATCACTGTCCAACAAACTTTCCCACAGATACCATGTTAGAATCATGGCTTAAAAAAAGCAAGAAAAAACAAAGGCTTCCTTTGCTTCAGCCTGTAATACTCATTAGTTAATTTTGGTTGCAAACTCGCAATGTGGATGATCTTAAATAATCTGGAAAACAAATTAATATCAAAGGAATAACCAGATATAAAGAACTTTCAAAATCCTCTGATTTAATATATTTACAATTTAAACAAATACTCAACAATACAATTCCTTCCATTTTTCAATTAGCTGTTCCTGCTCATTTGCAGTTAATCAAAAATGATTTGTAGAATACCACCAATACCACCACTGTAGGTAAAAGTTCACATACAGGGTGATTTTCACTTCAGATTCCTGAAGTTTTTGGAAGTTCTTTCTCTTTTCTTTAAATCCAATCCTTCTGTCAGTTTAAATACTTTTTAAGGTCCACATTTTGCTTCCAGGTTCATTTAGGTAGCTCCCATTTAACTGAATGGGGGTCACCTATGCCCAATTGCAAAATTTGTCCCAAATATGTTCCCAGTTGTTCTAAAAATCAAACACAGAAAGTATAATCATTTACTTTTTTGTAATTTTGTTAAAAATATATTTTTTAAAAAAAATATATACTGATTTTAGTGCATTGAATTAATTTGATGCAATTAAATATGTTCTTAATCTGTAAAGAAAATACCATTACGTGTAATTTTTTATTTCCATGCTTTGTTGATGGCTAGCTAAAATATTAGTAAACACAACCTTTAATCTCTAATCACAAGAGAAACAATACAATCAGAAGTATACCCCCAAAAATGCGACATAAATCACTGTCTCTGTTTATCTTCCTGAAAACAGTGCTGCCTTATAGTCTATGTGGAGACTGAATCCATCTAGAGATTTATGTTTAATGGTCTCCTTTAATCTACAAATAATCAAACTGCAACTGTGTTCCTAATAAAAGAAGTCCAACCTTATCTAAAGGAGAAAGAGGCAAATATGGGAAGATGCTAGAACAGCAACCAAACTGAATTAAAGCTACAAGTAATAAAATTTCAACAAATGGGTATCATAGATCATCATGAGAAATGGACTGCCATTATACTGGTGCTGCAAGGATGTTAATGATTTTTCCCTGAAAGTGTTTTATACACACATTTCCTATGATGTAAGCAGTGTTTCTAGAAAATATTTTAAGCATCAGCATAGGCAGTGCTAATTGTTTGACATCTACCTTGAAACAAACAAAAAAGACCACAGTCTCACAGCCCTGAAAATGACTGACCAGAGCACATTTAAACAATGCCTACTTTCCTTAACTTAATGACTAGATTATTTTCCCCCTTAGGGCTATGGATTATAACAGTATATCAAATATGTTATTAACCTTAGCCATGAAATATAAAAGCAAAAGAAAAATATAATTTCTACCTACCTTTTATAAAAATCAAAAATAAGATAACCTATCATTTAAAATATCTGTACTGTACTGCTGCATATTCAGTATCAATGGGTTACTGCTCAGCATAGTTAAGAGAAAACAAGAGTATAATGAGAAAAAAAGATGAATTGTACTACAAGTGAAACTATTTTATATTGGTTTTAAAGGTGCCAAACTAGATTTATACATACAGATATCTATATTCCTCCTTGATTTTGAGGACAACCTTTAGAATTCAGCTAGGAGGATAAATAATTCTTATTATCTGCCACTTCTACAAGTTTGTCTGATCTGTCAATGAACCCAGTGGTTTACATTTTATTTACTATGAACTTGCAGTGGGAAGTTATCGCTGATGACTAACTATTCAATGCAATAACAGCTTGCCACAGTTGTTTTCTGCTTTCAGATACTATGGTCATGAGTGAGGTATAAATAGATTAGGGCTAAAACTTTCCAGAATGCCTAAGTGACTTAAGAGCCTAAGTCCCATTTTCAAAAATGACTTAAGGCCTGGTTTTCACACAGTTCTTATACTGGTATAAATACTCTGGTTGGGCTATGGAGGATATTTTAATAATAGTTAATACTTCTACATGTACAATACAGCCCCGACTGTGAACATAGTTAAACCAGCATAAAGGTGCCTTAAACTGACATAGCATAGTCTCATTCCCATACAGGAGTAGCTCTACCCATATAAAGCAACTTTATATCTATATGATGGCACACACAAGGGGTGTGTATTGGGTTAACTGTATAAATATAGTTAAAGCAGTATAACTTTTACATTTGGCCAAGCCCTGAGGCCCATAGAAACCTAAGTTCCATTGACTTTCAGTGAGACACACATTTCATTGTGCCTAAATCTGTTCTGAACATGGGATTTAGGCACTTTAGAAAATTTGACCCTGTATGGGTTAGATGTTAAGTATAGGAGTGAATTTTGATATCTCAGATACCACTGTAAAGTAAATGCTGGAAAATACAGACTTGTAATGGTGACCACCATATCTTCTCTAGGGTCTTTTGTGGAATAACTGAACAGTAGAACCACTCTGAAAAGTGACTGATTGAATAAGGTGTCTGTCTTACATAATCTGCTCCACATGTGTAGTAGTATTACATTGTCTGGTACTAAATAGATATGGGACTCAGATGTTTGGGAGAGAAGCCAAAAATTAAACATTTTTAATTTTCAGACCTAGGCCTCACATAGATTGTCCTCTGTGGGGAGAGGAAATATTCACAGGCAGAAATATTAGTTTTCAATTATTATAACTGCTGTTTGCAACTTTGAACATTTTAGCCATGTCAGAATCACTGGCTGCAAAGCAAATATTGTCCAAAAAGCCAAATATTTCACTTTTAGGACTACATTTGCTATTTCTGCGCTGTCTGCAACTCCTATAGGCATGCCCTGAACTACGATTTCTGTTATGCAGTGCTACAGTGGTAACAGATGTTGGGAGAGAAAGCTCTAAATTAATGTTACAGACCCTGAAGGGTAGGATCTATAATAGAGCTTGTGGCTAACTTTCTTTTCTAAGTGTTTTTAGATGCCTGATAGCAGCATTGGAGACTAATGTCCTTTATCCTTCTATAGCAGCTGTAGAAACTTCCTAACACTGCCCCACTATTATGTGTCAGTTCATACGTAGATGAAGGGGGCAAACACTCGCCATTCAGCTACGATCCTATCTGATGAGATTGCTAACATGGGTTCTGATGAACCCAAAATGTGATGTGATCAAATGCCTACTAAGAATTGGACTAATTCCAACTATTCATTTTATACAGGCCAGATTCTCTTTTGATATTTTGCTTTTTTATGATTGAGATTGATAATTGTGTTCCAGAACAGTAGCCTCTGGTAGTGGGCTTGTGAGATAAAACACAACATGTGGACTATTGCAATGACATGTTTGTGTTGGTAACCCTGATCGGTGTGCCTGGACAAAGAAACCAGTGTTTGTGTGTTAAATTACCAAGTTAAGTAGTCCACACAAAATTGAATATAAATCTTGCACCCAGGTGACTAAGGAATAGTTAATTAGATGACCAGTAGAGAATACAGATATTTAATTGACTCTGTTATTATTTTTAAAACCTCTTTCCTTTGCCCCGCATTCTTCTGTCCCCTTTCCTTTTGATTGCTACATGCACTTCTTTCAGTTTGCCTTAAAATAGATCATAACTTAGATTGCACAACCTATTGTCCGCATGTGGCTCACTATTGGAGAATAAGTAATCAGTATCGGTGAAATGTCCAGTAAATGGGTTTATATAATGCTGGTGAATATTATGGAAATCGAAAGATGGAAAGGACCCACTGGGCATGTGGTGTGCAACCTACAGCCACTCAACTGTATTCACCTTTAATACTTCACTCAGAATACTGGTGAGAGAGCCGTGGATGAAGAATGGGGACTTGCTCCTCTGTATCCTAAACAAGATGAGCTGACCTAGGGTAATTGCAACTGTTAGTCAGGGGAGCTGATGAAAGGCTCGTCCCACAACTAAACTCTGCAAGGCTCATAATTCTGCAACCCTGAAGGCTCTTCTTGATGCTGAACAGCTGGTAAAATAATATTTTCAGATATTTAATGCTGCCAGAGGGAAAAGGGAACTTCTGCTTGCAGCTAACAGTGAAGTGAAGACCTTTTCTTGCAGCTGCAAGCTATTTCATGGACATCTCCAGCAGAATAGAGTTTCCTCTCTGACTTGCCAAGAAAGGACAGTTGCCTCTATGTTGAATTGATTAAGATGCTTCAATATTCATTGGATCAACAGCTGAGAGAATATTAGAGGGACAAACAATACTCAAGTTACTAGCAGGCTCCTTTTCAACTACACCCAGAGAACTTGGGACTAGAGGTCATCTAGAATTAACTTATATTGCTGAAATCTAAGTTTCGTAAAGGATTTTCTATGAATGTCTGAATTTCATGAAATCGAGTCATGGATGGGGGCTGCTTTTTCTTCAAGCCTCTTTGGAAGTACTTATATTTCTGAACCAACATTTTGGATTGTGAATCTAAGCAAATAAAATCACTGGTACTACCCAGTAGATTTTAACCTGCATGGCATAACGTGTACCCATCTTAAAAGGTAAAGACAGACATTGAGAAGCAATACCATTTTTCCCATTGATATGCCTTCTCCTACAATGCTTAAAGCATACTTGGTCATTGTGTTGTATAAAACACTCGTTACACTCACAGAATTTTGTATACAAAAAAATTCCTGTGTGCATTCATCTCCGATTAAAGTTAGAGCTAAGTGATTAATCATCTGCCTACAGGAGCTGGTCCACTGCCAGCCCCTGCCAGCACAACCTGCAGAGATCCATTCACAAATACCTTGCAAGCCAAAAATTAGGGTCCGTTCACCCTTTCTGAACATGAGAGACAGAGGATATGGGAGGAATCAGAAGGGAAAAGGAATAATGACAAAGCATAAGGGGGAAAGGAAAGGAACAGAATATGCCAACAACAAAATTGCCATGTGCACCCTGAAAATCAGTATCATTTTCCATGCAGAATATAGCCTGACTATTCCCTGAGGGATATATCTCCCCTTCCCTAGAAAGCCTGACTAGATAGCCAAAAAGCCAGAGACAAACTATATGAAATCAACTGAAATAAAAGCAGAAGTAAGTTTATTAAGGGGTAACTGTAGACTTGAAAAACTGTACCACACTCTACTTCAGTGGTGGGCAACTTGCGGCCCATCAGGATAATCTTTTTGCGATGAGACATTTTGCGGACGTTGACCGTCTGCAGGCACAGCCCCCCACACCTCCCGGTGGCTGAGGTTTGCCCACCACTGCCCTTCCATTCTTATTAGTTATGCTTATCAGGATTAACCCCTTCTTATGCTACTGTTTTGGTAATATTTTTATGCTATAAAGTTATTTGCTTCCTTCTTAGAAACAATTTCTGTCTCTGCTGATTTATCCATCAATTTACTATATATGTTTATTCATGTTCCATTCCCTCTAGTTCCTATTTAAAGTGGAAATATTTTTAAAAAGTTAGTTATAAAGCAGCTTTTATCTTCGTCATTAACTCTTCTACCTTTAGGTATGAGGAAATGGCTTCTACTCTCTGGCCTCCTGCGGCTTTATCATTTTTTCTGCCCTCCGCTTTCAGGTGCTCCTCTTTTAAAGGTTTGCATTTACACATTGCCTCATATTTTCTGTTTCCTGCAATTACATCCTGTATCCAGAAACTATTTTTCCAGCGGCATTCTTTTCTTTACATCCCGAGGACCCTAAACTGATGGGATGGCTCAACAGACATAAGCCAGCAGCAGTCAATAGTTTTGATTAATCAGAAAATAAGATACTATAAACAATAACAGTAGGAAAACACAACACTGCCTCATCCTGGGGATCATCCAGTTTCAGGGCCCAGGTGCTGAGCTCTGTTTTCCCACAAATATGCACCTCCCCCTTTTTTCCCCAGCAGGCCTTCATATAGCACTTCCCCAGAAACCATGTGAAAGGAGAAGGAAAACTGATGCTGGACTCAAACCTTTGTGTACTGGAGACCATACACCCTGATGTGCTGTTCCATGAGGAAGGGTTTGGGTCTAATCATTAAGATAATTGAGGGCAGTGTTCAGAAAACTCCAATGAACTAGGTACTTCACAGAGATGGGCAAAAGTTAACAAAAAAAACATATAACTGAGTTCAGAGTTGTCAACATTTTTGAAAAACTACACAGCAACCTATATTTATGATGAATAATTTCCCACTGCCAAAGTACCCCACACTGCCATTATATCATTTTACAGTATGGAAAGATATATTAGATAACAAAAAATAACCCAAACGGACAAATGCCCCTTGTTGTCTCAGTGGTTTGGGGGCTTTGTCTGGCATGGCAGGGGGAAAGACATCTCTGGCACCCTGATCTCCCACTGTGCGCCCTGAATCCTTGTTGATCATGGGGGTGCAGGGAGGGGACAGTTCCTTATTGTAGTGACCACTTTGAAGACATACAGAGAGCTGATTGTTGTTTAACTACGTGCAATGATTAAAGAAAACTCACCACCACATTCAGGTTGAACAGTTCAAGAAAAGAGTACAAAAGATTTCTACAGCAACATGCAGTATTTTCTATTCCTGTCTTTTTTGTTCACTGTATAGTTTTATGCATTTTCAGTTGTATCACTAAACCTATAGCACAGAACATAGCAAATGAAAAACATGGCTAAAAAACGTGGCATAACATGGTATTACCACTAAAACTATAATTTTGCATTTCCTGACTATTTCTTATCTTAACAGTTCAACTGTTAGGTTTAGTATTGCCGAATTGAAAAAATTGGCTGAATGAAATTTCCAACAAATTTTCCGAATATGAAACCTTTGGGCTGAGACCAAGCCTGGAAAGCTTCATTCCAAAGAGACCACTTTTCACAAAGTTATGATTATCTGAAAACCAGAGATTATAACAGAAACCAATTTGGAACCTTCACAAAGCTTTCACTTCCAGCCAAAAAACTATAATGTTTCTCCCACCTTTATAAATTACTTTGAGACCACTGGATTAAAAGTGCTATAAATATTTTAGATAGATCTATAGCTCAAGTGCCAATAAAACCTTTATACCACACTATCACCCACTATCACGCAAAATATACACCATATATTTTTACAGAAGAACTATTTTGGAAATATTTTCCAGAGTTTTATATTTTTTATTAATTCTAGTTTTGATATCCTTCTACTTGTAAAGTCAGCTGTAGTACAATGAATCCAACTTTATAGTGTTCAGATAGAGAAGAAAATTATAGGTTTTTAAAACTGCCACAAATATGTAAAATAGGTTTTCTGTAGACAATGTCACAATTTTAAAGTCCAAAACCTTACAGTTTACTGGAGCCAGAAACAAGTGGTCTATCCCCCACTAGAAAACTAGGAAACTCCTCTCTTCAGTGATCTAAAGCTCCTGTTTCCAGTCCTGATGGGAAGTGAGATATTAGATCCTAAATCTGTTATCTGTCATCATGAACTGTGAATAGACAATTAAGAAGAATGCTTGATTTATTTAGTAAATCAAGACCAGAACTTTGTCCTTCATCTCCAAAACGGTAGATCTCTACCACTTGAGCCAAGGGAGCCTCCTTTAGAAATTATTGTTCTTCAGAAGATTTGCACCAGGATAGAATTATTAATTATTTGCTCTGCTTTTGTCATTCATTTTTTGTCACTCAGTTTAAACCATTTTCATTCACCTAACTAGGTAGTGGAAACAATACAATGTGACTTATCTGACCAGTCAACAGTACAAATAATGTATAGCAAACAGCAGGGAGTTGAAGTGAAAGTTTATGAACAATCCCCAGAGTGAATTTTTTTCGTAAAACACTATTTGGTGAACTCTTCTACCTAACAAATATCAGGACTACTTCACAAATGATCTGCAAACAAGAAAAGGAGCTATATTTCCAATTAATAGTATTAACCATGAATAATTCAACCAGCTCTAATTATTGTCATTCCTATCACTTGAAAAGAGTCAACAGATTTCCTGAAATGTAAGCACAAGCTTACTTTACATTTTGCTCCTTATGTGCAAAGTATCAGCCTAAACAAATTAGTACGTCTGAATTATATTACAAATCACTTGGGGGGATAAAGGATTAGAGCAGAAACAATGACATAAAAACAGTCAATCTAGGAGAAGCTGCTGTAACAGCGGCAGACTCATACAAACCCTGCTACAACACAACTTTATTTTCTTGTATAATGACTAATGGTTTTGCATTAGTTCATAAGAACAGATCAGGACGAATTCCGACTAACCCAATGCTATCAACTTCCCCACTTACCCCTGATATTCCATAGTTACAGGATGTAATATGGAACAATGGTAACACATTCACAGTACATTTCACTCTGCGTGGTCCAGACACAGATTAAGGGGATGACATAATGGATAAAACACTGGCCTTTTCCCCCACAGGATTTTGTCCAGTCTACAGTCCTGTCAGATAATGAGTTTGGCAATCTCTGCTTAGTCTTTTTTTAGACACTAATCCCCATCACAGAATTTCTATATAATTCATCATATAATTTAATACACCTGGCAGCCTTACCACCAGTTCATTCTTTTGTTATGTAATAGCCCAAAGTTAAGTCAAGGGTGGTTAATGCTCTGACAACCAGTTATTATCTCCCATAATAGCTGATTTTGAGGAGATTATTGCAGTCATAAACCATTTTGTAAAAATTGGCAACTGGGAAACCAATGTAACAAAATAAGGTGATATTTGGACATTTTATCACTGATTTTCTAGCAATCTGCAAGGGAGTTTCTAGCATCCAAATAATGCTTCAGAGGAAATTTGAGATTAAAGGCACAGTGTCATGGCTCAGGAGTCTGAGGACTGACTAAGCCCAGAGACTGTAAGAGTTTGAGCTATCTTGAGGTAAATGCTGCTTTTTTTTTTATTTGACTATAGTTCTCCACTAATCTTCCATTCCATTTGCTCCTCTTTGTTTAGTTTAGTCCTTGTCTTTAACACCATTTATTTCTTTTCCATTTTGAAGTACTTACTACTGCTAGTTTTCCTTCTTTAGGGCCTTGCTGCCACTGGAGCAAGAGGCTCTGGTTCTGTTGGGACCTTTTCAGCTCAGATGGGGACAGTAGGTGGGATGAAGGCAGGACAAGAGGTGCAATATGGAGTTTATTGGATAAAACTGAGGCCGCGCACTGAAAGTGGGGAAAACTTTGGCTAAGCAGATAACCAATGAAACTCCAGCATTGGAATGGCATTGGCATATATGTAGATAGATAAAGGTTGAGGTTTTCAAAGCGAAGGGATCCCCATTTGAAATATTTGTTAATCAGGCCTCCAAATCCCCTCAGAGCTTAGAAAAATACCACCCCAGCATTCTGCAAACTTCATAGCATTCAGAAGCCTTCAAAACATTCACTTCATTAGTGGAGCGGTTGAGAGGTCACTGAACTGCAAAAGGGCAACTACAAAGGACACTTCTTGTAAGGTCCTCCTGTGCTTCCATACTTGTCAAGCGAGTTATCCCCGAGTCTCTCTGCTTCTCTATTTGTGTAGCACATTTATAATGTAATAATGTAAGTTTAAAAGATATCATTTATATAATTAATGGAATTTATTATTCCGTAGTGTATAGACCTCACTGGAGGCGGGGAGGGGGGAGGCATGTGGGGAAGGGGGAATAAATATCATTGGAGTGAAACCAGAAAGCTAGATTTAAACCATAGTCACCTCCTCTCCAAGTCAAAAGTATTGCGCTAAAGAACCATACATTTACACCATACAAGCTGGTGAAAATGTGACTGGGGAATGAAGGCTCTGCATCTACAACACTTTCTACATGTGGTGAAATTTAAGTAAGTGAACATCTGTGTCTAATGATTTATAGGCCATTGAAATCTACACCAGTATGTCTACACTGAAGCTGGGACCAAGCCTCCCAACCAGTGTAGACAGACTCATGCTAGCTGAGCTCAAGCTAGTCCATTAAAAATAGCAGTGTGGACATTGCAGCACAGGTGGCGGTTCAGGCTAGCCATCCAAGCTGACACCCACCCGATCCCCTGGGTCTGAGCTTGGGTGGCTAGCCCAAACTTTCGCTGATGCTATGACATCCACACTGCTATTTTTAGTGCACTAGTTTGAGCCCCATTAGTGCCAGTCTGTCTATGTGGGCTGGGGGGTTTGCTCCCAGCTGCAGAATAGACATACCCAATAAATTGTGCCAGATACTTCACTGGGGCAGGAGCAGGCCCTACAAAGAGAAAAAAACAACCACAAAAAGACTCTGTGGTGACATGACAAGTGTGGCGAGACAGGTGTGGTCATCAAGGGTAAAATATTATGAGAACTGTAAGAACAGAATAAGATTGAAACCCTTTTTGTGGAAAAAGGAAAATTATATTTTCAGGAAACTCTAAAATGTCCCTACTCATTTTAATACAATTTTTAGAAAATGTTTGTACTGTATTATGAACAAAAATCCATTAACAGTTACAACGAAGAGAGAATATAACATCATGTTTGTTGGTACTTGCTAGAGAATAATTCACACTTATTGAGCTACTAACGTTAGTGTTTGATGGATGTAAGAGTAATTTCCAGCTGGAAACCTAGCACATCTCTTACTGGCTTGGCCAGCAGTAGCCTTCTCTTTAGCATACTTGGCAGAGTAGACTGCCAAGGTCCAGCACTGAGATTCAGCCAAAGTATAAGTTTGCAAACACAGATTCTTCACTGATTGGAATGGACATCGCTAATTGGAATGGAGCCACTATTTGACAAAGCCTGCTAGGAATGTCTACTTACTGTTAGACATGCCTAACTGTGGGTAATCAAAATCTTCTCAACCTAGAAGCCCCACTTCTGTTTAATAAAATCTCTAGGAAATTATTGCAGTAGTGGATGGAAGAATAAATGTGATTTTAAATATCACTAATGCTTTACAATATACAGAAATAACAACTATTATGCTGACGCTCATTCAGTTCTTTAAATGAAGTATATATACATGAGGAATTGTTTGAACCCTGAAAGCATTACAGTGATGAAATTAAATAGGCATCATCTTTCTTTATCTTGACATTTCAGCCAACTAGAGGCAATTGCTGCTTAGACTGTCAGGCTACACCAGTCAGCACTAAAATTATTATACTGCCTTTAAGTTTATCTTTGATTAAAAATTAAATGTAAGTCTCCTTTATCATTTTCTGTAGCCCATCCATGTGTTCTCACAGTTAAATTAAGACAGACTAAATATTTAATACACTGTTCTAATTAGCTACAAACCGTTACCTGATTTCTGTCTGTAAATGAATGTGAAAAGACTCTGGAGGCCTAATGTTAACTTTCACCCACTCTGGTTATATGAGAGAAATTACAGGCACTAATTAGACTCTTCAAACTGCAAAGAAATAGAATTTTCATAACTAGTTTATTAAAAATGTAAGTCCCCCTTGAGACAGGGCAAATTGCTTCTATCCTGATCCGCTTATCCTTGTACAACACCATATAGAAGACTCATGTTGTCTGATTTACTCAGCTCATATTTCTCCCAAATTAATGAGTGCTCAAATTATTCCAGCTGCCCCGTTGGCACAGGGAAAAATTGAAAATCCATGGCTGCCAAGTGACGTGTATAACCCAGCTGCTAAATAAAACATGCTTATGGGGACACAGCTGTTGAGGTGCCTATTTACATTAAAATAACTGAGTCCATGAATACAGAAAAATGCCTAAAGACAGCAAAACAGTGTGTAACACTTTGTTTAACTCTTTCATTAGGTCAGGTCACAGAAGGTTACAGTTTACAGTCTGGATGTGAAAGTTTGGCTAATTTATTAAAAGTGTCAAAAAAGTCACTTGTCTAATCCTATCCTCAAATTTTCTTTTACAGAAGTGGGAAATTTAGAGAAATCACAGTATTTCAATTCACATTTCAAAGGAGAAAGTTGATTGTCAAAATTCAGGTACTTGAAAATATAATATGGAAAAACAGCTAGTAAGCTTTCTGCCCAGCTCTCTGAACATGTGTGAAGGTGCCATTGTTAAGTGCAATCTTCCAGGAAGCAGAAGTCCTCCTGGAGTTATACACACTTTTGAAGAGGCAGATGAACTAGACAGCATATTACATGTGTGATTCCTTAACCTGTACTAGCTGCTGCTTCACGTTCACAAAATTGAAGGTACTAGTTACTATCTGTAAAAGTCCATATTACCTCAGATACCAACTCTCTTCTCCAAAACCTTTCATGACACACTGACTCATACATTCATTCATAAATTAAAGACCAGAAGGACTATTATGATTACCTAGCCTGGCCTCTTGCATAACATCAAGCCCATAACTTCTTGGTAGAGTTTGACATATCTTTTCATTTCACTGACCAGCTCTCTCTCTCTCTCTGTGTGTGTGGGTTTTAGAGCACTCTGAAATTCTGTATTCATCCAGGTTCAAGGTCCTGTTCTGCTTGAGTCAGTGATCTTGAATGAAGAACTCTAAATCACTCAGAGCCGTGACTTGAACATAGGTCTTCCACACACCAGGGTGGTGCCATAGCTACCAGTCCACATCCCCTGTTCCAATACAGAATGAAAACAAAACTTCAAAACCTCAAGTTGCTGTGGAACAGAATTGTTCTGCAGTCAACTCCATAACAGTCAGAATGCCTTGAAAATTTCATTTGCCAGCTCAGGAGCTGAGGAAGGATTTTGTGATATTAAGTTAGGGTCTTTGGGTCCAGGGATTCCCCAGATATGCCCCTTCCTCAAGAGAAACTTAAAATTTTCAGACTCCTATATCTTATTTTTCATTGAGGGGGGAAAAATACGACTATCCTCATAAAACTTGTGTGGCAGAGCATAGGGTGAACCCCTTTGATGCCCTGCTAAAGGGGTGGCTCATCCCCTGCTTCCCAGCAGAGCAGCCTGGTGCAGGGGTCCAGACACCCAGCAAGGAGCTCAGCTGCAGACCCTAACAAGGGCAGGTTCAGGGGAAACAGCTGAACCAAGTGGAGCCAGCTGGGCTGGTCACTGGGAGGAGATATAAGCTCAGGGAAAGGCGAAGAGAGGAGGCTAGCCAGGGGAGAAGACAGGGGGACTGCAGCTCTGTCTCTACCGACTGCAGGAAGCCTCAGGGGCCAGAAGACCCAGGGAAGGGTCAGTGTGGGGATCGGTGTTGGGGGGAATTGGAGCTGCACTAAACACTGTAAATAAAGAGACAAGGGTGAAACAACTGAAAGAGGCTTGGGACCCCTTCTTTGACCGCCTAAGCACAAGAGCACAGGGCCACGGGCAGGGAACCTGTGCGCACCCTGTGACAACTTGTATCACTGGATTGCCACTTAGCTCAGCTAATTCAACAGTACCAAGAACAAATATAGATACCTGTATTTCTAAAGTTATTGCTCTGCAAAGGCTTTATCACCACTCTTTGTAAACAGTTCTCAGTGTTCAGTTCTCCTTTTGAAAGTTTGAGTTGTATGGGCAATTTTGAGGAAGTTGAGCATTCCACAATTGTACCCTCAATGTCATCCACCCATCTATCAAAGTCCCACTTTGGCAGGCAGCACTGTGCCCAGGATATGTGGCATAGGCTGATACGGGAGGGACTTGGTGCCACACTGTAACACCAGAGAGGATGGCACAAAAGTCTGCTCCAAGATATATTGGTTCTGTTCTGAGAGAGGCTCACTGAACTCATTCCATGCAGCACTAACCATGACAGATAGGGCCAGTGTCAGAACCTGAGAATGGACATGCTCAGTGTATGTTAGAGACATGAAGGGTGGGATTCACAAAGGCATTTAGGTGCCTAACTCCCACTGGTGTCTAAATACCTTTGTGAATGCCGCCTAAAGTGAAGAGGTGGGGGAGAACTCCCACTGAGATGTATGGGACAGTTCACATCTCTTAGTGCTGTTGTTTCTGGCTGTTGAAAACATCCTCTGGAGATGAATAAACCACTTCATATCTCCGCAAGTCTCATATGCTGCAGAAGATTATGCAGAGCCTCTTCTTTCTACACTAGGTCCAAACATAGGGTAGACACTAGGTTTACCCTTCCCTTTGCTGTCTCCAGCTGGGAGATGCACTGCTTATTCCTGCTCCTCAGCTACCACATGCCCTCCTTTCACATCCCCTCCAGTCCTATTGGGGACTTGGAATGGCCAAGAGAAGGGCAGAGCAGGCAGCTGAGTGTGGCAAGATGCACTCAGGAATTTCCTTCATGTGGTGTGGGATACACTATTGTAACTCTGTATTTTCTGGTTTTTAGAAGTTATGTTTGTCTTTCCTTAATGCCATAGTCCCCGGGCTATCAAAGGTTTGAGTTCAGCCACAATCCACATCTCAAAAGGGCACAAGGCAGCATTAGGCAAACTTAATTCCACAGTAACAGTGACATAGAGGTAATAACACCTTCTACTTGATATCCCCCCATGTATATACCCTAGGATCATATTGACCTCTTTAGCCCAAGATCACACTGTGAATTCATGTTCAGATGGTTAGCCACCATGACTCCTAAGTACTTTTCAGAGTCACTGCTTTCCAGAATACATTCCCGCATCCTGTGTGACCAACATTCCTTTCATTACCAAGCAATCTAAACTGTGCTGTATAACTGACCTAGCATCATTATTTACCCTAAGGCCTATCTTCGTATCATCTGAATCTGAATCAAATACCTTACAGAAGTCTACGTATGTTATGTTAGAGACACCTTTATCAACTAAGACTGTGATCTCAAAAAAACAAATGCCAAGTTTGTTTGACAAGACTTGTTGTCCATTAAGCCATGTTGGTTGGCATTACTTATACGCTCATCCTTTAACTCTTTACTGTCTGGATCCTGAACCAACCATTTGATGATCTTCATGTGGTCAATGCCAGGCTACCTGGCCTATCATTACCTGTTCTATCCCATTTATTCTGTTTAAATACTGGCACAATTTTATCAGTCCTCTTGAATCTTCCCAGTATTCTCAGAGTTATTAAACATCAACATCAGTGGTTCAGCTACATGGAAGGAACACTTTTGGCTATGTGTTCCAAGGCTGATACTTGCAGAAACTGTAAGCAAAATATCTCCAGCCACTAAACACGGGAAAGAAGTTTGGCAAGGTTCATTGTCTAAGATCAGGATTATAATAAACTTTATGGGAATTACAAGACATGACCCATATTCTGTGGTTAATTATCAAAACATCTTCTGTTTGCTCGCCCCTTCATTTGCAATGTAGTTTTGGATTGTCCAAACTATATAGAAGTATGTAGTGATGTCACTGAATGTACCATGCATAGGGGGAACAGATGAGTATTCTATAAACACTCTTCAGTCCGAAAACATGTAGCCTAAACAAAGCACTTCCTCCTCCTTTTAGGAGAAGATGGGAAGAACAAAAGCTGGAAAACAAAATGAGGACATTTGAGCATCAACACACTTACATTTGACAATGATTAAAAAGTGTAAGGGAAAAGAAAAGTGGTGAAAATGCAGAACTCAAAAGTTAAAAGAAAAAGTAAGGTATTTTTGCAGAAGGAGCTTTGCCACAGAGCAATTCCGATTACTTTGAAATGTTTCTGACAGACAACATTGCCATACACATTCTTCCTTATGGCACAATTTCTGAGAGAATAATTGAGTCTATTCAAAAGCATCTTTTCTAACTTTCTCCTGCCCACATGAATACACCAGTTACAAGGTTTAAAATAATGTCAATGAATCAGAGCTCTAGGACATTTTAATAGGTAGCATTGTTCTTAACATCTAAAAACTCCTGACTCTTCAGGAGTTTTATCACAGATGTCTGGTGCTCATTTCTACCTGCAGGGCCCAAGTACAAATAAAATGGAGATCTTTGTAGATTCACAACTAGAATGACAAAAACTATGCAGAGAAAATATTTTCAGAAAGCCACTGACCCCTTATTCCATAATGATACACATTGCATAGTACCAGTAGTAAGTCTGTCAACGATGAGATTTCATGAGCCGACTAATAAAGCAAAAGTCAGACTGAATTCATATCTATGCTCCAGGAATGATAAGAAATGGTATATACCCAGTAGAAAGACACAGTTACTGCTAGTCTAGCTGCCTGTGGTATGGCAGAACACTGACCTCCTCTTTATCAACACTCAGAGAAGTAATATATTACCACCATTTCTTACAAAATATTTAATCCACATGCAAAATAGGACAAACATTTCTTTACAATACTGGATGACATGAAACTAATGATAAAGGAGATGCTATCTGAATGAAAAGGTTCAATATCTGAGGCTCAAAACTACAGGCATAGCATCTCTTGCATGATTTCCTTAATAAAATGAATTTGAACTGATCATTACAGATGAGCCATAACCAAAATACCCACACAATCTACTTGTCTCCAGAGGCTCTGAAGTAGTATGTTTTTGGTGAGATACTTGCCTTTGCCACCCAAATTAATCACCCCAAAACAATTATCTGGGGTTACATAAAATATTAACTCTACAACACTGCCATCCTGTCAAAGAAAGCAAAACAGAAATGTGGAAAAGAGAGTGGAACAAATTTAATAGAAAGTAAGGACGTTGAAGAAGACACAGAAAGCAGGAAAAAAAAGCAATGGGTGGGGAAGGGAAGACAGCAGAAGTGTAAAAAACTAAAACCAACAAAGGAAGAAAATATGAGAGGTAATGGGGTGAGAAAAGAGAGAAAAGCAGAAATAGAACAGTAGAAGAATGGAAAGGATAAGGGTAGGGTTACCATACGTCCAGGTTTTCCTGGACAAGATCTGTTTGTTGGTCCTCCAATCTCCGTCCAGGCAGATTTTTGAAATATGAACAAATGTCCATGATTTGGTATTGCCACCCTTACTTCTGAGCTTCTGGCCAGACACCCAACTCTGAAGACAGAGCTGGACCTGGAAAGTGGCAGCTGCTGGCAGGACGCCCAGCTCTGAAGACAGTGCTGCTATACATGGTATGGTATTGCCACCCTTACTTCAGCACGGCTGCTGGCAGCAGCACTGCCTTCAGAGCTGGTTGGCTTGAGAATGGCGGCTGCAATAATGCCCCCTCCCACTGCCTCTGGCAGTGTCCTCTATTTAGGAACTTGAAATATGGTAAAGCTAGGCAAGGGACCATTAAAGAGATGGGGGAAAGCCAGTTTAATACAAAAAGGAGAAGACAATGACATTTCTGAGAGCTGAGATGAGTAAACTAGGGCAATGAAATGAAGAGAGGAGTTTTCAGTGAATCAGAGTACAAACAAAAGCAAACAAATTGCAGTGACAATTTTGTTTTGGAAGCTCAAATAAAGATTGTGCTATAGGCAAGCATGCTATATCAATTAGCACAGGAAAAAACAACCAGCCCCATTTATAATAGGACAAATAAAAAAACTATGATATTAAGTATTAGACAAAATATAAGACCGATATCACTGAAGCTTTTGATCTAAGGAAACTTATGAATAATTACTGAAACGAGAGTGAGGGAAGGAGAGAGAGAGAACATGAACTTACACTATTTCTCTATACTTATGTGTTATAAACAGAGAAGAAAAGTGGATTTTTGTTTTAAAAGTGATGAGACCAGCGTACATATAGGTCTCAGAAAAAAGTTAAAAGGGAGGTCCAATATGTAAGATATTAAGATAGAGAAATTACTGGGCCTTTAAATGAGATGGGGTAAGGTGGCCAGGTGCCTCCTTTTCGAACAGAAAGTACAGTTGAAAAGGGGATCTGACAGGATCCAGTCATCACCCGCTCCAGCCCCTATTCAGCCAAGGCCACCTCCTACCTTTATTGGGTGGCTGCAGCTCCCAGTCCTGGTTCTCAGGCAAGTCCCTCCTGACCCTGGGAGCAGGGGCTGGGAGGGGAAAAGCAGTGAGTGAGGGGGGCAGAGGGGAAGAGAAGTGGATGGAGGTGGGGCCTCAGAGGAAGAGAAGGGGCAGGAGTGGGGCCTCGGGGGAAGAGGTGGACCAGGGGAGGGTCTGGCACGTCTGCTGGAGTGTCCGGTTTTTAAATATTACCAAGTTGGCTACCCTAGATAGGAGAGACAGAGGAAGAGGCCATTCAATTGAAGCGGGCCCGGCTATCCTAGCAGCTGCCATAGAGGTAAGGTACAGTCAGGTCCCAAGGACAAATCATCCCTCTCCCTACAGACCAATAAATCAGGAGGGAGGAAGAAGCAGAAGGGGGCATTAGGGGAAAGAGTAAATGACCAGCAGAGGGCAAGGAAAGCTGCCAAGTCTTTGTCTTCGTTGCAGCAGACTCTGGCTGATGCCAGGGAGTAGAAAAAAAACAGCCTGCAGTCTGTTGAAACTGACTACCTATCTGTTTATTTGATCTTTTGCCAGCAACTATTTTGAGGCACAACACATAGTTTGTATAATAATTAGGGTCAGGAGAACTAAGAAGTGGCCTGAACTTTGTTAATTCCCCCAAAACCCTATGTTGTACGTTTCAGGAAAAGTCTTATTCATTTACTATAAAGTGAAATACCGTGCTAAAGTAGGTAGCTTGAAAATTATCACATCAAGACGACATTATCTTTCATCTGTTTATATAGAATAAGGTGCAATATGCAGAAACATGATAAACGAAATACATATAGCTTTAATTTTAAGGAATTCCCTTCTGAATCATTTGCAAGAAAAAAATAAGATCGTCTTTTCTTTCTTTGACACTGTCTTCAACTTCACTTCGGATATTCCCATCATCAGATAGAAGAACCCAACATCTACACAGTTATAGTTTATAGCAGATAGGAACCTTAACTTCCTCATTCTACCAATGCCTACTCTAATCTAAAAACCAACTCGCAGCAAAACTCCTTTGCTTTCCTCTTGTCCTGTTCTTGGAACATGTCCTATTTATTAGCCTTTCCTTTCAAATGCATTTTCCTATTGCATTTCTTCTCAACTTTTCCGTGTCTTTTTAAGGTATCTTTTAAAATATTTTTTAAGCTGTGATAGGTTTTTTGAATGGTATAATTCACCATAATGGCACATGTCCCTTCAATAAAGATTTCTCAGTGATAAGTTGTTTCAGAAGATGTTATTTTACAGAAGCGCTAAAAGTAAGCAAACAAATACTAAATTAAAATGCAATTCAAGGCATTTCTTTAACTGCGAGCTGCTCATGAAAGTGACTGTACTTTCCTGAGTGCCTGGAAAGATTTAGTACATTACACCTGGACACTATCACATGGAATTCTGCAGGGATCCATCTAGTCTTCCCTTATGTTTAACAGGCTGCTGGAAGGGTTTGTGAGAAGATATGGGCAGCAGCATTTTCAGTATGCTGATAACACTTTGCTCTTTCTCCCTGACTCTCCTGATCCTGCCAGTATTATTGATCATCTAGCCTAGTGTTTGCAGGAGACTGGGACAGGGATGAGAGCTGGCTGGCTGAAGCTCAATCCAGCCCAAAACTGAGGTGTTGCTGGTAGACTCAGGGAAACAAGCAGATGATATGGTGAGGCAGATATCTCCCACTTTGTTTTAGTGCGTTCCTATCATTTGCTACATGTGTTCACAGTCTGGACATTACACTGGATCCCCAGCTGTTGTTGGATGATCATATAGCATCAGTGCCCAGGAATTCTTTTTATCATCTATGCCTGCTTAGAAGATTGAGACCCTTCTTTCAGATGTAGGCACGCTACCATAATCCATGCCTTTGTTACCTCACAACTGGATTACTGAAATCCAGGTGATAAGGGCTTACAGCCTAGGTCAATTCAGAAATTTAAATTGGTGCAGGATGCAGTGATGCTTCTTGGTGACAGCACCCAGCCTCGGTGTTCCATGAGATACACTGGCTATATATCATTTTCCATTTTAAATATAAGAGGCTGATTTTGATCTATAAAATCCCAAATGGTTTAGAATTATGTTAATGGAAAGTCTCCTCTCTTTGTGCCACGCTGGCATATCTGCCACCCGTGGGGACACTCAAGCTGCCTTCTCCTCAATTTCAAAGAGAGGGGGCTGGCAGTGGAGCTCTCTCTCTGTGAGTGGGCCTCAGCTCTGGAACAGGACTTCACCACTTCTGCAAACTAGCCCAAGTCAGAGCATGTTACAAGATGCATTTACGCAGGCTCCTGGGAAGGTCGGCCTTTGAGAAAAATCAGGTGCGTGTAAGAGGGAAAAGTTGTGGGCTGCAGGTTATTTAATTTCTAATTAGGTTTTAGTAACTATGGCTTCCAGCCTTGGATAGACAACTGTTATATTATTTGTATAAGAATAATAAATAACAAAGCTAATATTGAGTTAATAGGAGGTACAGTAAGTAGCATATATAGTGGGTAAACTCATTAGTATGCCTTTGGAGACGTGTTCAAATCCTAATTTCAGTTATCAATGAAACTGAGTATTTGTGACCTCATTATAATTGCTAGAGGATACTCATCCACATCACTGGCAGTATGGTCCTGTGAATAAGGAATTGGACTGGGACTCAGGAGACCTGAAATCTATTCCTCGCTCTGCCACTGACCTGGGGTGTGATCTCTGGAAAGTGAATGCACCAGTGTGTGCTTTTTTTACCTTCCCATCGTTAGTCTGACTTGTATATTTAAATGAACCCTTTGGGGCAGATGACTTTTCTTACTATGTGTTTTTATGATGCCTAGCACAATGGGGCCCCAATACGCAACTGTAAAATAAATAAGAGTCATGAAAGACCAACACAGTTTACCCGTCTCTCCTCAAGAGAAGACCATGGCTATAAATAACAGGATGTTGCTATCAGAACAAAGGTGCATTAGCTGAGATCACAGTGTAAGCAACTTTGTATAGCACCTGCCAACATCATGCTTAGCTCAAACCTATTATCCCTGCACTTTCATGCACCGTAAATTCATCCAAAATAATAATTATTGTTATATTAAAATAAATGTCACTTTAAAATGAAGCTGCTCTGATTCTGCAGGCAACAATGTAAAGTTGTAATTATATTTGAAGCAATTTTTCTAAATGATAATAGAGGGGGGGAAAGCACTTGAGGGCCTGAATTATTATATAATAATTTATGCCTAGATTCTGTGACAGCACTCTGTCTTTTGCTTTGTACTAAGCAACTGACATAAGTGTGAATTATTACAGAATAACTCATTCCCTGCCATGTCCTTTTGCTTTATTAACCATTTAATGTAAAGATTTACTCATTCATATTTTTACCTCCATATGGCAACTTTCTGCCATTGCCAGCTCGTGGGTTACTGTGCAAAATTGAAGTCAGAGAAGTTACTCTAGAATTTCAGCTGTGGAACAAAGCAGAATTTAGGCCATTGTCTCCTATTTTAATATACTTGCCTTGTATCATGAAAAACATCCGTTGACCTAGCCTCCTTTCCACAGATCTCATCTTTTCAATCTCCAAAATCTAGGAGCAGGGTATCTATACCTATTCTCTTTCTTATCCCATTCAATCTTACCTCTGCACACTCAGAAAGACATCATCCCCAGAGTCACTGATGACCACTGAAGATGCACTTCTGTCTTTCTATTCTTCTTGATCTGTCCATTCTCTTCACCTATGCTTGCTATGCACTCCTAGGCTTCTGTGATTTTGCGCTTTCCTGGTTCTCCTCTTACGTTGCTGCCCACTCTTTCAGCATCCCCTCTGGTGATTCTCCCCATCTATGTCAGCATTCATCACTCAGCAAACAGTCAGTAGGTCTATCCATATGCTTAACTGTTTGGCTGCATCAGATCAGAGTGCACTTGGCAACATTTGCACATTGCAAGATGAAGCCCTAAATGGGAAAAATTACTGCAATATAATATGCCTAATTCTCAATGGGAAACAGCATGGACAAATATTCAGGAACACATTGAATTCTCTACCACCAAGCTCTTTTAAGAATATAATTCAAAACAGATATTATAATTCTAAAAAAATTTTCTGGACTCCAGAAAGATAACACAAATCAGAACTGTCAAGAGACAAACACTGCTGGCCATCTAAAGAAAAACAACCGACTATTTTTACATGCATTTTTTCTATGTCCAATTTTATTTTAAATCTTCTAGATTGAAGTGTGTAAAAATCTGATTACTAGTCCAGACAATCAGCTCCCATCTAGAGCACTGTATCTCCCCTTATTAAAAATAGTCAGTTTACATGCTAGAGTAAAGGTCCAAACCACAGTAAGCAGCAGTGCTTTGACTTTTAGTGTAGAAACATGTTCAGATTTCACACATGAAATGGAAACTGAATTTTTACTTCAGGTTTGCATATGGGACTTGAGCTATGACTACTGAAATACCTTCAGACAGGGGAATACTTTTGTTTGTCAAGGCTAGGAAGGAGTGTGAAAAGAACAGGGGCTCTGGTAGGTCTTTTTCTTTTAATGGTTACAACTTCTTTTTGATGTTTAAGTTTTCTTTAGGGGTCTGGGTTTAGAATGTTAAAGGTATATCTGTGTTTTCTACTTAAGATTAAGGTCCAACTGCGAAATTCTGCCACAATCTCTTATTTATTTTCATTGAAAAGATTCAAAATGGGTTCGAGTGAATAAGAATTCAACTGAGTTTGAACTGAAACTGAAAGAAAAGCCACCTTTTGCCTCTTCATGCACACCTACTTTGTAGTTAGCAGGAAAGACGACCAAATTTTCAAGGGCGAAATCAAAACCTCCACTGCAGAAAATAAACAAACTGCTGAGGCCTATGAAAGTTGTAAAATTTAGCTCCCCCACCAAGAACGCAGTGGGTGGATAAAACTCCAGAACCTCCTGCAAATAAGGGGATTGAATTGTGTCTTAACTTACATATGTGCATTTAAAAGCATCCTGCTCTAAAAGATTTAATTGATCTGTCCCCAGTCCAAATAGCACCCCCCACTTTTTTGCATATCTTGGCATAGGTTGGAGGTATAACAGTGTTAAAACTCTAACTTTCATGCTCCTCTCCTCAATCAACACATACCTATTATAAACATCCCAAAGTCCACGTTGGCAATCATCCCAAATGCTCCAATGAAAGGGTTTTTGTTCAGTTTCATCCATTCGATGTCAGGTTTATTTTTTGCTATTTTTCTGTCATTTTTGTCTTTAGTTGCTGTAGAAACCCCAGATCCAAGCAGCCACTAATCTAAACCTTAAAGTTATCTATCTTTGAATTGAAATTTCCATATTTTATTAGCACATAGATTGAAAACATTGGTTACTCTATCAGAAAGAATATATCATTAAATTTATAACAGGACAGACCCTCCAGATATTTCTTATCCAAGCAGATTACAAATCAGTTAAACAGAATGGACTTATTGAGACATGACTCTGAAAAATGGAAATGTGGTGGGTTTATTTATTCCTCAGTTTAAAGGAGCCAAGATATGCAAAACTCCAGGGGACCTAAGCAGCCCCCTGACTCTTGGCCCTTAAACAAGGCAGGAATTAAATTCTAATCATTCCCTTTTTGAACCATGATCTTAGTCATTTTTTTAAAATATGTACAGTATTTTAAGCCTAAAACAGATTTCAGGAGTAAAATGCACATGATGGTCATCAATGGAGACATCTATACTCCACAGTTTGGACGGCAATAAGCAGTGTGAGATTTAAGCAGGGGAGCAGAGCAAATTTAAACACATTGCATATGAAAAGAGAATGGATTTAATCATAAAAACAAATGATCACTCAAAATCTTACTTTCATTTATATTTATGGTAACTTTTCTATCATAGTCTACAGATGCACAGTACATATGTGCTGCAGGTAGTCTTTAGAAACTACTGTCCAGTAAGACATTTTGGATCTTTTCTACTATACATATATGACTTTCCAGGGTGCAATCCAGACCAGTAAGGGGCTGTGTCACCCTTGCCCTGCAACCCTGAGTGCCTCACAATGCTTTGCTGCTGCAACTCCCAACCTGGGTTCCTCACAAACAGCCAAACAACGTGCAGGTCACACCCTGAGCGTCTGTGTATAGCCACAGTCCTGGGTCCAGCAACTCTGATTCCAGCAGCCTGTTAGCAAACACTAGCCATACCCTGGCTTCCAGCAGCCTTGGTTACTACTTGCAAGCAACACACTCCCAATCCCAGATTTTCTCCTAAAAACATGTGTTTTGCATTGCCTTCTCCTGGACAGTCCAGGTATATGAGGTTCATTGCCCCTCTAAGGGGATCAACATACACAACAGTCTGCTACCTTAACTGAAGTTACCCAAACAATTCAGAACACTGGATTCATTTTAATTCAAAAATAAAATAAGTTTATTTAACTATAAAGAGATAGGTTGTTTTGAGTGAGTACAAGTATAAGCCATGGAAGTCAGAAATGGTTACAAGAGAAATAAAGATAAAATGCTTTCTAAACTTAAACTAGACTTGTTTCAAGGTGAAGTTCTTACCACATGCTTCCAGCAACAGGGCTGACCAAGTTTAAGGTCAGGATCTGCTCCCAAAGTCCATAGGCTGTTTCTTTTAACATCTTAGATGGAAAAGAGAGATGGACAGGGAGAGGTAACTTTGGGTGCTTTTGCCCCTCAATTTTATAGTTCAGTTACCCTTTGAAATGCATTTTCCTGAGAGTTACTCCTAGTTAAAGTTTATTCAAACAGTAAAGAACGTGACATAGTGTCTGGTGGTGAAAGAGGATGCGTGCTGTTTTTTCTCACCTGTGTTTGGTGAAATGCAGATTTTTTTTGGTCTCCTGTCTTCCCCCTCTTGCTGTGTGATGACCCAGTTTACAACTTATATGTAAATTGAGGTAAACACATATTTCTTTGTGTAGGACCTACTTGACCACTCCTGCCTAATCAGGGCTACGTGGGTTTGAAGATGTGCCACCAACATCATTCAAGGGGAACTCATAACTTTACACATAATGTTGTTACACAAATTTTACCACGATATTATTGGCCAGCAAGTTATTAGTTTTCAAGGCATATTTTGAACAAAGATTATTACAATGGTGATTAGGGTGTGAATACAAAAGTGCGTTCGGTCACAACTGAGTTTACGGAAATCTGAAGTGTAGTGAGGGAGTTTTATTTCAAAAGAAAATGGACACAGTAGCTTTTGCAGAGGCCACAATACAAACTCCTACAATTTGCATGAACTTGTCACTCTTCTCAGAAGATGGCACTCACTCTAAGTGACAACTATATAGGTTTACTTATTATTATTACTTATATGTTCCCAAACAGTGCTTCTCATTTTACAGACAATAACTCATGGTCTTTATCAGTGAGTTTATAACCTAAGACCTCATTCCTGCAAAGACTTGAGCACATGATCTGCTTAACTGGGCCCACTGTGTTCCAAAGTTTCTCATCAGACAGTACTCTCAAGAAAATCTATTCACAGTTCATAAAGTTAGGTGCATGCCTAAGTCTTCGCAGGATCAGTGATAGCAAACACAGGGGGAAGGGGGAGAAGCAAGGATGAAGATTATAACTATGTGATTATTTTAGTGTTTTATATATGAATCATGGTGGTTGTTGACTGACTTGAGGAATTAATGAATAGTAATTGCATATCCCTGAAAAGTAGTTGGTAATTAAATGAATTTAGAGTTGGCACCATAATATCGCAGCAACTGTCAATCTGCATTGATTCGGGTAACAGAATATCTTCTAAGATACCACCAGTACCACAGTTACTTGGGGTGATGAATGTTGAGTTTTTAATGTTGCCCACTGCAGAAGATTCCAAGTGTCCCTTATTCTTGTATAAAAGCCAAAACTATCTATGACAGGTTTCAGAGTAGCAGCCGTGTTAGTCTGTATTCGCAAAAAGAAAAGGAGTGATGAAGTGAGCTGTAGCTCATGAAAGCTTATGCTCAAATAAATTTGTTAGTCTCTAAGGTGCCACAAGTACTCCTTTTCTTTTTAAAAATATCTATGTAAGTTCTGAATAATTAATGCAAGTTACTACTGGAAATGTAGAGAAAATATTTGCTAAACAAGACCAATGTTTACTTATATAGATGCATAAGTTCATGTGGAAGATAAAAAAAAAGTAAAAGCAAGTTTCACATTTTGTCCGCTCAAGCCTAGAAAAGAAGGCAACTTCCTGCTAACGGGTGAGATTATTACATAGATAGCACCCAATAGCATGAAATATGAGTGTTATGTCCAACTATAAAAGGTGACTTGCCTTTAAACTATAGTTCCCCATCACTACCATGTACGTCCCCTGCATTTCATTGTCTTATATTATATAATGACGTGACTAATTGTTACCTGTTACACAGAAAGTATATATACGATGTCTATGATCTAGGGATTAAAAATCAACAAATTCACTTTGTATCAAGTGTGACAAAGTTCCTCCTCTACCTTGGTGGGTCTTTTGCTTATTGGCGGATTTGCTCACCTTGCAGCTTCACAGCAGCCCTCAGTTTGGCCATTTTCATGAACCCACAGTCCAGGACAACTCCTCCTGCATCTGACCAGGAGTTGGGAGGTTTGGGGGGAACCCAGGCCCGCCCTCTACTCCGGGTTCCAGCCCAGGGCCCTGTGGAATGCAGCTGTCTAGAGTGCCTCCTGGAACAGCTGTGCAACAGCTACAACTCCCTGGGCTACTTCCCCATGGCCTCCTCCCAACACCTTCTTTATCCTCACCATAGGACCTCTCTTCTGGTGTCTGATGATGCTTGTATTCCTCAGTCCTCCAACAGTATGCGTTCTCACTCTCAGCTCCTAGAACCTCTTGCTCCCAGCTCTTCATACACACACACACACACACACCACAAACTGAAGTGAGCTCCTTTTTAAAACCCAAGTGCCCTGATTAGCCTGCCTTAATTGATTCCAGCAGCTTCTTGATTGGCTGCAGGTGTTCTAATCAG
The DNA here is from genome assembly GCF_965140285.1 of Lepidochelys kempii. Classification (NCBI taxonomy): domain Eukaryota; kingdom Metazoa; phylum Chordata; order Testudines; family Cheloniidae; genus Lepidochelys; species Lepidochelys kempii. The sequence continues at coordinate 27,511,508 of NC_136386.1, forward strand.
CCTGTCAGTCTTAATTGTCTCCAGAAGGTTCCTGATTGTTCTGGAACCTTCCCAGTTACCTTACCCAGGGAAAAGGGACCTACTTAACCTGGGGCTAATATATCTGCCTTCTATCACTCTCCTGTAGCCATCTGGCCTGACCCTGTCACACAAGGTACAAAGGCATTATTTTAAGAAAATTTACTGCTTATGGTGTTTTTCATGGTAAGAAATCTGCAACTGAAGCTCTTAGATAGCAAGGAAACAACTTCCTTTAGGGGTTGACTGGAAAAAGCAACTTTTAAAAAAAGACTATTTGTTTAACTAACAACTTAAAGCTTACAGGAGTTTCTAGATAAAGCTCTATTAGGACAAAACTGCCCATCAATGACTGCCAAGAACTACAGCAGGGAACTTACCCCTGTCTTCCTCCTCCTTCAAAGAGCCAAATATATGCAGAACTGAAGTGCAATAACTGAAAAGTGACTGATCTCTTACATTTGGTTTGAGAAATTTGCTTTGTCTGCTCTACTCGGCAGTCTTTGTTAGCCACATTCATTATCAGATGAGTGCACTGACCCCTATCTATTTTCACTTTTTACGATGGCTTCATTTTCATACAGAGTATTTGTATTTCTTAGATTACAGCCATTTGTAAAGGTTCTCTCAACTGGAAAAAAAATAAATTATACAACAGGACAGCAGACCATAAAATCCCAATCTGGATTGTTTGCAGCTTTCTATAGCATGACCAAAAAAACAGAAGCAGAAAACAGATATGGAACAACATTATAGGGTTTACAGTAGCTGGTGAAAACTATCCAATCAATATAATGACAGTTGGTGTGCTCAGGGCTGTTCATGAAATGCAGGATGTTCACTGGGGAGCTTGTGAGTAATAGCTAGACAGCATTAAAAGGTGTTCCGTCATTGAACATCAAATACATGACTGCCTCCTCTTGATACTTGCCTGCTAGAGTTTTCACAGTTCACTGATACCAACTCAAATTGAACTGAGGTGATATGTGGTGATGGACTGTAAATTAGTTAGAGGGGAGAACTGGAAAAGTGTCATCAGGTTGCGGAAGAGAAGACTGTGCTTTGGCCTCCTTAGTGTTTAGATGCAAATTTTAGTAGTGGGAAGTACTTACTCTGATGTGATCTGTAATATTGACTGCAAAAATACAAAAATGTGCAGAATATAAAATAATTCTTGAAAACTCATAGCAGTTACTGCTTAAAGTCCTCGGGTCCATTAGGACTTACACCTGTGTAACCGAGAGAGGCACTGAGCCTCTTATAGTATTAAATATAGAAAAACACCTCACTCTAATAATGATTTGCACCTCTACTGGCACCTTCTATCTGAAGTCAGGAGTCATCCCAATGTCAGGAGGGGAAGTAGAACTCTCCAAGTAGAAAGAAGAACAAGGAGATGTGGGGAAGAGTGTACCCCATTATCTCAGAACTTAAGAAAAGTGTTGTGTAGTATTCCCCGTTTCCTGGTTGGGAAAGTAATATGCCTCTTCTACCTATCGGACAAGAGGAGAAATAGATAGAGCAGATAGAGGGCCTCACTGCCCATGATTCATATGCTTGCAGGGTCTGTATTCTGGGAATGGTTCAGAAGCATGCTTTATGTAAAATATATATTTATTCATTTAGGGCTTGAGAAAGGCACTGGGTTTGCAAGTCTCAAGACAAAAGATAAATCGTGTCTAGCAGTGATGCAAATGTCCACCCCCTGCTTTCTCAGTGTGCCTCAACTGGGGAATCCCTTTTTAATAGTGAGAGGCTGAAGTAGGGTTGCCAACTTTCTAATAACACAAAACCAAAAACCCTAACACCGCCCCTGCCCCGAGGCCCCACATACTTGGCTGCTTGTGTCAGCACTCTGTGTACTCACCAGGAGTACTCATGCCAACACAAAGGGAAATGCACAGTGGGTTAGTATCCCAGCGTGCCATGGAATTTTCTGAATCTATGTGGTGCTTATCATATATTTACAAGTACAGTATGCTTGGAGTACCACTATGTATTCTGCAAGGTGTTGTGAAATAATAAAGATAATTGTATTCTCCATCAACAGAAATTTACTGAGTGGCAAAACTACAGAAAGTCAATGCACTACAAACTTTAAACAGGCAATGCACTGCAAACTTTAAACTTATATTAGCCAAATGAAACTTTGAAATAGGAAAGGCAGCAAATATTTCTGTTCATGTCAGTGCATAAATGTAGTCCATTGTGGCTATGTCATAAATATAAAGGGAAGGGTAAACCCCTTTGAAATCCCTCCTGGCCAGGGGAAAGCTCCTCTCACCTGTAAAGGGTTAAGAAGCTAAAGGTAACCTCGCTGGCACCTGACCAAAATGACCAATGAGGAGACAAGATACTTTCAAAAGCTGGGAGGAGGGAGAGAAACAAAGGGTCTGTGTGTCTGTCTATATTCTGTCTTTGTCGGGGATAGACCAGGAATGGAGTCTTAGAACTTTTAGTAAGTAATCTAGCTAGGTACGTGTAAGATTATGATTTCTTTAAATGGCTGAGAAAAGAACTGTGCTGAATAGAATAACTATTTCTGTCTGTGTATCTTTTTTGTAACTTAAGGTTTTGCCTAGAGGGATTCTCTATGTTTTGAATCTAATTACCCTGTAAGGTATCTACCATCCTGATTTTACAGGGGGGATTTCTTCATTTCTATTTACTTCTATTTTTATTAAAAGTCTTCTTGTAAGAAAACTGAATGCTTTTTCATTGTTCTCAGATCCAAGGGTTTGGGTCTGTGGTCACCTATGCAAATTGGTGAGGCTTTTTATCCAACATTTCCCAGGAAAGGGGGGGTGCAAGTGTTGGGAGGATTGTTCATTGTTCTTAAGATCCAAGGGTCTGCGTCTGTAGTCACCTAGGCAAATTGGTGAGGCTTTTTACCAAACCTTGTCCAGGAAGTGGGGTGCAAGGTTTTGGGAAGTATTTTGGGGGGAAAGACGTGTCCAAACAGCTCTTCCCCAGTAACCAGTATTAGTTTGGTGGTGGTAGCGGCCAATCCAAGGACAAAGGGTGGAATATTTTGTACCTTGGGGAAGTTTTGACCTAAGCTGGTAAAGATAAGCTTAGGAGGTTTTTCATGCAGGTCCCCACATCTGTACCCTAGAGTTCAGAGTCGGGGAGGAACCTTGACAGGCTACATATACACTAACTGTAGTTCTCACAAGTCAGTGAATGTGAAACTGTGTTTCTCCTTGCTGTTCTGTGGCACAGAGTGGTAGGGATTAGGACACAGCCCGTGATGCTCCCTGGAATGTTGGGAGGGAGAGTTTAGAGTTCTGCTAGCCTGGAGTTCTCCAAGAACTGCAAAGGGTGGAGAGTCTGGGATTTTTGAACCTGTAGGTCAACCAAGCTCTGAAGCATTTCTGTTTTCTGCCTGAGAAGACCCATTATGTCCTGATGCATTTCCCTCTTGTTTTTCTGCACCTTTCTCCCAACCGCTCTTTCCTTCTCCATGCCATCTGCCATGCTGATCCTCCAGACACTTTGTTCACAGTCCAATGCAGCACTGGCTTGCAGGATCTCACTGAACGCGTCCTCCCTAGTCCTTGTCTTTCTCCTCCTCAGGGTCAGGCAGTCTGTGGGCATGAAGGGGCATCCCTCACAGCCACAACGACAGCAGCTGCTGATAAAAATAGACAGATGTATCACTGGATTTACAGTCGCAATAGAAAGGAAAAGATAAATTTCAAAACTCCCTTCCCCTTGCTCCCATAAAAACTTTTAATAAGACGTACTTATTGACACTTCAACTTTGGAGCGCCTCTAAACAGCACTGATCTCCAGCCCCAGCCATGGTGCGTATGGCCTGCTGGGGGCAGGGGAAGAAAGGAATTTCGGTTGCATGAAACTATATAATTTCTATCCCTATTCCATGGGTATGAGTCTAGGGCAATGGCATAGAATACTGGCTCTGTTTTCAACAGCCAGTGGTGGTTTCAGTGTATATCTCACTCCTGAGGGTAACAAAGGCACAGCGAGCATGGCTACTACTGGCATCCCAAAGTTGCCTGGGCTGTTTACTACAATGGTGCCAACCGAACTCATCGCAGAGTGATATGGGAAAGTGTTCTACCATTTAGGAAGCAGTAAGGCAGCCATTCCTAGAAACCTTTGGGAGAGGATTGCAGAATATTTCCATGAAAGTTTCATTAAGATCTCTCAGGATGACACAAGGACATCCCTATGTACATAAACAAAACGGAAAAATGCATGCACATGCTTACCCGAGGTGCCTTTCCCCTCATTAGGCTCATCCGTACTCTGCTGGAGGAACTGGCTAGACCATGCCGGAGGCTCGATTAGGTCCTGGCTCGGAGCACGGAGAGAGCCATGTCTCCCAACTTCACACTGTTCATAGCAGGGATCTCTGTCTCAGGCTCCTCAGAGATATCCACAGCGGTCTGCGGGGTGCTAGTGGAGTCTCCAAGTATGATTTGCTGTTTGTTGTAAAGCAAAATCTGTGGCTCACTTCCAGGTCAACTGTAGCACCGCCTGGCCCTGTGGTATGTCTGGTGCAGTTCCTTTACTTTCACACGACAGTGCTGCTGATCCCCGTATTCCGAGCTCCATGCCATTTGGGCAGATGGTTTTACTGTGTTTCCGTAACATGGCACTTATTTCAGCCAGAGACTATTTTTTTCAGTGTAGATACGTGCACAAACAGGTTGATACAAAGAGATGGATATTGACCTAATTTTGTAGTATAGGCCAGGCCTGAGAATGCTAACAAAGGTACTGATTATTGCTTATCATGAGGGAATTGTCTATGATGCAGGTACCTGTCCACTGGGAACTGATCTGATGATCAACTCATTTTACATAACACATCCAACACAGAGCCCAGCAACTGTGACCCAGACACAAGAACACAGTTTAAAAAGTATAATTGGGTTAAAATAAAAGAATTAGATAAATTCATGGAGGATAGGCCCATAGATGGCTATTTGCCAAGATGGTCAGGGACACAGTTCCATTCTCCAGGTGTCCCTAAACCTTCAACTGCCAGAAGCTGAGGCTGGACAGAAGAAGATGGATCACTCAGAACTGCCCTGTTCGGTTCATTCCCTCTGAAGCACTTGGCACAAGCCACTGTCACAGACAGGATACTGGGCCAGATAGACCACTGGTCTGACCCAGCATGGCCATTCTTACGTTTTTAAGTTTCACAATGTAACTCTGAACACTAGATTAACATAACAAGCAAAAAAGAAAAATCAATTACAAGACTAGAAAGTAAATTTGTATCAGGAATTGAAACAACCATCTATGAATTCTGTATAAAGCAAGGACATATGGCCAAGACTCAAAGCATCACCCTGCTATACTATTAAATTGTACTACTTACTATAAACATATTCCTCAGAGACCATCTACTGTTCAGCAGAGCCACCATGGTAGTTACAAATGCCATTTAGTAAGTCACTGATTTCTCTACTATTATCAGGCTACTGCAGCTGTTCACTTCAATCAAGTGGAATATCCTTTCAAGATATTGTTCTGAGCTTGGAAAGCCAATAACTGACTTGATCACTGAGAGAGCCAGACAGCATTTTATTCAAATTTGCATTAAAGGTAGAGCATGGATACATAAGCAGGCAAATAACCGTTTAACTATTAACTTAAACAGAATAGGCCAAGTCCATTCTGTTTCCAGTAAATCTTTGCATGGACAGATTAACCCTATCACAGACCCGATTCAACATCCTAATATGTGTTAGAAACCCTGTAGCACCAGATTTTCAGAAGACCTCAGTTCCTATTTAGGCAACTAAGTAGGGGGCAAGATTTGAAAAGAGCTCAGCATCTAACATGTTGAGCTCTTTGGAAAAATCTAACACATCAGTGGTGGGCAACCTGCAGCTCATCAGGGTAATCTGCTGGCAGGCTACCAGACAGTTTGTTTACATTTGCACGGCCATCCATAGCTCCCAGTGGCCACGGCTCGCCGTCCCCTGCCAATGGGAGCTGCGGGAAGTGGCGCGGGCTGCAGGGATGTGCTGGCCGCCACTTCCCACAGCTCCCATTGGCCGGGAACGGTGAGCCGCGGCCACTGGGAGCTGCGGGCGGCAGTGCAAATGTAAACCAACTGACTGGAAGCCCATCAACTGATTACCCTGATGAACCACAGGTTGCCCACCACTAGTCCAAATTTACCTTAAAACCTAGAGTGGCAGAAAACCACAAGATAAGGGTGTATAAAGGAAGGGTGTTAAGAAAGCTGCTTCTAAGCATCCAAAAGATCGTATCAGTTTTGAGATAGGGTCCAAAGTGATTAGCACAATAAATGTATCAATTCTGTGATTTTACTCAGCTCCTAAATTTACCAGCTTACACCATCAATTTTTAAAGTGCTCTTATTGTAGAAATGAGTGATCCAGTTCAATTAAATTAAGTTCTCAATTGAACCTTCTTGCATCATGTCTGATAAACCAAACAAATGTTGAGGGTTCAGAATACCTGGAGGGTGAAGGGATAATCACTAGCAGCCAGCTTGCATTTACTAAGGACAAATCATGCCAACCAGCTTGATTTCCTTCTTTGACAAGTAACTAGTTTGATGGATAGGAGGAACGTGGTAGACATAATATACCTGGACTTTAGCAAGGCTATTGACACAGTCCCACATGACATTCATATAAGTAAGTTGGAGAAATGTGGGCTCAGTGGAACTACCATTAAGTGGATACATAATTGGTTAAACAACTGTAAACAACAAGTAACTATTAATGGAATGATGTCAGATTGGAGGGAGGTCTCGAGTGGAGTTCCACAGGGATCTGTTCTGGGTCTGATGTTATTTAACATCTTTATTAATGATCTGGATGTAGGAATGAAGAGCACACTGATCAAATTTGCATACGACACAAAGCTGGGGGGTTTGCAAACATACTGGAGGATAGAGCTAAAATTCAAAGGGCTCCTGATAAGTTGGAGAACTGGGCTACGGACAGCAAAATGAAATTCAACAAAGATAAATGCAAGGTGCTACACTTCGTGAAGAAAAACCAAATGTGGGGCTGCTGTTGTACAGAGCTGCAGGAGATGCAGAAGTGTAGGGGGTGGGGCTGGGCGTTCTGCCCCTTTCCCTGTTGCCCCTCCCAGCTCTACCCCCTGCCCTTCCACAGAGCTGTGTCTGCTTCGTGCCTGGAAGGGCGGCGGGTGGGGCTGGCGTTCTGCTCCTTTCCCTGCTGGGAGGGGCAGTGGGGAAAGGAGCAGAACGCCGGCAGCTCCTCCAGCTGCTGTACTGCTCCCAGCTCCCCCCCTGCTGCCCTGTTCTCCTGAGAGGCAGCTCTGTGGAGGGGCTGGGGGCGGTACGGTGTCTTTCCGGTACACCATACAGGCTATAAAAAGCTTGCTGGTATGGCGTACTGGACCGGATCGACTTACTTGCACTGCTGGTTTAGACACAACAAACCTGCAACATGGCAGGGGGTTAAACTAGAAAACCCTTGCAGTCCCTTCTAACCCTATAGTTCTATGATTCTGTGTCCAGTTTAGGATCCTCCCTGTGTTCCTGCGGTATGCGGGCACGCAAGAGAATAATGCACTCGTTTCTTTCAGTAATATAGGGATAATAATACTCACTCTTCTGTTTACCTCCAAAGGATGGGGTGAGAATAAATCAGTTAACGATTGGAACAGGATCTGAAGGTGTATTATGCCAAGGAATTGTAGTATTTGAATGTTGATATAAATAATAAAAAAGAAACCATCGCAAGATGTGTCAGGTTGTGATCTAACTCATAGGATTCTAGATTATAGGATTTATTTTTTTTGACATTTCTTGATGCTAGGAACTGTCAGCTGCTGCTGTGTTTGTCAGTATACATTTTAGCAATGCTAATGATGATAGCTACCGATACCTGGGCCTCCCATGTGCTCACGTATGGCCAAAGGTAACTTGCAGTAATCTTCCTCTGTTTCCCCACCTTCAAGGTCCCTTAAGAACAGCATGGTCCACAGTATTTCAAACAAGTTTATGCCTTCTGAGTGGAGGCTAGTTTATTTAATCTAGCACACAGTCTCCCCCTCTTTAACCCCATAATGCTTCCCTCTTGACTAAGGGAATCCCACAGCCTTCCTTCTGGAGCCTGGGCTATTCTTCTCCCTGGTCCCTTTGGTTTACCCTTCACTAGTTCCACTCAGGCTGGCAACTTAGTTTGCCCCAGACAGAACTAAATGGTGTCTCTCCCCTGGTAGTCCAAAACAAAGAGGAAGTCTTTATACCAGTTCTAAACTAGCCCTGATGATCAGCTCCTTCTTCCTAGGGAGTCTGTCTTCCCTCCTCTGATTCAACTGCCACTCCCAGACTTTACTCAGCCTTCTGGCTTGGGCTTCCAAACTCCTCTGCTGTCAGGGTCTATCCTGCAAGAACCTCTCTCATTTTCTGCCATTTCTGGAGCTTCTCTCCTCTCTCTGAAACTCTTATTTGGGACATCTGTCCTCCATCAGGTCCCATCAAAGCTGCTAAAACAGCACAGGTTGGCTAGAGCAATTCCCTCTCAAAGGACAGACCACACTCTGTGACATTCCCCAGCATTAAGAGGTGGCGATTCAACACATCTGATTATGCATACACACAACCTCCCTCTATTGCAATTACCACAAAGACATACAAAGAAGAAGCCTAACCCAGTCCCGCAAACTCATTTTTTGTGAATAGTCCTTATGTGAACAAACCATTGATTTCAAGTCATTGGACTACTTCATGTGAGTGAAACATTCATGAGAAATTCCCGTGGGAGTAAAAGTTTGCAGAATTGGTCCCAAAGAGTAAAGATTATAAAGGTTCATTGCTTTATTTTGAACAAATAATATATCAACTGCATGGCCCCAACAAGCAATGAAGCAAACAATGTTATCTCAGCCAGCATCTATCATTTTTCTTAGAGGAAACTTTAGATGCTGTACAAGTTAATAAATGCTTAAGAAACATATTTATAGCTCAGCATTTTAATTGCAGCTGTCACACTACATTTAATGTGGAAAAGATACAGTTTTAAAAATTATCTAGTTCCTCTAAACACCTTTTGCTCAGAAAAGAATCTTTTTCTCTCTGCTCAATTCAAAACTGCAATCTGAATACCCACCCTTTGAATTTGCTCCAGTAATCTTTTCTTCCTACATTTGCACTGGTGTTACTATTGTAGCCATTTCAAAGCCGCAATTACTGTAGTTGCCAAAAGTGATGTTTCTAGAAAATAGTTTGCACAAGTGAAAAATACCAGCCTTTTATAAAACAAGATTAAAAAAAGAAAAAAACTGTTGTTTTTGTCACCTCGAGAGACTCTAGTAAGGGGGCTCATCAGAAATACGGTGGCTTCCAGTTTCCTAATGAAGGGAACAAATTTATAATAAACACATGTTAATTTCACACTCTTCTAATCTATTGCACTACAAACAACATGTCTGAGTTAGTAATGACTGCGTTGTTCAGCTCTCTGAATCCAAATTTTATAACTCCTAATTGAAGTTACACATTGAAGTCAATGGGAGTTGGGAGTACTGACTCAACATCTAGCAGGTGGTGTTCAGTAAGTCACCTGATCAGTGTGTGTGTGTGTGTGTGTGTGCAAACCCACAAAAGAGTACAAGAAGAGTTAGACTCCAATCCTAGAACTCTCAGATAGAAGAGTACATCAGAAGCACAAAGCCCCAAAGTCAACAAGGATCCTCCAGGGTGCAGGGATCCACCCTCAGTCAACAGCAGGACTGAGACCATATATTGTGCATGGAAATGCAAAGTTACATACAAGTAATACATTTATTCACATAATTGTACTGCATTCTGAACCAATCTTCCTTTGTGTTATATACTTTAAAATTGTATATTTTTACATTATCTCACACATGATTTCAGACAGACTGTATTAATATGATACATATATCCTGGGAAGCAATGTGGCCCAGTGGATAGCACACTGGACTGGAACTCAGGAGAGCTGGTTTCTATTCCTGGCTCTGCTATTGGCCTGCTGGGTGACCTTGGGCAAATCACTCCATTTGTATGTGCCTCAGTTTCCCCATCTGTAAAATAAGGATAACGCTATGTGCTTCTCTATTAAGCACTCTAAGATCTACTGATGAAAAGCACTACATAAGAACAAGGTATTAATTATTATCATCTTCAAGCCAACTGTAGAAAAGATATACAAACCCTCACTTGTGCTCAGCATGTAATTTTAATTAGTCCATTTTGACATTCTTTCAAAAAGGACATACGTAATCTGGTTGGGAGGGCACTGAGAACCAAATAATACCATTTTATTTTTAAGTTTTAACATTCCTACTAAAAGTTGAATTTTAAACTTTAAACTTTAATGTGGATGTGCATGTTAAAATCTGTCACTTTAAGTGAATGTGTGTATATCGAAGTAGGAAGCATGGCAAAGAATGATCGTGAGCCAATGAAACATATGTTGATACTGAATATGATTATAACATTATGAACTAACGAAGAAGAAAATGAATCGAAAATTCTTTGATAGTAAGCAGCATCCCAACTGCTGTGTGAAAAAATTGTTAATATTACTGTAGGAAAAATGAGAAAACCTATCCCTCCATAAGCAACCACTACCACTGCTAGCTCAAATTAGTGTTGCGGGCATCCCACCCTAAACAAACACAGGGAGTCCTCGGAGGTGGTACCTCCCACTAAACAGCGGTCACATAAAATTGCTGGCCAAGACTACTTAGAAGCAGGTTTCCTTGGAGAACCGGTGAACACATCAGCAGCAATCGTGTGGAATCCTTTTATTGGGTATCACAATATAAGCAAATCTTTCAAGTGAAGACTAATCGCCACCTATGGTGATATTTCTCAAGAACCTCAAACATGACTCCAAATGAGGAACAATTGGGAAAAGCCAGAGCTCCAAATTAGTGTTTGATTTCATTATGGAGAGGCTAACAAAGTTAGGAATGGGAGCATTGACCAAATATAAGCTACTTTCAAATGTATATATAAGTTACAGTAGTACAAGTTACAACCTTCTAAATTACAAGCTTAGGGTCTGATTAGCCACTACATTACTCCCGTTAAATGCTATTGCAACTCCATTGATTTGGGGTTCCTACCTATAAGTATGGACAAGCACTTATGCTTTGACAGTGACTACTATAGTTAAACCACCTCTCTCATGTACCCAGATATCTCTGAAAGTTTGTTATTGTAAGACAGTGGTCCCCAAACTTTTCTGGTTACAGACCTCCCTCCCTCCCCCAGGAGCCACCCTTGGGAGCCAGGACTGGGTGCAGGGTCGCGGTTGAGGCCAGCACCAGTACTGCAGCTTGGGCCAGTCAGGAGCAGGCCTACACTGAAGCCGGGGGCTGTGGCCAGGAGTGGACCCGCAGTTGAGGCCAGGAGCTGGGGACCACGGCTAACACTGGAACTACCTACAGCTGGGGTTGCGGTGGCGGCTGCAGCCATGAGCGGAGTCGTGGCCAAGGGCTGGACCGGACCTGCGACTGTGGGCAGGGCCAGAGTGGAGCTGGCGCTCCCTCCTTACCCCCTGTGGAGGTTGGCCAGGGCCCCGCCCTGCCTCCCGAACATTCCTTCATGCGCCCTAGGGGAGCGAGCCCCACAGTTCGGGGACCGCTGATGTAAGACAAGATTCTTTTCTCAGTTACTCAAATCTAGAATATCCCTACTGACGATTGGTGGTTTTCTGAATTTTCACTAGCGTTAACTGAGGGTAACATCTGTCTTGTAAGGAAGAACTTTGGTATTTTTGTAAAGTTAAAATTTTTTGGAGGCTATTTAATCTTTTCCTCAGATTTCCCCCTCCTATCATGTTTTATGATGATTTTTTAGGAATTCTCTGCAAATGAAGTACTTTTTCTTCTCTTTATGAATACCTACAAGTAAGAGGCAGGATGTTGTTTTTGTTTTTAATTCCTCACTTTTCTACTGCTTGTCATGCTTTTGTTTGTGTATTTTCAAAGTCTAAAGGAACTATATATATATAAAAATGAACATCAGAACATTCTAATCAGAATCCTCAACATCTCTATATTTTTTTAAAATCAACTTTTTTTTTTTTTTGCTAACACACAAAGTGAATGAAAAATTTATGAAACCAGACATCTTGTGCTGCATTCTATTTCCTTTTGTCTTATAGCCAGTTCTCTTAAAAAACTTCAAAGGACAATGGAATTGTGACTCATCCTTACAACAAAAAATCCTGTATGTCAAAATGTAACCTCTCCCCTCAGAGACCTCAGCTTGAATGAGCTATCCCAAATAATTTAAGTATTCCCTGCACTGCTGCATCTGTTGAGTTTCAGATACCAAAGAAACATTTAGCTTATATTTATATTTACCCTTATCTCTTGTCACAATGGAATCAAGAATTAGATCAGCTCCCATTTAGAGTTAAGAGGTCAAATATACCATGATATTTTGTATATTGTAATTGCTTCTAAACAAGGTAATCAAATGGAATATGATCATGCCAAAACAGATGGTACAATACAGTACAAGTTGTAAAAGTATGGTATATTAGAATATACTATAATACTTAATATTAAGTAAATTGTTGTTTAATTACCAAATTCAACAACATGACCTGTAGAATTCAAATGAGTGAGAGAACAACAATTAACTCTTGTCTACTAGTTAACAAACATACTGAATGAGAATATAAAGTTATCTGGCTCTGCAACAGAATCAGCTGCTACAACTTAAAAAAAACTTAAAATATCTTTCCTTCTTGCTTTTCCCCCTCCAGCAGTATTTTTGGTATCCATTAAAATGGGTGATTTGAATGCTCTGAAGATAGTTCATATATGCTGAGAAGCAACTGGCCACAAATCTCTCCCCCACTTTGGAATGCATGAAAAATGAGTAACGTCTGTGCTGTTCCTACTCTTGGACTGAGAGGTGAACATGACAAAAAGAGTAAGGTCACCTACAAAAAAAGAGCAGAAAGAGTTCCTATTTTAATGCCAAACAATTTATATTAAAAGAGGTATTCAGGACAATGGCCCAGAGGCACTTCTTGTGCTGACATACTGGGCCTTTAAGTGGTATGTTGCATGGCTATTATTCATCGGTTAAAGCGGCCTTTGGCAAACGTTCGCTATTTGCTTTGTAAAATTTTTGCAGTGGGACTGGAAAATTTTGTGAAATTTTACACGAACACCACAAAAATGGTGAAAATGTTTTTCAAATGTTGTTAAACCATTCAAATCTGCCAAATTGTCTATTTTTATTGGCTTTTAAAATCTCATTTTAAGTTAATATATGAAGATATATAAGGTCAGATCTTGAGGTGCAGCTGATCTTCACAGAATGCAGGTCAGAGTGTGTGTGCAAAGGTGGCTTTAATTGCTGCTCCATCTCTGGGCAGGACTGGTCCCTCAATGCCAAGTTAGAGTGGTCTAAGGGATGCCATAACTTACGCCAATTGCAAATGACACAAATGTCTAAAACTGAAGCCAATGATGGGTATGACACAGATTTGTCCTGTCCACAACCACTCTACCCTCACTAGACCCTCTTTTCTCTGTTACATCAGAAAGAAGGGAGAGCCACTATTATAGCTGTATGACACCAGAGGACACTGAGATAATTTCCCTAGGCAAATTAAGCCAACTATAGGGACAGATTCTGCTAGCAGCGTGATGCAAAGCAACTTCACTACAGCAGAGAACACATCCTTTACTTGACATGTTCAAAGTGTTTCTCAAATAGTAACTAATTAATCCTCTAATGAGTCCCTTGAGATAAATAAGTAGTATCTCCATTTTACAGATCAGGAAACAGACATTAAGGGCTTGATTCTCCACCATGCATGAACGAAGCTTGGGAGCAGTAGTGAGGGGCTGGGGAGCGGACAGTAGCTCCCTGATTCTCAGCTGTTGGTTTAGTATATGTTAAAGCTGCTGGGGAGGCAGCTTTAACTGATAACACTGACATGAAGTCCCACACTAGTTAAGAATGAGATACAGAGGAGCCATGCTATGCCATACACTCTTCACAACACACTGTCCTCTTCTGACATGCCCTTCCCTGTCCCCAACACATCCCCAGCCCCAGGAGCGGGGGTTCCATTAAGGAACTTTATGCTTGTGGAGTCCACAGCACAAATCTCTGGTCACTTGGTGGACTGTAGAACCCAGACCAAAATGGATCAAATGCAGTTATGGTCAGAAAAACGGCTAAGCAAAAATGATAGCTTCTTCCTCAGCAAACCTTCTCCCTTTGTTTTTTCTCAGTTTTTATTAAGTTTTCTCCTGTTAGTACTACACAGCTATGGGAGCATGAGCTGTATGCTATTCTTGCTTATGCATCATCAACAGAACTTTTGACTGAGTCTATTCCAACCCCCATTGAAGTCAATGACATTCTTTCCATTGATTTCAATGGGAGTTAGTCAAGGCCCTAAATTCCAGTTGCAGATTATAGTACTGGTGGAGAAGCATATGTGAGAAAAAACCTTCCTGGACTGAAATTACAAGGCATGTTTGCAGACCTGTGTAAAGGGGTCAACTCACCGCAGGAGCACCTCCTTGTGGGTACTCCACCCCTTTAGGCCTCCAGAAAAAATCCCTAATCCAGGACAGGACCACAGGGTTTACTCTCCTCCTGACATCCTCCTTGTCTCTGGCCAACTCCCTTTCCCCCTAGGGAGTGGTTGCAGACCTCCACCTGTAGCCTCCTTCCTGCTGTCACTTCCTGGCTTCATCATCCTAGCCCAGGTCTTCCCCCTGCTGGGCTTCATCTTCCATTAGTTCTTATCAATCCCTGGCTTCCCTCAAGGTGCAACATATAAGGTTAATTGGCTCTTTCTGGCCCACATTCACCCACTCAGGGTTTGTGTGGGATGGACACCCTATCATAGGCTGACAGAAAATTTTTTTAACTCATACAATTAACAAATTTAAGGTGGGTATTCTTGAAAGACAAACACAAAACCTGAGCATGCCATTTTTACAATGACTTCAAAAGGGGAAAAGATCAGACCATTTACATCTGTTGTCCAAAGTCCCTGGAAGAACTGAGATTGGAACTCGGACTGTCTGGTTCATACAGACACAAATTCTTCTTTCCACAATTTCATTTCTGGAGTTATTGTTAAAGTATGTTCACCTTATGTGGAAAACGTTTTGCCTAATTTTAGTATTGAGTAGATGAATTTACACAAGGTAAAAAATGTTAAACAGGTTCACATTACATTTTTCTACATAAAAAATGTTTAATACATCATTTTTAAGAGTGCCTTTCAAGCACACGGGCTTACTGTTTCAGAGCAATCCTCATTACAATCACAATATGCTCTTATGATGATAAAGCTACCCCCCACGTTTTCTTGCCCTCTCATTTATTTTATTCTCTTCCTTATGCCCACACTTTTACCTACAGGGCCCTTGTAAAAATACAGTAATCCACAGTAGTCACTCGAAACACTGCTGTATATCGATTTGAAGGATGTCAGGGTTGGGAGACTTACTTCACTCTACTTCGCTGGCCTACATTCCTTATTTTAAAAAAAGTCTGGGAAACACAGTGGTAGCAGAAGGTCTTGTAGGCCTTATTCTCAATTAATAGAAAAAAAAAAGCAACAGACATGTGGAGCTGTATTTATTTATTTATTGAAATTCTCAGAGGCTCCTGCATTCACATCTTTCATTTTATTCTTTGCTCCCAAGATTTCTTTTTCACCCACCTTCACTTCTCTTTTTGTCTTGTATCATCAGTTCTTTCCTTTCTCTTCTGTCTCCCTAGCTCCTGTTTCTCCTCTCTTCTTCCCTAGCTCCTTCCCTTTTTTGAGTTTTCCGTTTTCCTCTTCCCATCTCTCATACCTCTCGTCCACTCAAATTCTGCCAGTACTGACGTGTCAGGCATGCTTAATTTAGTGCACTTATTTCATAATAATATATCCAAATAATTTTCCAATACCTATCTTCCTATTCCAATGTGGTAGACTGGAATAAAGGCTATGTCAAATAAAGACAACTACCTGAAAGAGTGGTGAGCAAACACATGAATGTTGTTTAATTTGCAAGTGAGGGGGGTATTATGTAAGACATCTTACCAAGGGAGTAATAATAAACTGTTGCCAATGAATACATTATTCCATTATTATAAGAGCAATTCTGCAATATGCTGTGGCAAGTCTTGCACACTAATATATTTTACCTGAGACGAAGTATATTTACCGAACAGTCCCATAATCCTGTGATACAAATAGCAAAGGGTTTTGTTTTTTCCATTCAATTAAATGTGAAAGTTACAAGAACATTATGATTCCCAATTCTGTATGGCAGACTAAGGCCAGATTTTTAAAAGTATTAAGGTGCCTAAAGATGCTGAAAGTGGGATTTTCAAAAGTGTCTAGGTGCCTAGCTCCCAGTGATTTCAGACCACTACGTACAGTCTATCTGCATCTTTAGGAGCCTAAAGACCTTTCAAAATCCACCCCTAACTCCACAGACAGTTCTAAATTCTACTGTCAAATTTCACCTCATCTGATTAGTGGTTTAACCAAACAAAAACTGGAGAACAAAACATCAGTGATGTGAACTAAATAGAAAATAGCAGAAAGTGTTATAATTTGTGTTGCCTCAAGATTTTTGTACATTTTGGAACATCATTTATGGGCCTGATTCTGCACTCTTTACTCAGAAAAAGCTCTCACTGAAATGAATGGAAATGAATAAAAAGGCTGTGTGACTTCAGTGCTATCTCCAGGACACTTACTAGATACCAACTGTACTAGATAATGTTGATAAGCAGCCATCTTTAAAGTCTACACAGTATACAATCCTGCTACTTCTGATCAGTAAATTTGGTGCTACTTCAGCATGCTGAAGTCTACCAATTAATTCCCACTACTATGAGCATCTTGAATTCCAAAAGATAAGAAAGACATATACAATGGGAAAAGTCTGAGCCCTTCCAAAAGCTGGCAACTTCTAAGGACTCTTGCAGATAAGATTAATAAAATAATACTGATATTGGAAGAGATCTGATATGATTCCTCGTATTGTGGTCATGTGTTTTATAAAAGCTACCGTACTATACTTGAAGGCTCTGGTGATTAAGTTGTCTACATGATCCCTGCTTCCTTTTGTTGTTTTGTTTTTAATCACTGCAGCTACCCTCAGCATCAGAGTAATGCCTGTATCTCAGAGACGATGCGATGGGCACGTATGAGGAGTCGAGTGACTAACAGCAAAACTGGACTTTAGTTCATAAACTACTGAGAATTCCTCAAAACAGGCACACATATGGTACTTACTTGCACAAAGAATTCCTCAAAACAGGTACACATGGTACTTACATAAAGAAATACTAGGAGACTGAGTAAAGTGGTTTGTCTTCTGAAAATTCTGCTGGCCTCCCTGGAAGATCCTGCAAGCCTACTGCGGTAAACATGGCAGGCAAACGCATATGCACGAGTTAAAATATCCTATATCTATATCTACCAAATACTTACCTGAGATACTAGGAAAAGGAATAGGAAACACCCCTTTAACATGAATTAATTCAACAGTGATTTCTATAGAGACAATCTTCTGATTCTAAAAGCAGGAGGAGAAAACTGACCTATCTTGTACATTTGCCTCGACAGATGTGGAGGAATTGCCTTGGCTCCAATAGTGCTTGAGTTTCTGTCTCTGGGGAACCATTATCCATTCAAAGGCCAAGAGAAAGAAGAACAGATTAATTTATAACTCAACATGTTCTTTTGATTTTTATAGCAGTTTGGTTTTTGTTTAATTTAATTTCTCACTTTAGCATACATCATTCAGTCATGATGGTCAGGATCTGTAAACCAAAGCCTAACAAAACCTATTTAAAATAAATTAATCGGGGCCTTGGAAAAATGCAAAGAACTCAAGAGAGCCTTGCTCTGGACAGCATGTAAGCAAGCAAACAGACACAAGTGCACTACGCATCTTACGCCAATTTTTAAAGCGTATATCTTCAAGTTCACATGTACGGAACACAAGAGGGATTTCTTTTTGTTTTAACTAGTGATAAGTCAATGACACAATATACAATTAAATAATGGTGAGCTAAGGATATTTACAGGTTGCAATCAATTAAAAAAACTTTGTGGGTGTTGTCCAATAGGAAATCTATTCAAATTTTGAACATGAACATCTTACTGTGACTGTGGAATGTGAAATAATCTATTTATATACTAAAGTAAAACTTTATGATGAGCGGCAAAGAGTCCTGTTGCACCTTATAGACTAACAGATGTATTGGAGCATAAGCTTTTGTGGGTGAATACCCACTTTGTCGGATGCGCTTTTACAGATCCAGACTAACATGGCTACCCCTCTGATACTTGACTTTATGATGAATCTCTCACAAATACAAGCAGTACCTAGTCAGTCCATCTCTATGCAAGACCTAAATCTGCTATAATTTAGTACTTTCCCATCTTACTGTTAACTGAAAATGTCTTCTGAGCTAGAGATTACTATAATTATTTTTCCTAAGATTTCTTATGGGAATATATTTCCAGCCTCCTCTCTTTGTCCCATGATAGCCTTCTTTGGCCAAGAAAGGTAATCTCCTAAATGCTACAGTACACATCAGATATCTAATTCATTCTTTTTTCCAGATCTTTTACTAGGATTACTGTACTAGTTAGGGAATTTAATCAAGTGCAACCTCCTCCCATATATACGCGCATTAGATAAGTAGACAAATAGAGAGGTTTCAGAGTAACAGCCGTGTTAGTCTGTATTCACAAAAAGAAAAGGAGTACTTGTGGCACCTTAGAGACTAATCAATTTATTTGAGCATGAGCTTCATCGGATGCATACTGTTTCCACGGTATGCATCCGATGAAGTGAGCTGTAGCTCACGAAAGCTCATGCTCAAATAAATTGGTTAGTCTCTAAGGTGCCACAAGTACTCCTTTTCTTTAGACAAATAGAGACTGTTTACATGTATCACATACATGTATCATTAAACTGGCAGTGATACACTCAGTTGTTACTGAAAGCAAGTAAAGTTAGAAAGTAGAATATAGTAAAGGATCTTGGATCAAGCTTTAGCTTGTAAGTTAAAACAGCAGGCTATCCAGAGGGCTAAAACTATTGTACTTAACACAAGAGGACAAAAATTAGTGGGTGGACATGATTGCATTCTAGATGGACTTCCACCATCTCAGCAGTGCATATTGTGCTCCTAACCTTGGTGATACCTCGGCATATACCTGGAGTTTTCAATGTCTGAGAAGTATTCATAAGAATATAACAGCCACACTGCGTCAGACCAATGATCCTTCTAGCCTAGTATGCTCTTCTTCTACAGTACCCAGTGCTAGATATTTGAGAAAGAATTAACAGAACAGAGTAATGTACTGAGTGATCCAGCCCTGGTCATCCAGTCCCAGCTTCTGGCAGTCAGAGGTTCACAACATCCTTTGGCAATGAGTTCCACAGGATGACTGTATGATGTGTGAAGAAGTACTTCCTTATAGTTCTTTTAAACCTACTGCCTGTTAGCGTCATTGGGTGACCTGGGTTCTTGAATTATATAAAGGCTATAAATAATAGTTTCTTATTCACTTCCTCCACAGCATTCATATCCTTTTATAGACCTCTATCATTTTTGTTGCCCTTCTCTCTATTTCTTCCAATTCTGTCTTTTTTAAGAAATGGAGCAATCAGAGTTGAACGCAGTTTCAAGGTGTGGGTGTGCCATGGATTTATATAGTGGCATTATGACATTTCTGTCTTATTATCTATCCCTTTCCTAATGGCTCCTAACATTCGCTTAGCCTTTTTGACAACCGCTGCAAATTGAGCAGATGTTTTCAGAGACATATCCACAATGACTCCAAGATCACTTTCTTGAAAGGTAACAGCTAATTTAGACCCCATCATTTTTGTATGTATAACTGGGATTATGCTTTCCAATGTGCATTACTTTGCATTTATCAACACTGAATTTCATCTGCCATTTTCTTGCCCTGTCACCCAGTTTTATGAGACCCCTTCGTAACTCTTCACAGTCTGCTTTGGACTTACCTATCTTAAGTAATTTTGTGTCATCTGCAAACTTTGCCACCTCACTGTTTACTCCTTTTCCCAGACCATTTATGAATATGTTGAATAGGACTGGTCCCAGTACAGACCCCTGGCGGGACAACACAATTTACCTCTCTCCATTCTGAAAACTAACCACTTATTCCTACCCTTTGTTTCCTGTCTTTTAAGCAGTTACTGATGAGAGGACCTTCCCTCTTATCTCATGACTCCTCAGTTTGCTTAAGAGCCTTTGGTGAGAGACCTTGTCAAAGCTTTCTGAAAGTCCAAGTATATTATATCCTCTGGATCACTCTTGTCCATAGATTTGTTGATTCCCTCAAAGAATTCTAATAAATTAATGAGGCCTGATTTCTCTTTACAAAAGGCATGTTGATTCTTCTCCAACAAATCATATTTACCTATGTGTAATCTGTTCTTTACCATAGTTTCAACCAATTTGCCTAATACTGAAGTTTGGCTTAGTGGCCTGTAATTGCCAGGATCACCTCTGGGGCCTCTTTAAAACTGGCATTACATTAACTATCCAATCATCTGGTACAGAGGCCAATTTATGCAATAGGTTACATACCACAGAGTATTTCTTCAATTTCATGTCTGAGTTCCTTCAGAACTCTTGGGTGAATACCATCTGGCCTGGTGACTTCTTATTGCTTAATTTATCAGTTTGTTCCAAAACCTCCTCCAATACCTCAATCTGGGACACTTCCTCAGATTTTTCATCTAAAAAAAATGGCTTTTGTGTGGGAATCTCCCTCACATCCTCAGCTGTGAAGACCGATACAAAGGATTCATTTAGCTTCTCTGCAACGGCCTTGTCTTCCTTGAGTGCTGTTTTACCACCTTGATCATCTGTCTCCCGTTGTTCCTCCAATTCAGCCACTCCGATCTCAAGAGCCTGTATTTGATCTCTGATAGCCAGGAGCTGCTTGCACCGAATGCACACATATGCCATCTGCCCACAAGGAAGATAATCACACATGATGCATTCAGTGCAATAAACTGAGTTGTTCTGGGCCAGATCCTGCAGTGCTGCTTTTCTGAGCTTTAAGCTAAATGTAAACCTCCAAATTCTGGCCCATATGGGGGGCTCCTCAAACCACCATGCAACCTAGAGCTGCCCTAGGATACCCCTGCCTTGTCACAGCCCTTTTTTGCAATGCTAAACGGGAGCACACTACACTCCAGCTACCCCTCCACTCACGCCTTCCCCATCTCACCCCCAACACATTTTCTACACCAGGAGCTGCAAGAATGGGCTGGCATACAGCAAATACATAAACTTTGGCTTTGTGCTAAGCAGGGAAACTTCTCTGTGGCAGAGCGATTCTGCAGAGAATTGTTTTTGCCTCCTTTGCAACTCATTTCTACCACCAGAGAAGCAAAAATGGGCTGCAGCGCGGCGCTCTGCTTGCAGTGCCTCCCTTCTTCACGCTGTAGAAATTAAATTACCAAAGGAACACATGTGACCTTGCACACATTTAAAGACTCTTTCCATTATTGCCTTTTAACATTTCCCTTGCCTTAAAATGCTTCAAAGTCAAACAGAAACCACCCTCTCCCCAACCAACCATGACAAAATACATAAAGCAAAAACAGGAAGAAATTACGTAATAAAACAGGGAAAATTATAAAACAATATAAACCAAATCTAACCAACGCATTTATAATAGAAGCATCTTATCTATGCTTGATCCACTAGCACCTAATCAATCAAATAATAAATATTTTATTTTTGGAGCCAAAGCCCCAAATTCAATTTATATTTCACAGTCCCAGCGAATATATAAAGGCTGTCCAAATCTGCTTGCATAAATCCCTGTGATTGCCTAGGTTCTCATCATACAAGCATTCACTGAACAAGAGAGAGAAGAAAGATGATGTTTCATCTTGCTAGCAGGCATAGAAGCAAAAGATTAGTTTTTAACAGTTTTAGAGGAGCCACGTGACAGAGGGTCATTGGTGGTTCACTACTCCATGTCAGCAGCTCTTATCAGGCCTGACATACTCAATGCACCCAACACACAGTTGTCATAATCTGTATCTAAAAGGTGGCATGTAAGGTATCACTGGAACACTAGTAACTCATTGATCGATAATATTCCTGAATGATATATACACAGCATGTGTACAAATTATGAATATGTACTTGAATTATATTCTTAAATAGGTTTGGCAAGTAATGCATAAGCACAGTTTGCTTTCGACAAAGGAATATGGCTTTACCTGTTTACATTTAAGCAGTAAACAGGGCCATCAAGCTAACACATGGAGAAGGAGACAGCATGGCATCTATGCCCCAGCAGGAGAGAGAAGGTTGGTCTCGGTTTTACTTTTCAAAGAATGCACAGCAAAGGTTTACTGGTCTATAAAGACATGGGCTGAACTGCACATGACAAGCAATTGAATCAGCTGATTGTATATAATATTACTGTCTTATAAAAATATATAGAGTGAGGTCTTTTATGAAAGCCTATCACACACAGGTAATTAGGATCATTGTGAGCTGTATGTATTAACACTACATAAAGAATTATGCATACTCATTAAAATTAGACTTTCCAGTTTGTGACCAAACAAAGGGAGAAAAAGACTTTTCCCCAGACAGGACCTGCCTCCCCTGAAATTAAGCAAGGTGTGACTAGAAACAATGGAAGCTCCATTTACCCACAAATCAGCTGGGGGATGGGAAGACCACAGGAACGGGGAAACAGCATGAGGTCATCCTACCTCTTGAAACAAGTACATTGAACTTTGGAAGACATAAGCAAGGATTGAAGCCATCTTTGGCATCCATCACTAGACAGGCACAAGGGAACAGAGCTCTTGCAAGATAGAAAGTTACGTCCTTCAACCAAGGACTTCAATTGCAATTGTAGTTCAATTTAACAGCAATTTGGTCTCAGCATTATTAAAATTATCTTCTCATCTGCTACCAATTTCCTTGCCAGTTACTAAGTATGGTACATTTAAACTACTGGTTGTTTGAGAGCTGTTACAGGAAGTTTACCATAGTACAAAGGAGATCACAAAGAAGAAGAAAGGTTTATTTTAAAATGCAAAGGGTGCTGGTCAATGGGCAACTATGTACACACAAACTTCTCCATGATGTAACTGATGATAAATTACTGTACCCAGATTGTATTCACAGCCCACACGCTCAATACTGCACATTTAAAAGGCACCTCTGAATTTTTTTTTGTTAATTTGTGTGTCTTTGCTCCTAATTGCATACTGAAACCATGATCCTGTGAAGAGAAGTGGAGTGGTATTTTAATTACCAACCATTTTAAGTACATTCCTTAGAGGCCTGATGGCGGTATTGTTGATCAATATTTTCATCACATTTTTTAAATTAAAAAAAACTTTTTTACACTCATTAGTTTATATTTGAATTTGTTTAACATATGAACCAGCATCAGAATATTTCTGCACTCTTTTTCTCATGGTGTAAGCAACTAACTTCAATAGTTGCTGTGTGCAAAATTTGGTTTGTAAAATCCATATAAATTGGTATATAGAGTGGTTCCATGTTATGTTCAGCATACCTTTTAGTACATATCTTCACTGCAGAGTTAGCCCTGGTCGTCGGCACATGGGTCTGCGCACCCTAAGTTAGCCTATCCCGGGTGTGAACATCTCCATGGCAAATCCCCACCCACATTACTGTGTCCTCACTGTGTCTGCACTCACCCATGTGGGTCTAGGGATATATCACATGGTTCTTTGTGCTGAGAAGCTCTACAGTTATCTCCCAGTCAATTGTGGCAGAATTTGTCTGACCTTCAGAAGGAACTGTGGAAAGGCATCAGAGGACTATCAGCACTCAAGTCCTCACTGCAAAGTGAGTGGGTTCCAGCCTAGGTTAAATCAAAGCTGAAGCTCTAGCCCAGAGGTTCTCAAACTGTGGTCCGCGGGAGCTCCATTCATGTGGTCCGCGGACATTCCCTCTAAGGTGCACACCTGGGCAGCCGCACACAAGAGAATGAAGGGCCACCCACCTAATTAGTGGAACCACTAATTAAGTGCATGGAACCTGGAGAAGACACACATGTAAGGTGAGGTGGTGTCCTTGGGGGGAATAAAGTGTAGGTGGGAGGGGGCAGTGGATTGAGAAGAGGGGGTGTGGGGAATTTGGGATGTGGAGGGCTGCGGCGGCCAGAGAAAGAGGCGACTTTTCCCAGTTCCAAGGCTGCAGGTGCTGTGGAGAGACAGTCCTCCATCCCAGCCCCAGCTCTGTGGCTGCTGTGGTGAGGGAGAGAACCTCCTCCTTCCCAGCCCCAGCTTGTGGGCTGCCACAGCGGGAGAGAGAGGGCACATCCATCGCATTAGAAAGGTAAGACTACTGATATTCAAATATGAGTTGTGTGCTTTTATTTGTAGAACAAAAAAAGTTAATTAAGTTATTTTATATAGCACTTTTATCCAAAGCTCTTTACAATAGTTAGCTAATGGTACAAACAACATTTGGAAAGATCAAGTGGTATACCGAGACCCTCTGCAATTTTCAAGTGGCCCGCGAAAAATTAAAGTTTGAGAACTACTGCTCTAGCCTATACCCTTGCCAAGCAAGCCAGGTAAAGCACCTCCAAACCTGGGTAAAAGATTTGTGCATATGGATGATAGGAAGGGTTTGGGCTTAAACCAGGGTAAGAACCTGGGTTAAATCTACAGTGAAGACATATCCTTAGGGCTTGTCTACATTATGCTGCAGTGGAGACTAGAGGGGTATTAACTGCAGAGTGCACGGAAGTATTGAACACTATCTGCCCTATATCAACGCTGCTGGTGTGAACTAAATGGCATCTACTTTGTATTAACATAGACCTATTTGAAAGTCCTGTCTGCAGTTCGCAGACCCAGCAGACATAGGCTTAGATTCAAATCCTTCAGCATTCAGAGGGTTAACAGAGGTGGAATTGAACTGCTGAGTGATCTCAATTAGTCTAAAAAGGAGCAAGTTTTCAATCTTTTAATACATTTTTCTTCTGTTGTTCTGTGAGTGTTGTAATATATTTTTAATAAATTTATTAAATCAATCTAGTGTTCAGACCAGTTTTCATTTCAAATAGTGTTTTTACAAGGCAAGCAGAGGAAAAAAAGCAATTAAGCAGGATTCGTCCCATGCAGGTGCATAATTTGTGGTAAAATGGTTCATGAATGGAGCACAAATGAAAGACAATTAAAGTTTTAATACTCTATGCCAAATAAGGAATGTATTTGCTCATATTCTGATACACGTGCTAATATTCATATGTTTAGAATTATGACCTCACATCTAACAGTAAGACTTTCATTCAGCACTTTTAACCACTTTAGTAATCCTTGGGGATAATCTTTTTGCTTTGTCCTTTCAGAGATGCTGATATTTGTGAAATGCTACACTTTGGCTGACTGTCAAAGGGCCACATCCTGGCCGTGCATAAAGTTATATCCTCTGAAATGACATTTAGTAAAAAACTGAGCACATTTAAGCCCTCTGCTTTTAGAGGTAAATGGATCTTTTTACAGTTCTAGGCGCCCTAAATGGGCAAAAATTATATGACAAATGAACAGACGGGAAAGAACCATAATTATGTCATTCTTGCTCTTTGCTCAGGGTGACGGACTGAAGGCAATATTTATAAAGGAGGATTTTTTGCATGTGACCAATTTTCTAAAAGCATATTTTTTATTTAAAAAACAAAAAACAAAATTAACCAAGTCCAGTATCCAACCCAAGTGGCTGAGCAGGGTGTTGGGGAGATTTAAGGAAATAGGGGGAAGGAATCCTGCCACTAGGTCCTACAATGGCTGTAGAATTGCTCCTTGTCTGGCACTGCATCCTTAAGAAAGTAGTTTTAGCCCTCATATGTCTCCTACTCAAGTGGGGTAGGGGGGATCTGTATAGCCCCCTGACCCAGGCATGTTGAAGTGCAGCCAGGGAACCACTGTGTACTCCATGCACTGAAAGCAGCACACTCCATCGTCGTGTCCCTCCCCAAATTCTGGCCTCTCTGAACAGTGCCACTGAACTGGTTCCACTGCCATGGCAGTGGCAACAGGATTTATCCCCAAGGGCCCATCCTTTATCCATTATTTGACTGTCGATATTGTACTTTGTGCTGTACAGAACACAATCACTTAACTTTATTGAGAGCTCTAAACGCACAAGGATTGGACCTTAAATTACTGTGTTTTAGTATTTTACTCTGTGAAGGAGCTCTAGCACAGTGGTTCTCAAATTTTTCCACACTGGGACCCCATCATTTTTATCCTGAGACCAGCTGGGAGTCCTGCACCTTTAACCCTGACACCCCATACCCAAGTTAGCAATATGAGAGTGGCATATTGTTTGTGAGCCCCAAGCACCTGTTTGCAACCCCAGGGGAGTTGAGAACTCAGCAGAAAGCCATTCAGAGAAGCCAGTGCTGATCAGTGTATTCAACG
Source organism: Lepidochelys kempii (assembly GCF_965140285.1). Classification (NCBI taxonomy): domain Eukaryota; kingdom Metazoa; phylum Chordata; order Testudines; family Cheloniidae; genus Lepidochelys; species Lepidochelys kempii. The sequence goes on from NC_136386.1 coordinate 27,537,983, forward strand.
TGTTCATTGCCACTGGCAGACATGCAATAATCAAGAGAAATATTAAGAACAGTACATTGCTATTGCTGATGCTCTCAATGTTGTGAGTCTATTAGGTTTTGCACATGCTTCCTATACAACACACTTTATTGAATAGAAAAGGTCCCTTTGTGCAGCATATTATTATTATAGTAACACAAAGTGCTTCACAGAAGATTTGGAAGAGAAAGTCTTAGCCAGATATGGCTACTTTAGATTTTAAGGTGTCTGAGACAATTTTCTTCTAATATTGATAAGACGGAGTTCAGGTCTTCCTAGTGCTGATTTTAAAAGATTTTGGATTTTGATTAAAAATTGAACTGCACAGGTAAGAAAACTAGATAGCCTACCAAAGAAGGTACTGAGTTTATGTCAGAGTTGTGTGTCAAAGAATGTGTAATCCTAGCATTTTGGGAATGACTCTCCCCTGATCTGCGTTCATCATGCTAACTCTAGCTCTAGAGCTGCCATTAGGATGAAATCTAAATTAGCAAGATCAGAACTTTATAAATCTTACCAAAATAAAACTTATGGTGCTTAAGTCTCTGGACAACCTACTGGTTGTTACTATGCAAGAAGGCATATCTCACAAGAGCAAACCATATTTAGATGTATCAGCGTAACTTTTCAGCCGAACACAATTTCATTACTAACCTGAAGCCACACTAATTATGTATTATATAACAAAAAGACATACCCTAGATTCCAGCCATAGTTTCCAAAAAGTAGATATATACCCTAACTTTAAAATAATATATTCACTGCACTTAAGTGGAACAAGACTGTTACGTTACTAAACAGAATGGGAGACTGGTTTTTCCAGAGCTTTTAAAATAGCTATGCTTTCTTTTTTCCAGGTAAGTCTGCATATGTAGCCACTGCTGGAAGAGAAAGCATCAATGCTTTTGCACTCATAAGGTTAACTGAAAATATATTTCTAGACAGAATCCCTTATGGATTCTATTTTGTTTTTCAGAAGTATAGTGTACAACAGCCCAATCCAACAGCTGAATGTGAAACTTTCTTAAGTAAACTTGGAGTGCATTAACCTTAATAGTTGATAAATACCACTTTCAAAACTATTGTCTGCCATACTTAATAATACAACGTGCTGCATCTAAGCTAAAAGGCATAAATTACACCTAAAAAGCACTCTGTACTAAATATTATACTCTAAAAGAAATCTAACATCTTCTACAACTGCTATTCCTTTTTCAAACCTGATACAGTTTGTTTCAAAAAATTTGCTTTCCTTCTCTTTTTAAACTTCAGTCTTCTAACTGATCTGAATTTGTAAATGGAAAAAGGAAGAAGACATGCACAGTGCAGGTCACACTGGCAGGAAGGGGAGTCTGACTATTGACTCAAGTGGGAGCAGCATCAGGCCCACTGGTCTATATCCCTTTGCTTGTAAGAACCTCTACCCTGTTAACAGCACCATATGGTGACATGGCTTCAATTTCCCTTTTTCTTTGTTGCCAAACCATATTTTTGTCATACATTTAATTCATTCAAGAATCTAAAAATAATAAAAAGATGTAATCAGCATAGACAGACAGTAAAAACAGGATTAAAATACTTGGGATTGAGCCAAGCATTTATACTGAAGCCAGTTTCTCTATCTATACCACCCTCATTTCTTTGTTTGTTATTTTCCCTTCTGAATGTCAGCATTCTTCCTTCCTTAAACCACACTTTAAAACTAAAAATATCAGAAAGCTTCCTCAACTGATATTTCTACGGAAATGGGCACAATATGCACACACACACACACATTACATAAAAAGCAATGTCTAAGCAGATGATTGAGTTAATACGTATAAACAATTTGCTGACCTGGATTATCATATTCATAGAATATCAGGGTTGGAAGGGACCTCAGGAGGACATAGAATCATGGAATCATAGAATATCAGGGTTGGAAGGGACCCCAGAAGGTCATCTAGTCCAACCCCCTGCTCGAAGCAGGACCAATTCCCAGTTAAATCATCCCAGCCAGGGCTTTGTCAAGCCTGACCTTAAAAACCTCTAAGGAAGGAGATTCTACCACCTCCCTAGGTAACGCATTCCAGTGTTTCACCACCCTCACCTCCTGCTCAAAGCAGGACCAGTCCCCAATTTTTGCCCCAGATCCCTAAATGGCCCCCTCAAGGATTGAGCTCATAACCCTGGGTTTAGCAGACCAATGCTCAAACCACTGAGCTAACATCATTTTTCAGAGTAAATGAGCACAGATATCTGCTTCTGCAGAAACATGACTCTCAGGACTGCAGTCAATAAAGGGAGACATTTTGGTCAAAGCTGAAGAACAAATAGCTCACAGCAAGTGGTAAGGTTGTTGTTTTTCCTTCCTCTCTTTTACACTTTGCTTTGAATTGATAACCGAAACAACCAAAAGAAAGCTAATTGACTTCACAGAGATACTCTACAATCACAAACCATTCCATACTGATCATTCTTCTCTATGATGGAAATGAAATAATTTCATAGAGGACAACACTGCATTACTGTGTCAAAAAAGCGAACAGAATGCTGTGAATAATTAAGAAAGGGATAGATAATAGGACAGAAAATATCATGTTGCCTCTGTATAAATCCATGGTACACCCACATCTTGAATACTGTGTGCAGATGTGGTCGCCCTATCTCAAAAAAGATATATTGGAATTGAAAAAGCTTCAGAAAAGGGTAACAAAAATGATTAGGAGTATGGAATGGCTTCCATACGGGGGGAGATTAATAAGACTGGGACTTTTCAGCTTGGAAAAGAGATGGCTAAGGGGAGATATGATTGAGGTCTATAAAATCACGACTGGTGTAGAGAAAGTAGATAAGGAAGTGTTTACTCCTTCTCATAACACAAGAACTAGTGGTCACCAAATGAAATTAATAGGCAGCAGGTTTAAAACAAATAAAGGGAAGTATTTCTTCACACAACACACAGTCAACCTGTGGAACTCCTTGCCAAAGGATGTTGTGAAGGCCAAGACCATAACAGGGTTCAAAAAAGAACTAGATAAATTCATGGAGGACAGGTCCATCAATGGCTCTTAGCCAGGATGGGCAGGAATGGTGTCCCTAGCCTCTGTTTGCCAGAAGCTGGGAATGAGCGACTGGGGATGGATCATTTGATGATTACCTGTTCTGTTCATTCCCTCTGGGGCACCAGGCACTTATCAGAAGACAGGATACTGGGCTAGACAGATCTTTGGTCTGACCCAGTAGCGCCGTTCTTGTGTTCTTATGTACTGATCCCCTGACATAACATGATGGCCAGGCAAGTCAGTAATTTATGATGCTTAGTACGTGAAATCTAGATCCATACAGTAAACATCATCTTCAACTGCTTTCTTTCTTGGCCATTGTTATATCATGAAGCATTGCCAGGACACACAAAGTCTGACAGTTTTTTTCTTTTAATTTTCTGTGGTCTGGTACCAAAGTTAGAGAACGATTGTACTGAATCCAGCCATAAGAGAGACAGAATAAAAAACTAAAATAAAAATATGTTGTACAAGAGCTAAAAATTATAATGTTTCATCTTTTCAGCTGTCGACGTGAAAAAGGTCGTTCCTCTCCTTCTCCCTCTCTCTGTGTCAACCACATAAAAAGGGTCAGGATTTGTGAATTTCATTTAGGGCAAATCTAATAATCACTTCTTGGAAACTAGTGCAGCTTTCAAACCACAGATAAATTAAGAATTTTCATGAGTTTGCCAGTTGTGGAAATTTGTTATTTTTCATTAAAAATGTGTAATAATTATTGAACATTTTTGGCCTGAAATTTTTTTTATTTTGCTCTGAAGATGGGAGGATCATTGAGGGACGCTGGGAAACAGTAGGTTTTGAGGAAGGATTTAAAGCAAAAGAGGGTTTCTGTGGTGAACAAGATCAGACAGGACATTCCAGGTATAGCGAATCGCATGGGAGAAGGAAATAAAGGGCGCATGGACAGAGGTGAAATTGGCAGAGTGCAGGGTCCAAACAGGAGCACATTGAGCAACCACAGCTGAAATGAAAGCAAGGGCAAAACTGTTCTAATCCTTGAAAGTAAGCATAAGGAGCTTAAAACGGCACAGGTTTCTGACTGACATGCTCTCTCTCTCACACACACTCACTCACACCCCCACCCCACCCCCAATACCTACCTACATTTGCATTCAGTCTACAGGGAAAACCTATCAGACTGCATGGCTCAACTCATACTCCAGCCTTGCCATAAGAGTCTGCAATTTGGGCAGTGGCTTGTATTGTTTTAACTGTCACTAAATAAAGTGGAATGTAACTGACCCCTCATTTAGCCTGAATGCAAGATGGCTATCACCCCCACCACAGAATTACAGAAATGTTTGGCTGGACAGGACCTTGACAGGTCATCTATTCCAGCCTCCTGCACTGAGGCAGGACCAAGTATACCTGCTCATCCCTGACAGGTGTGTGTATAATCTGTTCTTTAAAAAAAAAAAAAATCCTTCAGTGATGGGGATTTCACAACCCCCCTATGAAGCCTCGCCTCTTCAATGAAGTTTGTGACTGCTCAGAGATCAAAGCTGCACTTGCAGCATAGCACTATTTAATTGTGTGTGTAGTATCTTTACATATTGGACATACAGGATAAGGATTCGAAAAGCTGGTTTGTAATCCAAAATCTGACACTAACTTTTCTATGTTGCGTGACCTAACTCCTCTGAGCCTCAGTTGCCTCATCTGTTAAATGGAGACAGGCATATTCACTACTGGAGATAATTATACCTTTTAAAAAATGTTTGTAGAGTTCTATATAAGCACAAAATATTATTGAGGTCTGTCAGCAGCAAAAGTGCTAGTACAAATGAGAACTGCCCTTAATCAAGGACACCACGTTGCTTTTGTGGGTACTGATACCAGTCAGGACTTTCTAGGATTAAAGATGGGTTAAATTTAAACCCATCATGACCACGACCTTTTTCCACCAAAATTCACAAGCATGGATTGTGCGTGAAAACAGCTTTCAAACTTTTTACAAAAACCCAAATAGAGAGAAATAGTTCACAAGATATTTTGGAAACAAATTTAATTTAATAAAATTCTTTCATTTTTGTGCACACTTTGCTACCTCAAAGCCCTGGAAAATCTGACAAATAAATTGTATAATAACTATGCCACCCAGTTCTAGTAACAAGTAATTACTTTATATTTCCATTTCCCTAGTCACTATATTAAGTATCCGTTTATGAGGTGAATTATGGCACCAGTGCCAGAGTTGTATGGTGCCTACAGTTAAGTATTGTATTACAGTAGTGCCAATTCTGTATGAATCAATGAGTTTCCAGATACTATTTTCTTCACTCTTGACATTTTATTTTATAAAATTAAAACTTTACATGCTATTTTTGACTACTTTGCTCAGGAAAGTTAATTACTAGAGAGCATTTTATTTCCTCTTCACTAGCTCATGAATTCCTCCTGATTTTTGATGAGGCATAAAACTGGGACCCATTGACAGACTATTACTATTACTTGCCAGATGTGCAATAGCTCATGTTTTTGAAAAGGACAGATTCCCCACTATTAGTGGAGGGAAGAAATTAAGTATGGGAAATCCTTTCAATGGAACAATTATAAGAACAACCTTAAATCAGGATCCAATAGATTGTATAATGTATGGTTCCATTTGGAATTTGAACATAATAAATACACAGATGATGACAAGAGGGTGACCTAACAGCAATGAGTCTTCTGCAGGTAACAAAGTACCAGATATTTGTTCTACTTGCCCACAGAAAGTTCATGTATATTAACGTTAAAATAAAACAGCTAAAAATAAAAACAAAACTGAGACCCTGCCCATGTATGGGCATTAAAGATCCACTTTTCACAAGAATGTTAATGTGTCCTTGTTCTAGCCAGATTCCTACACTCTCCCTGTCTGAAACTCTCCTTGTAAAGTTGCAACTGGAGAAATTATTTTTACACTTCCCCTCCTAAAAACTGTTGTGTAGTGTTGTTGGCTCAGAATGAATACCTGCATTGCTCAGATTGAGGAGTGATCCCTGGATATACAGCCTGTAAAGCACACAGGAATTCTTCCAGATGAAAAGAACTATGTAAATACAAGGTAGTACTGTCGATAGAGGTAGATGTGATGTACAGCTCATCATATTTGAGAAATGTAACAGTAACTTGTTATCTTTCTCCCCTAATTTTTTTTTTTTTACCTTGCTGTTGAGGTATGATTACAAAACCATTGCAACATTGCAGGATTAGTGATAGGACAAGACAGAAACAGTCAAAATGGACATCTTTTAAATGTAAGCAGGCAAAAAAAGAAATAGGGACTGCTTTGATATTACTCCCAGCAGTGACATAAAGGGGCATAATTAGGAATGCTAGCTGGTCAGTGTTTTTGAATGTTACAAAGTAAATCCTTATAATTCCACTTCTCAGGGAAGGCAATACTTCTGAAAAGGAAAGAAAAGTGGATAATCTAGGTGAGATAGGCAAAATAAAATAAAACAAGAAATAACAACAGCACTGAACCTATCCACAGCAGGTGAGAAAGTCCTTGCAAGGATACATGCTAGGATAAGGTGTGACACAGAGGCCCATCTGTCGTTCGCTACTCTGTGTCAGCACCTGTTGTTAGGCCTGACATACTCCCTAACATACTGTTTACATAATCTGTATCTAAAAGTTGGCATATAAGCTATCATTGGAAAACTAATAACTCACTGATCATTAATATAATTGTATGATATATGTATGGGGTGTATATAGCAAGTTATACATATGTGCTAGAATTATGTTGTTAAAATGTGTTTGGCAAGCAAAGACAAGCACAGTGTGCCTTGGACAAAGAAATATGTATTTGTTTGTCTGACCAGCATGGTCATCAGGAAAAGACAATGAAGGCACATTTACATAAAAGGTAAACAAAGCCAGTCACATAGTGAGTGGGGGAAAATAGCCTCTTAACTATAAAGACAGGTGGTCTGAACCTCTAATGATAAGTAATTGAATCAACTGATTACATACAGTACTACTGTATTATAAAAGTGTATCAAATGAAGCCTTTTTAAAAAAAGTTAATGACACACTGGTTATTAATTTCATTGTAAAATGTATGCATTGGCACTATATGAGGAATTATGGATACTTAATGATATTATGCTTTAAAAATCTATGACTAAAAGGGGTTTAAACCAGGCAGGTCGGGGGAGTTGATAAACAGGTTCCCTACTAGACAGGAGGAATGGCAGTTATCTACCTCTCTCCAATGAAATTACGACAGGTGTGACCAAAAAACAATGGAAGCCATGTTTACATACAAATCAACAGGAGGATGGGAAGACCACAGGAAGGTCAAAACAGCTTGAGGTCATACTGAATCGGGGAACAAAACAGTGAGTTTGGGAAGATATAAGGAGAAAGAAGAAGCCAACTTGGCATCCATCACTTGACAGACACAAGGGGCCAGAGCTCTGACAAGCTGAAAGAGATAGGTCCTTCACCTGAGAGGGCTGAAGTCTTTGGGAACCTAACATAGGTGAGTAACCCGCTTAAGCAAAGATCTTTCACCCAGAAAACAAGGGAAACCAGCATCTTGTACTTCTCTGGAAGGTCCTGACTGAGAGAAAGTCAGCCATCACTGGAAAGAAAAAGGTTTGTAAGAAATCTACCTTAGACCAAGGCTGTGGCTTGTTAAGTAAACTCTTAGACACTGGAAAGTGCATTTTACTTTTATTTGCTTGTAACTATTTTGTTTTTATCTCTAGTAATTGAACTCACTTAAAACCTCTCTCTGTTAATAAACATGTTTAACTTTAATTCTAAATCAGCGCAGTACTGTGTTTGTCTTGAAGTGATTATTAACGTTGCTGTGCCTTTGTCTCTTTAAAGGAGCAACAGATCTTATTACTCCTGGGAATGTTCAGAAGGGGACTGGACATTTCAGGGCAGATGGTAGTGGGGAAATTCGAGACTGGGAGTATGATGGAGTCATTTGGCTAGTAGCAAACCAAGGCTGGTGGAGACCTGAGGGCGGCTGTGCTGTTGTAACCAGGGTGCTGGAGTCAAGAGTTGCTGAACCAGGGCTGCACAACACACAGAAACCCAATACATGCTTGTATGTTGGCTGGGAGAATCCAGACAGGGAGTTATAGCAGTAAAGCATTTTCAGACACTCACGTTTACACAGTGACACAACATCTCATTGGTCTGCAATGCACCCCAAAACATGACATCATGCTCTTCAAGCATGATACTTTAGGGCACCAACTGAACACTGAAGGGTTCAGGAGGCAGCATCAGGTATACGCCACTGAGGTGGACAAACCCCACACTATACCAGCAAAGCAACAGTAAATAGTCTTATTAGGGCTGAAGCCAGCCTCACCCTACACCACCAACCAGCAACATAAAATCTGGAGTAAAAAGGGAAAGAAATAGGCTTTAGAGTGCGGCTGCTGTGGCAGAAGGATCTTGAGTGTGCAGCAAGGAAGACCTACAAGGTGGGCTGAGGAGAGATAAGCTAGAGACCCCAGGAGCAGCTGATCGTAGGTAAAAGGCTTTGACTGACTTTATTAACAAATGAACAATATGACAACACAGTCAGACTCCAGGAAGTGTTCACATACTGCCAGAGGCCAGATACCAGGCTTGATGGACCATTGGCCCAATCTAGTCTGACATATCCTGTATTTTCACCATATGTTCCTAGAGTGCTTCTACACCAGAATGAGCCTATTCAGCTCATTCATCTATAACTAGGATAAAGCTTCTTCTGCTAGCTTTTCATCTTTTAAAATAACCCAGACAAATTCACTCAAACCCCCTCCTTATGCCAAATAACCAAAAATAAAAATAGGTGGAAAAGGGGTTCTAATGATACTGTCTTAATATTTGATTGAGCCGATTAAATCAACTTATGCAAAGTAACTAACAAATAGGTCTCAAAATAATCTACAGAAATCAGATAAGGGAGCTTTGGATGCAAGAGCACAAAACCCTGAGGGGACTGAGGCCCTGGCAGCATGGCTAATAAATGTAATTGTAACGATAAAAGCTCATAAATGGCTTCATTCTACACTGCCACTCACAGCCCAACCTGCTATCGCTCACTCCTGCTATACACAATGACCTTTGTCACGCTCGAGAAAACAGTGTCCCACTGCGATTTGACTCTTACTGAGTGGCCAGATGGGGCAGTTTTGCTTCATTATTTGTTTCTGTGAAGTGGAAATGCCAACAGAACGATTCATTACTGTCAAGACCATCTCTGCAAACCCCCTCTGATTTATTAGGGCATAAACTGCTGCACTGGATGTAATGAGACATAAATGTTCTGTAAGGCCCATGAACTCAAGAAGGAAATACACTGCCATCAAGAGGCTATGGGCCTAATTTATTAACAGCTTGTGCCAGTGCTGTTGTAGAAAAATCATGCCATCAGCATGTATTGCAGTAGTAGTTCTCCTGGGGAAAAAAAGAGTAAAATTTCTCAAGTATCAGGAGACAAAGCGGTCAATGGCCATTTATGTAAAATGTTGACTGTAATTTTCATCTGAACTGCACATTAGAGAGAGCTAGAGAGGGATGCAACGGAACTGCAATATGTAAATTCTTTACCCTTAAAATAGTAACATTCTTTAAAATGGCATTTAATTAGTTTTAAGGTTGTAACTCAAAAGGACAAAGAGAAAAAAAATGGAAAAATAAATTAGAGGCTTTGTCTAACACTTCTTGTTATGCTACACTGTTAAAGAATTTCAGATCACTCTGGTTTTTTGTGCTTACATCCTTGTATCCAGCCCAAATCCTCCAGTGTGTCTTTGGTCTCTGTTACGTCTACACTGCAGCAAGAGGCGAGCCTCCCAGCCCAGGTAGACAGACTCGTACCAGGAGGGCTTATGCTAGCACACTCAAAATAGCTCTGTGGACATTGAGGCACTGGTGAAAGATCAGGCTAGTCAACTGAGCTTGGACCCAGGGGTAGGGTGGGCTTGAGCTGGGGTGGCTAGCCTGAGCCTCTGCTGGTGCAGAAATATCCACACATCTATTTTTAACAAATGTGTCCACCTGAGCTGGGAGGCTTGCTCCCAGCAGCCGCGCAGACATACCCTCAGGGTTAGTCTATACACATAAAAATTACACCACTTTAATTGTACTGGTGCAGTTAAAGTGGTCTGATGTCCCAAGCATATTAGCAGTTATTCCAGTATAAGATTGCTTATAACAGTACAGCTTATTCTTGTACAGAAAGGTGAATAAGTTATACCGGTGTAAAAGCATCTTTACATCATTATAACTGTGTCCCCACTAGGGCGTGTACTACCATAATTGTTTCAGTAAAAAAACCCTCCCAAACCAAAATAGTTATTCCAACTACAAATTTCAAGTGCAGACAAGGCCTCAGTCTGGTTCCCACTGTTTCAACTGGTTTGAGTGCTCTGCACAAGAGCTACCCTGAGCCACTAAGGATACATCTACACGGGAATGAAAGACTTGCGTCACAGCCCTGGCTACCCTGGGCCAGATGCCTCAGGCTCGTGGGACTGGGGCTGCAGGGCTAAGAATTGCAGTGTAGACGTTTACACTCTGGCTGGAGCCCAGGCTCTGGGTCCCTCCCCGGTTGTGGGGTCACAGAGCTTGGGATCCAGCCTGAGCCAGAACATCTACACTGCAATTTTACAGTTCCACAGCCCAAACCCCATGAGTCTGAGTCATCTGACCCAGGCCAGCCACAGGTGTTTAATGCTGTGTAGATGTACCCTACAGCTTTGCACTCTGCCTTTGTCTCTTAATGACCCTTAAGTGTAAACTGCTAAGCAACTATTAGAAAGGACTTTTCCTTCTTTAGGTGAATAGGCGCTGCTACCTGGACAGACCCTTAGGGTGAAATATCCACCCCCATTTATGCTAAACCAGTGACAGATCAAGATACAATAGGAATAATCAAAGAGCACCCCAACATTTGTCACACTTATGTATTGGAATAAATACATAGCAAGACGAAAAACAGAGGGCCAAAAATTTTGCAGTGCCTTATACCATTGCATCAGGTAAAACGTGTGTTCCGTTTACCCATTAAAACAAAATATAGAAAATGATGTACTGTGTTGGCACACAGTAGAACTAGCTAGAGGAAAGTTAGTTCCATAAACTTATCAAGCTTAGTCTTGAAGCCAGATATGTCTCTTGCCTCCACTGCTCCCTTTGGAAGGCTATTCCAGAACTTCATTCCTCTGATGGTTAGAAACCTTTGTCTAATTTCAAGTCTAAACTTCCTGATGGCCAGTTTATATCCATTTGTTCTTGTGGTCCACATTGGTACGGAGTTTAAATAATTCCTCTCCCTCCCTGGTATTTATCCCTCTGATATATTTAGAGAGAGCAGTCGACTTACACATTCTGCATTTGAGTTGTTAAGAAGGTCCATCAATGTTATATCTAGAGTAAATCCACTGGAGTAGTTACTCTGGATTTATACCAATCTAAATTAAATAAAATTTGGTCCTGTACAGCATTGCCACTTTTGTGAATTCTATCACGAGTAATGTCATTTTCACCCCCTGCTGCAGATGGTTTCGTAATGATGCAAAAAGCTCCAGCCATCGCCCAATTCTGGGGAAGCAAGATGGAAAGCAAGCCTCTCCCCTAACAATCCCCTGTAGCCTAATGAAATATACACTACACTGCAAGCCGCATGAGGAGTTCCAGTCCCAGCTCTTCCACTGACTGCTGTTAATATTTCAGTGCCCTTCACAATCCTTATTATCGTACAACATTTCGTACCTTGAGGGGTAGCTATCATTCGCTAATTTCGCAGATAAGATAAATGAGAGCTTGCACAAGGTCACCTCAGGCAGAGCTGAAAATAGAAACCACGTTCCTCACCAAGGAGAGCCAAATCTCACCCACTGTGACAGACAGTCTTTCAAAAGGAACATGCCAAATTCAATGCTTGTGTACCTAACACTAACGCATCCTAGAGAGTGTAAACTTAATGCTCACCTTAATGCACTGGAAAAGGTAACTGGCACTTCTACAAAGAGACAGTGTACAAAAACTCCCAACTGAAATCTGGTTTAAATAAATTACTGGTCAGGTGCTGTAGCAGCCTTACACTTTTTCTGAAATTGTTAGAGGCCCTTGTTCACATTACAGACTAATACTCACCAAAGTTGTTTTTCTCTTACAGAAGGGCAGATTCTGAATTTTGTTTTTGGAAGACCTGAAAAGAAATACCTAGTCTTTGAAAAAGTTGAGCTAATTTCTCTCATGCAACGATGTAAAAGGAAACAACGCATCTCAAGCCATCCCCAGGCGAAGCGAGCAACACCTTCTTTTACATCTGAAAAGAGCAGTAAGCTCAAGTAAGAAAATTAGAAGTGTGAGGATATTGCTTATGATGGCATTGTAACCTGCCTATACCTTTAATTTCATAATCCTCTGTCCCTCGGAGAGCAGGAACAATTTGTACCAGCAGAGCTCCTGTAGGCAGTTCTGGGTCTTGTAGATATTGTAGCGCTGTTAGCACTTGATTAAATATTAATGTGGGAACGAAGGCCAGGTTCTTTTGCTACTCAACAACCCATTAATAAATCACTCTGGAGGAGGAGAAGATGTAGCTCAAAGACGTGTGTGTTTTGTTGAGCCTCTTTCTTTTTGGTAAATCTAGCCCCATATGCGACGGGAAAAAATAGTTCATTAGGAGTGTTTTTCATATACGTACTTGGCTTGCTTTACATTACTATTCACTTATGCCTATTAAACATTCGCTCATTTAAAATGTCATGAACTTAAATATAGCTAAGCCAAGTGTTATTTCACCTCCGGCTTCCTGGATTATGACGAGTTATCTAGACTGTTTACCACGTTGCTTATTTTATGCATTTTACATAGTTTATTGCTAAAGATTCCATATTTTCTTGTAACAAGTGGCCTTAAATAGATATGAGAAGAAAGAAAATTGATAATAACTTAGAAAACTTAAGTAGTTACTACTTTTCCTTCTCTGTATGACTTCACATGCACTTTTAGTGGCTGTTAAAAGAAAACAAGAGAAATTTTGTTTTTAAAATGTCATGTACTGATACCAAAAAAATGAAAATATAGGTTTCCTAGATATGCAATGCAGAGTCAACAAAGGGTTTAGTGTAGCCATGGAGAAAATTACCAATTTGCCCTACAAATAAAAAGGAACAGTTCACTTTTCTAGAGCTGAAAATAAACTTGATAAATCATTTTTCCTTCATGAGGCAGAACTAAGTCTTAACAGCACCAGTTCTGGTTTTCACCTGATAGATTGTGCCCTGCACTGGGGGCCATTGGAATCACGGTGCCCCAGAGTCAACACTGGTGGGCATTCTGCTGTGCATTCTGCTGCTTTTCAAAGCCTTTGGGTGCACAGGGGCAGCATGCATACTGTTACACTCCTTCATAGGGTACAGCCTACTACCCCTTGCATGGAAAGCCAGTTCAGAACCCTTGATTCCACCCCTAACCACATACTTTGGGGAACTGTGTAACCCCCAGAAATTGAGAGGGAGCAGTTCCTGTACCAATCCTACCCAGCCTTTGCACAAGACAGGGTGATGGGGGCAGAGCCGTATATAGATATTTCAGAGTCCGAAGCACACCAGGACATGGTGCCACCTTTGCCTGCTCTCCTGCCCCTGAAGCGGCAGTGGCAGCAGGACAGTATTACCAACCCCAGGTTCCTCCACACCCCTATAATCAAGATTTTTGTTAAAACAGACAATAAATGTGGGTTATTTTTATTTGCCTTCTCATTTTTGTGTGTTAATACTTCATGTTTTCAAGCTCTTCTCGACAGCCACGAGGGCTAAACTAAAACTACACAAGTTAATTATGTTTAGGAGTCTCTCTCATTAAGCCAAACAGAGCAAACCGCTGATCTGAGAATTCATTTTTAGTCCCACCTTTCAAGAGAACTGTGCATAAGCTTGGGACAGCCATATAAAAAAAAAAACAACGAAAAAGACCACTGACCGTACTGATCAAGTGGGTTATAAGCTGTCACTCTTAACCCCCTCCCCCAGATATGAGCCAAGCACACTTTTCTGGCTGAAGTTATACTAGGATGTCATTTCACAAAGGCAATCTCAAATGTTTGGCTCATCTCCACTTTGTCTACCTTTTAGGGAGTATTTAGGTCACTCTAATTAAAACAACTAGCTGCAAAATGGAGTACCTTGCGTTAAAATGCATTTAGCCAACCAGTGTCTTTTTAGCCAAAAACTCACTATTCTCAAACATGATGCTAAGATTGCTGTAGACACAGTTTTCACATGCTCTTTATGTACACATCTGACTGTATCACACACATTTATTTTTGATTGTCTAAAAGAATCAAAACATGAATAAACAACAACAATAGCAATCATACCAGTAATTATAACTAATCATGCTAAACTTCTATTAGTACCATCTATTAGTCCCAGTTCTACCACCCTTATTCTTGCTGAGAAGTCTCATTGGGACTATTGGAGAAAAAAGGTACCACTCAGCATTAATAACTGTGGCAGAATCTGGCCTTTACAGCTCAGTATTAATTGATATTTCTCAAGTGCTTGAAAGTCTCAGATGGAAAGTGAGATATAAGGGCCCTATTGCCTGTTTCCATAGAAAAACCCACAGGACAGTGGCAAAACGGGGAAAGAAACTGCCTGGTGGTTTTTGGTGTGGAGTCCCAGATTATTCTTTTCTGGGAAGGGGGGATTTTGTCCCAACATCACGGGATAGGTCATGAGGTCAGCCCCATATTCTATGGGGGGAAGCAATGAGAAGCTTTCCACACATCAGCTGTGTGCTGTTGTGCGCTCTATTGAAATTCTCTAGTAGACTGCTGTAGAGCCATGCCCACAGGGCTTGAACCAACTGGTAGCTGTCCTGGCACCCCATTTAAACAGGCTCTCCAAGGTGGAAGTATAAAGGGAATAAATGGAAAGACTATTCAACCAAGGCTGTACTTGTATGTATAATGATGAAATTTGCCTTCCATGAATTTTTGTGCCAATAAATCTTGATTATATGAATATTTGACGGAAATGAGTGTAAGCTTGACCAAAGCAGAATCATTTCAACATTTGCACAACTGCTAATGGCAAATGTTGCTAGTATTCACCCATCTCTATCACAGATGTTCCAGCAGGCAGGATATAGACAACACTCCTATTTTAAGAAGAAATCAGCCACTGATTTTTCACAGCAAGAATGATAGTAATAAGTGCGTTTAGTTGTTTTTATTCTGTATCCTGTTAATTTAGTCTCTGAGGATGAGGCTAATAGAGCAGATAGATTATCTGGGAATTTCTCTGGTTCTTTTTTTAAATGGCAACAGAGAGATGAACATAACTGCATTCTTGCAGCCTGTTAACTGCAATGCAGTCACTTTTAGGATGGTTATGTCCTTATTTGTTGTTAATGCTTGATCAGTGGAAGCTGGGCAGGCCAAAACTGGCAAACTGAAGCAATGTGCTGTGCCTAACATAGCATTGATTATTTGATCAGTGTTTCACATCTCTCTAAGCATAAAGCATACTGTAAGGGGAGGTCAGCTGCAGCCATTAATTTTATAATCAGTTTGTTGAAAACCACATTATAAATGGCAACATCAGTCAATGGCTTGGAAATGTTTTCTTCCAAGTCTGTGCAGATGGGTAATTCACTGTATACTTGCTTTTCATAGCCAGCATTCTAGGCAGTTTCATTTCAGCCTTACTTCTGTGCAGCAGAAAAATTTGCTGAGCCCCCTGGCTTACTTCCTTCTCTCCCTGCACTCCCCCACAATGTTTTTGCTCAGATTTTCTTTTAAACTCTTGGAATTTCTATTAAGCAATCAAATGAAAAAGAATGACTGGGGTTAACCCTCAAATTATCCTCCAGAACAAAGAAAGATTAACAGCTGTGCCTATTCTTTTTTTCCTCATTTTAAGTTTCTTCTCATTACTTCAGGGAAGAAGCAAAGTCTACAAGAATAAGCACAGGAGCTGCTAACTTCTAAAGTGCTTCTATCCCCTGAACTATAAATGTCCAATAATCATAATCATCATGGAAGAGCTGCTTGCAATTCCATCATTAAAGTTCTTTTGACTTTTGCCCTTAAGCCACTCTGTTAGGTGTGAAGAATTTAGCATATCTTCCCCAGAATTACAGTATATTCTCTTGGAGTAGAGAATGATTTTTTTTTGTGAATTTACAAGTATATCTTATGTAGGTTATGAGTTAAAATTAATTTTAAATAATAAGTCCTTTTCAGAAATTTAGCATCCTGTGTTGGAACATAATTTGTCTTAAATAATCTTAAAAGTTTAGGCTCTTAAAACTTCCCATATGATTAAAGCTCACTAAACTCTTGTGGTATATCTTGATTTTAGTAAGTGTCTCACATGACCTTCTCATAAACAAACCTAGGGAAATAAAACCTAGATTGAACTACTATAATTTGGATGCATAACTGGTTGGAAAACCATTCTGAGAGAGTAGTTATTAGCAGTCCACAGCCAAGCTGGAAGGGCATATTGAGTGGGATACCACAGGGATCAGTTCTGGGATCAATTCTGTTGAATATCTTTATCAGTGATCTAGATAATGACATAAAGAGTACAACTATAAAGTTTGGGGAGGATAACAAGCTGGGAGGATTTGCAAGTGTTGTGGAGGATAGGATTAAAATTCAAAATGATCTGGACAAACTGGAGATATGGTCTAAAGTAAATAGGATGAAATTCAATAAGGACAAATGCAAAATACCCCACTTAGGAAGGAACAATTAATTGCACACATACAAAATGGAAAATGACTACCGAGTATTTTATAAAGGAGTATTGCAGAAAGGTATCTGGGGATCATAGCAGATTCACAAGCTAAATATGAGTCAACAATGTAACACTGTTGCAAAAAAAGCGAACATCATTCTGGGATGTATTAGCAAGAGTGTTGCACGCATAACGCGAGAAGTAATTCGTTTGCTCTACTCCGAGCTGATTAGGCCTCAACTGGAGTATTGTGTCCAGTTCGGGGTGCCACATTTCAGGAAAGATGTGGACAAATTGGAGAAACTCCAGAGAAGAGCAACAAAAATGATTAAAGGTCTAGAAAACATGACCTATGAGGGAAGGCTGAAAAAACTGGGTTTGTCTAGTCTGGAAAAGAGAAGACTTAGGGGGGAACATGATAACAGTTTTCAAGTACATAAAAGGTTGTTACAAGGAGGAGGGAGAAAAATTGTTCTTGTTAATCTCTGAGGATAGGACAAGAAGCAATGGGCTTAAATCGCAGCAAAAGCAGTGTAGGTTGGACATTAGGAAAAACTTCCTAACTAGAATAAATTGCCTAGGGAGGTTGTGGAACCTCCATCATTGGAGATTTTTAAGAGCAAGTTAGGCAGTCACCTATCAGGGATGGTCTGGATAATACTTAGTCTTGCCTTGAGTGCGGGGGACTGGACTAGAAGATGTCTCAAGGTCCCTTCCAGTCCTATGATCCTCTATAAGGACCATGGTTTTGCTTCCAGACTTTCCTTAAAGCTGGCAGGCTGTGAAAAGCATGTCTATTGGGCCCTTTCTGGACTGAAATCCACACAGTCTCTAGGAGGACGGTTTCCACACGATAGGTGTTAAGTCTATTCCATGTGACCCATGCAAGAATTTTCCCAGCAACAGAGAGTAGGAAAATGCTGTGGAGATTATGACAGTTTGCCCTATTACCCTTACATTTACAGAGCTTGCAATGTTGGTCTCCTTGACATCCTGTGGCACTGATTCTTGCTGCCAGATAAATCCAGAAGAGCCATGTTAGGTGCCTTGAAGTGTGAGTGTCTTATAGTTCTCTTCTAGAACGCAATTTGATCCAGGTGTTCTCTTGTGACACCTGCTTGATTGTTGTTATTGTCTAACGTAAAGTAAGATTTCAGACACTACATATGAAATTCTTTTGACTCCAAAAAGCCATAGTCTTGAAAGCGCATTTCCAAAATGAAAGAATTATCTAGTTTTTTATAACTAACACAATAAAATTTGTGCATTCATGGTTGCTTCTATTTTTATAATAGCATGTTGAACAGCAGCCCAAGGGGGACACACTGTACAAGTACAATGTACTCTTCAACGAGTCCCAGGTGATTCATGATCCTTATGTGTTTTTTCAAGATATGAATCCCTAAGGAAGTAAGACAATGGAAGAAAGTCTACTACATTGTGGAGCATCCAACAATAAAATTAACTCAACTTGTATGTTACAATCCAGGAAGAGGCTTCAAGAGCTCCTAAGGGGAAACCTCTGATGTTGAGTTTAGAATCTAACAGAAGTCTATGCACAAGTGTTATCCCACAGAAACAGAACATATTCACTCAGATGTATAAATCTCTTCATTTCAATTTTCTTTTTATAGAAATGATTCAAGTAAGGGTATCAGAGAGGATTATATGATGATGGCAAAAATCACTCTTTCATTCGGAACACTTATGGAGAACTGCAGGTTTTATCAGTTTTTCAGCAGATTTTTCCCATCAAGAGTGGGACACAAAAGTTAAGTCTACAGAGACGATCAAATTTTCCAAAAGTGTGAGAGTAAAGGAAACTGGTTCTTATGTCAGTTTATAGGACATAATGGTAATTTCTCTACTAATAAACTGAAATAAACAAAAGTGCAAATTATATAAAACACAGAATACAAAGGTAATTTATAAGCACCTATTTTATACACATTTAAGATGATCCTACTGCAGAATTTCAAAGAGAGGTCTCTTAAGATAATAAGCACTCAGTCCTCAAATTCAGTAAAGCACTCCAGTGCATGCTTGAGTCCCATTGACTTTATATGTATGACTTCAGTGGGATTTACGCCTGTGCTTTAATACTTTATTTAGCTGGGCTGGGATTTCTCACATGTTTAAGTGCTTTCCAGAATTGACACCTTAAGGAGTGTACTGTACAGTGTGATCCCGTGTACACAAATGATGACTCCTCAATGTATGACAGTGGAGTTTACTACATAGTCAGGCTCTGCACAGGATAATAGTAAAAATCTGGGTAAAAAATAAACTTCATTTGACTCTTATACTTTCCAGCAGCAGTATTTGCCAGCTATGAACAAGATAAGCAAGAAATACCTTGCAATGCATACATAATGAGATGATGACAGAATCTCAGACATACTATACCAAACCCTGAATTTTCTCTTCTTGTAACTTTTTCCCACTGGTCTGATGTGACATAGCAATTCTTATGTCTCACATCATGCTTCTCTTGATTTAGTATTTAAGACATCAAACTGCCAACTTCTACATTCAATTTAACTATATCTAAACAAAATATAACTTTAAGCCTTTGAAAGCAATGTGTTTAGACTTTTCATATTAATTCTGCCAGGACTATATATAAACACGTGTGTCAAATACTGCAATCTTCACTCATGCAAAAGTTCCAACTGCCTGAGAAAGGACTGCAGAACTATCCAAATTAGGCTGCAATATACTCCCAACATCTAGACTGAATTTACAGAAAACAGGAAAAGGAAAATCGTCTCTTTTAGGTTGTTTGTATTTTGACTAATTACTTTACAGTCACTTGTGGGACATGAGAATTGCTATGCCACATCAAACCAGAAGTCAAACTAGTCCAGGATCCATCAGAAGAACATGCAAGAAACCAGTTAGTGCCACTGCAGTTTGCTTCCTCCCCATCCAGGGGAACAATGAGACTGCCCTTTGATCAGGGCAGACTGTAAAGTGACAGGCTAGCCCAATATAAATTCAGACAATTTCAGAAAGTTTTTAGCAGTCAATTTTTAAAATAGGTGATTTATGAAGATGCTTAATCTAACATCAAACTGTTCAACTGATTTCACTTTGTACCTAATACACTGAAATACTGTTTTAAATACGTTATACGGCAAGACCTAGTTGACTAAGCATGGGTAATATGAATTTATAGTTTCTTTTTTTTTTTTTTGGCAGTGAACGATTAACAGTATGCATGGTGTGCTCTCTTCACTCATGATACTGCACAGAACTTTTAAGTTACTATTGTACAATATATCAGTTCTGACTATGCCTCAGATCTCTCTCTCATGCTTGTCTTGTTTAAGTCAGAAGATACATACACTATAAGCAAAAGTAATTAAAAATAAACGGAGACAGTGAACTATGTTCTGGCTTTCAATAAATTGCAGCAGTGTTCAGCTTTAACCACACTGACTAAAAAACAATTTTATCAGGCTGTTGAAGGATTACAATAAATAAATGATCTCACTATTTCCATAAATGGATGACATAATTCATCACAAAACCACTATTTCTAAAACAGAGGTCTTAGTCTGGGCACATTTTCCAAAATTAAATGGGTACATTTGCTGAACCACTCATCCTTAAAGAGGAATTGCTGGTGTAAGGATCCAGTGAAGTAGAACCCTGGCCTGCAGGGCTCCAGATGAGTGACACTCCCACACTACCACCTGGCTGCCATGATCGATGTGCTATAAATGCTGGCAGACTAAACACCGGGGAAGTGCTATCCACAGAAGACCAGACTGGGAGCACCTCCATGACCTCCAACTGGTCCAGGCACACTATTTACGAGGGAAGGAATTCCAGGAAGCTGTTCTTTTTTTTCACCTAGATCTTCACTGTAGCAAAGCGACGCTCACTGGTGCAGTGCCTCCTGCTGGTTACCCTGGAAATTAGCTCGATTCCAGCTCAGAGCACCCTCTGCTGGCCGGTGACTCACCTGCCTCAGGCCCCCGTGTCCCTCCCAGACCCCAGTGCCACTTACCCTGGGGTTCTGCCCCAGCAGTCCCCTCATTCTCTGGGTCTCCCCTCCCAGGGGAACACCCAACCTCCTAAGTCCACCTCACCTCAGTGGCTACTGCCAGTCATCATCTAGCTCCTGTTCATTGGGGCAGACTGCAGTATAATGGCCACTCACCACTGGCAAGGGGAGTTTGGACCCTGCTGCCTTTCCCTGCAGCCCAGTACCTCTCTCGGCCTTCCTGTCAGGCTGCAGCCTGGGAGGTTGCCAGGCCTGAGCTCCCCAGCTCTGCCTGCCCCTTCCCCAACACTGCTCTGTCCACAGTACCCTTTGCTCCTTCAGGCAGCTAGGTCCATCTCTCTCCAAAGCTAGAGAGAGACCGACCCAGCACCTGGCTCACAGTCCTTTTATAGGGCACAGCCTGGCCCTGATTGGCTGCCTCCCAGCCTTTTCTTATTGGCTGTCAGTCCCAGCCCTCTCATTTTGCTAAAGTATGTCGCAGTAGCCAGTTCAATCAACAGGTGCATGCAGTTACAATACCAGATGTTACTGTGCTGAGCATGGACAAAATCACTACTACACATATTCCAGAACAGATAAAGTGCACTGTAAACGTTCCCACCATACCCTCAGGCAAACCACACTCTATTCAGCTAACGTTGGACACGGGCTCAGCAGTGTCTATACTACTTGATTCCATCTATCTGCATTACTTTAAAGATGTGCCTCTTACTGAACCCAAACTTCACTTGGTGTGCTATTTGAAAAACCATATTCCAGTACATGGCTGCCTGCCAGTAACAGTTACTTTTGGTGATTGCTGTCTAACTGCAGAGTTCTACATTGTCCACAAAGGCACTCCTATCCTTGGCAGAGATTTATTGGCTGCTTTAAATCTCAGGGTAGTTAAGGGATGAATTGATCTTCCTCAGCAAAGCACTCTTGCAGTACACACACCAGTTTCAGCTGGGACCCAACGCCAAGATGAGGAGAAACTCGGCTGTGCTTATGGGTTTCTGCATAAAGTTAAAATGCTGAATAATGTGATGCCTGTACGACAGAAGTTACGGCGCTTACCATTTTCAGTCAGGGAAACTGCTTCAGAGGAACTTAGAAAAGTTGTTCAAAAGGACATTATTGAAGAGATCAACTCCTTGGAATGGGTTTCTCCAATAGTAGTGATGCAGAAGAAGGTTGGAGGCATTCACCTTTGTGCGGACGTAAGGGAGACAAATAAAGCTACTGTGATTGACAGCCATCCTCTTCCTCACATACAAGAAGTATTTGCAGAACTCCGTGGAGCAAAGCTGTTTTCTACTCTTGATTTGCAGAGCGCATACCACCAGGTTATGATGCATGAAGATAGCAGACACCCCACAGCATTTATTACACGTGAGGGACTATTTCGTTTTAAACGTGTTCCATACGGTCTCGCATCTGCCCCAAGTGCCTTTCAAAAAATGATCTCATTGATTCTGAAGAATCAACATGGAGTTCAGTACTATCTGGATGATATTATCCTGTTTGGAAATACTTCTGAGGAGCATGACAATAACCTGCAGTCTGTACTGAACTGCATAAGCACAGCAGGTCTCCAGCTCAATAGGTCCAAAGGCAAATTTAGACAAACTGAACTCTCCTTTCGGGGGCATACAATTTCACAGGTTGGACTAAAACCTGATCCAGATCATATTCTGGCAATTTCAAATGCTCCTCCTCCAACAGATTGGCAAACCTTACGTTCCTTCTTGGCTCTTACCTCCTGGTATGCAAAATTCATTCCCAATTATGGTTCTGTCATTGAACCGTTATGGGAATTACTACGGAGAAGTTCAACCTTAGTGTGGACAACGGATGCACAAGCTAGTTTCGAAACGGTGAAAGACCTTGACTGTACATAGTCCTGCATTGCCCACAATTGTAACTACTGGTGCTTCTGATTATGGACTTGGGGCTGTGCTCACACAACTGCATGAGGACAACACAGAGAGGACTGTTGCATTTGCTTCAAGGACACTAAGTAATGCTGAGAGAAAATATTCTACAGTCAAAAAAGAAGCACTTGCTTGTGTCTGGGCTACTGAAAAATGGAGAACTTACCTCTGGGGCTGCACGTTCAAGTTGTGCACAGACGACAGCCTTTTGATGATGCTGCTCACCACGAAAGGACGAGAAGAGCAGGATACCGTATTGCTCGATGGTCTGCAAGACTAATCTCTTTCAATTATGAACTGGAATATAAGCCTGAAAACCAAAATGTGGTCGCTGATTGCATTTCTCACCTGCCTTTGCCTTCACCAGATGGTCCACCGGAGGATGAGGATGTAGTGGTTGTGCTTATTACAAGCATTCTCACTGCAGTTATAAGAGAACAATTTCAAGCTGCTTGTTCAGCGTGTCCAATTCAACAAAAACTACGGGAATTTCTGACAAAGAGATTGCCCAGTCACCCTAAAAGCCTTGACCCAGTTTTGCTGCCTTATTTTAGAGTTCAGGATGCACTTTCTTTGTTTGATGGCTGTGTGCTATAAGGTACACACCGGCTCCTCGTGCCAAAAGAATTACAGTCAAAACTCATATTCATCAAGTAATTGTCCAAACCAAACAATGACTACGGGATCTGTATTGGTGGCCAGGGATGGGCTCTCAAACTGAAGCACTCAAAATCCTGTGTCACTTGCCAAATGCATGATAAGACAGCAGTGACATGTACCCCTCCATTACAGCCTGTTCCTCTTCCTGAATCTGCATGGGAAAAAGTGGTGATTGACATTGTAGGACCCTTTGATACTGCTCCACCTGACTGCCGTTATGCCATCACTTTAATAGACTATTTCAGTAAATGGCCTGAGGTAGTGTTTACATCACAAATCTCTTCTGTTACAGTAATTAAGTTCCTCTCTTCAGTTTTTAGCAGGGAAGGTAACCCCAAAGAACTGGTTTCAGATAATGGTAGTCAATTTACTTCCCTGGAGTTTGAAACTTTTCTAGCACAGAGGAACATTTAAACACAGAAGGTCATCCCTATATTACCCTCAAGCCAATGGGAAAATCGAACGGTTTAACAGAAGTTTGAAAAAGAGTTTACAAACTGCTAAACTGGAAGGGCAATTGTGGATACCCTTCACTACTGATTTCTTGCAAGCATACCAGGCTACATGACATGTCACAATGCAAAGATCACCCGCAGAGTTACTGCATGGGAAACAGATGAATACTAAATTGAACATTGCTGGATTGTTAAAGGCACGACCTGATGCCCCAAATTTGGATGATATGAGAAGAACAGTTGAACAGAACCAAGCAAAGTCTAAGGCTTTCACAGACAAGCGGTTGGGTGCTAAGGAACCAAAGTTTGAGTGTGGTTCCTTTGTTAGGATATGAAAACCTGGAATTTTATGCAAAGGGGACCATAAATTCACAGCTCCTCTTAAAATCATAGAGAAGAAGGGATCTTACACCTATCGACTTTCTGATGGGCAGGTATGGAATGCTTCTTATCTTGCACCTGCCTATGCACCAAGAGCAGATTATGCCAACACCCAGTCTGCACTGGATGACTTCACCGTAGTACCAACACAACAAGACATTGCACTGGAACCGGGGCTTGAGAGACGGCCTGTCAGACCCAGATGACCACTATTTTATGTAGTATCTACAGTGTTTTCAGTGAAATATTTCTGCCAACAGTATAGTGTCTTTGTCATAAATATAAAGGGAAGGGTAACCACCTTTCTGTATAAAGTGCTATAAAATCCCTCCTGGCCAGAGGCAACATCCTGTTACCTGTAAAGGGTTAAGAAGCTCAGCTAACCTGGCTGGCACCTGACCCAAAGGACCAATAAGGGAACAAGATACTTTCAAATCTTGGGGGGCGAAAGGCTTTTGTTTGTGCTCTTTGTTTACGTGTTTGTTCTCTCTTGGGACTGAGAGAGGCCAGACAGAAATCCATCTTCTCCAACACATCCTAATCCAAGTCTCCAATATTGCAACCAGTATAGGTAAGCCAGGCAAGGCGGATTAGTTTATCTTTTGTTTTATGTGAATTTTCCCTGTGTTAAGAGGGAGGTTTATTCCTGTTTTCTGTAACTTTAAGGTTTTGCCCAGAGGGGGATCCTCTTTGTTTTGAATCTGAATACCCTGTAAAGTATTTTCCATCCTGATGTTACAGAGGTAATCCTTTTACCTTTTCTTTAATTAAAATTCTTCTTTTAAGAACCTGATTGATATTTCATTGTTCTTAAGATCCAAGGTAAAGAGGTTTCCACTTTGAAAATAAAGTACTGTTGAAGCTTGTTAGTACCTTGCCTGGTTGATACAACACAGCCCCGCTATACTCACCTTCTTCCAGCCTTGTCCAAGCCTTGCACCCAGCTCTGCCCCTGCCTTCTCTGACTGCAGATACCCCGATTCTGACTCTCAGCTCTGATTACAGGCTCTGACTTCAGTTCTGACCCTTGAGCTCTGACTTCAGTTCTGACCCTTGAGCTCTGACTCCTGGCTCGGACTTAGATTTGACCATTGGTCTCTGATTCCTGCTCCAACTGCTAGGCCTGACTGTCCACAGCCCAGTGCTGGGTACTATACAATAAATGGAGCCATTTTTATTAGCAAATTTATCCTGATTTTCTTCATATGTGTTTGTTACTTATAAGTAGTGCCAAATAGTTCGGACAAATACATTTCAAACCACAAGTCTGTTTGCTTTGACTGTTCACTAATTATTAGCCAAGTTGAATTGGTCCCCTAAGAAACATAATATTGTTTCTGCTCCTTGATTGGTTGATAAACATTTAAACAGGATAAAGGCACGTTGGGTCGAAATTTTAATTGGTATAAATGATTATTCACACTAAAATTTGTGAAGCATTCAGGAAGCATCAGCCAATACATGATTGCGGCCAAATGCATAATTCTTTCCATGAGGGAAAGTAGTCCTTCCTGTGCCAATCCATTTACATCATAAAAGGATGAGATTTGATTACCCTTATTTTAACAAAATCCCCCCTTTCTTTCTCTCTCTCTTTCTCTCTCTTTTTTTTTTTTTTTTTTTTTTTGCTTTTAACTGATAAGAGGAGTTATTTGTAGCAAATTAAGATCAGGGTCTCCTAACAGAAATCTCTAGCATCTAGGAATTCTGAATTAGGGAACACAGCTGTGAATAGCTGACTTTCAGACACCTCTGTGTTATTTCTAATTGAAACAAAAAACTGTCTATTGAGACTACTGCCTACCCTGCTGCCCAGTACTGTCTCACCGCTTCCTTGTACTCCACTGTCTTTCTCCATCTATTGTCTTATACTTAGTCCCTGCCCCAAAGAGCTTACAATCTGTCTTTTTGTTCTGTGTCTGTTCAGGACCTAGTTCAGGGCGGTCCTGGTCTGTGACAAAAGCTTCTAGCTGCTATGGCAATAAAAATAATATTGGGGAAAGTAGCCACCTTCCACTTCTTTTTACTAGGTAGGGGACAAATAGGGTGAAAGCTTTCACCCATATAAACGTACTTCTTGAATGTGGCTTTTAAGCAATATTGCAAAACTTGTAAGGGGTGATGGAAAGAAACCCCAGAATCAAGGACTCTAACAGTTCTATGATCAGTAACTTTCCTTTATCCCAGAATCACAAAGAGCTTTTGTTTGGCACACAATCTTTTATCCCACTGCAGAGGGGCCTCCAAAGACAGATAATCAACCTAAGTTATGTTGTAGCTTACAAAGACCTACAATATGTATGGCGTCTTTCCTTTTGTTCTTGAGATAACTAACAATAAAATACACAGTGCGCACAATAGTAATAACAATTGCCTTTGAAGTACTTCAGCGTTTTTAGAAAAAGAAAATCAATTTAATAACACCCAGACAATAGTGTAGTCAGGACATTCGATTTGCTGTACTAATGTTCCATGTTTGCAACATCAGCATGTTCCTAAATTAAGGAGACTTGGTTAAAATTCTAGAAAATGTTTCATATCCCCGTAGATGACAGAGTTGAAGAAATAGATAAATTGTCATCACTGTTTTGCCACGATGCAGCTCTCCATTTCCCCTTGGCCTGTTGTCAGAGTGCCCACTTTATTTCACTTTTGTCCTTAAGGATGTTTACAGACAAAACAAATGAAAATATGTTTAATAGTTTCGTTTACCCTTGTGAAAAGGAGGGTTAGTGAAGAGCATGCTCATCCATTATTTATGAAAGAGCCCCAAAGGTATTCTATGGGGCTAAAAGTTTAAAAGTACAAAGATATTCATCTCATGCACAGCATTTAACATGCAGTAGCTTTTTGGTCAGCTGTATTGCTTACTGCATTGGTTTTTTAGTAAAACAAAACATAGCTTTATTAAAAGCAGATATTATTATATTTATTCATTTGATAGAGCTAACGTTTTAAACTGTTTAATTTAAAGCCAGAAGCTGGGACTGGAGGACAGGGGATGGATCACTTGATAACTGCCATGTTCTGTTCATTCTCTCTGAAGCATCTGGCACCAGCCACTGTCAGCAGACAGGATACTGGGCTAAATGAACCATTGGTCTGACCCAGTATGGCCATTCTTATGCTCTTACGTTAAAGGAAAAAGCTTTATTTATAGCACTGACAAATCATTTTATTTAACAAAGCATAACGCCTCATATCAGTAACTGCACTATAACTATTGATCCCATAACATATACTTTTAAGTGCCACATAATTAAGGAGTAATTATCTGGTTACTTTTGTCTGCTAATGTGGGGTATTATCGTGAAAGCTAAAACCCAGAAAGTTTCAGGTAATTAATCTTTGAGTTGCTTGTTAATTTTAAGTACTGCATGAATATCTACAGAGCTGTAGAAATGTTGCTTGCCACATGAAGCTGCTGCAAAAGTTGGTACATAAATGCTTGTAGTTTCAAAGTAAAAACTAAGTGATAATTAGTTTGATTTGTTTTTTCAACAATTCTGTCCAGACAATACTTCAGGCAGTAATTGCTGATAAGGATTTCAGCATCATGGACAGTCCTTTGGAACTAGGAGTAAAGATTCCATTACAGTATTTCCTGACTTTTGTATTACTTAAGTGGTTGCTAACACAGACAAAGCCTGTCTTCTAAAGCCAGAGTTGCAATGGTTCACAAGGAAGGAAAGAGCATAGAGAAAATATTTCCCTTCCAAAAAAACCCAGCAAAGCAGGATTTCCACAGAACACTCAAGAACAATAGGAGCAAGATAGACAGCCAATGTGCCAACCCAGGTACTACATCTCCAACAGATAGCAGTCTACAAAACAACAGGAGTGCCTAGGCCACAAGCTATCTACCACAAATGCTACTCTTAGACACAAGTGTAGGCCAGCAGAAGATCAAAGAACTGCTCCCACGCTTCTTTCGAACAGCAAACATGCTCCAGAGTATTTCCATCTTTCTCTCCTTTCACCCTCCTCAAACCTGATAGGAAGAATCCTAACCTGTCCAGCAGGATTCCTGTAGGAGAGGACACTCTAGGCAGAGTTTTGGTTCCCCGAACTGCACCAGCCAGGGTGGGCTATGGTCCTTGAACTTTACTGGGTAAGTTTTAAGAAACTGAGAACACATATACAAAAATAAAGAAACAATGGGATTAACACATCTACCATAGTGTGCAATGCTTTAAAACTGTACCTTCAATTATAAACATGAAGCCTTCCCTGGGTTAGAGATTAGATTACAGGCCTATGGGGAGTGCTGCAGTTCAGTGAATTTAATGCTTCCCTTTCCCTTTCCAGAGACTGAATGTGCCAAAACATCACCAAATGAAGGCTTTGAAACAGAGATGGTCCAGAAAATAAAAATTATTTGATCCTTCTGGCTTCTTGAGAGTGCTGCCCCAATACATGTGGAAAATAAGTAAGCTGGCAAACACTGAGCCAAAAAGATGATATCCAAACCTAACACAGGCTCTGATTCAGGAAAGCATTTAAGCATACCATTGATTTCAGTGGGACTTTAAGTATGTGTTTAAATGCTTTCTTGGAGAGGGTGCCAGAGAACACAAACTGAAATGCATACCGGTAAAAAAAAAGCAAAAAAACCCAACACCACCTTTTTTGAGATGCTCAGATACAATGATGAGGAAGGCTATATAAGTCCCTAGATAGAGATAGATACATGGACAGACAGGAGGGGGGATATGTGGAGAAGTGAGATTAAACATTTAGATAACTTGGCCTTCTACAAAGTTTTCCACTCCGATGTAGGAACTCACTTGTTACCCTCTTGTTAACTTTTATCATTTCAAAATCTCTTAAGTATAATATTCATTAAGCTGGTAGTCCTCTTTGCTCTGAGTTATGAGTATACAATCAATACCCAGCATGACAGTGGAGAGCATGATGCTGCAAGAAGTTCTGACTTTCAGAGGAGGGATGAAGTGACCGTACATGGTCATTGGAAATGCTGTGGCACTTTAACAAGATTAACTAGGTGCTATGTTTCATCTCAGGGAAAGCTGCTTCGAATTCTTGCCAAAAGAAAGGCACTGGGATCATATTACTTATGGACAGAGAACTATTGTCATCAGTGGCTTATTGAGACAAACTTGAAGAATTTTGTTTTTGTTTTCTCGAAAAACAGTTTTCCATACAATGATTTTCTTTTTATACATTTTAAGTTGTCCTAATGTACACAGTTGATCAATAATTGACAAATTTTCCTACCGTACATTTTAATATAGTAGTGGGAGCAACTACAGATAACAAAAGCATGTGTCTAATTCACTTACTGCTTCAGCTGATATACAAAAGTTATCCTTGGGAATCAAACAGGATGTGTTTTGGAACAGAACCATTCAAGGTGCTGCTTCCAGCAAGAAAGCATAACAAACACTATCCTTGTTAAGAATAATTTTGGTTGCATGTTGGAAAGCTGTACTTTTGTATGAATATATTAAATACTCAGTGCAGCTGGATACACTTGGGTTTTTTTTGTTTTTTTGGCCAGTGTGATGTTAAGATCTGTTGTAATTAAGTGGTTGAACCTGAGAACAGTGGAGGTAGTTTGTATGAATATGAGAAAAGTACGAAACAATGTAAAACTCGTTTATAGTGTGAAGGTCCAGGTTTTTAAAGTGTTAAGATTCTATTTAGAACTATTAAAAAGGAAAATAAAGAAAGACATTAACAACTCCAGTACCAGAGTCATTCAAACAAAACATGTTGTGTTATTTAAATAACTCTACCAGATATACATATCAAGGATGAGAATGTATCTAAAGATATTTGGGTGGGTTGGGTGGTTTCTTTTTGGGGGGCATTGTAGATTTTGCATAAAACAAAAAAGGAAAAAAATATTCTCACAAGTAGGAGCAGTCCAAAAGCTCATTTAGAATAGCCTTTCCAAGGTAATAATTCTTCAGATAATGCACAAAACTAGTCTGGCCTCCCAAAATGAACAATATTGCTTTCAGGCCAGCTGCTCTCATGGATTAGTTGAAAACAGAGCATTCAACCGTTCTGAATATTATCCAATAGAATTTCTTTACTTTTACTTAAAAGTATTATCAGTAAGAAGCAGATTTTCAACCAATTACCAAATGGAATATTTCTGTGATGATTATTAATACAGTGCTCTTATCAATGATTATACAGATCTAAGAAAAATTACCATTTGCCTAAGGCAAGAAGATGTATAGTTTGAAAATAAAGGAGTAAAAATGAAAATGTATATGACAAAAATGGGTTTTCATTCTCATCATTTTTTAAAAAAAAAAAGATTTTTATTGACAAGAAAAAATTGGCAAAGGATCCTACGAATAAGTTTATCAGTTATGTTTATTGAATCTGTCCCTCTCTGTGTGTGACAAGATGTAGCAGCTGCCACTAGATATGGCATATTATCATCATTTAACATTATTAGTGTATGGGGAAAAAAAATCCTTATTCAACAAGGTAATTAAGGTAGACACATGCTTAAGTCCCATTCTGAATTCGAGCCATAAACATTTTCTTTGGGCCCATCCCTGTCTAGAATCATAGAATCATAGAATCATAGAATATCAGGGTTGGAAGGGACCCCAGAAGGTCATCTAGTCCAACCCCCTGCTCAAAGCAGGACCAATTCCCAGTTAAATCATCCCAGCCAGGGCTTTGTCAAGCCTGACCTTAAAAACCTCTAAGGAAGGAGATTCTACCACCTCCCTAGGTAACGCATTCCAGTGTTTCACCACCCTCTTAGTGAAAAAGTTTTTCCTAATATCCAATCTAAACCTCCCCCACTGCAACTTGAGACCATTACTCCTCGTTCTGTCATCTGCTACCATTGAGAACAGTCTAGAGCCATCCTCTTTGGAACCCCCTTTCAGGTAGTTGAAAGCAGCTATCAAATCCCCCCTCATTCTTCTCTTCTGCAGACTAAACAATCCCAGCTCCCTCAGCCTCTCCTCATAACTCATGTGTTCCAGTCCCCTAATCATTTTTGTTGCCCTTCGCTGGACTCTCTCCAATTTTTCCACATCCTTCTTTTAGTGTGGGGCCCAAAACTGGACACAGTACTCCAGATGAGGCCTCACCAATGTCGAATAGAGGGGAACGATCACGTCCCTCGATCTGCTCGCTATGCCCCTACTTATACATCCCAAAATGCCATTGGCCTTCTTGGCAACAAGGGCACACTGCTGACTCATATCCAGCTTCTCGTCCACTGTCACCCCTAGGTCCTTTTCCGCAGAACTGCTGCCTAGCCATTCGGTCCCTAGTCTGTAGCTGTGCATTGGGTTCTTCCGTCCTAAGTGCAGGACCCTGCACTTATCCTTATTGAACCTCATCAGATTCCTTTTGGCCCAATCTTCCAATTGGTCTAGGTCCTTCTGTATCCTATCCCTCCCCTCCAGCGTATCTACCACTCCTCCCAGTTTAGTATCATCCGCAAATTTGCTGAGAGTGCAATCCACACCATCCTCCAGATCATTTATGAAGATAAATGATCTACCACAGTATCTAAGTGACAAATAAGACATAAGTGCTAGGAAAGATGAGAAGATGGGGTAGAAAGTAAACAAAAAGAAAGAGGTAGAAAAATTACAGCTCATTTTAAACATACACCTTACAAATATCAGGATTGTTTTAGCGATCTTGTAAAGCAGCACAGACAAGGTTTTCATATCAATGACTGAACATGCTGGGGCACAATTTTCAAGCAACATGTACTAAGCTCCATACACGAAAAACCTAAGCAAACACTGCAAACTGGATTTTTTAGTTTGGAGGGAATTTGACAATTTCAAAATTTCTTCCATGCAGGAACACAGAAAATCAAAACATTTTTAAAATTTCCCAAAAAAACAAATTTTACAAAATTGCAGTTTTGGTCAATCAAAATGTTTTGCTTTGATAAACTGAAATGTTCAGAGCTGATCTCAACTTTTTTATTTTATATTATATTTTATAATAAAAAGTCTGAAAAATTGAAATGAAAAGTTGTACTGAAATGGAAAATCAGAATGTTCGGTTTCAAAATGGTTGAAATGGAATGCTTTGACATTGCTTTTTTTCAATTTTCCCTTTGAAATGAATTTTTGTCAAAGGAGACATTTTTAAACGTTTCACTTTCAACAAACTGGAATATTTTTCCTTCAGAAATTTCGTCGGAAGATTTCCACCCCACTCTAGTTAACATACAACACTTTTGAAAATGTACCTCATTTAATATTAAGGAAAAAATACTGCCCTGGAGCAGTGTGTTCTCTGCTATAGGACTCCTACCCACACTGGGCCTCATGGCGGATTAGGGAGAAGAAAGTTCCCTAAAGCACATTTGTAAAGTGCATCCTGACGTGCAGCATCTGTGCTAGTTATCAGTGTCCCAGATATAATCCTTCTTCTGCACACAATGGCTGTTTGGGAACTTAGCACAAGGGTTTGCAAGGTTAACCAGATTTCTTGACTGTTATGGAGTGATCCTCCCATATTGCTCATACAGGCGGGAAAGAGGCTCCTGATGCCCTCTCCCATTTAACAAGAAAAAGTTCAACGGAGAGCAAGATTTAGCCCTACCCTATGATTTAAGAAAACATAAGGCCTCAGCGGACGGAGAACACATGCTTCTAACAGAGCCCTGAGATCTTCTATATAGACTAGCATTTGTTAGTATATCTAAAAGCTATCAGAAAACACAAGAAGAAAGTCGAGATGCACTGAAGTTCATAGTTCTGGGAGGAAAAGCTTTTCATCACAAGATACACTTGGTAAAATGGCACTATTATATTTCCTCATTATTTCTAAGCATCTGACATGGCTTTTTTAAAAACTTAGAGCTATTTTCAGTTTGTATCGTCAATCTATTATATCCAAACTGGAGATGAGAAGATTGGGGAAAAAATGCAACAAATGCTAATTCAGATTCAAAAGATAACTTAGCACCAACCATATCCCTCATCTTCTGTATTTGCTCAAGCAGCTAAGTTTTATTAGGGTTGTTACTCGCAAAAAGGCAAATTTAATTTTAAATGTGCAACTATTCACTGCAAGCAAATTTTAAACTATATATATAATTGTAATATTTGCAAGTAGGGCTGTGTTGATTAGTCTCATAAATCATCGAATCAGGGAAGAGAAACACCACTACATGATTTAATTAACTAAACAATACAGCACGAATGTTGAAATTCATAGATCAAGTATTCACAACTAACTCTTCACAGGCTATTAATACAGGTTGAAAACTGTACACTGACAGCTTTGAATAATTCTGAATAAGAATAAAATGGAGGATTTTGTTTTCCCCATACATATACTTTGTAATTTGAAAAAATGACAACTGAAAAATAAATCATTTGTTTAAAATGATTATGGTGAGTTAATCACATCCAAGTTATAGTCTGTTACTTTATCTCAAAACACTACTACAGCTGGGTGAATATTGGGGAAGCCACAAATATTTGTTTACATATTTTAAACACAAGCATTTCGGTACACATTTAAATACAGACATTTGTACAAGTTTGCTGGCTGGAATGTTTATGGAAACAGAGATTTTTAAGCAAATGTTAGAGAGAATACATGGAAAGTGAATTTAGAATTCATAAGCAAGATTATTTGCCACAGAAGCCCAATTCTAAGAGTAACACTGAGCCAGTTAGGGAAAAAACATATCCTACGATAAATCTAATAAAAAACAGCTAAAATTTTTAATACTCAAACTTCTGGCAAACAAGTTACTATATAAATATTGTATTATTCCCATAATTATTTGGTGAATCATTTCAATTGACAGATACATTCAAGAAAAATCACCATTTGCTTGTAGTTAATTTGTGAACAGAAACTTAGTTGAAAATCTTGCCATTGAATAAGTTATTCATTATTAATTCTTTTCCATGCTTTAACAATAAAAACAGAGGTCAAATGGGGGGAAAAAACCTTATTTTTATATAACTAGACATAATACATTAAAAAATTCGCTTGATCAACATGCACCTCAAGAAAATTAGGGAAACAAAATCAAAGGTCAAGTATGTCTATGTCTGAAGTGCAAATAATTTCTCCTGGATGAAGCATGAAGGTGTTTCTTGAAGCATGCTATTAGATATATAAAACATTTCTGTTACATTTCAACTTAGTTGGCAATTGAGATGCGACCCATCCAATTATGAGAAGTACACATGCAAATGTTGACATCCAAAGAGATTTCTTTAACACAGTACATTCCTTTAGTCTAGACTAATCACAGGTAAGGACACTGCCATATGAAGCAACAAGGTGACTAGGGCAAAAAATTAGTCCGAAGCAAACAACAAATATTGTCTTTTTTATTATTTCCACTGAGCAAGGACTAACTCCTCTTCTCAAGAAGAATATTATTGCTCTCCCTACAATATGCAAATAAAATCTCATGTCTGCATTCTTGAACAGATGTCATGCCTCTCAATGGATACTTGCAAAGGCACAAAAGTGATGAACTTTTTTCTCTAGGGAAGGGGAGTTACAAAAGGAGTTAGCAAGGTTTCTGAAGAGGGGAATAGGACTTCAGATGCTTTTAGTCACTAATGGATATTCTCTGAATCAAAAGCTCTTAACCAGTGGGAAATGGCAAAAATGTGTGTCATTTTTCCCTACATGAAATGACAGTAATCAGCATAACATTTCTATGACTATGCATAGAACAGAAACAGTAAGACAGTCTCATAATCTTCCATTTTCTCTCACTCCCCAATTGTTAATAAATGAGGTTTAGTTCAGGTAAAAGGGAAAATTAGTATAGAAAATAAATGAAATTTAATAAGCAAAAGAAACTTTACTAAAAATCACATGTCAAAACATATTCAGATATGTTAGGTATTATTCCATGCATTGTTGAAACCCCAGGTTTCATTTTCATATTAATCAACAGTATTCAGAGCTAATATGTGACTGTGTGCATATATGTGGTATATACCACAACAGCGAATTTGACATACAAAATCCTCCTTAAAACATGGTTGTTCTATAGAAAAGCAAGGCTCAAAAACAAACTACAAGAGAAAAGAAAACTACTTAACATTGGAATACAATGTATATAAGAGTCTTTTTCAGCTAGGAACTGCAAGAGGGCCCAGTACCAAAAGCATATTAATTTACAGGCTAGTTATGTTTGTTTGGGCAAATTTCCTCATCAAGGTATATAGAGCAAAATAGATATTTTAACTAGATCTACTGTCAATTGCTAACTCTGTCCCCGACTCTGCCATACACAAAAATACAAGAAAGTGCCATATTGTCTCCTGTTCTACCCATATAGTATGTCACTTGCCCAACGTGAGCCACAACACACAACACAATCTTCTCTGGCTCCTAAAAGCAGCATGCCATCACTGCATTCTTTATAAACGTTTCAGGAGAAAATGAAGGTAACATTTCCATTTTTAATGATTTCTCTTTGAGGAAACATCATATAATCCTAAAAACAGACCCCAGAGGTAATGATTTCCTTAGCACGTTGTTATCCTGAGAAGGTTATACATTGAAAGGCCACCTCCATCCCTAGACAAGATCATATAAGTATTGTTTTTGTCATTAGAGAAACATCCATCTATCTAAGTAAATTATTACAAAGACGTTTAAGAAACTTTTCATTAGACATACATTTATCATGGATAAAGAACATTCAGGTTTTCCATCAAACAGTGTCTATACTGTACTTACCTTCCTGTCTGGCCAGTTGTACTTTGCAAATATCGTATCATACGTGTCCACAGCACCATCAGTGATCAGCATTATGGCTTGACTGCAAATACTCCCTTGTCCTGTGTGATTGAACTGTGAAAGGAAACAGTCATTTGAGTAACAGACTTAAGTGCAGGTTTCAGAGTAGCAGCCGTGTTAGTCTGTATTCGCAAAAAGAAAAGGAGTACTTGTGGCACCTTAGAGAAGTGCGTAGGTCCTATAGAGAAGCTCTACTGAGCCCAGTGTGTAGGTTAAAGAAACATTCACATAATTTTTGTAATCTTTTATTATATATGTATTCATCTATTACACTACACTTTGTATAATAAAAGAGGTACCATTGATTATTGTGTCTCCACAGAGTGGTATAAACAGTCTGATCAATTAGAAGATAGACATTCATAAATACAGCATCCTTAGCATTTTCTCTATCCCCGCAAAAAACAACCCATTAAATGAAAAGCCCATATGGAACCAAATCCTCCAGTTGAGTACTGTGGAATATCAGAGGGGTGGGGTTTTTTTGTTTGTTTTTGTTTGTTTGTTTTGTTTTTGTTATCACAGTAGACATAAGCTACTCAAGGGAAGATTGCATTCCTTAAGGAATCTTTCCCATAAAGTTTTTATTTGGGGGAAATTTTAGTATTTATATATGCATATCTTCAAATATACCAGGGTGTCATACAACTCCTAGTGGATATCTCATAACAACTGTTTCCTCTTCTATTATACAAATACCAAAGTACAAGACCATAGTATCTAAGTGACTTGCAAATATTATTCCATGTATCAATTGGGGTATATTAAGAAGCAATATCATGCCAATTTTACAGATGAGGAAATGTGGCACAAACTCAGATAAATTAAGTCATTTTTCCAAGGTCACACAGGAAGTCAGTTCCTGATCCAGGAATATATCTTGAGTCTGAATCCAAGAAAACGGGAGATCAGTGTTGACAAAAATGTGAAATGGACTTAGTGAAAATCAAGAAGTGATCTGATACTGAATTTTGCAAAACCAGAAGAGAGAGGCTGGAGGAAATGAGTGCTCCAACACTGGAAGGAGAGAAACAACAACAATATGGAGAAAGAAATTACCAAGCATGGACTTGCCGGACAACCAAAAGCTTTATTCCAAGGAGGAAATAGAATATTCCTTTCCTTTATTCCATTTATGCAAATGGAAACTGAAAGCCCAAAAAGGGAAATTAGTGGTGATGAACCACATGCAAAATGTATTGGTAAATGCAATGATACAGGATAAAGATCAGCCATAAATGGAAGAAATATAGAGGACAATTATGAATGAAACAACACCTGAAGAAAGTACTGGAAATATTAAAGATTTGTTGATTGAACAAACAGAAGACATTAAGCACTGACCAATGCTACCAAGGATGAGGACCAGCAAAGACTGTAGGATATAGTACAAGCACTGGATGAAGCTCTCAAGGAAGCTGTAAGACTAAAACATGTTAGTTAGTTGAACAATATAACTTATGCTACAGCAACAGTAGCAGCTCAACGGTTTCACATCAAGCCAGTTGAGGATTTGAACCGCTGGAAAACTCCCTATATTGAAGAACTCCCATGAAAACAAAGGTTAAACCAAAAGATTAAGCTTTTACATCAGGATATCAGCCTACTGAATGAATTTTAAAATATCATTTGAAGAGAAAAGAAAAGCGAATGGCCCTGGAGATGAAATATGAGCTCAATGAAAGAGATTTGAGAGTTGTGAAGGAACAATGCAAATAGAAACTGATCACTGAGTCATAGGTGTGGAAGATATTCAGCACAAAGCTCTCAATATCAAGAGAACAGAATCTTCACAAGATAACCTCAGAGATTATTTGATCAGATCAACATGGGGAAGAATATTAGTGCTAACGGAAGGAAATTTGGTCTGAGGACATACAATCTGCTGTCTCATTTGTTGTATTAAAAAAGTGAGAGAAAAATTTAAAAGCCACGTAACAGAGGAATATACAGGAATGTCAAAGACAAAAATAGATGAGATACTAAGAATGAAAAATCAGAACGCCTCCAGACCAGATAGGATGCATGGAGTCTGCCTGAAATGCCTAACAACTCTCCATGATTGTTTACTTGAACAGCTTAATAAATGTTTCAGAATGGACGTCCAAGATGGTGATAGGGAGAATCATCCATATTAAAAAAAAAAAAAAAAAGAAAAAAAAAAAAAAGGAAGGAGGCCACCGTGATCCCAATCACAAGTTTAACAACTATGTGGAAAGTTCTTATGGCAATTCTGGATAGTGTTAGCATGCAATGGATGCTGCTTACTGAACAAAAAGCTGAAGAGTACACACAAAAGGCACTAAGACCACCTCAGGCTGAAAAGGACAAGACATGGAGAGGAGGTACATCCAACTACATGACAGAGGAAAAGGGTCTGCTATTGGTGAATCAAGCAATTGACAATGAAGAATAATGTTGAAATCAATGAGTCAGAGTAACAGATCATCTGGTTGCAGTAACAAGCAATGGCCAAGTGTGCAGCCCAGCCCGGAAAGCACAGAAGAAAAGAGAAAGCAAATCACCAAAGAAAGCCTCGAAAGATTTATACAGAAATTAATGAAGGGATAGCGGTGGTGAAGGATCGTACCCCTTAGTTATAGAGGATAACAAACTCATGGCTTGTAGAAGGATACCTCTAAAGAGAATCAGAAAGCCTCACTATGAGAGCACTAGAGCAGTCCTCAAGGCTTAGTTATGAATGAAACAAAACTGACCGCCAGAACTCCTCCCCAAACTGCAGAATGTGTTCCCAAAAGGAAGAGATGGTGGAGCATGTGCTGAACCCCTGCAGGAGTCTGGCTGGGAGAGAAAAACAGGTTACTCACCTATTTTGTAACTGTTGTTCTTTGAGATGGGTTGCTCACATCTATTCCACTTAGGTGTGTGTGCGCACTGCGTGCACGGATGTCAGAAACTTTTCCCTAGCAACTACCCATCGGGCCAGCTGTGGAGCCCCCTGGAGGGGCGCCAATATGACGCTCTATATACGATCCTGCTGGCCCCTTCAGTTCCTTCTTGCTGGCAACTCTGACAGAGGGGAAGGTGGGGGGGAATGGAATAGATATGAGCAACACATCTCAAAGAACAGTTACAAAAGAGGTGAGAAACCGTTTTTTCTTCTTTAAGTGCTTGCTCATATCAATTCCAGTTAGGTGACTCCCAAGCCTTACCTCGGAGGTGGGGTCGGAATCAAGGTATTGCAGACTGAAGAATCGCCCTGCCGAAGGCCGCATCATCGCAAGATTGATGGACAATGGCGTAGTGTGACGTGAAGGTGTGCACCAAAGCCCACATGGCAGCCTTGCAGATTTCCTGAAGAGATACATTCACCAGGAAGGCTGCAGAGGAAGCTTGAGCTCTCATGGAATGAGCTATAACAACAGGCGGAGGGACATTTGCCAAGTTATAACAGGTATGAATACACATGGTTATCCATGAAGATATCGGCTGGGAAGAAACTGGAGCACCTTTCATTCGTTCCACTATAGCAACGAACAACTGGGTCATCTTGTGAAAGGGCTTTGTCCTATCTATGTAGGAGGAGAGTGCCCTTCTGACATCTAGTGAATGCAGCTGCTGCTCTCAAAGATTGGCATGCGGCTTTGGATAGAAAACTGGCAGGAAAATATCCTGGCTGACATGGAAACGGGTTAAAACTTTTGGCAGGAAAGCTGGATGAGACCTAAACTGAACTTTACCTTTGTGGAAGATGCTAGATGGTGGCTCACACGTGAGAGCCCGTAGCTCAGAAACACGTCGTGCTGAGGTGATGGCCACTAGGAAGGCAACCTTCCAGGAGAGGTAGAGGAGCGGACAGGAAGCTAGCCGCTTGAAAGGGGGACCCATGAGGCAGGAGAAGACTAAATTAAGGTCCCAGGCTGGCACGGGGGCTTCATCGGGGGATGGATCCTTTCCAGCCCTTTTAGGAAAAGTCCCACGATGAGGTGTACAAACACGGAATGCCCAGAAGCTCATGGGTGGATTGCCAAGATAGCCATGAGGTGGACCTTAAGAGAGTCGAAGACCAGATGTTGGTCTTTCAAGTGCATTAAGTAATCTAGGATGCACGGGATTGAAGCCTGAAGTGGAAGCACCTCTGTTGGGCATACCAAATGGAAAACCTTTTCCACTTTGCTTTGTACATCATCCTGGTAGAAGGCTTGCGGCTTTCCAGGAGCACCTGTCTCACCAAGTCCGAACAGGCGAGCTCAGCCTGGTTCAACCATGGATCCTCCAAGCCATGAGGTGGACAGACTGTAGGTCCGGATGGACGAGACGACCGTGATTCTGTGAGATGAGGTCGGGAGTGAGAGGTAGATGCAGCGGGGCCCGGATTGACAGATCCAAGAGAGATGGGTACTGGCACTGGCGAGGCCAAGCCAGGGCCACCAGTATGACGTCTGCCTTCTCCCTGCGGACCTTGAGAAGGACCTTGTGGACCAGGGGGAATGGCAGGAAGGTATATAGTAACTGACCGGACCATGAGATCAGGAAGGTATCTGCGATTGATCCCAGACCGTGACCCCGGAAGGAGCAGAAAGTTGGGCACTTCCTGTTGACCTGTGTGGCAAACAGATCAATTGGGGGAACCCCCAGCTGTGAAAGACAGAGTGGATAACGTCCGGGTGGATCAACCACTCATGAGTAAGGAAGCGTCTGCTCAAGCTGTCTGCCAGTACGTTCTGAATGCCCAGCAGGTATGAAGCCTGGAGAAAGATGGAATGGGTTAGACAGAATTCCCATAGTAGGAGGGCTTCCTGACAGAGGAGACAATCGGGCTCTGCCTTGTTTGTTTAAATAAAACATGGCCATGGTGTTGTCTGTCAGCACCACTACACAATGGCCCTGCAAGTGGGACGGAAATGCTTAGCATGCGAGACAAATAGCCCTGAGTTCTTTGATATTGATATGTAGGGCCAGTTCCTCTACTTGCCATAGACCTTGAGTCGTCAGGCTTCCGAGATGCGTTCCCCAGCCCAGCACGGACGCATCAGTTACCAGGGTCAGAATGGGCTGGGGAGGGTCAAATGGGACCCCAGCGCTCACCATGAGGGGGTCCAGCAACGAACGCAGGGAATCAAGGATGTGCCCCGGGACAGTGAGCACCATGTCCAGACTGTCACGACCCACGCGACATACATACGCCAGCCACGCCTGTAGGGGCCTGAGCCGCAATCTGGCATGCTGCACCACGTGCAGGACATCATGTGGCCCAACAGCTTGAGGCAGTGGTAGTGGGGAAGTCGCGAAGACTGGTGATTATATGCGCAATGGCTAGACGTTGAGCCTCTGGGAGAAAAGCTCTCGCTTGATTTGCATCCAGAACCGCTCCGATAAATTCTATTGTTTGGGTCGGGGCAAGAACTGACTTGTTGACATTGAGAATGATACCCAACCGGTCGAACGTGTCCTTGACCAATTGCACCTGTGATTTCACAAGCTGGTGGGACTGGCCTCATATGAGCTGGTCGTCTAGGTACGGGTAGACATGCACGCAGTGGTGGCGAAGGAAGGCTGAGATGATCGCCATGCATTTGGTGAAGATGCAGGGAGCCATGCACAGGCCAAACGGGAGGGCTGTGAACTGATAATGCATCTTGTTCACCACGAAATAAAGAAAACATCTGTGAGATGGAGTGATTGAGCTGTGAAAATAAGTGTCCTTCATATTGAGGGCGGCATACCAGTCTCCCGGATACAGTGAGGGAATGATCA
Source organism: Lepidochelys kempii (assembly GCF_965140285.1). Taxonomy (NCBI): domain Eukaryota; kingdom Metazoa; phylum Chordata; order Testudines; family Cheloniidae; genus Lepidochelys; species Lepidochelys kempii. Next base: position 27,579,656 of record NC_136386.1, read on the forward strand.
TGCCCAAGGAGACCATGCGGAACTTCAAGTTGACGATGTACTTGTTGAGCTCCCTGAGGTCCAGAATGGGCTGTAGACCTCCTTTTGTCTTGGGAACGAGGAAGTAAGTGAGTAAAAACCCTTGCCCGTGAGCTCCTGAGGCACCTTCTCCACAGCCCGTAGAGCGAGGAAGGATTGTAACTCCTGGATAAGGAGTTGCTCATGAGAGAGGTCCCTGAAGAGGAATGAGCAAGTGGGGTGGGAGGGTGGGAAGGAGCAGAAGTGGATAGAATAGCCCACCTCTACTGTGCGGAGGACTCACTGGTCCGATGTAATAAGGGACCATACATGGTAGAAGCAGGATAAACGGTTCAGGAAGGCAGGATAACCGGCTGGGATATGGACTGGTAGTCCATCCTCATGCGCATCTTCAAAATGGGGGCTTAGGGCCTCAGTGGTGAGGGAGGCTTGGACTGCCCCTGGCCCTGTCCAGACGGAGGGTGCGATGGTCTGCACCTGGTGTATCTACTTCTCCTGTGGGTGAGGGGGGCCAGATGTGGATGTGCCCACCACCACCTCATCAAGTGAAGACAAGGAGGAAGCGACCAGCAGGATTGGGTCCGAGACAGCCCCTTGGTTCACTGGTTCCGGTTCCTCCTGGGCACTGGGTGTAGCCTCCACCAGGGGTGGGCATGGATCCAGGGTTTGTGTGGGGTGTGGAGGAGGATGACTGATGGTTGCCTCGGGAACACAGGACCAGAACATGATGGTGGATAGACACCTGGAGGGGCACCCTGGTCTTGGTGGTACGCCAAGGGAGTCCAGAACTGCCACTTTTTGGGTTGGCAGTGGGGCACCAAAGCATCCTGTTGGAGACTGCCCGGACCTGATCAGGGTGCCTCTGATGCTCCCGATGCCCTGCCCGACCTGGGAGAGGGTGACTGGGAGTGGGACGGCCAAGGAGAGCGGTACACTGCGCTGGGGGGGGTTCCGCATCCCCCGATGGGCGGGATGGGTACTGTGCAGAGTTGCAGGACCCAGACGATGATCTACGGTGCTGTTGTAGGGAGTGGTACTGAGAGGTCAACTGGCGCCAAGATGTTGGATTTCATCTTGGTGGGTAGTGACCACAGGAGTGTGACTGCGACCAGTGCTGTGCTGGGGAACGGTGCCATGCTGGGGAATGGTGCCACAATGGAGAGCGGTGCTGTGCCGGGGACCGGTGCCACGATGGGGAGCGGTACTGCGATTAGGAGCGGTGCCGCTGCGTGGAACAGTGTCAGTACGAGCGGTGTCGTGAGGTCTGACCTTGACTTAAACCTCATCAACCTTAAACATCGACCTGTCAGCCGATGACCACCTCGAGCTGGAGAGGCTCAGAGGATCGGGGCTGTGAGAACAGAGCTGCGAGTTGGACCAGTGCGGAGTATGGCAGTGCCAGGACTCAGAGCGGCGCGGTGGAGCTGATCTGGGAGCAGGCAGCCCAAAGATTGCCAGTTTGCCCCTTGCGGGTGCCAGGACTCAAGATAGTGTGGGCCTCAAGCCTGGAGACTTAGGCACTGTAATATCAATGAGGCCTCTGGCAGTCTCAAGGGTGTCAGGTGTGGAAGGCAGCGTGACCTCCTCAACCTGGAGATACAAGGAGTCTGGCGGTACAGGGCTTCCCGGGGAGGTGGGAGCCCGTGGAGGACGAGGCCTACTGGGAGAACTGTCGGCCTTATTCCCCTGGTCTGCACTGTGTTCTGACGGGGGTGCGATTACCGCCTTGGACCTTCGCGGGAACTTCTCCATGGCCTGCTTCTTGTGAGTAGCCAGAGAGTGAGAATGGTGCCGGGGGAGCGCTTTTGGGCCCTGGGGGACCGCCAAGCCCTAGAAAGGCATGCAGAGTCCTTTGGCGCTGAAGACGGCACCGCTGCAGGTGAGCTCCGCACCGAGGCACTCGGGATCAAGCATTGAGGCGGATGGAGAGCAGACTCCATGAGGAGTTGTTTAACTCTAATGTCCCTCTCCTTTCTAGTGCGAGGTTTAAAGGCTTTGCAAATCTTGCACTTATCCGCCTGATGGGATTCTCCCAGACACCGGAGGCAGGAGTCATGAAGATCACCCATGGGCATGGACTTGCTGCAGGAGTCACAAGGTTTGAAGCCCTGGGCTGGCATGCCTGGGGCCCTGAAGGGCACTCGTTGAAGGGGAAATCCCTTCAAGTGTTAACGACAACACTTAATACTAAAGATAACAGATAAACACTTGACTCACAATAAAGATAAGTAGAGAAGCTAGGGAGTAGTGGAGCACTTGCGAACAAGAGACCACTGTTCCAATAACCGTCACTGGCGTAAGAAGGAACTGAAGGGGGGTCGGGCTGATAGGGCCATATATAGAGCGCCATATCAGCGCCGCTCCACAGCCGGCCCCACAGGTAGCTGCTAGGGAAACATTTCCAACATCCGTGTACGCAGTGCATGCACACACCTAACTGGAACTGATATGAGCAAGCACTCGAAGAAGAATATATGAACAGACACAACGAGGTTGCCAAGTGTCTGCATTGGAGCCTCTGTGGCAAGGTCTCATTTAAATGAACCATGTGGAATTACAACCACTTATTCGAAAGCGCTCTAGAGAATGAAGAGGCTAAGATTTTATGCGAACTGGCACAGCCTGAATGCTGCAGGCAAACAGGACATAGTTGTTACAGAAAAGAAGACAAACAAGACAATGTTAATTGATATTGAGATACCAGCAGCAAAACAAACATAAAAGATTGTGAAGTATGAAGAACTCTGCCACAAAGTGGAATGATTATGGAAAACTAGAACATAGACAAGCCCAGTGATTATTGGAGCACTTAGAGCGGAGGTGGGCAAACTACAGCCCGCAGGACCATCCTGCCCAGCCCCTAAGCTTCCAGCCGGGGAGGCTAGCCCCCGGCCCCTCTCCAGCTGTCTCCCCTCTCCCACAGCCATCGCCGCTTGCACCCCCTCCCAGGCTTTCCAATAAGCCTTTCCCGCTGCTCTGGGCGGCATGGTAAGGGGGCAGGGGGAGTTGGATAAGGGACAGGAGGTCCCGGGGCATAGTCGGGGGCAGGGGCTTGTTGGATGGGGCAGAGGTTTGTGGGGGCAGTCAGGAGACATAGAGCAGAACGGTTGGATATGGGGTGGGGTCCGGGGGGGGACAGTTAGGGATGGGGGTCCCAGGAGGGGGCGGTCAGGGGACAAGGAGTAGTGGGGGGGGTTGGATGGGTCTGGGGGCCTGTCAGGGGGTGGGGGTGTGGATAGGGGTTGGGACAGTCAGGGGACAGGAAGCAGGGGGTGTTGGATAGAGGGTGAGGTCCTGGGGGGGTGGTTAGGGGCAGGGGGTCCTGGGAGGGCGATGTCAGGAGACAAGAAGCAGGGGGGGTTGGATGGGTCGGAGGTTCTGAGGGGGCGGGAAGTGGGAGGGGGCGGATAGGGGGCAGGGGCCAAGCTGTTTGCGGAGGCACAGCCTTCCCTACCCGGCCCTCCATACCATTTTGCAACCCCGATGCGGCCCTCGGGGCCAAAAAGTTTGCCCACCCCTGACTTAGAGTGATCCCTAAGAGTGTGAATGAGCAGCTCAAGAATATGGTAGGAGCACAAGACATCATGGATAGTGACTTCCAGAAGACAACGTTCATAGGCACTGAGAGAATTTTACGGAAAGTCAAAGGAGAACGAGTGTATCTGAACTTCTAAAATGCAGAAATTCTACTGAGGGTTCAAAAAAACACCTGACTACCCAAACCTATGGAGTCGCGTCATGGTCAAGATTTACTGGTGACTTGGGGGGTAAATTTTAGACAGTAGCTTTCTCCTTTTTATGCTTAAAGATCACGCATGTTGTGAAGGCTATTTGTTTAAAAACCCAAACATCCTGATGATCTAATATTAATAACAACAACAAATAAATTTGCTGATGTTCAAAAACATTCTTCACCTCAAGGGGACACATACATCATGGTAGCAATCCATGGGTGTGATCTGGGGACACAGTTACTGGAAGGCAGTCATGAGTGTCACCCGCTACTAAAGCTTCATGATATTATATATTTAGTATTGTACAGTCAGCCAGAAATACGTGGTATTCCCAGCACAGGATAAAGAAGCAGTCACTCTTGCCGTCTCCTCTAACACAGCACAGAGTTAGTATCACATGCACGACACAATCTCTGAATGAACTGGTCTCACAGACACTTTAGTCAATCTTCCAAAGTGATTTTGAATATAAACACAGATATAATTCTCTATTTTCAACTGCATTTTCCCCCAGTGAATCTCCATTATCCTTTTCCTTACACTCAAAGGAAGGATACTTTGGGTCTCCAGCATGAAGCCGCTGAAGGCTTTGTCTAATCTTGAGCTCAGCCCACTTGTGTTTTAGCTACTGAACAGATGGAATTTCTTTTTCCATCAGATGTTTACAGATGAGTTGTTTGTAAGTAGATCTACTGATGAAGTAATAGAGCCAGAGGCACTGAGAAAATGGAATGTCTCTGTTTGGAAATCTTTCTGTTTACTTCAGCAGGTTTTGGATCAGGAACAAGATCCCCGATGCACTGACATTAAATCATAGTTGGGACAGTTCAGTGGTTTGAGCATTGGCCTGCTAATCCCAGGGTTGTGAGTTCAATCCTTGAGGGGGCCATTTGAGGATCTGGGGCAAAAATTGGGGATTGGTCCTGCTTTGAGCAGGAGGTTGGACTAGATGACGTCCTGAGATCCCTTGCAACCCTGATATTCTATGATAGTTCTCCCAAAATTACTGTAAATAGTTCTGGCATCTTGTGGTTCAGTCCTTCTGTCATTGCAATTTTAAGTCTCTGACTTGTGCTACTTTTCCAATCCCATCCAGTCTATGAGTGAGAAAAGTGGCATTCCTTTCATTATAATATGCTTAGATCTAACATTTTCCCATATCTATAAAATTAGTTTGTCAAAAGAAGGATTCATCACATGGACTACTCTTTTTAAATTATCCTAACTAAATTATGGAAAAAAGGGCAAAGTATATTAGAATATCTAAAGAATGGTGAAGGTGGGATGTCTTCATATATTTATTTTAAAACATTACTATTCTCTGTCTACATCTACATTATTCTACGTGGTAATCCTGCTGTTTGAATATTTTGAAGAATGCGATTAAATTCAAATGCTTTGATGAGTAATATCTCCTCATATTTGTCTAGAACTTTATTTTTATTGAATAGCAAGAGTGATGAAAGTGTTTTCCATAATAATAACAATGACAAGGGCCTTATGATGAACTACAATTAACTCAGTGATTCATCAGTTAGCAGTGAAAATTTCAATGCATCCTGACATTTAGAGCATTTAGTTGTGATTAAGTCTTTGAAATGTCACAGAATTTTATTTAATTGGCTATGATTTTTTAAAGAGGTAATCACTGCAAAGATTGCATTCATCACCAAAAGAGATAATTGCAGTTGTCACATGACATAGTAGGTGCTAACTACTGTACCAAGCACATCGGTATTCTTGCAGCAACTAATGAATACTGCATAAATCAATGGTTGGAAAGAACTTGGGAGTGGATTTAAATGTGGTTTTCAAAGACACTACTATCAACACCTTCAACTTCAAAGACATTAGTATTAACAAACTAGGCAAATACTGAAACTGAAATGCAGGTAATTGTGAGACAAAATTAACTGAGTTTAATTACTGTAACCTCTGAACCATCCTAAAAACCCAGCCAGAATCTCAATAGCCTATTTGTGTGATAAATAGCTTTTGTGAGAGTGAGACACCCCTAACTAACCTGTAATGTACAGGAACAGATTTCTACCCCTTAAAGGTCACATACTGTAGATGAAGTAGAAAATAGTTTAAAGTCCCCTTCTAAGGGAGATTAAGTAGCATCCTTCTGAACAAAGCTGTTTAAAAGCACACTTGTAAGAGAGCATAAAGTGAGTATATGTATAAAGACAGGTTTCAGAGTAACAGCCGTGTTAGTCTGTATTCGCAAAAAGAAAAGGCGTACTTGTGGCACCTTAGAGACTAACCAATTTATTTGAGCATAAGCTTTCGTGAGCTACAGCTCACTTCATCGGATGAAGTGAGCTGTAGCTCATGAAAGCTTGCGCTCAAATAAATTGGTTAGTCTCTAAGGTGCCACAAGTACGCCTTTTCTTTATATGTATATAACAGACATATTTCTGTGTTCACAGAATCTTGGAAGATCAGGGTTGGAAGAGACCTCAGGAGGTCATCTAGTCCAACCCCCTGCTCAAAGCAGGACTAACCCCAACTAAATCATATTATAAATATGTAAAGTAAAAATATATGAAGCTATTACCTCCATTTTTATATTATAAATGGAGGAAGACATTACTCTTCAGAGTCAGATCTGAAGGTACATGTAGCATGTTCCATCACTGCCTTCCCAATGATTCTCACTCACCATGGTTACAGCTCACTGGGACATGATTTCAGTTCATTCTCTCTGCTATCTATTTACGTAACTAGGTTTTTAAGTAGGCTTTATACTACACTCAGTTCTGTATTGTCTAAGTGCCTTACACATTTTAATACAAACACCTAGGACCTCAGGTTATCTTGATCACTGGAATCAATATTTTTTCCAGTGTATGTGGATTTGGAGGGCTAATCTAGGATGTGTTTTGTGCATACAATAGCTGATATGTACCGTGGCACATCAGGTTTCTGATATTATATTCTGTGTCCACATTGGGGCTTTTAATAAACTCTACAAACAGGCTAGAGTTGCTCATTCTTCATGCAGCTTCTCCTATAACCATGTTTGGCATGTTCTGTATCAGAGAATTAATCCCATACTGTTTGAGTGGACAATGCGGCAGTGGAATATATTTGCTTCAGCTTCCCACCATTGTATATACCTTTGTCCGCTAGACTGAAGGGCCCTCTACTGCTCGCTATGAAGTATTTATGAACCATGATCAGCTCATCTCTTACAGGCTCTTTTGATAATCTATTGAATTAAACTTCTTAAAATTATTCACTGTAAGGCATATTTTCTGACAAATTTGAAAATATTCTCAAATGGAATTTTGAATTCAAAATCATGAATATTCACACTTGTTTTCTTAGCGAACCAGCCAATGGGAGTGTGGAGCTGCTGCTCAGGGCGGGGGCAGCACGTGGAGCCCCATGGTCCCCCTGCCTAGAAGCCAGACCTGCTGCTGGCTGCTTCCAGGACGCAGCGTGGTATCAGAACAAGTAGGCACTAGCCTGCCTTAGCTAGGCAGCACTGCCGACGGGACTTTTAACGTTCCGGTCGGTGGTGCTGACCAGAGTGACCAAGTGCCTTACATGCTGCGACCCAGTATTGGGTTGCGACTCGACCTTTGAAAATCGCTGGTCTAATGTGAATAAACAGCCACTTAAATAATCTTGACAATATATATATGTGTGTGTGTGTGTGTGTGTGTTTGTGTGTGTGTGTGATAGATCTGCCACGTTTATTGGATATGGGCAATTTTCAAGTATTACACTGTAGGCTAGCTCATGAAGCACCTCTCTTATCATCATAATCCTAAGGGGGGTGGGGACTTTGAGCAGGAGCCGGTCATGATTTATTAGCTAGGTATTAAAATGAAAGTTCATTTTTGGCAATTAACTTAATGGGGGGGAGGAGCATCAATGCCAATGCTTAAAGAAAGGTGCAAACTTACATCACTGAGAATGTTGAAAGCCTCATTTAAAGCTATATCCAGCATTCCAATTCCTTTTGCAAAAAGTTTGTTGAGGTGTTCCCTGAAGTGCTGAAACATGAAAAAAACAGGTTGTAAAAGCAATATTCTAAGAAATTCAATATACATGTTAATACATTTTATAGAGGTCATTGACTGACGATTTAGGGTATTTTAATATACCTATATAACATTAATGATAAAATACAGATTAAAGTAAATCTGTGATAAAAGGGAACAATTTTGTTACTTACCTGTTCAATTATTTTTCTCATACATATCCAAATCACAATCCTGAATCACTGGACAGCCAGCTGTCAACACTGAGACAGTTCTCAACAATTTATAGCACACAATTCCTAGCCTGTTTAGGCAGAGGGAGCCTCAACATATTCCCAGTGGATGTTCCAACAAAAATAATGAAACCAAGAAAAAAATCCACATCTAATAGGATCCATCTATCCTCAATAAAAACAAATATTAGCAATAACTTTAGGAGTAAAGGGTATTGTGGATTGGATATATGAGGAGGCGGATAGACATGTTTTGTTATTTGATATTCTTAGTTCTGTTAGTCAAATGCAAACGGGACTGTTATGACAAGAGAAATTAGAAGTCCAAGATTAATGCACAAATTAGAAATTTGTGTTATTAACCTGATTTGTGTAAGTCGATATCTGGATGGGATTTCAATAAAAAGCTACATTATAAAAGAAGCTGCAAAATTGTCCAGTTCTCAAGCTATATGGAGTCCACCAAACCTGGCATGGATTGAAATGAGCAAGTACCATAGACAATAATAGCGGGAAAGGAGAATTAGGAAAGGATGCTTATGAGTTGAAGGGTGCTTGTGCGAGCTCACAAAAGCCTCATGTTAACAGAGCCAGATTCTGGGCTCCAAGAAGAAGAATTTTAGCTTTCTTTCCATTTCATTTTGTTTTAAAAGAAAGTCTCCGGAATTTAAAACATAAAAGTGTATAAACCAATCACTGTGGGAGAAAGGAATCAACAGATGGTCCTCACTTCTGCAGGAAGATGTTAGGGAGAATTTAAAGTATGACTTGATCCTGAACCATAGACTACCCATTTGTTTTCTCTTTGACCTTATACCCCAGAATCCTCTATGTGGTTTCAGCAAAAATGACTATTCACACTAATTCATAAGCAAAATTCATTCTTGGTGTAACTCCACTGAGTTACAGCAGGGATATTGGGGCAGTAATTCTGTGGCCGGTACTAGAGGCTTCAGAGGATATTTTTTTGGCAGGAATAAACTCTTATGCTCAGCCATTTAATCAATTTTCACTTTGTTTTCTGTTTAGGTGTATCTATCACTTCTTGAGCCTTAACATAGCTGCTTTGAAGGTTCTTAAACGAACTCCAATGCAATATTATGGCTGATAAAACAATTCTTCTACACCAGGGATGAGACATACTTACATCATCAAATTCACCCCTGTGCAGAGGGTTAGCGTCAAACCTATGGATTGCCTATGTCCCATTTAACCCTGTTTTGAGGCATTAAGTGGGACTTGAATCGTGCAGAGAGCTTGGGGTAAAATTACTCCCACAGAGCGATTCAGGAAGCTTGCACTGCCACTACCCATGCTATAATATTGGTTTACTAACTAAACACACTTCATTTTCTGGAACTGACAAAATTCTGTCCCCTTTCATAAATATTACATTCAGCAATAGTATAACACCACAACAAGGGTATAATAATAAGGCCAGAATATGTTCCAGACATATTGGACATTAAAAAAAACGGTTGGCAATTTTTGAGAGAAACTGTAAATTGCCAGACATGGAATGATCCCATTTTTATAACCAAACAACTAATTCACTTGATTTTTCTCTCTAAAAACAATGTTTTCATATCAGGGAATTAAGTCTTCTAGGTTTATAATGAAAAGATTGACATACAAACTGACACAAACAGTGTCATGAACCATGCTGCTATAAAAAGAAGTTGTATGTAGTATCACATAGTACGAGTCACTCTCTTAAACAATTCTCTATAATGCAACTTTTTTTGTAAAATAAAAGTATATTGTAGTTTATTGGAAGCAGAATACTTTCTATTTTGTTAAACTCTAGTAAATTAGAGGTAAAAAATTTACATCTCCGCTCCAGCCAATTTTGAGGCATACGTTTTTGCCACAAGAAGAGGCTAGTTTTCCAAAACAATGAGTGTAGTTTAATGTTAATAGTGACCTTCTAAATGTGGTTTCAGAGTAGCAGCCGTGTTAGTCTGTATTCGCAAAAAGAAAAGGAGTACTTGTGGCACCTTAGAGACTAACCAATTTATTTGAGCATAAGCTTTCGTGAGCTACAGCTCACTTCATCGGATGCATACCGTGGAAACGTTTTACTAAATTACATTCTTCTAAATGTGGTTCACACACTTCAATATTTTGAATAGCCAAAAGGCAAAGCCTTGTTTATCTAAATAAGCAGTGACAGCATAAAACCCAGTACAGCCTAGATAGTGAAATGGTGCTTTTGCCTCCAATACCAGATAATTAATTTAAACTAACACCAATAAATATCTGTATTATAATAGTAATAATAATTTTAATGAAATTCTTTCCTACTTGCTACATAGATATAATTAATAATTTGAATAAAGAAAATCACAAGTTCGGGCGAGTGGGGAAAGACTGGAGAAGGAAGCCATGTCTTGGGGGAAACCTTGACAGTACATTTGGCTTTATGGCATTTCTAGAACTAGATAAAGAACTAGATTAACTAGAGAAAGAACTAAATAAATGGATATCTGATCCAGTAGGGGAACACCTACATTTCTATATGGCCAAGCAATGTTTGTAATTGGACATTTTCAAAAACACAAAGCCAAATGAAACAAAGTAGTAATTATGTTTCTAAAATAAAGCAAAGTACCACTGACCTTTAATACATTTGTATTGCACTGAAATTTTTAAAGTAATAATAAAATGATGTGAATAAAATACTCAAACATTCAATAAATGCATTGAACTTTTTTATACTGTAACCAAATACAAATTTTAAAATCCTTGGAAATTTAAGCTTATATTGACAGCAAACTACATTGCCAGCTTTTCAACCACAATTCTGGGGCTGATTCTTTGTTCCTAGCATAATTCAGAACACCCTCCTGCGTACTCTAAACTGTCTATAGCCCTGATTCAAAGCCCAGTGAAGTCAAGGTTCCAATTAGGTTCAATGGATATCGTCCCCAGCCTAATGTCATGAAAAGGATTACTAAAAAAAAAACTGCTTTTCAGATTGTCTTGAAAAATGGAAAAATTAAAGCTAAATTAACATTTTCTGTGAACATTTTTGATTTGGTCATAAATCCATCTTTTGTCAAAACAATTATTTTGACAAGAAAATTTCAACTAGCTGTAGCAGCCACACCCCCTCTCTCACAGACCTGGCAGAGGTGGTGATGGAGCAGCGCACAGCTGTCATAGCTGCCTCTTGTGCCCCAGACTGGTGGAATCTCCTGGAAACTGGCAATACCAACTTTGTACAGGAGGGTCAAGGTTCTGAGCTTTTATCTTTTAATAAATCAACTGGATTAAAATAAGCAATTAAGAATCCCAATTGAATTTTTGCCCTTGGAAGCAGATTACTGTTCCACAAACAGTAATTAAATTAAAAAAGAACTTTGCTATAAAATAATGCTTCACAATAGTTTACAAAAGCTCAGAGTGTTTCACAGCCTATTGGATACTGTAAAAACTTTCTGACAATATATGTACACTATCACATATGAATATACATCAAGAAACAGATTATTTACAATTACCAATAAATAGTATAATTTCTAACCTAGAAATCAATGCATATGATCTATCAGAATAACAAATATTTTCTCTCCTCATAGTTAGATATATATGAGCTGAAAAATACACTGTTGAAGTATGTATAAATATAATGTTGACATTTGTTTGCTATACAAAACAGTAAAATGTTGACAATGGATTTCATGCACTATGAATTTTAATGAATCCATGTTTTCTGCCTCTGGCCTCATAGTGAGCAGATGCTAGTAGGTGATTCTGCAAAGGGACTGAATTAATTAAGGGTTGTTGTTTTTTTAAACTATGCTTTGTATTCTCTATCTTTCATTGGTTTTCAATCTGCTCTTTGTTGTTTGAGAATGCCAGTAGCACTTCAACACTATGTTTATCCATCCACCAGAAAATTTAGTCAACAACATTTAAATGATTGTTTCTTTAATGTGCAGTGCACATCTTTACCATACTGGGTTTCATGGATACACTGCACTAACTGGAGTTACGCCAAAGGAAGTTAAAAGTCTTTTCAATGGTGGAACAAAGAATAAATTTTTCAAGCTGTTAGTCTATGTCTAGTTGAGGGTGGGTTTGTTTTAAAACAATCAAAATTTATTATTGTGCCTATTGCACTTTATAAAAAGCCAGATTCCAATACCCATAATGACAATGAGTGATACTATATTCCATGAGCAGTCCAAATTACTTCAGTGGGATTACTGATGGCATAAGGTGTTGTTCAGTGAATCTGACCCATGATGATTATTGTTTCTAGGCGGAAAAAACAAAGCTCCAGACATTCAGTTTCTCCCTTTTCAGATTTCCAGTCATCTACAGCTATGCGCTAGACTAGAGCATATTGTAAGTCACGCTTCTGCAACTCCTTTCATTAGTAAAGGAATACTACAGGCATTACATTTTCACAAAAACATCTAATTTTGGATGCAAGAATGCCAGCATTTCAACTTCGCATACCTCTGCTTGTGTGTTTGTACGTTATATTGGTGTCTACAAACACCAATCGGCATCCACATCAGGAAGTATATATATAACACCAGGAGTGCTGCACATGTAAACAATATTTTGTAACTATATCATATTTTACAATCAATTTCAGTGCATTCCAAAAAAGCAAACCTGACAGCTCCCTGAAAGTCACATAAGTATTACACTGATTTTACAGTTGAGGGTCAGTGTGTTTAAAGACTCCGACTTGAAAAAACAGTATGTGACCATGCAATTAGGCTTTATTATAATGCATATGCACAAGGGAGCAGAACTGAGGTTGCACTGGCAACTGTAAATCTGGCATTCCCTAACTTTCAATTGCTTGACTTTGTAACCTAAATCATTTTCTTTTACCATACATTTTTGAATGTAATTTCCTAGCAGAATTTCCTAGTCTACAGTATAGATTTCTACCACTTGAGCTATAGGACTAAACTACATTAGGTGTCAGCAGAAATAGGCCACTATTGTAGGGGAAAGACTGGGCCGCTGGTGCCATGTTGTAGGTGCAGGAGAGAGAAATCAGGGAGAACCAATCCATGCACTGAGGTGAGACACTTCTGGCTCATGCACTGCCCTCAAAGTGAAAAACTGGCTGCTGGTGGCATGTGCTGGGTCTAAGTAGGGGTGTGACTGGGGATGGGATGGGAGGAGACATCTGTCGACTGAAAACGTGCTCTTCGCCAAATTTCAGAGAGTCGATGCAAATTACGAGATGTTACAGCTTCTCAAAAAAGGTTGCAAAAATCTTTTATAATGAAAGTGTTAGGAGAACCTAAGTAAGTGTCTCCTGTGATAATATCAGCAAACACCACATTTTAAATTAGAAGCGTGATTGCAAGTTTAGAGTCTCCCTTTAAATTACTTATTCGAGGTCAGACAGAGCCCAGAATAGAATCTTGGATTCCCTTGCTCTTAAGCATTAAAAAGGCCCTTGCACCTTCTTATTTTTACATATGATGTTCTTCTGATAGTAAGTAGCAAGAGACACCAGTGAAAATTTCTCTCTCACTTATCTGCCATCTTCCTCAGGGCTTTTTTAGTACCTATCACCTTAGAATTGGAGCTCGTGCACAGTAATATGAGAGTGTGTAGACGTTGAAAGGGATATCTGCAGATGTACAACTGTGTACACAGACATTTGTGTGTAATTATAAACCTAATTTCCATATGCAATTACCACTATGTGCAATGTCTACTAGCAGACTCAGATACCTAATTTGCATGCATAACCTTGGCAATTCTGAATATAAATTAGTCACACAATTATGACAATCAGGCCTTGATGTCTGATAACAAAATTATAGGTGAATAATATATACAAGGGAAGTTGTGACTTCATTACAATAAGTGTATGCATTCAGCTGAGGATCTATCCATGTCTCAATTTAGAGCTGGTTGGAAAAATGTAGGGTGAAAAGAGGAATTTCAGGAAAATTTAATGGTGAAATTCAGCACTGCTCAGAGGGGCAGGACAAGGACCATGTATCACTCAAAGAGAGCTTCCCTGGTACAGAAGCCCTGCTGAACTCTGCACATATCTGACTCTGTTTAAAAAAAATACTCTCGGATGTCAAATATCTTATTTTGATGACAAATTTCCAACCAACAGACCCAACAATGATTTACGATTGGCAAACAAGGTTTTATACAGGTCAATCAAGCTGTGGACAGTGGATCTCTTGGCTTCTGGAGGGGAGGGATAGGATACAGAAGGACCTAGACCAATTGGAAGATTGGGCCAAAAGGAATCTGATGAGGTTCAATAAGGATAAGTGCAGGGTCCTGCACTTAGGACGGAAGAACCCAATGCACAGCTACAGACTAGGGACCGAATGGCTAGGCAGCAGTTCTGCAGAAAAGGACCTAGGGGTGACAGTGGACGAGAAGCTGGATATGAGTCAGCAGTGTGCCCTTGTTGCCAAGAAGGCCAATGGCATTTTGGGATGTATAAGTAGGGGCATAGCGAGCAGATCGAGGGACGTGATCGTTCCCCTCTATTCGACATTGGTGAGGCCTCATCTGGAGTATTGTGTCCAGTTTTGGGCCCCACACTTCAAGAAGGATGTGGATAAATTGGAGAGAGTCCAGCGAAGGGCAACAAAAATGATTAGGGGACTGGAACACATGAGTTATGAGGAGAGGCTGAGGGAGCTGGGATTGTTTAGCCTGCAGAAGAGAAGAATGAGGGGGGATTTGATAGCTGCTTTCAACTACCTGAAAGGGGGTTCCAAAGAGGATGGCTCTAGACTGTTCTCAATGGTAGCAGATGACAGAACGAGGAGTAATGGTCTCAAGTTGCAGTGGGGGAGGTTTAGATTGGATATTAGGAAAAACTTTTTCACTAAGAGGGTGGTGAAACACTGGAATGCGTTACCTAGGGAGGTGGTAGAATCTCCTTCCTTAGAGGTTTTTAAGGTCAGGCTTGACAAAGCCCTGGCTGGGATGATTTAACTGGGAATTGGTCCTGCTTTGAGCAGGGGGTTGGACTAGATGACCTTCTGGGGTCCCTTCCAACCCTGATATTCTATGATTCTATGATTCATACTAGCCTTCAAGTCAGAAAGAAATCAAGAAAATAATTTGCTCACCTTAAATTCGGAGGAAATGTTCTTGTCTCATGTCTAAGTACAAAGCATATGTGTCTGAAGAATAATGGGCAGTATAGGGCATACTGTGGCTATTGTTTCCAGAAGGACAACACAATAAGGAAAGGGGGCTCCCCTACACTGAAGCAGGAAAAGTCCCATTTCTGATTAAAATTATGGCACCCCAGCAACAGGTTTTGGATTACCCCAGTAGGTAGATGGGGTTTACTTATGGAAAGCTTTTCCAGTTGTCTCAGTATTCTACACTAGGGCCCCAGTACACATGTTCCTGCAGAAGACTAACAATCACTATTGCTGCATGAATCAGCAACAGATTAAACAGGAAGATCCAATTGGGCAGAATGTTGGTAGGAGTTATTTAGGCAGTTGTATGTATGTCCTGCAATTAGCATAGTGAGCCAGAGTCCCCCCCAACACACACGCACACAAGCTGCCTCCCACTAGCCCTGCTTTTGCACATCTCCCTAGCCATGCCCCAGACCCATTCAACATGTCCCCCTCCAACCTGGGCCCTCCACACGACCATACCTTGGGCTCCCTACCACAAGCAGGGAATGGCCTTGAAGTCTTCACTCACTGGTATAGAAATGTTTCTATTTTCCTTACTTCCCCCACTCCCCCAATAACTCAAATCACACCCAGTGCCTGGAGCAAAGATAACTATATTACGGGGAATAATGCTGGGGTGCAGGAAGGTTGGGGTATAGGGTGGTTGTGGTGCCCTAGCAGGGCTGGGAAGTACAATGGGGTTGGGGTGTACCGACACACCTGGGATTGCAGGGGGTTGGGGTGCAAGGGATTTAGGTTGCACTGGCAGAACTGGGGTGCAGGAGACTGGGAGGCAGTGTTGGGGTGCAATGGCAGAGCTATGGGTGCAGAAAGGTTGGAGTGCAAGGTGGTTGAGGTGCACTGGCAGAGTTGTGGAGTGCACAGAGATTGGGGTGCACTGGCAAAGCAGGGGGAGTAGGGGGTTGGGGTGCACTGGCAGGGTTAAGGCTGCAGGGTGGTTGGGGTGCTAGAAGGTTGGGGTTCACTGGCAAAGCTGGGGGCATAGTGAGGATGGAATATTCTGGCAGAGCTGTGGAGTGCACAGGAGTTGGGGTACATGGCAGAGCTGGGGCTGCAGGGTGGATGGAGTATAGGGGGCTGGAGTTTCCTGGCAGAGCTGTGGAATGAAGGCAGGTTGGGTGCATTGGTAGAACTGAGGGGGGTGGGGTGCCATGTCTCTTCACCTCCCCTACCATCCATCCCCCTCCCCTGGCTGCAGCCTCAATCCCCCACAACCCTATTCCCTCACTCCTCCACCCCCTAGTACCCTTCCCCTCTCAGGAAGCATCCCCTCATATATTCCCCCCCCCAAGATTTGATTACATTCCCCCACCCCAAAAAAATGGCCACCCGTGACTCACAAGTTGTAACAACCTCAAACCACTTAGTCCTAAACTTCTTTTGTCTTGGGTGGAGATTAATTTATCCAGACACATTAATTGAAGGGTGAAATCACAGAAATCAACAGGCCAGTGATTCATCCACTCATTAGTACTCATTAGTTTAACAATACAAGGCAACTGGAGGAAACTGGTTTGGGGCTCCTATAACTAGAGGCAAATGATTCAAAATCTGCATCACTTACGCTACCCAGCGTCATCACCAACCACACCAAATTTCAAAGCAATCTGATTAACTGTTCAGAGTTTAGACCCTCTACAAGAGTTGAGTTTAAAGCATATAAAATGGGAGGAACAGAAACCCTCTAGCCATTTTTCAGTATTGGCACATGCAGAGTAAAAATGTACATTTTCTTAAATACCATTCTCAGCTGGGGTCCCCCAAAGATTTAGTGAGTGCTCTGGGCAGGGGGTTGGACTAGATGATCTCCTGAGGTCCCTTCCAACCCTGATATTCTATGATTCTATGATTCTAACTACCTTGGGTAAAATTCAACAGATTGAGACCATTTTGACCCATAGCTCATTGATAGTTTCATCTCAAGCACTGGGCAAAATACCAAACACACAAACACATCTAGAAACTCTATTTTAAAATGGTTGTTTTTTCTGGGCTTATAAAAAACGTTTTGCTAAAAAAAAATCCAATCAGCTCTCACTCTCTGTCACATGTTGGATTCCCTCTAGCTGAAGTTCTGTGCAACAGGGAGGAACATGACCCTTTTTATTCTATCATTTACTGTGGGCTGGACTGTGATACCTTTAATTACAGTGATTTTAATGGGACTACACAAAAAGTAAGTTACTACTCAGCATGAGTAAGGGTACCCAAACCTTAAAGGTTTTTTGTACTGGCTCGCAAGACCATTGTTTCACATCACAACATACGAATCAGTGGACACAGCCCTGTCCGCTGAGCCCCCAGGTGAAAGTAGTGGGTCATAGCTGAATTTTGCAATGGAGCTTGTGCAGCTACACTAGCTGGCATTTTGTGCCCCCTACAGGGCTCGGTTGTGTCACCT